>NC_081432.1:56246178-56846178 GCF_949786415.1 Peromyscus eremicus | reverse complement strand
AGTAGACTTCAGCCATTGGGTCTACCTGCCCTCTTCTTGTGGTCTTTGCCCACACCACAGGAAGTGGGAGCCTTACCAACTTCAGCTCCTTCTAGAACACGCTACAAGGTATTTATAGGGCACAAGGGATCTAGCTTCAGCCAACTGAATCACACATGTTGGAACAGACATGAGTGGATTTGTTTCCTAGATGTTTAGGTCCTGACAGCTTTGCTTCAAACACCCTGTTTAAACTCCCAGTATGGCGCTGGATCATCACAACATTCCTGGGAGTGTGGAGGGTGTGACGGAAGCTGCTGGCCCTGCCTGAGCTCAGCTGTGAGCCTCTGGCATCCTCTGTGTCTGGAAAATGGAAGGCCTCACGGGGTGTTTGGGGAGTGAGATTGGGTTCTGGCTGATACGAAGCAGCAGCTTCATATCAGCAGCTGGGGTAGCACTTGACTGAAAAACGGACAATTTATACAAAGAAAGCTCTGCAAACCATTGGCTATTTTATTATCAGGAAAGAAAGCATCGCTATACACTGACATATTAGTAGGACATGATTTTAAACTCTGAGTCATAATTCTAGAAACCCATGGCATCTGATTGCAATAGAAATGCTATTTCTGTTTAAAAATGGGAAATAGATGCTCACTCTAAGTTCCTCCCTTGTGGACTCTCAAGGAACCAGGCTTCTATTGGCCTGGGTCACTGGTTTCTTTTGGGGGTGCAAGGGCCCCATATCATGGCACCTCTACATGTCACAGATCAAACACTCTCTCCCTGCATAAACAGCTTGTGTAATTTTCTTCTGTCTTCCTAACTGGCTGCGACTTACTGCTCCACTCACTGGGATTAACTCCCCCATGTCTCTCTCCACACTGACTGGCTGCTGTATTCTTTCTTATCTCCGTGTACATTTTCTTCAGACACAGACCTCTCTGGAGGGCCCTGCACAAAGCACCAAAGGTTCTGGCTTCCCAGGGCATTTCTTCATTTCCTCCCTTAGTGACCTACGCCCTGGGAGATGCTGGATGATGCTTAGAGCAGTCCCTGAGAACATTGCTGTGCACTAACTGTGTGTTTTTGGATCCTCCAACTTCACAACTCCTGAAACATTGGCATAGATTCTTTTGCAAGAAACCACCTTAATGGAAAGTCCATTATGGAAAGAAAGCTGGAGCCCATGAATTTACTTTACACAATAAAAGACACAGAAAATATTGGATCCAGGCAGGCGAGAGCACTCTCTTAGCAAAGTGAACAGGCTTCATGTGGCACCTATGGCACTGAACACCCCTTCTCTGCCACAGTTAGTGCTCCTTGCTGCCGCAGAACTGGGCACAGTCTCTGGCTTTCACGCAACGCACAGACCCGTGTGCTTCCATCTTTTACGATTTTGGATACTACATTTACTTTACTGTTTAGATATGTCAGTTGTGGGGTGGTGAGCGGAAAACCACTAAGTACTCCTTCAGCGTTTTGGCACACAGATTTTCTGGAATTCATTTTTAAAACTTTAATTATGTGTAAACATGTGTGTCAGGGAGGGGGATATGCACATGTAAGTACCCTCAAAGTCAAGAAGAGGGCAACAGATTCCATTCAGCTGGAGTTAGAGGTGGCGGTGAGCTGCCCAACATGGGCGCGGGAAACCGAACTTGGGATTCCTCTCTAAGAGCAGTATGCATTCTCAAGCATCAAGCCGTATCTCCAGCTGCCTTTCCTGGAATCCAGTGCTGTGCCTTGAAAGACTGAGGGGCCTCTGTGTTTTCATGTTGGTGTGAATGTGTATGTGTCTGCCCCAAGACGAATGGCCCCCTGCTGAATCTTGCATTTACAAACTAACAAACTTCCTTGGGGGAATTTTAAATAATGAGCCATTCAGTTGGGACAGAGATGTGGCAGTTCTCACGAAAACTTCTGTACATGTATGCCTGTGTATTTGGGTATCAGTGTGTGTTCACATGAGCCTGGGTGTGTATATGTGTGTATGTGCATGTCTGTGCACACATGTTCCTGTGTGCCTATGCCAGTTTGTGGGGTCTGTGTATGAATTTGTGTGTGGGCATGTGCCCTGGTGACAGGGAAACGTGTCTCTGCTCATGAAAGCAGGCAGAGGGCCAGATCCACATCCTATGGAATTCAGCTGAAAGTTCCTGCTATGCCGTTATGGAGGTTCTCTTCACAAGGTCAAGCCCAATGGCTCCCAAGGGGCACCAATGAAGTGGGCCAGAATTCAGTGTTCCCTGAGCACCACAGCCCCAGCCTTCCCTGGTGCTGGGCCTCTCTGATGTCAAGGCTGCCCCGTCATGCTGTGCAACACCCTGGCTCAGTCAGTGCTCCTGAATCTGAATCAGTCCAAGTCATTCTTTCTCTAGTACCCGATTCTAATCCAAAGGATGCCTCATCTTAGACTCATCTCTCTTTTCTCTCTGCTGAACTCTGCCCTGCCTTGAAGATTCCCTGGAGAACTCATCCACATCTGCATACCAACATTTGTTCCCTGGAAGGACTTTAAATCATGAGCCGTTAAGTGTGTGCTGCTTCTTACACAAGTGTGGGAATAGATCTCTGTGGCACTAGTGTAGAAACGGAACTCAGTTTGGATGGGACTTTGTCCGTCCCACCTCTCTCTTCCTCTGTGAAGAACAGAGAAGTAGAATTTAAGCTTAGAACTAAAAGAAAGAGATTTAAAGTACTTAAAAGCATTAAAAATAAAACTTTCAGAATCTAAGTCAATGTGTGATGGGTGGAGTTCGGACTCCTTTATCTTGTCATCCTAATGGAGGGCACACAAAGGCTCTCATTCCTTAAAAACCCACCACTGCCCTGAAGAGCCTGCTGCTTGTTGTTGAATGTGAAATGTCCCCCATAGGCTCCTGTATTTGAACCCTTGACCCCCACCCCATTGTCGGTGCTGTTCGGGAAGGTTGTGGAACCTTTAGGAAGTAGAGCCGGGTGGGCTAGAGGAGGTGTGTCACTGGGGGAGGGCTGTGAGTTCTCCTAGCCTTGCCCACCTCCTGTTCTTTATTTCCAGACTGCCGAGCGGGCAAGCAGTGTGAGGGGCTGGCCTCATGCCCCACAGCCATGCTCTCCCCACCACAATGGACCGTATTCTGAAGTATTAGTCAAAACAAACCATGTTTCCCTTCCGTTGCTTTTGACAGAGTTATCTTCCTACAGCAACGAGAAATTAACTAAGACACTGCCCTTACTGCCGCTGTTCCTTCGAGATTACGCTTGGATATAAACTGTATGACCTGCTCTTGGATACTGAACATGGTGAGCTCTACCATGGATGCAGTTTTAATAAATACTTGTATTTTTGAGAGACACACATATAAAAAACCACACAGGTATAAATGCACAAACGACCTAATCCTTGGGGAGGACATCTGCCATTTGCTTATCAAAGCCAAGTGTTGCTTGGAGCACAGAAGAGCCTACTGTACACTTTTCTCCAGAAGCCTTCCAAGCGGCTGTAATAAACACGAACCAGACCACAGAAACTCTGGATGTATATTGGTCTGGAAACACAGAAGACCGGGAAGAGATAGTACACGGCAAGCTGCATAGCACACCAGGGCCATCATCTCCACAGTCAGGATGAAGTCACAGCGGCAATAAAAAAAAAATGTACACGCCACACAATTATTAAAGTCTATTCTATAACGCACAGAAAGTACCTGGTTAAAGCTGTTACACATAAGACAGATGTGGGAGTCTGAGTTCAGTGCAATATATGAAATTTGTCAATAACTGGGTATAATATATACAGATACATGCATTGCTTTCAAAATGTCAAACAAACTTTCACACAGTGCTTTTCTGACAAACCATGAGAGACAAATCCTTACTTGAATCTCACAGAGTTGCTGTCAGATCTCCTCTGTGTGTTCATCTTACTTTGCTCAGGCCTTGACATGCAAAAGGTTCATATGCATGTCCTTGTCATGAGGACATGGATCTCCTTGGGCGCATTGCTCGCAAATGTCATCATCCAGTCAGAAGCATCCTCATGGCATGATTTCCTTCCTATTTTCTCCTCTGTCTTTGATTCTACCCTTTAAACTAGGGAGTCATCAGGAATGTGCTTAGCTTGTCCCCCATGACTTCATTTCATTGTCCAGTTTTGAGGCATATATTTTCATTCTCAGTGCTGAGTGATCATATTAGATCTTGATGTGGAAACCTTAAAATGTGCTCCCGAATGTTTTCTACATTATTCCCCCTTCCTTCTTTCTTTCCTTCCTCCCTTCCTTCCTTCCTTCCTTCCTTCCTTCCTTCTTTCCTTCCTTCCTTCCTTCCTTCCTACCTCTCACTCTTTCTTCCCTGAATTCACTGAACTCCGGAGTACTAGCCTTTTACTTACAACTCCAGTCAACACTTATATTTGTAGCCAATGAGGGGTGGGGTGGGGCGAAAACTCTTTTCAGAATTCTATTTTACAATACATATAGAAAAGTTGGGCCTTGGGTGTTTCTTTTAAATACTATACATATTTGGCATTATATAAGGAATGGGGTGAAAATAAAAATAAACGTGGCAATTGCTTTTAGTCTGTCTTTACAAAACAAAGTGTCTTCTCTACTGAAAGAGTCTCTTCAGCATCTGCTCCCAGAAGTCTGCGGAGAGAACACTTTACCCAGAGTTTTGGACGGGTCCCTTTTCTCGGCACATGCCCTGTTTCTGAGACGATCTGCTGATTTGGTTTTGTCTGGTCCTAGTTGAGCAGTGAATAAGCACTAGATGAATTTTCCACAGACGAACTGGTTGTTTCTGGGGTGGAAACGTTATATGTTCCTGCAAAAAAAGAAGGCAAAGCAGCATTTCAGCCTCAAAGACAAACTTTCACGCACTTTGGGGTGCGAACATTTTCTAACGAACCAAGATGCGCTCTGGTCCAGCAGTCATGCCTGGAAACCAACCCAGGCCTGCCCTCCTCCCTAACCCAGCATGCCAGAGAACCAACGACAGAAGTGCTGTCCTCAAGCATGCACGGCAGCCACCAAGCACTAACTACTCCCCGACACACCAGCAGCCAGATTTCCACACAAGACAGGAAGATCTCAACGTGGGCAGCCTCTCCCTAAGCGCCCACATGCATGGACCTGGGGGCTTCTACATGAAGAAAACTTCCTGGTCCCCATGTTTATCTTGACTTGGGGAAGTCTGTAGGAAGGAGCTAGCCATTGAGCCGAAGGTTCATAAGGGGAAGACAAGGAAAAGGAAGAATAATCATAAGGGAGGAAGAGGAAGTGTGGGAAGAAGTGACAGATACCAACGGAAGTACCGAGGACCAGCAGAGTGGGGAGGGCAGCTGGTGGGACCGCTCAGCCTTGTGTGGGCAGAGGCAGGCGCTGTGCACAAGGAAGACAGAGAACACACACTGGGCAAGGGAAGGGCCGAAGTGACTACCCTACCATCAGTATGATGAACTGCCACTGCTAACAGGGTTTCCATCACTGTCTGGGGGGACCTTTGGGGCTGCTGACAACATAAACCAAAGTTACAGGAATTAGCCCCCCCCCCTAAAAAAAATTATCCAGAGCAGGGCTGTACTGATGGCCCATGTAAGAGTATCCAACAGCAGGGACCAGGAATGTCAGGCCCCGACACCCCAGGAACAAAGCCCACCTCCCAACTTAGATCTGGATCATTCACAATTAAAGAGTGTATTCTATTGGCCTGATATTTTGCAAAGTTTAAATTCAGCGGATTACTTAATAATTTCTGCTCACTTCATTGGAAATGCTAAATGCTCAGGAAGTCCAACAGTATTCCAAAGACTCAGTCATTTCATGTGGGGTCAAATTAGTAACATTTGAAGTGAAAAGGGACAATTCTCTCGTCTCTGGAGTGATTCCCCAATTCTCCACTATATCCAGTGGAGATTCGGTCTCCATGGACTTCTCAGAATATTCAGATTCAGATATATTTGATAGCAAGGGTATGATGCCCAGAGTCTGGAAGAGAGCACAATCTAAGTTTGCAGTTGTGAGATCTGGTTTTAAGGATGGACATGAGGCTGGGAGGTGGCTCAATGGTAGAGTGCTCGCTTAGCATGCTTGAGAACCTCGATTTGATCCCCAACACCGAGAAAAATGAAATGGAAGGCATGTGTGTGGTCTTTCTCTTGTGGGAGGGCAGTGTGATGGAAATGTGTTGTGAGGGGTCTGTGTAAACAGGACTGCTCCGTGGGGGTGATGTGAGGGGACTGTCCCATGGGGCAGAAGTGTGATAGGACTGTCCTGTCAGGGCAATGTGATGGGGCCATGCTGTGGGAGGCAGTGGTTGGGACTGGGTTTTACATTCTGATTAGCCGAGACCAGCTGTGCACTCGTTAACACTATTCATTTCCTATTTCCCAGGTAGAACTTACGATTATCTAACAGACTGTCTAGCCCGGGTGATGGCTCATGTACGTATGCCCAGTTTGTAAATGTCAACGTATGGAATAAACCTGCTCTATAAGTGGGAGGAACCACACTAAGCTGAATCCTATAATCAAATTTTCCACTTTGGGGCTTGTCAAGATTCCAAAAATCTTCATGAGCTTCCATTACTTGTCCGTTTAGAGTAGCTGCCCTTCTTTAGCAAGCTCCTGGTCGCTTGTGAACATATAAGCAAGTTCCTGGATTCAATCTCTACCCTAAACACAGTTGTTGAGGTCCCTGCCAGGAAATGGGGGTGGAAGCAGAGGTACTAGGTCAGGGCCAGTCTGATCTGGTCCACCTAGGAGCACCTAGCAGTCACTACGTACCTGTTTTACCAAAAAGATTATTAAATCTTCTGGATATTGGAGAACTCATAGAAAACACGGGTGTCGACGAACCCAGGGATGTTGACTAGAAGAGAGAGGGAAGAAAAGACAGTCACAAAGCAAGTCTGGGAGACCAGGGCTCTTTGGATCTCTTGGGGGGCGGGGGGCTTACTGCCTTCTAGGGGTCGCTTTCCTGTGTTTCTAACTCTGTCCCTTAGGCCGAGTGGTGGGCTCTGAACTGAAGAGATTGCAAATATATATGAGTTGCGTTCTCACTCCCTCTTCAGCCCTGCCTCCCTATTCTTCCTCTCCCCCCCCCCCCCCGTCTCCTTCCCCTCCCTCCCTCCTTCTCTTTGCCTGTTCCTCACTTTTTTCTTCCTTCTTCCCTTACTTCCTCTGCATTCATCCTTCCCTCCCCTCCCCTTCCCTCCCCCTCCCCTCCACTCCCCTCTTCTCCCCTCCCCTCCCTGCTCCTCTCCCCTCTCCTCCCCTTTCTCTGTTTTATCTTTCTTTGCTAAGAAACCAGTTTAGCTCTTTTTACAGACTAATCATAAGCTAAGTTGTGTCCCTGCTTAAATGTGTGTCTTAATGTTTTGTAGATTTTTTTTCTTTAACTTTACTGTTAGTTTTTTTTCCAGTACCTTTTGGCATATGAAAGATAGCCAATCATATACAAGGACAACAGTTGCACTCTAAGAGTGAACTATAGAAATTTTCATTATTATTTCTTACATTGTTTTTTCTAATTCCTTGAATTCTACCCAGAAGCTTCTTACTGAGAATTTGATTTTCACCTAAAGGGCTCTATAGTGCTGCTGTTGGTGTTGGGTTTTGAGACAGGGTCTCACTATTTAAACCTAGTTGCCCTGGTGTTACTTGCTAAGTAGCTCAGGCTGGTCTCCAACTCAGGGAGATCCTACTGAGTGCTGGGATTACAAGTATGCACCAGCCAGTAGGCAGTGGTGCGCGCCTTTAATCCCAGCACTCAGGAGGCAGAGCGATGCGGATCTCTGTGAGTTCGAGGCCAGCCTGGTCTACAGAGTGAGATCCGGGACAGGCACCAAAACTACACAGAGAAACCCTGTCTCGAAAAATCAACCAACCAACCAACCAAACAAACAAACAAAAACCAAATATGCACCACTGCTCTGGCATAGATGTCGTCTTCGGATTCTCTGCCATTGAAAGCTGTGGAGTCACATCTTCAAGAGATGTGTGTGGCACATCGAACCAGAGACTGTGGCAAGAAGCAGTAGTCACTGACTAGTCATTTAAGGCCCTCACTGTGTAACTGTTGTATCACTTGTATCATCATGTCCTGGACTCATCACATCCACTAAGATGGGGAAAGAGGTGGGAAAGACTAACATCTGAGTAATAATGCTTTCTGTGGAACTAAATGACAGAGTGCTGGAATTAGTCACAGAAGCAGAGGGGTTTGTTTATGTTTTACCCAACTGACCACAACCCCAAGGTAAGAGTTAGTCTACTTCCTTGTATCGCATTAACAGAGTCCATGAGGGTAAAGTCTCTTCAGGACCAGGCTTACCTTTGAGTGCTGAGAAGACCACCTTGACAATGAAAACTTATTCAGCAAGGCTTCCTGGACCTACATTGTTTAAAAGAAACCAGTGTCAATTCAATAGACTCCGTTTGGGCATGTTAGACCTTGCCAGGAACATGAACCCATCTCTGTTCTTACCTTCTGATCCCAGAGGCAGCCGAAGAGGAGAATGAAGAGTCCCTGTGGAGAGGATTAAGGACCACATTTTAATGGCACACCATCATCCAGTTCCACAGAAAGCGTTAGTAAGCCGGTGTTGACTCTGCCCCACCTCTCTCCCCATCTGAGTGGGTGTGATGAGTCCAGGACATGATGACATTAAGTGATACAACAGTTACACAGTAGGGGGCCTTAAATGATAGCTGTCAGGGCAATCATTTCTGTTTTCCTCTGACTGTGAACGGGGTTATGCTAACACACTCCTCTAATTGACATTATTCCTCATTTATCCCCCGAGATTGTGAAGACAGTCATGGGATGAGATATTTCCTTCCCTGGGAGCATATCTTGAAAACCATTAGCTAAGAACCTTGTAGCTCATAACACACGGTGGTCGGACTTGGGACTCATGGGTTTTGTCACAAGCGCCCAGGGGCAAGATGCTTCCTTGTTGCCTTTCTCTTACAGCTTGTCTAACACACCGGCCTCCACTGTAAGTGACTAGATGTTACCAGAGAGCAAAGAAACGTCTTCACCTGAACACCACCAGATAGATTGGCATATGCAGGGCCTTCATTCTTCCATGTGTTTTTCTGGAGGAACTACATGGTACTCAGCATCTACTTCCTTCCATTGGCTTTTGAGAACCTACCTAGGACCAAGGTCTTTATCAGGCACTAGAGAGGAGGGGATACAGTGACCAACAGGAAGTCTGTTCTCACAGAGCCAGAGCTCACTGATGCTCACAGAGACTAACTGGAGCCATGACTTGACTTAGTGACAGCGCTATTCTTACTTCAAAGGTAAGACTAGGGCAAGATTATCTTGAGTAAACAGCATCACCTAGTTTAGAAGGGTGACTCTCGTCCTAATTGTACTACGGGCACATTTGGAACCCAGTCATAATGCAGCTGATAAAAGGTTCAAGGTTCCACGGAGGCAGAGTGCTTGCAATTACTGCTTTCTGATGCTTAGGTCTCCCGTGCATTCAAACCCTTCCCCATTCCTCCTCATGTTTGTGTTTCTACCATTAGTTCATCCCACAAGAACGGGCATTTCCTGAGATCCTGGCGCCTGGATATATGGCTTACCTGGAAGGCATTGAGGAGGGTAAATATGATGTGGAACACAGCATTACTCCCCTGGATCACTGTGGCAAGACCGAAACCCCAAGTGAGCCCCAAGAGGGGTGTGAGGACCCCGAGGCTCTTGCTGATCTGGAACAGGCTGCTCTTCTCCTGCTTGCCTGGCTTGTCTCCGATGGAAGGCCTCAGGATCTTGGTGATGACCACAACTGTGATGCTCACGTTCACCACCACAATCATCAATGCCGGGATGGCAAAGGCCAGCAGCGCCCTGGTGTCCTCCCAGTTGAGCCAACATGCGTTCTTCCTCATGTAGACTTCCTGCGGCTGGGTAACCCCCACTGTGATGGAGGAGATAATGAGTGGACAGCCATAGCCTAGGGAAAAGGCCAGGGCTTTCTGGGTGGACTTGCTTGCATCATGTAGAATGAAAATGAGGCGGTAGAAGAGCATGAGGCCCAGGGTCAGCATCCAGAAGAAGACACTGAGGTAGAAGAAGTGAATGAAGAAGGTGGCGGCCACACAGGCTGTTTCGTTGAGTGGGTAGTAACCATCATGGATAGCACCAGCCACAATGAACCAGACGTCAGCAATCAGAAGGCAAAAAGCAATGTTGACTATGCAGATGTGGCGCATATACGAAGTCCGATTCTTGGTCACTGATTTCCACACCATGGCTTCCACAACTAGACAGGCCGCTAAGCTGAAGATGGAAAAGCCCAACCCGATGTAAGAAATGATATCCAGAAGTACTTTTAGGAGAGATCCTGGATCTGGGGAGTCTGGGGACATGAGGATGGAGAATGATGTCAGGTGGTTACACTTGCAGAAGACCCTGTCCCTGTTGTCCTGACCGTCATCCTCCATAGAACAGCCGCTGCTGTCCCAGCCCCCTGTGTAGCTGTCAAGGCTGAAGTTCCAGAAGACACACTGGGGCGTGCCGCCTGCACGATGGTTGTTCTTGAAAGTCATGGAGATCCTAAACGGCTTGCTGATGCTGTGGCTGACGGTGGTGGTCATCACCAAGCTGCTGGAAGATGTCTTTTTCTCTGCGTCCTTGGCAAGGATGGCTTTGAGAGTCGGGAAAGCCACAGTGACAATCGATGCCTCGGGCTGCAGGGTTTCCAGCTGACACTCATCAATGGCAACATCACCCCACAGGTCAGAGTCTGCGAAGACAAACTTCTGTTGGTAGACTTGGGGGCGGCCATGTTTTATGATCATGCTCTTCATCTGGACATTGGGGTGGAAGAGGAACGGAGGGGTGTGGTCTCCCAGCTGTAGCGCTTTGGTAAACCTTTCCACGGAATGCAGGAACTGAGAGCTCTGGTTGTTCTGTTGCTGTAGTAACTTCTCCCAGGAGTTCAAGGTGGACTTGTCTAAGATGACATTAATGGTAGCAAGCACATCCTGTAGGTGACATGGACGGGGGAGGGGGGGGAACCAAACCGTTTTTTCAAGATAAAAGAGACAAAACAGCATTTCTCTGGGTACTGGTTGGCGTCTATAAGCCAAGGGGAAAAGCAGAGAATCTAAGGCATCACAAGCAGAGATCTGTCCCTTGCTTTCTCAGGACAGAGCATGACAGAGGCAGGGAGTAGAAGGCTGTGGGACTTTGCTGAGCATTTAGTAACAATGACTATGAGAATCATCCCCATCACTACTAAGACCTACTGAGCTGGCTGGGAGGGATCTTATTTCTTGTTTTTTTGTCATTTGATTTTTTGGGGTTCTTATTGTATTTTTGTATATGTATGCCTACGGGTGTACATATATATGTGTGCATGAAGGTACTGAGGTTAACGTTGGCCAGAGGTTAACATCGGATCTCTTTCACAACATCTGTCCACAGGGTCTCTCACTGAATCTGGAGCTCACTGATTCGGTGCAATTGCATGGCTGATATACTCCAAGGATTGATCCTCCTGTTGTCCCCAGCACTGGGTGGGGGGAGGGGATCAAGCCCTGTGCCCAGTTTCTCTACATGGGTTCTGGGGACTGAACTCAGAGTCTCACGCTTGCTTGGTAAACATTTTACAAACATCTCTCTAGGCCCTTGGTTGACTTGACTTTAAATCACAAGCCTGTGAAGGCGTTTTGGTAGGGGGCATGTCATCAGCACAAGTCTCAGAAGACCTGCTCTAGCCCTGAGCATCAAATAAGCTATGGGAGTGTTTCCAAGGGCAGTTTTGTTTTCTGATAAACAATTTCTTTCTCTTTTTTTTAAGCTTGGGTCCAATGCTTTTCATTCATTCCCTTCTCTTGAAAATAGTTTTTCTCCCTATTTTTGCTTTGTCTGACCTATAGGAGAATAAGCCCACGGAACAGGTTGAGTGGCAGCCTCTAACAAGGTATATCCTGATACCCAAACCTTGAGAATGTGACCTTATGTGGACGGAGAGCCTTTACAAATGTAATTGCATTAAAGATCTGCTCTAGTCAGCTTTAACTGCCAACTTGACACAGCCTAGAGTCACAAGTGTTGTCTGAGAAGAAGTCTCAATCAGTGAATTGCTTAGAGCAGAATGGCAGGTGGGCACACCTGTGAGGAATTGTTTTGGTTGCCTTAACTGATGTAGGAGGGCCCAGTCCACTGTGGGCAATGCCATTCCCTGGGCAGGTGGTCCTGTGCTATATAATGAAGCCAGCTAAGCAGGAGCCTGTGAACCACCAAGCAGCATTCCTCTCCGGTTTTTGCCTCAAGTTCCTGCCCTCACTTCCTCTGTGAGCTGAAATGAACCCTTTCCTCCCCCAAGTTGCCTCTGGGTATGGTGTTTATCACAGCAACAATGAACCTAAGACAAGATTTGTTCTGCATTATCTGGGTGGCTCCCAACTCCAAGAATATCTTCATAAAATACAGAAGAGAAAAGGGATTGGACAGAGATTGGAGTGGTGCTGCAGGAACTAAAGTATGAATGATTTCCCCAGAAGCTGGAGAAAGGCTCTTCCAGCACTTTCACAGGGAGCATGACTTTGCAGCCACCTTGATTCACATCTAGAACAGTGACACAGTACATTTCTGCCCAAGCTACCTAACTCATGGTTGCTGATTGTGCTGTCCCTACCCATAAACATAAAGCTTTGCTACTGTGCTCCATGCTTGTTGGCCTCTTGTTGGGCTTGGCCACTAGGGGGCAGGTGACAGGAAGATGAGAGCAAGAGAAGTTGACATAATCACCCATAGTGTCCCCTTGCCCTCTTCCCTTCCTCCCAAGCTTGTCTCTGGTAAAAACCACACTGGACTTCAAAATCTGTAGCTTGTGAGGAGAGTGCTCTCCTCCAAGACTTTAGCTCTCACGGGACTCCAGTTGTGTGATTTCCAATCTTTTGTCTATAGTGTGGTAATAGCTTATAAAGGCGCTGGTCTCTGAGTGCCCTGCCACCCCTCAGGTATTTTATTCTGACTTACCTCCATATGTCTCCCTTCATTAAAGCCTCTCCATTTGAACTCTTAGGACTTTTCCTTTCTCGCAAAACAACAAGTACCTCACAGTTCGCATTCAATGCAAGACCTGTGAGAATCTTGTCTCGATTTCTTTTCTGTTGCTGTAAAAAGTGTTGTTGTGACAAAACGCCCCAACGGAAACAACTTAGGGGCCTACAATTCCAGATTACAGCCCATCATGGCAAAGAAGTGACATCAGCAGGAGCTTAAGAGAACTGGACACATTATATCCACAGTCAAGAACAGAGAGCTATGGATTAATGCAAGCACGCACGTGCTCAGCTCACATCCTCTACTCCTATATAACCCAGGATCCCTAGCCTAGGGAATGGTGCTCCCACAATTAAGATGGGTCTTCTTATATTAATTAATTTAATGAAGACATTCTCTCACAGACCTTCTCTGAAGCTGGCCTGTAGTTAGATGTTTTTGTCCTGACCGTGGGCCAGGCGGGACATAGGAAAACTTTCAGCTACACTGACCTTAGCCCAGCCAATCTTTCACAGGTGTGTCAAAAGCCCTGCCTCCTAGATGCCAAGTTGACACCATCACACCCACCTTGTACAAACTTTGTAACTTTCTTAATTCCTAGTTTTCCTAGAAAACTAGTAGGAACTCATTCTATTTAAACAAAGGAACAAAAACAGAGATTCTTTAAAGAAATTGAGAACCCTCTAATCTAGAAGTCATAGCCTGCAGAGCATGCTACGCTAGTCTCATATCCATATCAGTGCTCTGGAAAAGAAGAATCTTCATGGGAAGAAGGAACGCTTCTTGAACACAAGCCCAGGGGTGTAAGAAAGTAAGACCCCAAACTCCCACAAGGCTTAAGGGCACTTACCCTCATCATTTCTGAATTCACTTGGGTTGGAACCGTTGCAAGCAAATCAAGGATGCTAATGATGGCTCCCAGGCTCCCTGGAGATGAGCGGATATCCTGTTCCTCCTTCACAGAACTAACAGAAAGGTCCCTCAGGTATGTAGGGAGCTTCCGGTCCTGTGAGGGGCTCTTGATCAATGCCTAGTTTAAAAAAAAGGCAGAACAAATGAAGATATTTTCATTCTGGTTATCTGGAAGCTGTGGTATCCTTTTTTTTTTCCTCAATGCTCATAATCAATAGTATATATTGTAAGTTGAAGCCTTTGGCCCTTAAACTATCTGTGCATGCCCCTCAGGGTGAAAAAAACTTAAGCTCTCATGCATATAGAAAGCAAAGAGTTAAACACAGGCCAACCTGAAATGTAACTAGAAACAAAGGAATGATATATGTGATTGCTACAGGGTTAAAGTAAACCAAACTTGTCACTTGTCCATATGGAAACACACCTACCATTCTTTTTTCCCTGTGTACTTCTGATACTTCTGATTGTGACTGTGATTGTCCCCCCTATTTTATTGTTCTATATTTGTTATCTCAATATAATTATTAGGAGTGCCCTCTTTTACTTTCATAGTCCTGAAAGGTCCTATGCAAGGTGCCAAGGGAGTGAAGTGAACTGTAGTCCTATATAGCTGTGAAGCCTATGAACCTCAAAGGGGACCAATGTGGCAAGATATCGCTGATGTTGCAATAGTGGCACTCATACCTTGGCAGTAACCAACCACCGTCTAATTGGAATTAGAGCTCATTCAACAGGAGGGAAATCATGCCTGCTACTAGAAACCTGGTCAACTGGGCTAGTGAGGTCACAGATCTCGGAGGAGAACCATACACTACCATTTCACTAAACTACATAACTCCTAACTGCATTTTAAATTCTTACCCATAGACCCACAGATAAGTGTCGCTTCTAACCCACACCAACAAAACTTCTCTTTGCAATAGACAGAAATGATCATAGAAACCCATAACTGGTCAAAACGCAGAAAATAACTGAGCACTGGGCATCCAGCCCAGTAGATACATCTACAACATAACTCCTGCACGTAAGGCTCAGGAAACATTGAGGAAGAGGAGACTTGGAAGAGCCAGGGGACTTGGAAAACGCTGTGAGAGGGTGTCTCCTAGGAATGACAAAGGAAGCTTCGCTCATGATATCTCCATAGTACGGCTGCCCCAGCAAGGTCTACACAAGGACAACAATAACAGATACGCTAACGTGTAAGGGGGAAATTTCACGGGGTCCCAACCCTAGATAAAGAACTACAGGTAACTAAGAGATGCTGAGAGCAGAGGAAAGAGTCTCCCCAAGGGATGGATTTCCTAATTGGTTATCCAATATCAAGTGGTCAGCCCAGAAATCATATACATATAAGCAACAGTGAATGGACTGAGAAGGTTGTGTGTATGTGTGTGTGTGTGCATAAATATGTAAGTTAAAGAAAAAGGGGAACAGGAGGCATGGGAAGAATTGGAGGAAGAAAAGGGAATGGGGTGGAATTTTGTGATTATATTTTTATAATAAAAATACTATTATAAAAATAAAAGAGTTGTCCCCTTTTAGTCTCAGAGTATCTCTACTCAGATGAGATTGTATCATCTACTGAACATATCTGTTTTCTAACTCTCTACATTCTTAACTCTTTAAAAAGAATGAGTCAAAAAAAAAATCCTGTCTTCTATAGGAAGCCTTCGATGAGTGTCCTTTCTGTGAACACACAGATATTTGTTTTATTTAAAATACTTCATACTGAGAAATGGTCACCAATGTCATCTGGTAGTTAACTTTCAACATTTTCCTAATTAAACTATTCGTTATTGAATCTTATTTTTATATTACCTCTTTATGAAAATGTTATAGCTTTTTGCTATCAGAGCTATTTGAAAGAGATCACTGAGCAAGTATAACACACCACCCACCCCTTGTAGGTCTTGGACAGGTGGTGCTGAGCAGCTGAGTTTAGGCATCTGGGTGATCCTAGAGCACCACGTATACTTTGTTGCCTTCATATTCAAGTTTAAGTGTTTTTAAAGTGTTTCTGGGTTTCATTTTTTGAATGGTTAACCTTGATTGTCAGCTTGCTGGGATTTAGAAACACCATGGAAACACACTTCTAGGCACAACTAAGAGGGAGTTTCTAGACTGGGGTAATTGAAGTGGGAAGACCCGCTGTAAGTGTGGATGGTACCATTCCCTGGGCCTGGGGCCTGGGCTGAATGAAAAGGTGAAAGCAAGCTGAGTGCCATCTTCTCTCTCAGTCTCCTGACTGTGGATGCCGTGTGACCAGCCTTCTCATGCCGTCCCCGCCATGATGGACTCCACCCTCTGATTGGGAGCTAAAACAAAATCCTCCTTCCTTAAGGTGCCTTTATCCTGTATTTTGTCCTATTTTGTCCCAGTGACTAGAAAAGTAGCCAATACAACATGCTTTGGCCATGTATTTTGGAGTGAGTGGTGCATGGCTCATTTTCCTAAGTGCTGAGAACTCCACTGAGCCACGAAGATGCTCCTCCCCAAGGGCTTGGAGTCAAGGGTTCCAGGTTCACCTTGGCCAGCCGGAGCAAACCGTTGATGGGGGCCGAGATGCAGCCTCTTTTTTCCTCCTTCCACTGGGAGCCCACACATCTGTAAGTGATGGTCCCACCGACGATCTGGCCGGGGCTTCTGGAAACACCGGAGAACTGGCACAGCTTCTGAATGATTTTCCCAGGCTCCCCGATCCCTATCACAGGATCCCGGCACGTGATGTTCTCCCCTGTGTCAGAAACACGGAAACGAAAGGGACAATCAGCAATTTCTTTTGGCCACAAAGAAGAACGAAGTTATGCCATTTGGGGGTAACTGGACACCACTGGAGATGATCTATTAAGCACATTTTGCTGTTCTCAGACAAATATTGTCTATTGTCTCTCATTTGTGGTTCCTAGATTTTATATAGATTCATAAAATTATGTATATACATATATATATATCATGAATGTAGAGATGAAATAATCTAAGGGAACCAAGAGGACTATTGGGGGAGGGGGAGAAGGAAAGAGGGGGGTGAAAGTTGGGGGTAAACTCAGTATACACTACGCACTTGTATGAAACGGTCCTTGTGTTATACAGTGCCGTCTACAACGAAAACTTACAGTGACATTTAAAAAAAAGAAGTTGAACACCTTTAATTTAAAAACTTGAGATCCGAATCACCCTGAATTCTGAATATTTCTAAGCACCAGCATGGAGCCACAAGTGGGCAGTTCCCCACTCAGAAGCCTGTCCATGTGTAAAGTCATCTCACTTTAGTTCTGTCTGGCTGATGATTGACCTCGTGCGTGTGAGGAGAAATGCTATCCCAGCTGCTGTGATCAACACAGAGTCAGAGCTACTGTGGATGGCAGGAGATTGCTCTACCCTTGATCTGCCTGCCCTGCCCTGTCATGATTATTAAAAACACGTATAAGAATTTTCAAAAGAGACAACTTACAGGAAGAGAAGGAAGAAGGAACCAGGATCAGGCTGCATGGTCTTTGGTGCTAGCGTTCAGACTGCCTTTGCTCTTAGTGGCCTGGTGGGAACTAAACACCTTCATTCTGTTCCTGGTTTTCCAAAGCCCCTTCTTGCTTTCAACCCACAGCACATTCCTATAATCTGCAATTCCTTTTCCTTCTGCTTCGTGCCCACCTTTAATCCCCTGAACTCTCATTTTGGATGTAGAGGAAATCCAAACCACGGAAAACAATAAGAACTTAATGTATGCTCATCCAAATAAGAGATTACCCTGTTTGCCAAGTGTCTTAAGATCATAATGCCTTCCCACTTTGATTGACAGGTCCCAGTTACCAATATGAGACAGAATGTCCACAAAATGTTCAGTAAACCAAACAAACTAGGTAGAAGAATTATGGAACCTTTGTCTATCAGGGATCCCATTTCCAGGAAATCATCTTTACCACTTTGCCTCTCTGGTGACTGGGGTGATTTCTTCTACATGGACTCACATAGAAATAGTCACACAGTCACCTTGAGAATAGGCCAGGTCACACTGGCCCAGTGGTGACAGAGGATGGGGAAGGCAGGAACCTCTTCTTCCCACCGATTCTTTTCAAATGGCTCTCTCTCAGGAAAGGAGTGCTAGTGAGGACACATTCCCTTGACATTCTCTCTAGGGAATCCCAGCAGGACACAGATACTGCCCAGTCTGCTTTGCAAACCACTCAGCCTTCTGGGTTCAGCCCTGGAACGACTTCATCTGCTAAGACTCCTCTCCACTATCAACAGCAGAGTTAAACCAAAACCAAGCAGCCTTTCTGGCCACCCACAACAGTTCTGTCTTTACGGCTGCCACAGCAGCTGTGACAGCATCTTCAATCATCTCTCTATCTCACCTCTAGGCTAGAGGCCAGAGAACATGGCCTCTGTTTCTTTTAGTATTCCCTATGGTTCATCCAAGGCCTGCCCCAGTGAACGTATTTGACATGTGTTTATGGAGTAGCCAAGCGAAGGAGGCATTGAATGAGGAGTCTCTGCTCATGATTATATGATTTTAAAGGAATTTCAGTGCATTTACCTGGAAGAAGGGTAAGCTTCATCGATGGGCTCCTGACTGAACTGTTCGCTGCATTGGTAAAGTGGCAAAACACATCGATGTGTTGGGGACACCAGCGCGGTGCGTTTGCCGGGAGACTGTATTTGTAGCACGTTTGCTTGCCATTGACTTCTTTCTCTAAAGACAGTGTTATCGAGAACGTGAATTCACAACTTGGATAGCCAAGACACAAAGGTTGTCAAGATGTTCTAAGACGAACAAACCTGCCCCAGATTCTCCTGGGAATTTGTGACATTTATTTTTAGTGTGGTTTCACATATTTATGTGAAAATAACCTCTGGCTCTCAGAATAGCTGAATTCATCTTTGAATGTATGCTAACCCAAATGTCACTTAGGCCATTCATAATTTCCAGTCTGAGCCCACATCCTGCTCAGCGTATTGATTGCACCCTGCTTCACAGTGATTTATAACCACCTCTTTATAGACCATTCTATATTTAGAAGATTTATTTAAGTTTTTAAAAATGATGTGTACCCATGGGTGTCTGTGTATGCTTGTTAGTGCAGTTACCTGCAGAGCCCAGAAGAGGGCACCAGACACCATGGAGCTGTAGTTGCTGGTGGTTGTGAACCACCTAAGGGGAGTGCTGTGAACCGAACTCAAACTCTGCAAGCACAGTATACGTTCTTAACAACTCAGCCCTCTCTCTTGCCTGTAGGTCATTCTGTTCTACTAACCCAGAAGCTCCAGGAGAGGAAGTCCCCCACCCAGTCCCATTTATCTTCATGTCTCCCAGTGCTTGTCTCAGTATCTGGCACATGAAAAGCACCCAGTTTATGCATACTGGCCTCAGAATGTGGAGATATTGGCACTCTTCAATATCTGGGTTGATTCTTTGCCATCCAGTACTGTAACATGGCCTTCTCTATCTAACTGGAGTCTTACTTTTCTGAATTTCCACTGCCTTTTCAATCTATGCTACACATTTAGGATATTTAGTGTTATATGCATTGCATTTTATATAGCATAGGCCTTTCTAGACATTAAAATAAACACCTAAATTATTATTTGCTATTATTATTATTAATTTACTTATGATTTATGTGTTTCCGCTTGTCTTTATACGCATCGTGTACATGAGGATTTCACAGATGCCACAAGAGGGTGCCAAACGCCCTGGAAATGGAGTTACAGATGGTTGTAAGCTACCCAATGGGGATGCTGAAAGCCAAACTCAGGTCCTCTGCAAGAGCCTTCAATTGTGCCTTCAATTGTAGGAGGCCTGGGGGTCCTTGTGCTCACAGGTAAGCACTGGGGGAACCAGGAATACACAGAGTTGTTCCTTTTAAGGAAGGGATGCGTAACCTGTCCTCTGCCTGGAAGGCTGGGAGCAGAGGTTAATGGCCTGGTGACCTTTGCACTGTCTGTGTGACTGAGACCACACCACACTGGATCCTTTCCTAAGCCCTTATCACGAGTTTGCTTTTCTCAATCTGTAGAACCTATCGTTATGGAAGGTGTCGCATGTACTTGACAAAGATGTAGTCATGTCTGCCCTTTATTTAGCTTACTTTGGTCCTCAAGGAGATTTATGCATGCTCATTGTGCACATGGGATTAATTATCACCAGGGATGTTTTCACCGAATTATGCTGTTTAAATATGCCTAAAATAAACTACTCAGGGTCAGACTCCTGAAGTTTGAACCAACACCAGCTACTGAGTTGTGTCGAACCAAACTGCCTTCTTGACGCCAATGGATCATTGCTCTGCTGGCTGTGGTGGATGCAGAGAGCCCCCACATTCAACCACTAAGCCATCTCTCCGTCTCCATGCATAATTTTTTTTCCTTTTCCTTGCCTATTTTTCTCAAGAATTAACAAGCTGTGTGCATTTGAGATTCGGAGTTGTCAGACTTTTGACAAGAGAGGATTTGAACTTTGTTTTATTTACTTTTGCAAGATGATTACCAATAAAGAACCGGAAGCTAACTTCTCCTCAACATAGCATTCTTAAATACCGCACAGTATACAAACAGCATCCAAAGTGGGCTGAAAGCAAGGAAGTTACAGCATCCACCCAGAGAGGAAGCCAGACTTTTAACCATGACTGATGGGTTTTTGTTTTTCTGCCCTGGTCTTCTACTGAGCATGATACTCTTTGAAGATCCTGCCATTGTCCCAGGTGTGGGATATGGTAGGCTCCCACCAGGCTAGGGTTCCATTTAAAGGACTGAGACAGGGGCTGCAGAGATGGCTCAGTGGGTGAGAAGCACTAGCTGTTCTTTCAGACAACCTGGGTTTGGTCCCCAGACCCACGTGGTGGCTCATAACCATCGATAACTCCAGTTCCAGGGGACTCAACATCCTCTTCTAATTTCCACAGGCTCTGTATAAATCTGATATACACACATAGATGCAGGCAAAAATACTTACACATATAAAATAATATAACTCTTTAAAAACGAGTTAGTTTTTCAAAACAGGGTTTCCCTGTGCTGCTTTGGCTCTCCTGGAACTTACTCTGTAGACCAGGCTAGTCTCGTACACCACCACCACCACCTGGCCTAAAAAAGTTTTAAAGAGCAAGGTCTTCCAGAGCCTTAAGCTCAAGACTCTGGTACTCTGATAATGGCAAATGCCTTCATTTGAGTGTGAGTCTTACTTTACTTTCTTTCTGTCTCTGGTCCTTGGCTGTTTCTCTCTTACTGTCTTGCCGGCCCAGTCATGCATTTAGAAGGGTTACTGGGACATTTTCTATCAAGTTATCTTAGGACACAGAAGGAGGGGTTATCAGAATGTCTAGTCGGCCACAGTGAGAGCGTGGAGATGGAGAAGAACGTATGGGCTCCACCCAAAGTTTCTGCTTCAAACTAGAGAGTCATCAGCCATGTGCCAAAGCAAGATAACAAAGAAGTCTCCATGACATTTCATCCCTGATGAAGTCTCTATCCAGTACCGAGAGAACTGATGCCGTGGACCTCCTGAAGCAGAGCTACATCCTCAGCCTCTTTCCATTCTTTTATTTTGAGACACGGTCTCTCACTAAGTTGCCTAGGTTGGCTTTGAATTCCCTATGTTGCTCAGGCAGGCCTAGCACATGAATCCATCTGTATCAGTTTCCTGAGTAACCGGGATTACGTTCCTGGACAGCAAGTGTGGCTCCGTCTCTGGGAACTTTTCAATATCTATTTAAAGAGTAAAACCTCATTTCTATGAACTAATGGGACCTAACAATGGGGTGGCCTGCCTCTTACCTGCAGGAAAGGATAAGGAATCCACGTGGAAAGTCACAAAGTACTCTTCCTTTTCCTCCTTTTCCACACAGCACTTGAATTGATGGGAACTGGTGCACAGACCACTGGCTTCCAAAGGATCAATCATGATATCTGACTCCAGAGGCAGTGGGTGGACGGTGACATCTTTGGTGGCGACACTGTATGAATTCTTGTATCTAAATATGCAGTGGTAGGTTCCTGAGGGGAGGGAGCAAAAGGGAGGCAGGGTGAAGTCCTTGGTCTTAAAAGGCATCACTGCAATGTGGTCATCACTCAGCATTGTTGACGATAAGAAGAGTCTTAGCTTTCCTTCCCAAACTTGGGTAAGGCCGCTGGGAGAGCTTGATTGACTTTCCTCCTAGGTACTTCACATGTCTGGAGAACTAACCAATAACTCTCCTTCTTGCAAGTATGCATTCACTCCAACCAATCAAGTCAAGTGGCTTATCCAAGGTTAAGCATGAAGCTGAGTGTCAAGCTTCCTACTCTGAGCTTCTCCCACAACCAGGGAAAGAATGGGGATTTGGTGGTGTGCAGAGACGAGGGAGTTTCTGAAGATCTGGGACATGATGGAGGACTGTGTCACACCCACTTGTCTGTCTAAATGAGTGGCCCCTTGGGCTCCAGGACACCATGGCACCAGAGGACAAACCACCATTTAAGCAGCTGCCCTGGATGTTTAAGTACTTAGCACAGTGAGTATTGTATCTTAAAGGATCCATGGATGTCAGCTGTCACCACACAGGTCTACCAATTCCTTATGCTTTCCAAGACTCATATCTCCTGGCAACATGAACAGCACAGAGCTATAAACAGGAAGTACAAATACTTCTCTACTTAAAACTAGACAAATAAACACTTCCTAGAGTTTTCGTAGCACATCTGGGTAGTGTCGTACCAAGCATCTAGTGAAGTTGTATTATTATTATTTGTGTGTGTATATGTGTGTGTGCACATGTGTGCACATATGCATGTGTATGTGTATATACACATACATGTGGAGTTCAGAGAACAACCTCCAGTATTGTACCTCTGTTTTCTCTTTGAGACAGGGTTTCTCATTGGCGTAGCAGTTTGCCACATAGGCTAGACTAGCTGGTTATCAAGCCTCCAGGAATCCACCTGTCATGACCCCCACCCCCACCCCTGCGTCCCATTGTGGAGGTTGTAAGCTGTCACTACTGTGCTGGGCTTTTTATGAGGCTTCTGGGGATGGAACTCAGGCCCTTATATTTGCAAGGTAAGTTGTTACTGCCCGAGCCATTTCTCAGGCCCTAGCAAGGTGACTTGGAAACAACTCCTATTGTCACGATGGCAGGGGTGCAGGCTGTGGGCTTAGACACTAACTCCACGCTGCACAACTTGGCTTGTATCCCCATGATTATTATTGCCTTTGAGCATCATTTTCTGCATCCACAAGATGGGTGGATGCTATCTACCCCCAAAGGACTGTCCTATCGCCCACAAAAAGCAATTAATATAGCCATCATAGGCATGTCCCGAGACAGAGCCTTCATAGGCAGCTGCTGTTGGTGCCCATTTCCAGGGGTCTACACAGCCCGCTGCAGGGGCTGGCCCATCACTTACCATTCCACTCCCTGGTGGAGGTCTGCACCGTCAGCACCGACTCCGCTCTGTCCTGACACCTCTCCATGGTATAAAACCTCGGATGGATTTTAATACCAGCTGAAGTGTTCCAGTATACCTCATCATAGTTAATCACATCGCTGGTGCATGTTATAGAAAAGCTTTGTCCCTCAGAAACAGAAATTGGGTCCGAGGTTATTGTTAGGTTGGCTGAAGGGATGCAAACAAAAGAGACAAGACAAAACCGACAACAAATCCAAGGTTTAGTTTTTCTGATGACATCGACACAGGAGTGAAACTTAAGACAGACAGCAACACGGACCATCCTGGCTCTACGGATGTCAACATGGGATTGGTACCTTGCTGCTCCTGGGCTTTACTTGTTTCTAGGCTGTTCCCGGTGGTGCTCTGAACTGTACTCACTTCCATCACATGCCTGAGGACCTCGGGCACTTCCCCTTTGTAGCTGGAATTATCTCCTGATGATTAGCAGGGTAAAAGGTTGCAAACTTAGGGATGTTAGTTTAACCCAGGCTCCCCTCCAACCTCCTCTGTGACCCCTCAAGGGAAAAATAGAGGACTGGGTTCTTGCAATGATTCATATCAACTTTTTAAACACTACCCCCATAATTCTGCATTGCATCTTGGAAGGTAGCTATGATTACCAGGGTACCACCAATGCCACACCACTGTAACGGAACTTCATTTCCTTCTATAGCTGTCCCCAACAAAAAAGGCAGCCTTTGTCCCCTGTTAGTACATCCTTAGCATTTACTAATGGTCTAGTATACAGTTAGTGCTTCATAAACAAAAGAATGAATTCTTGATCTGCTTTTTCAGTGGACAGATCATAAAGATCCCTAGTCAAATAATTATGCTTAGACTATCTCAGGCAGACTGAGATGTATGGGCACCTTAATATTATTTATAGCTATTTCATTTTAACTATATATAATACTAGAACCAAGGTTATATAATGTAACTGATTACTGCTATTTTGGGAATTCCCTCAGATTTGTAGGACATTGTTTATTGACAATGTCGAGACCATTGTGGATACAGATGCCGATATGAAAATCCCACTGTTTATTTTTATATTTTTTCTATCATTCCCCTTCTCTGGGAGCATGTCTTTTCCATGACTGACATCACAAAATGGCGTTTGCTTCAGTCACCCATGGAGGTGAACAGCTACCACCACAGGCCAGCTTCTCCAGTCAATATGAATCATATTCTTAATGATAATCCAGAGAAGCCAGTGATTTCCACAGTGTCTGAGTCAGGGTTCTCATGCTGAGGTGCAGCACCAAAGTGTGCACATGACACAGTGTGCCCCTCACTCTGCCCTCCCTGACTAGAGCGATCTGGACATGGCTCTCTGAGGGCTAGCCATGTCTGAGCAGAAAGCAAAGCCTCGTGGACCAGAAATCTGGTTCTCTTGTCCTCAGAAGAGGTCAGATGACCAGACCAGTGATTTTCAGCAAGGATTACCCAGGCCTCTACAATATGCCCCAGCTTTCCAGATAAGAGCGAAGCCGTGATGAGCGTCAGGAGAGGAACCAGGTGCTTGCCTTAGAGGCACTCCTGGGTATTCTGGAACTTTGCAGTTTTCTGTAGTGAAAACTGCCATGCCTGTGCACTCTTGTTCTAACTCAGAGAGCTGTGCTGTGGACAGGAGCCCCCAGAACCTGTTCTCGATGTATAAACACTAAGTCCCAGTAATAGAACGCTTGCAGGAGACAAAATGGGTACTGTTTCCATCCTGCTTTTCAGGACACTTCTCAAAAAGGCTGTAAATGGTTCATTTTCATAGGCTAGGTGGAAAGAAACGTTTGTAGCTGTGGTGACTCTATAATGCTGGTTGATTAATGATGCCTTTATTATTTTGATTGGCATATGACCAGTGCTATGGTTTGAACAAGAAATGTCCCCCACAGGCTCATGTGTTTGAACATGTAGTTCCCAGTTGGTGATATTCTTTGGGAAGGTTACAAAACCTTTAAGACATGGAACTTGCTGAAGGAAGTACATCACTGTGGGCGGGCTTTAAGGTTTTACAGCCTGGCCACACTTCCTGTTGTCTCTCTGATTCCTGTGTGTGGATGACATCAGAAATGATACTTTACAAAACCTCACTAAGAATTGAGAGATTGAAACAAAGGTTTTTATTCAACCACAGGACAATGGCAAATGATCATTGTCCCAACTTCCTGCCGAGTCATTTCTAGAATGGGTAGACCGGGAGAGGAACTGAGGAGTAGTGGGGATGTGAGTGAGGCTGTTGGAATTTAAAGAAGAGAAATTGAATTGTGGAAGGAGAGGGGGTTCGCTGTCACATGAATTCAATGACAACAGAACTAACCTGGTCACGACACTACTTTCCCAGCCCGTCTGCTTCTTTTATCAGGACAACCTGATTAGTTTCTTGCTGCTCTTTCCCACCTGACCCTTCCCAATTTAAAATGGGTTCCACCTGACTTGAAATGGTATAGAGGGACATCCGACCACCATCCCACTCCTAGGGAAAGCCCAGCCTTATTTTGCCCACCGATGATCCCTGTTGATTGGCAAGTGCAGCATAACCTATCAAAACATTCTATGGCAAGAGTTCTTACCTACAGAGACGAATGTCACAGCTATGTTCTTACTGCCTGTGGCTCCGTAGGGACTGACGAACTCACATGTGTAGGTGACTGTTGTTCCAGAAGACCCACTGGGACATTGGGTTCCATCTGCCTTGAGGGTGTAAGTGCTGCAGCTAGATTCCAGGTCTGTTTCTGGGTTCCCTGCAATGATACAAACAAATCTGTTGACATCAAGGTTGTCTGACTCTGAATTCGTAGCAAGTTTTTTAGTGGAAACTTCAGTTTCATACTTTTTCAGTTGCTGGCAGCTTTATATCTCCAAAAATCATCGTTCCCTTCCCCAGAAACAGCCCATCCTCCGAGCCGTCCCTACTTCTTGCCTAGGGTTCTAGAATAACCCTGTGTTTGCTTTTTCCTACTCCAGTCTCTATTTTCTCCCTGCCCCTTCACCTACTACCGCTGTCCTGAAACATTCTTCAAACATTTACACCGTCCCAAAGTGAACAACACAGAGTAAGTTGAAGGGTCAGTGTCTTTCAACTGTAGCTGATCAGCAGTGCTGTGCTGGCTGGTTTTATGTCAGCTGGACACAAGGGTCATCAGAGAGGAGGGAGCCTCAGTTGAGAAAATGCCTCCAGAAGCGCCAGCTATAAGGCATTTTCTTAATGTGTGATCAGTGTGGGAGGGCCAGCCCATGGTAGGTGGGGCCATCGCTAGGCTGGTGGTCCTGGGTTCTATAAAAGAGCAGGCTGAGTAAGCCAAGAGGAATAAGCCAGTAAGCAGCTCATCCCTACGGCCTCTGCATCAGCTCCTGCCTTCAGGTTCCTGCCCTGCGTGAGTTCCTGCCCTCACTGCTTTTGACAGTGAACTGTTACATGGAGCTGTGAGTGAAATAAACCCTTTGCTCCCCAAGTTGCTTTGGGTCATGGCATTTCATCACAGCAGTAGTCACCCTAAGACAGGTGACTTTATTATTTTGGTTGACACATGAGCATTGTTGTGGTTTGACTGAGAAATGTCCCCCACAGGCTCATGTGTTTGAAGACTTAGTCCCCAGTTAGCACTGCTCTTTGGGAAGGTTTAGGATGTGGGAACTTGCTGAAGAAAGTACATCACTGTGGATGGGCTCTATGGTTTTCAGCCTGGCCGCACTTCCTGTTCTGATTCCTGTGTGTGGATGAAACGTGCGCACTCCTGGTTGCCAGGCCCTTCCCATCATGGTGGACCCGTGTCTGCTCTGGAACTGGAAGCCAAAAGCAAACCGTGCTTTCTCTAATTTGGTTTTTTTCCTCAGGTTATTTTATCACAGCAAGAGAAAAGTAGCTCCTACAACCAACGTTCCTCCCCAAGTGTCAGTTCAAGGCACTCCACCGATTTCCACTTTCTTTTACTTGGACAAAATCACTTCTAACTCTCTGAAGACATCCTCTCTCTGTTCATCCTTCCTTGAACCGAGTTCTCAGAAGAGAGCCACCTCTGCATTAAGGATTCTACAAGGCTGACTGACTGTAGAGAGCTAAAATTTTGCCCTCAGATAGGGGTCAAATCTTAGGCCAAGTCTGCTCTTGTGAAAGTCCCTCTAGCTAACTCTATCCCCACCCCTTACTTTTCATGATGCTTCTGCATTTGTTACTTCTGGTTTCCCACTCCCATTTTTTATTACATCTTTGAAATTGACCTTTGTGACCCTCTACTTTACCAAAAGTTCTTCCTTAAGGCCAACAGGGCCCTCCTCTTTCCTCCATCCTGGCTTTTCTTCACACTATCTACACCAGAGCCTCCCCACTGCCAGCCATCTTTCTGCTGTGATGACTTCAGCCTCAGGCTCCTTCCTTTGTCTTTTTGTCCTCATCCTCCTGGGCCTCCTTTCCAAGCACTGCTCCTGAGCATCCCTCTTAAATGCATATGTTGTCCTCAACCTCACCCACCCCACCCCACCCTACTGCTGCTCATCCTTTCTTCACTCTCTCAGCAACAGCATCAGCTCTGGCTCCCGTTATAAATCAAGGTTGGACGACTTCCCACACTACTCTAAGAGGAATGTCCCGGTTGGAAACTTTTGAGGCAAATTCCCAAGTGTTGATTTGACATCTCCGGTACCTCAAACTCAACACGTGCAATTTATTTATTTTTTCCCCCCAGACAAAACTCGCACATCCAGTGTTTCCTCTCACTGATACTGGCAGAAACACAAATTTAAAAGCTTAAAGGCCACTTTAATTACCTGCACTTCCTCACATTGTGCTTCCATTCACTTGTAAAAATGCTCTCTGAGCTTATACTCCTGAACCCAGGCTGTCTCCCTCAAAGCAAGGTCACTCTCCCAGGCCCCACTGTTTGTTGACTGAACTCTGCAACTGATTCCATGTGGGGCTCAATTCTCAATTATTTCACGCTTCCACTTACTCGCTAGGCTACCTATAAAGGTTTCCCTTTCTTTCTATACCTGACTTGCTTTGGGTTTGCTATAGGGTCTCACTATATAGCTCAAGCTTGAATTTGCTGTACAGTTCAGGCTGGCCTTCAGCTTGCGATTCCCCTGCCTCAGCCTCCAGAGCTTCCAGTATAAGTAGACACCACGAGCCCCCTGAAATGTTAGTGTTCTAAAGCTCTTGTCATCTAACGAACTTTTACTGTTAAGTTCTTGATATGTGTACAGTGAAGTCAGGTGCTTTTTTTTTTTTTTTTGGTCTTTTTGAGACAGGGTTTCTCTGTGTAGCTTTGTGCCTTTCCTGAAACTCACTTTGAAGACCAGGCTGGCCTGGAACTCACAGAGATCCGCCTGCCTCTGCCTCCCGAGTGCTGGGATTAAAGGCATGCGCCACCACCGCCTGGCCAGTCAGATGTTCTTAACACAGTGTGTGGTTCTGAAGGACTGGGAGCTAGACAGACTCCTGGCAGACAGACAGATGGGGAGAGGACAAACAGAAGATGGCAAGCTTCCAGCTTCTTCCCCGCCCCTTCTGAGACAAGAGCTTGGCATCTCAAAACAAAGACCTAGTGGGCTTTTTCCTCCCAGCAGCATTTCGCACTCCACCAGCGGACCAGCCCAACAAGTTCAGGGCTGTAGTAGGACAGATTTGCCTGTCTGCCTCCCTGTCTTTGTTCCAACTGACCAGCCCTAAACTGAAGAAGAAAAACCTCTCAAAACCCCAGTGAGGAGGGATCTGGCTTTAGACTTCCCAAGACCCTCCTTTGCTTTGCAGAAGGTCTTTGTCTTGCTTTCTCTTGATGGGCCCTACTGAGTGTGTTTCCTCACCCCTGTGAAAGCCTTCTTCAGCTTCTGAGTCTGTCTGTCTGTCACGTCTGAGATTTCTCCCATTGCTACCCTTAACCCTCAAGATATTTTCGGGCCTTTGAATTCTTCAGTTGGCAGACAAACAAACCTGATTCAGACCCCTAGATGGTAGCAACGTTTGTTGCACAGTATACTCTAATCTGTTCCTCTCCTCTGAACCTGCTTCTTCATCCTCTCAAAACCCAAACCACATCCCGGCTTTCAACACACCATGCAGCCTCGGACCCGGATGCCCCTCCTCTTCCTGTCCAATGTAAAAGTCCAGCTTTCTCACTCAACAGGCAAGCCAATAAGCCATGCAGAGTGAGATGTATAGAGAAACAGACAGAATAATAGAATGTCCCAAGGATAGGTCCCACAAAAGAAAATTCAGTACAGCATGTAGGTTATAGTGGGGGAGGGGCCGTCATTTCAGATGGGTGTCTACAAAGGATTTCAGAGGATAGGACGTCCTTCTAAGCCTTAAAAGACAACTGGGAATTTAACAGAAGGCAGGACTGTGGTGTGATGATGTGAGGCGGTCAGTGTGCCGTGGGTGCATAAACCGGCAATTCTCATTGTAGAACTTAGCACTTCATCAAGCTGCTGTAGGGGCCAGGGCTGGGGTCAGGATGGGGAGATAACAAGTTATGCAGGAAATCCATTGTTCTGCAGCCTGGCTGGTCTTGCAGGACTTAGGAAAGTCTGCAAAGGGGTCACCAGAGAGAGAGGTCCCGGAGCATCCCACTGCAGACTTCCTGGTTCCTCTGCCAGAGGGCAAGGTCTGTCACCTTGCGGGGTTGAAAGCTCCTTCAGCAGAGCCATGGGAATCATGCAAGGCCTCTCGTCCATCTGGCAGCTCCTTCAGGATGCCTGTGCCACCTTTTCCTCATAAACCAGGGAAGTGACTAAATGGCCCGTGCCAACATTTTTCAGGTTTACCAGATGTCTTTCTCAGTCATCGAAGGTCTAATCAGATGCCGCAGGGCAAATGTGCTTTACAGACTAGAGGTTGTCAGGAAAGTGTGGGTGGAAACGGACTTTTCCACACTAAAAGAGTAATAATGATATAGCATAGTCTTAAGAGCAAAGACTTTGTAACGTATACACTTACTGCACTCACAAAGTTTGTAGCACTGCGTTTTAGTTCAAAGATTCTTTTCCTTAAAGGTTTGTACATTATACAATTGTTTCTTAAAAGAAAAGATGGCTGTGGTCCCATATGGTTTCTAAGTTGCAAATGATCCTTTGTGTCTAAACCTCTGGCAGCTCCATCCAAGCTGGCTCATCGACGGAGAAAGTGCTGGTCACTATCGCCAGCCTCGTGACATGAGATCAATGGAGAACCCAAATTCCTTTCTTTTCATAGGGTCATAAACTTGGGAAAGTAATTTAATCTGGATCCTAGTTTCCTTATTTTCTCACTGGAAGTAAAACTACTAGCTTCAAAGTTGTGACCAAGTTTAGATGTGATCACTAGCAATCATGTTTTTTTTTTTAATGGATTAACATTTCTGCAAAACTTAGCATTTTTTTTAAAGGTTTGTTTATGTTGTGTGTCTGAGTGTCTTCCCCGTAGGTGCATCTGTGCAGCACGTGTGTACATGGTGTCCAAGGAGGTCAGAACGGAGTATCAGATCCCTGGGAACTCGAGTTTCACATGGTTGCAAGCAGCCATGTCGGTGCTGGGAACCAAACCCTGGTCCTCTGCAAGAGCAACCAACGCTCTTGCTCGCTGAACCATGTCTCTAGACACCATTACTGTTTTTCTTTATTGTTATCATTTATTAGTCTAAACTGGAGGGTGGGGAACTTCAGTTTAGATCTCAGGGCAAAACAAAAGCAGTGTTGGGAAGATGGACCGGTGGGTAAACCACTTCCATATATGTGTGAGGACTGGAGTCAGGTCCCCAGCATCCATATAAATACTGCAGCCTGCCTGTAACCCCAGCGTGCAGAAGGGAGAGATGGGAGATCCCTGGATCAATCCGTCTAGCTCTACTAGCAAAATTCCTTTAGCTCTGGGTTCAAGAAAAGGAAAGCGTTCAAGGAGGAACCTCAGTGTTAGCCTCTGCCCTTTACACATGTGCGCCCCCCGCACTGTGTGGTCCAATATGTGTAAACACATACATACCCCACATACATATACATACAAAAAACCGAGTAGGAATTGACATGAATTAACTGAAAGAGAAATAAGTCTGCAGAGAAATGAAAGCTGGGAGCAGAGAGACAGAAAAAGCTGAAGCAAGTATGTAAGCTAGTGACTTCCGGTAGGATGGAAATGAGAAGCTCTGGTCAGGTCTCAGTGAAACCTCCATGACCTCAGCTTTGCTGAGGATCATGGGGAAAAAAAGGCAGGGTGGGCCATGCTATGGACTCAGTCTCTAGGGTCACTCCCTCTCAGGTCTTTATCTGCTGGGATCTTGCCCAGGACACAAGCATGCTGTTTGCATGCAAGTACTCTGGGAGGTTTGCTGTAGAGCGTCTAAGCTGGTGCTGACATCGAAGCTAGTTTTTTGGGTTTTGTTTTCATGGTCCAGAATTAATGTCATTCTTCCTCTGCTCACAAGATCTCTCACTTTTTCTTGGCTGAGAGGCAAGCAAAGAGCCCTCTTTGCAAAAGGTCTTGATCCACCACTCTTACCTAGAATTCTTATTTCCCCTTCCTGCTTCCATTCGATTTTACTCCAGTTTGCAATGTTCTCGCTGCAGCAGTTCAGAGATATAGGGTTGCTATCACACACCACCTTCCTCTCTTCCTTGGCCAAAATCCGAATGGGGGTGACATCTAGTTTTCTGGAGTCCCCAAATTCAAAAATATCCAAGGTCAGCTTGCAGCGATATTCACCTGTAAAGAATACATCAAATTATAAATTATTATCACTCCTATGAATTTCTCTTAATAAAATTGAGCCCCCATGTATCATGGCATCTGAGATTTGATGCAAGGACCCCTAAAGGAATATTCAGAAGCTGACCAAGCTTCTGTTGAAGCGCAGTCCTATCCTAAGGCTCCCAGCACAATGTCTAATTATCATGTGGGCAGCAGCGGGACAGCTTCTGCAGGGAACTGGGTCTAGGGTCACACTAGAGAGAAGTCAGGGATCTGGGCCTAGGGACAGTCTCCAAATACGGTCAGGTAGAGAACAGGGCTTGGGGGGAGGCAGTCGTTCATGTTGCCAAGCTCAAAGAAAGCTGCCAGGCCATGGTAGACTGTAACCTCTGACCAGCAGGGCCTCCTAGCAGATATATACACACTCACACAACATTTGCGCGTGCACACGCGCACACACACACACACACACACACACACACACACACACACACAAGAATGCCATGGGATGCATTTTCCATTTTGGAATATGAGCCATCAGGCTTCTTGTGGGCAGCTCACCCCCGTCCTCTGTTCTGTGGGCTGCCTCTCTGAGTGCACCATTCAGCTCCTCCCACAAGTCTCAGGTAGGAAACCCACCTGCATCATGCTCCGTGAAGTTATAAATGATGAGGCGGGAGACCAAGCTCATGTTGTTGAGGACAGAGGTGTGAATGGAGAATCTGCTGCCATCCTTCATGTCCAAGTGTTTTCCTTCATAATACCAAGATGTGTTGGAGGACACGATTTCACTTTCACACTCCAGAGTGACGTTGTCTCCTTCAAAGATGACTTCCGGTGTAACGGTGAACTTCGTTTCGTCTGGGAATTCAAAGACAAAGTGTGAGGGTAACACATCAATGAAGGTAAACCATGGACCCGGCTTTCCAGACTTCGCCTCCTCTCCCTCTCTTGAGGGCTCTTCCCAGCATCTGCCTGTCACGGTGCTGCCCACAGACTCCTCCTACCACTCTTCGAGTAACAATGGTCCCATTGCCTACTGACACACCAGAGCCCATGTCTGGACCCCACTGGAAGAGAGCATCGAAAGTCATGCATTTTCCACCACTATTTTTAATGATCTGGAACAGCAGTTTGGAAGCCTCCCCATGCATCAGAAACATCCAGGGTTGAGGTGTCGGTAAAGTGCAGAAGGGTCTTTGTAGGGCTAATGTAGTGCAGATGAGCTCTGAGAATCACCCTCTAAAGCAACAACGGAACCCTACTAAGTGTCGCTATCTGCTCTGATTCCCGCCCCCCATCCCGTCCACCACAGTGTTAGCCTTACATTTATGGATCTTTTGAATATATGAACATAGGAAACTCACAGGTCCTGGGTTTCTCTTAGAAACCCTGTCTGTCCCCATCTCCCTGACTCTCCGGCTCTAACAGTGTTAGTTAAGGAGGGGCAGATGGCACACAGCACTCCAGGCCTCCGTAATAAGAAACATCCCCATGATTTCCTAGGCCTTCTCCTTTCCCTCATTTTTTAAAAACATACAAAGTATTATATTTCCTTATGGCTTTGTTTGTTTGTCTGTTTCAAGATAGGGTTTCTTTTTTTTCTTTTTTTTTATATTAACAATGTGTAGTCCATTATCATTTGACAGATTCAGACAAATATTTTCATTACTTATCCTATGTAAAACAAGTAGTTTCTTTTTAAAAGTAGATTCAATAATCTCCCTTTTTATCTTATCATATCCATATTCTCTTTTTTCTTTTCTTTTTTCTTTATTAAGAATTTTTCTACTCATTCTGCATACCACCCACAGATCCCCCTCCTCCCTCCTCCCACCCCTGCCCTCTTTCCCAAGCCACCCCGCATCCCCACATCCCCCAAATTGAGGTCTCCCATGGGGAGTCAGCAGAGCCCGGCACACTGAGCCTAGGCAGGTCCATGTCCCTTCCCACTGCACCAAGGCTGTGCAAGGTGTCACACCACAGGCACCGGATTCCAGAAGCCTACCCATAGACCAGGGATGGATCCTGATCCCCCTGTCTGGGTGCCCCCAAAACAGTTCGAGCCAAACAACCACAAGACAGGGTTTCTTTTGAAGTCCTGGCTGACCTGGAACTCACTCTGTAGGCCAGGTTGGCCTCAAACTCACAGAGATCCTCCTGCCTCTGCCTCCCGAGTACTGAGATTAGAGGTGCTTGCCACCATGTCTGGCCCATTATGGCATTTTAAAATAATTTTTTTTGAGTCTCCTCTTCCCAAACTTCTCCCTCATCCCCCACTTCCACCCTTCTACCCCTGGGAGTGTCCTTTCTGCCTTCCTTTTACACATTAAATGTTAGGATCTACATATAAGAGAGAACACGCAATTTTTGTTTTTCTGAGTCTGGTTCACCTGGCTTCGTATTTTTCCAGATTCATCTATTTTCCCGGGAATTTTCATAATTTCATTTTTCTTGACAGCCCGGGAAGATCCCATTGTACATACACACTGAGTTTTTATTATCCATTTGTTTGTTGGCAGACCTCTAGGCTGATTCTGTTTCCTTGATGATGTCGTGACTAGGCAGCAGTACACACAGACATGCAAGAACCTCTGTGGCAGACTTCCTAGGTTTAATCGACACCATCACCATGCCCACCCCAAGTGGACACTGCGCAATAATGAAGTGGGGTCCACTTACTGCTCGGCGTTCCTTGGAAGGAGTTGTAGTCCATTCTGTAAGTCTGGTTAAGGCTCTGTGTGACTTGCTCGTTGGCTTTGTGAAATGATCCAGGCTGTGGTGCCGATGATAGCTCGACCTCATAGTTCACAACCACGCTGCCTTTGCTGCATAGAGACCACTCAGTTTAGTAAAGCAGTCATTGATCTAGGAGAGTCCTGATCCTTGTGGCTTAGGGCATGGAAAAGCAAAAATAGCAGAAGCCAACCGGGTGCTCTTATCTTCAAGGATCTGCTAAAAATAAGCCTGTCTTCAAATGTTAATGGACAGCCCAAGGTATATAAAGGAGAATTTATATTCCTTGCCCGGGAATATAAATGAGAAAAGTGACCTGATGGGGAAAATGAGCTGAACCCACAAGGTTTCCAGGCTCCAGGGGAGTCCTTCAAGGCACGCCAGAAAACCTGCAATCTCGTCTACCCAGCAGGATCTTCTAGTAATGTCTTTCATATCACTATCTGATATAATTCCACTTTAACATTTCAAACTCTCAGAACTACAGATGTATTTCTGTTTGTAAAATTTTGGTACACATGAGATGCACACACCTTTGTGTTTCCTTACTGCTAAGGAGGTCCATCTGTAAAGGGTAGGGGGATGCATCATGGTGTTCCCTTTTCCTGTTCACCACTGTGGTCTGGTAATGGCTCTCACCTCTATCAAGCTGCTCCTGCTGAGCACCCCACATGATAGCCCAAGGATGTTTCGTCTCCTTTCCTGGTATTCTGAATTCTGCCCTCATTAAAAAAAGAAATGAGCAAACTACATCATTCTTACGTGAACTGTGTCACAGTCGCCGATCTGAATCCTGGCAAAGTTTTGTAACCCTCTCGGAACTGGAAAATACAGCAAGAGAAGAGTCATGTAATCAAAGCCTGGTGAATGATACCAGAGGTTTACACGTGCTCTTTATCAACCTGGGTACAGCTTTATTTTGTGTACTTTGCTAGTGGTGGCATTGGCAAAGCTGTGAAGGAGCAGTTTCTCATAACTTGAGTCAGTTTTTAGAGAAATGGACAGCTGATTAGGTGTACAAAAAGACTGCTCAGGGAAATGCAGAAGAGAACAGGGAGAGGCTGTGGGGGCGGTGGCGGGGGGGGGGGGGGGGAGAGGCATCAAACTCCAAGTGGAAGAGAAAAGGGAGGAAATAGTATGAAAGAGTTCGACACTAAGCCTGACAATGTTCAGAAAGATCTTCCAAGGACACGTGGGTGTCTTTCTAGGAATCCCCATGTCTACCAGGCACACAGCACTTGTATGCATTTTGAGGTAAGGAGCAGAAACATGTTCCTGAGTGTCAGGGGCAGCACAGGGGGCTACTTACTTAACCATAGCCAGAGAGTCGGAAGTCAGGAACACCCTCCTGGCAGCCATCACACTTGTTCCCCGCCTTAACACCCCTGTGACTTTGATGAAGCCGGTCTCATTTTTAATGATGTGTTCATATTGTTCTTCTGAATATCAACCCCATAATAGGTCCTGACTGATCCAGGTATCATAGTTAGCTTTCAATACCACTTGCCACAACCTGGAGTCACCTGAGAAGACAGCCTCTACTGGAGGAACACCTAGGTCATGTTGGCTTGTGGACACATCTGTGGGGGATTATCTTGATTGTTACTGGACAGGGGAAGACCCAGCCCACTGTGGGTGGCACCATTCCACAGGCAGAAGGTCCAGAGCTATGTGAGACCGATGAAAGCTAGGTGAAAGCTAGCAGCAAGAAGCAGGCAGCAGCAGGGTGCATTCATTCCTCTTTTGACTGTGGTTATGATATGACTAGCTGCTTTACAATTTCCCCAAATGACAGACTGTGCCCTGCAATTTTAAGCAAGGTAAACCCTTTCTTAAATTGCTTTGTGCCAGAGTGCTTTATCATAGCCACAAGAATAAAGGTAGGCCACCAAGAAGTCTACATGTGTAGTAGGCCTAGTACTTAGGTGAGTAGCACTCAAAGGCTATTATGTAATCCACCTTTCCTTACAAGCACAGAATTCAGTGTCTGGTCTGCTAAGTAGAATCATCATATGCCAGAGATGTCAATCAGGTGTCCCAGGGCTTTGTAGAATCAATATTCCATCAAGGCACCATGGAAAAGTCACCATTTTCGTGTGGCATACAGGGATTAGCAGGGACTTCTCCTGTCCTGAGGCAGGGGTCTGTCTGTACCAGGAGCTATGGGAAGTCATTATCTCAGCCCATGTGTAATAGTATTCACCACACCAGTGAGGAAGCAGTTTTTGAAATGAGCGGGTTCAAGCAAAGCATTTACCTTAAAACGGCTTAATCTAATACCAAGCACTGTACAGTTTCATCTGGGAGACAGTTAAGACAGACTTGCAGAGACTTCTCTGTTTTTACCTCAGTAACTATAAACTGTCCCTAGAGTGAGTGCCTAGTGACCTCCAGGCTAGAGAAGTTTGAAACTCTCTGAGCTTAGCCTTGAGTTGGATTCCCAGTTGACAGTAGGATCCTTATCTATGTGGGAAATCCCTGCCCATTTTGGGGACAGTACCATCCACTAGGCAGAATGTTCTGAGCTATACAAGACAGGAGAATGCTAAAATGAATGCCTGAATGAGCTACGTACCTCTTCTGGACCAGGCTCCTGAGCCTCTGAATTGATTTTAGTGAAGTGATGCCACCAAATCTTATCTGAATAATTTTTACTCAGGGAAGAGATTCTACTTATAGGCCAAGGTAATGGCCCTGTCCTCTGAATGCTGTTTGATTTGAGTACTTCTTAATTCTCCTTTTCAGGTGGATTTCCATAACTTCAAATCCTTACATCTAGATTATACACATGCAAGCACCCTGCCCACTGGGAATGGGCTTGGCTTGTTCCCCCTAAGCAGTTTCTTGGGTAAGCAACAGCCCAAACCTACCGCTCTTTCCAAGTCAGTCTTGTAGGACCTATAGAGGGCAGAGGATGTGTTCTTGAGGTCTTCTTGAAATCCTATGTTCAGTCTGACTCTGATTTTTAAGGTAATATATGCTGAAAAACACAGGGCAAAATGTAAATGTCTCCTTGGTATTTGACTACAGACAATACAGAGAGACATTTGCTTGAGGTAAAGTTGAATACCCATTCAGCAAATCTTCAAAGAACAATTGCATACCTTCTGGGAGCTGGCAGAAAGGTCCCTGGGGAGGAAGTCCTTTCAGACAACTGCAGTGTCGGCCTGACAGGGCACTGTCATGCTCTTGACAAGTGACACTGTGGAGACACCTTTCCCGAGGCCACACATAGCCTTTCTCACAGGAGCACAAGAGGTCATTTCCAGCAGGTGTGCAGACTGCCATCAACCAAAGAGAGAGGAGAGACAAGACAGTCACCGCCCTTACATTTGTAGATTGCAAATGTCTACACTTGAAGGAAGTCCTAGCTCAGTTCCACATTGATCTTCTGGAAAGTTCAACAGAATCACATGAGATTCAAGAAGGCATATATATTTACATCACAGAACCATTAGATGAGGTCATCTGAAGGTGACGTGGAGAGATCGTTGAGTGGCTACAGACCATTGAATCATTTTTTGGATAGTCATGTTTTATATTGCATGGCCACTAGGTGTCAGTGATGAGTGGATCCCTTGATGTAGAGCAGTGGTTCTCAACCTGTTGGTCGTGACACACCCCCTCCCCCACCCCGACAAATCTCTATCTCCAAAAAATATTTACATTATGATTCATAACAGCAGCAAAATTACAGTTATGAAGTAGCAATGAAAATAATTTGGCATTTGGGGGTTACTACAACATGAGGAGCTGTAGTAAAGGGTCCTATAGTATTAGGAAGTTTAAGAATCATTGATACAGCCGGGCGGTGGTGGTGCACGCCTTTAATCCCAGCACTCAGGAGACAGAGCCAGGCGGATCTCTGTGAGTTCGAGGCCAGCCTGGGCTACCAAGTGAGTCCCAGGAAAGGCGCAAAGCTACACAGAGAAACCCTGTCTCGAAAAACCAAAAAAAAAAAAAAAAAAAAAAAAAGAATCGTTGATACAGAATAAGGGGCAGCCAGCTTCCAAAATGACCTCTGAGCATCTCTGCCCCTAGGAATTCGCAGCCTTTTTTGGTGCCCTCTTACAGAACATGGTAAAAGTGATGGGATCATTTAGCATATTCTCTCCCTCCCTCCCCCCTCCCCCATCTCTTTTCTCCTTCCCTCCCTCTCTTTTCCTCTGGGGAAGTTGGCTACATGGCACAAAGACCTGTCAGGGAGAGAGCCAATGGTAAAAGATTAAGGTCTCTAAACGATAGCTACCTGGGGACAGAGGTCTTCCAAAAACTACCTGGTAAACTTGAAAGTGAATTTTCCAGCCCAGTGAGGGCCTTCAGATCAGAGCTTCTTAAGCTAGAACCAACCACCGCTGCTACTACTCCAAGATTCCAGACCCCCAGAAACTTTAAGATAGCACATGTCAGTTGTTCTATAGTGCTAAGAGTAATTTGTTACATCGAAATAAATCACAAATGCAGAATGTAAACAAATGCCCTTTCCATTTCCAGTCTAAAGAACAGCCCAAATGGGACGCTGATCTCACTGGAGACATTAAAAAGGGAAGAAAAAAAAAGCTCTGAAAACAGAGACCCTTGAATCAGTTTCTACAGTTGGACCACCGAGATGTCTTTGGAAAATGCTCTGCAGACAGGTGCCCCCAGGATGCTACTCTAAGGAAAGTCATTGAACAGTCACCAAGTTACCATGGTGCTTTCCAATTTACAGAGCTTTTATAGGACAAACGGCAGCCTCATCTATGAGACCCCAAGTCTTTGGGGATGGTACACTGAGACAAAGGAGAAATGGCTTAGTTTAGTAGGCGGTTGTCAAACCTAAAGTCATGATCTGGGAGAATTTTGCTTAATGTCTTGCTTCTGATCCAGGTATGTGCCTAGTTCCTATTTCCTGACCTATGACACTCCCCCTCAAAGAAGAAGTTGCTGCTTATGACATACTGAGCCTCTCCACATGGCACCCACACATTGTTCAGAGGGAAAGGATCCAGTAATTTGTCAGGAAGGGTCTGCTGGTGTCTTAGGGGTCATTTGATGATAACCACCACGGAAAACCTCTGGCCATCATTTAAAATAAGGTGATGACTGGCTGGGAAATTTACTGCTAGCAAGTTCATTCTGGGAGGTGTGGGGTGCTAAAATCACACAGTCATTATTACACTTGGCTCCTGTGTTTAGTTTGATTGAAAAGAAAACAGTTGGCCTTTCTCCCGATATGCCGTCATCCACTCCCAAGCTCACCTGCTGTCACTGCCATGCTCACGATGTCAGTGGCTGGGTCAGTGCTATTTCCTTGAATCGGAAGACTGAGGCTGTTCAAGTGAGCTTTGACAGACTCCAGGAAGGAGACGTTTTCAAGACTGATCTCAATATCCACAGTGTATTCTTCCTCCATGGGGCCACCCTCCGCAACTGAAATGAAAATGCATGAAGACTGAGCGTTTGCAGAGAAGGGAGAGAGATCCTGGTGGACACCAAAGCAAGGAAAGCCAGGGACACATTCACGGAGATAATGGGCATGCCAGCCCATAAGAATTACTAATGGGCCCTTTTAGAAAAAAAAAAAATTTATCTACTCTAGTTTCTCCCAGCTATTACCCTCAACCTTGATGTCCAAGGCCAAAGGCCATGTGTGAAGAGCAAAATGGGGCTGGGGCAAGACTAGTAGTAATGACCTGGAAGGGAGTCTCTCACACCTGTGCAGTCAATAAGCTCTCGGATCTCCACTCATAGGAATGTCTTGCTGTCTTTATAACATTGTGTTGTTTGCATATACTCTAAGAGCTGAACAGGCATGCATGCATGCTTGAAAATCTTCTAGAACACTCCCCCATTAACTTCCTTTGGTCTTAGCTTGTACACAGGCACACAGCACACTCTTTATATCAGGATACTGGGGATATGAAGCACAGTTGCTTCATATCCCCAATATCCCGAACTTGGTCAACAGAAGTTTGGCCACTCGAAAAGTGAAATGCAAAAGATTCCCAGTTCTTGGTTGATTTTCAAAATTGTCTCCAGGCAGTTGAATGTGGGCTCTCCAAATAAATCTGCTGCAAACACACACACACACACACACACACACACACACACACACACACACTTCCATGTTACATCGTGTTTTGACCACCAGTTGTAAATTCCTGTGACAGGAACTGGTTCCTTCCCTTCTGATGACCCCACTTAGCTGTCCCGGAGCTCATCATGTAACAAACATGTGCCCAAGCACTTCTCACTAAGCCTATCCCCTACACCGAGTCATACATTCTCTTCTCTGTCACTGGGCTAATCATTGCTCTAGCCCTGGCTGGAAAATACTATTGGAATACCCAATTAAGGCCGAAGGTATGGGCTCAGTTACTACCTCATGAAAAAGTTTGAAGGATAAGGTTGTTTTTCACACAGAGGTGTGGAGAATATTTTTAAATAGGTTAAAAAAAATAATGAATACTTGTAAAGCCATTCCTTTAAAATTTAAATGAAATCAGGTAACATGATCTCTATTTTAATACGTAGTTAGAACTCTGTGTCTTCTTTCTAAAGACAATTGGTTTCCTATGAAATGCTAAGGTTTGTTTTAAGCATCCCAAGGACCATTGCTGGGAAACACTGGGAAAGTTCAGAATAGAAAACCCCAGTGGTAAAATGTCTACTGCTGGAAGCTAGAATGCATGTTTCTTTGGAGGTATAAAGTACATTAATCTCAGGCTATAACCTTATTGGAAATTATTTCTCTTTGGTATTATTCTGTTTGCTGCAATGAACTGGTTATTTTTTAAAGAACATTGTGACGGTATTTTAGGAATGCATTTGATGGTGTATTTCCTCCTTATACAAGCAGAACAAGACAGGTTTTCAGTTGGATGTGGTGACATGAGATTGTCATCATGCCTCTTGGGCAGGGGAGGCAGTTGGATTGTGAGTTCAATACCAGCTTCAAATACATAGTGAGTCTGAGGTTCATCCGGATTCATGAGACCTTGCCTCAAAAACTAAACTAAACTAAAATTAAATTTAAAAGTCACTTGTGAAAAAAAAGTTACTTGTGAAGTCTAATATGGAGTCTTGTCTATCATGACATACAGACATTGCCTCAAGTTTCTTGTTTTTTTTTTTTTGTTTTTTTTTTTAATTCTCAAATGTTCTGTGATGGAAACAAGCATCCTGGAGGAATGGTTAGTGTTAATTTGTGTAATTCTAACTCCAGACACACCATCCTGCCCACTAAGAACATTTCCAATAGGGCAGCTGCACAGTATTTACATTTACATTCCAGAACATTCTTTTTCCCTGAAAAGTCCCGTGACCATGTTTATTCCCTCCGGTAAATTCACTAGCTCAGGGTCCTCCCATGAATGCAAACAGGATTTCCTGGATGGTGGCTGCCCTGGATGGGTGGGGTCAACAACAATCTTCTATCATCTACTTTGTTGTTTGTATGGCTGCGTCCCAACTTGACACTGATACCTACCTGAGGGTCCTCCCCGGCCCAAAGCCCTCCTTCCTGTGCCCCTTTCAGACATAAGAACCAAAGTGTGTACCTGAAGCAACAGCTATCCATGAATGTCAGCACTCCTGGTGAAAGCCCAGGCAGATCTGCTTAGATTTTCACAAAACTGAAAATAAATCCTAGGAAGTGAAGGACCTTGTGACATAGGGAGAGTCAGCCTTTGGGATTCACGCTACGGTCCTCTTCTCCCATCCGTCACTTTCTCCAACACCTCAGGAAGCTTTAGAGTCACACTCAGGTGACTTACGCACTGATGAGGACCTGGAATCTACAGTTCCTCCTCCACCTCCCCCCCCTTTTCAAGAGGTCTTGCCATAAACCCAGGCTGGCTTGGAGTTTACTGTGTAGCTTAGGCTAGCCTCTAATTCACGTTCCTCTTAAGTGTTAGGATTTTCAGCCTGTGCCGCTGTGCCTGGCCGGAAATGTCTCTTTTTGAAAACAGTAAATTCTCTGAAGATGCCTCAGACACACCATTGCAATTAGGCAGCCACAGGCTTGTCCTTGGGTAGTACCCACTCCTGACCTTGACTGAGAGCTACTCACATCTAGGGCATTACGTGCCCAGGTGAAGTGAACTGTACTCTTATACAGAGAGTTAGGCCTGGATATCTGCTCTATTAAAATCTTCTTATGGTGATTTTCATGTGCAGGTGGCTGGAGATCAGACATTCTAAACCAAATGATTAAATATTTCTAGTGACCCTGGAGAACTGACTTTAATAGACTTGCTTTTGGGGTGTTTTGCCTTTTATGGTCAGTCATCTGCTGCTGCTCCTGGTGGCAAATAGGCACTCCCTTGTTATGTTTGCTTAGCCTCTTGTGTTTTTAAGATTTTCTTATTTACTTAGATGTCAGTATACCATAGACAGGCAGTTCCCTTGGAGACTGGGTGTCAGATCCTGTAGGGCAAGAGTTACAGGTGGTTGTGAGCTGCATGATGTGGGTGTTGGGAATGGAACTCATGTCCTCTGAAAGAGCAACAAGAGCTATTAACTGCTGAGCCATCTCTCCAGCCCTGTTTACAGATTTTGCCTCAGAGCTGGCACAGGCTTCTAGGGGTCCCCTTCTGGGGATACCAGGTGAAGGAGGAGATGAATAGTAACAGTCAGGACAGCAGTTTCTATTTGCTCTTGTCTGGCCGGGTAAAGGGCCGTAAGGACAATATGCTTACTTCCACTCCGAAGGTGCCAAAACTGAGCCGCTGAGAGTTGACGTCCTAAAGTAATATCTGAGCTAAGATTTAAGAAGACATTTTGCTGACTCCAAGGTCCATTTTCTTTTCATCACACCCTGCTACAACGCTAAAGGAAGAAGATAAGAAAAGCAACCATTTCACAAAGCCCTAAAGCACTATAAAAAAACATATTATTGTTAAATATGGCCTTGTGATAAGTTAATATTCTTAATTTTTTTAAAGCCAAGCTCAAAAACAAAATTATTAATAGTAAATGCAAAAGTCTTGAAAAATTTCTTCAAGTCTGTCAGCACCATAAATACCTTAGAAATCCAAACTCAGAACAAAGGCTTTTGCCCACCAGCCTTGCTGACGTTACACAGATCTGTTCCTCGATTTACTGATTTTCTTTCAGTTTTACCATTCACTGGGTGCCTGTTTCTCAGCACTGTGAGAGATGTCCCAGCACTGGATTAATAAAAGAAGCAAAGTCCTGTCTCCATGATATTTCCCCTCCTCAGCTGGGCAGTCTGTATCTTAATATCAGACAGTTCTACATGAAATAGAATAAGGAAGCAGAGGGACAGGGTAATAGGATGATGGTGGTGATGATGATGATGATGATGATGGTGATGGTGATGATGATGTTGATGGTGATGATGATGATGGTGATGGTGATGATGATGATGGTGATGAAGGATGGCCAGAAAAGACCTTTTTAAAGGCATTGAGCAGAGACTTGAATGAGGTGAAAGAGGCACCAGCAAGCCATTGGGAGAACATCGCCCTGGGAAGCGCAAATGAACACGGGAGCTCTGAGTGAGTTGCAGCCCTCTTGGCTCCCTAGAGGGCCATAAGGTGACTCCTGCTTGGGCCATTCTTTTCTTTGTGGATCTTAGGATGGTATCAAGGTTCCAGAACCCTGGCAAAGTAAGGCAACTCACCCAGGAGCTCAGGTATCAGTGTGATAGCCTCTTGTTTCCCGCAGGCAGATGGAAGCCTTGAGTTAGGGATGTCAAACTCTAGGGCCTGGGCATGACTCAGGGGTTAGGAGCATTCGCTGCTCCGGCAGAGAACCTGGATTTGGATCCCTGCACCCACGGTTGCTCACAACATCTGTAACTACAGCATCTCATGCTCACTTCTGATCTCTGCAGGCACCAGGACACATGTGAAGTATACGTACAGGAAGGAAAAACACTTAACGCACGTACAAATAAAACAAATAAATCTAAAAACAATAAGAAAAAAATGCCAAACTCTGTCTTTCTGTCTCCTCATGAACCTGAAGACCTCGGAGCCTGGGAAAGTGACATCCTTTGTCTTGCTCTTGGCTACAGGACTCAGGAGGGTTAGACCACAGCTCCCCTCCTTCCCTGTGTCTATCTTTGCTGACCCTCAGCCTGCTCTGCCACCTGAACTAGCTGCCTCCTGGCAGCTCACCATATTTTCTTTGTCTCCATGTCCTTCGCCCTTTGTGTTGTTTGTCTGGATTTTTCTGGCTCCCACTGCCCGGAGTGGAGGGTAGAACATTCCTGGTGTTATTAGTGTCAGACGATGCCCATCTGCCAGCCCAGGGGACACTAACTGACCAGGATTTCCCTTCTCCTTTCCCACAAGTCACTGCCAGCCTCGAAGCACTTATCTGAAAGGGACATTTCTGGAAAATTGGCCACCAACGGCCACAAGCAATGCTGGGTCTTAATCACAGCTGTTTAAGCAAACAATACCATTTTTGCCTAGCAACTCATGGGAACTAAGGATTCTCAGCAGCGGAACTTAAGTAGACGCATGAATGAATCTCTAGCCTGCAAAAGGACGCCCGCCGACCTCATCCAGGAGAAGGGAGCTTGCTGGAGGCAGCGATTCTTCATTGCTGACGACTTCACACACACACACACACACACACACACACACACACACACACACACACAGTCTTGGTCTCAAAGCAATAAACATCTAAAGACACCTGCTCTTCTGCTGGCTTCTTGGCATTTCCCAGAGGGCCATTAGGCAGTGCTGTCTGTACCACCCTGGGCTCAGGGGATGCCACTGGAGGACCCATTCTCACTCGAGGTTAAGGAAGGTTTGTCACACAGGAGTAAGCTGCCTGAATTCCAGGCTGTGGCTCCTGTAGCACGTGTGAGTGGAGGAGAAGGTTAACGTCACATAGGATGGAACAATGGACTGTGACGTCCAGAGAAAATAATCAATTTAGAATTGTCCGAACTAGCCCCATGTAATGTTCTTTCTCTGGGACGACAGAACAGACCTCCAATCCTCCTCGCTCCTTAAAGCTACTCAAGGGTTGTGAGGTGGGGGATGGGAAGATGGCGGGGGGGGGGGGGAGTGTCAAAGAGCTTTCGATGACCTGAGTTTAGATTCCTGGAACCCATGTTTTAAAAGAGAAATGAAATGAAAAGAAAGAAAGCCACACATAGTAATTCAAAGGTCTGTAATCCTAGAGCTCCACCAGGAGACGGGAGGCAGAAACAGGAGAATCACCCAAGGCTTTCAGGCCAGCTAGCCTGGTGAGCACAGCAGTGGACAAAAGAGATCCCACCTCAAACAAGAGATGGACGGGAAGGAACAACACCCGAGCCTGTCCTCAGATCTCCACATACTCTGTGGTATGTACACACCTGCACTCACTCACACACATGGATGAACACACATGTACACACCTGCACTCACGCACACATCTGCACTCACTCACACATACCTGCACTCACATACCTGTACACACACACACACACACACACACACACACACACACATATGCTGTGGATATTGCTCTATATAAATAAAGCACTGATTGGCCAGTGACCAGGCAGGAAGTATAGGCGGGACAAGGAGAGAGGAGAATTGAGGAAGGAGGAAGGAAAGGGAGACCGACTGGAGCCACTGCCAAGACAAGGAAGATGTAAAGTACCGGTAAGCCACGAGCCACGTGGCAAAGTAAGGATTAATAGAAATGGGCTGAATATAAGAGTGAGAGCTAGACAATGACAGGCCTGAGCTAATGGCCAAGCAGTTTAAATAATGTAAGAGTCTGTGTGTTTATTTTATAAGTGGGCTCCGGGACTGGCGGGACTTGGCGATGGGAGCTGGAGAAAAATTCTCCAGCTACAAACACACACACACACACACACACACACACACACACACACAGAGAGAGAGAGAGAGAGAGAGAGAGAGAGAGAGAGAGAGAGAGAGAGAGAGAGAGAGAGAGAGAGAGTCATGAAATGAGACTGCAAGGGCAAGAACCAGACACACACTGAAAACCAGTGTGTGGGGAGTGAAGGCCAGAGAGTTGAGGTGGAGCACTTTCTTACTTGAGGGGGTCACTGAAACTCCGGCTGGCTGCCACACTTCGTAGATCTGTAAACTAGAGGTAAGGTATTTCTCTACAGGATTGCTGTGGAACAGTTTGGATCCTCTGTGAGAAAGAACCCTTAGCCATGTCGGAGCCGGTAATCACAGTAATGAGCCTTAAAACACACACACTATGCAGGCTGCGGAGAGAGCCAGGCTGGGAAAGTGCTTATGTTCCAAGTGTGAGGGTCTGAGTCTGTCCCAGAAACTGCACACAAGAGCTGAGCATGGTAACTCACCTGCTACCCCAGCATGAGGGAGGTGGAGCCAGGCGGAGCCCAGAGCTTGCCCCCTAGCCAGCCTAGCCTGCTTGGTGAGATCCAGGCCAGTGAGAGTTCCCCTCTCAGGAAAAAAGGGGTACAGCCTCTGAGGAACAACACCCAAGGTTGTTCTCTGGCCTCCATGTACACACACACACACACACACACACACACACACACACACACACACACGCATATAATGATGTGTATTAGTAGTAAAACAAAATTGACCTTAATTGATCATATCTCACCTTCAAATAGTACAACAAAAATCAGATTAAAAAAAAAAAGCCAGGCAGTGGTGGTGCACACCTTTAATCCCAGCACTTGGGAGGCAGAGCCAGGTGGATCTCAGTGAGTTTGAGGCCAGCCTGGTCTACAAAGTCAGTTCCAAAACGGCCAGGGCTGTTACACAGAGAAACCTTGTCTTGAAAAATCAAAAATAATAAAATAAAATAAAAAATAAACCAAAACAAAAACAAGAAAACCAAAAGGAAAACTTTTTCTTGACACTCTGGACACTCAATGTTAAGTCTAAAACTGAACCAAGCCCTAGATCAACCCCACACGTCAGCCAGGGAGAACCCAGCTCCTTCTGTCACCCCATCACTAGTCTATTCACTCAGACCACACACCACACGGTCCCGGAAGTACAGCTATGAATCTCCAGGTTCTGTACCACAGACTCAGATTTGCACAGTGTATGTGGAACCCGGATCACAAAAGGGCCCATGCACACCACCTGTCATATTTGTAAGAAGTCAGGATTTCCTCATAGGCAGCCAGAGACCTGCTCACTCCAGTAAGGGCTTTGCTCTGGCCAACGGGAGGTGTGAGGACATTAGCATGTCCTGCAGCTCTATGCATGCAGATTCCTCCCTCCCTGCTCTTCTGCTTCCCACCAGTCACTCCTGAAGCCGAGGACAAGGTGGTAGGCATTCTCCAGTGTCAGAGCTCAAGGCACTCTCTCCACATTAGCTCAGAAACTCCAAGTCGAGAACTTGACAGTCGGCATTTCTACTATTTGTGAACAGTAAGAATGTTCCCTTGAAGACCCCCATGAAAATTCCCTGTGGATGGTTAATTTTGATTATCGACTTGATTTTGATTTAGAAACCCTCTAGGAGACTCAGCTCCGGGTGTGCCCTTGAGGGCATTTGCAGAGATCTGCTGAAAGGGAAGGGCCCACCTGGAGTGTGGGGCACTCCATCCCCTGAGCTGGGGTTCCGGGCTGAATAATGACAAGGCAAGCTGGCTCCTGACTGGAGATGCGATGTGACCAGCTGCCTCAAGGCTTGCCTCCAGTCCTGACCCTCCATGATGGTCAGCACTTAGAACTACAAGCCAAGAGCCTCCCTCTTTCTTTCTCAAAATACCTTTTATTTATTCTTGGACAGTCTCATACATGTATACAAAATATCTTGATCCGGTCTGCCTCCAGCTTCCCCTCCCTCTACCCACTCCTCCTAGAGACCTTCCACCATACCCCCTTCAGGTTCTCTCTTTCTCTCTGTCTCTCTCTGTGTCTCTCTGTCTGTCTCTGTCTCTGTCTCTGTCTCTCTGACTCTCCAAAACCCACTGAGTACAATTAGTGCTGACTGCCGGAATACTGAGTGACGTTGGATTGCTCTTGTGCGCGTCTTATTCCTTCCCTTCTTAAATTACCCATGTTGGGTGTTTTGACACAGTAGCCAGACAAGACCACATTTGGGGTTTATCTTCAAATCTCTAAAATCCTTTCCAGCCCAGGCCTCTCTCTCCAGCTTTCCCAGCACATAGTCTCTTAGGTCTGTGCTTTCTTGTCTTCTGGACATTGCACACCTCTTCTCTACGTCACACCAGCATCTGTATCTCTTTATCTCTTTCCTTCTGTTACTTAAACGGCCTTGGGCAAGCACGCCCTCTACTTTGTTCCTCTCTTACTCATGGTCAGGGCCCATGTGGGAACTGCTCAGCCTCCTAGCTGGCTTCTCAGCACACTGATTTCTTTATCCAATTAATTCAACCACCTGGATCATTGTCACTTTCAGTGGTTTTCATCCATCATTCTTGGTGCCAGCCTCCAGCTGTCCTGGACCCTACTTCCCGATATGATAGTGACACAATCCTGGGAAGTTTTCACCCATCTTAACTCCTCCTTCTCTCCCACAGCCACACTTCACTCTCTCAAGGAACTCCACACATATTCTTGCTTCTGGTCTTGGGTTCTGTGCAGGCTCCTCACCAACAGCAGGGAAGGAGTTTTCCTAAAATGCCAGCTGGTGTGTCATGGCATCATATTCCTGCCATCAGGTCAATCTCTGGGACTGGTACCAAGTGAATGACCTCTCAGTGCTGGGGATATATCAGGTTTCTTCTAAGGGAAGCTTTTGTATGCGTGTGTGTGTGTGTGTGTGTGTGTGTGTGTGTGTGTGTGTGTGTGTTAATGGATGTATGTGTGTGTATGTATGGTATGTTTGTTTGTACATGTGGAAGCCAGAGGTCAGCCTTGGTTATCATTCCTTGGGATTCTGTTCACTTGGTTTTTGGAGACAGTGTCTCTCACTGGGACCTGGGATTTACCTGGCTAGCCTGTCAGGCCAATGACCGCATTGGGTCCTCCTGTCTCTGCCTCCCCAGTGTTGGGCTTACAAACTTGGGCCCCACTCCACCTGGCTTTTGATATGGATGCAGAAGATCAAACTCAGGTCCACATGCTTGTGTGGCAACACGTTACCAACTGAGCTCTCTCCTTAGCTCCAGGCCTTAAAAGTCCTCCAATCATCTTAAGGTCTTTGAAATATAATAACTCTGATATATGTATAAAGTACATGATGGATACATGTGTGTGATGTGTGTATATATGCACACATACATTTGCACACACACAAATATACACCTCAGGAGGACAGTGAGCTCGGGCATCTGACTTGTCACATATGCAGACATTTATTATGTCCGGAGAATAAATATAAATATTGATTCAGCCATTAATAATGGATTGAGTTATGATAAAAATATATTGTGTGTATATATGTATATATGTATACATATACATATATGTATGTATATATGTATACATATACATATACATATATATATATATATATGAAATTTTCACAGACTATATTTTAAAAGATGATTTCTATCCCAAGTTGTAAAGATGTGGTCCAGCGATTCAGATGGAAATTCCATTGCTAAGTTTATTTCTTCTAGAACCTTCACACCTCCTGCTATCATGGCCTCAGAAATGGAGGCCTACATTTCCTAGAACAGGTGCGCTGTTCTAACAACCCAACTCCCGTCTGAACTCCTCACGTGATGAGCACAGCAGGTCAAACTTGGGCATCCTCTGGGTGTGGCCGTTTGTAACGCCTCCATCGCCTGCTTCCGTCACTTAGCTGGAGACTCCCACTCTCACTGCAGTTTACAATCCCGTCGGGCCCAGCACTGGAACTTTCTATGGCTATTTCTCACATTGGCAGTTTTGTGAAAGTACCAAGGCAAATCCATCATCCACAGAGGACAGGCTGATTCTTTAACACTTCCCATTGACTCTAGCGGCCCGAGAGCACCGGGCATCACACATAATAAATGGAAAATGACTTATCATTGTCACGATTGTTTTTAGTGAAAACAAGCCTGGAAAAATTTTGGAATGTTCAAATCCTTAGATGTGAGAGTATTTCCTGTCCCAGAACTACCCCTTTAGGATGCTCACAGGAGTGACAGACAGACAGGCTCAGAAGAGCAGGGAGACCAGCTGCTCCCTGGAAGAACTTGGTAGAAACCAGAGTTGGGACTCATCCACACATGGCTCCATTTTGAACTATGGAAACCTTCCACAGTACAAATGGACACATCTCTGGCCCAGTGCCTGTCACAGGGTAAAGGGGAGTTCACAGGGTTGACGGGATGACGGAGGCATTGCACTTGATTATGAGTTCAGCAGCTCCAGGCTGGCTTCAGGGAAGGGAGCAGAAGGGACATTGGAGTCCATTGGGACAATAAAGTAAAGGATAAACTGGAAGAGAATGAAGAGGAGAGGGAGAGGGAAGAGAGAAAAAGAAAACCAGGCAAGGGCAGGGCAGCAGAGGGCAGGCGCGTCTAAAATAAAGCGAGAATGGAGGTGTGGGAGGAGGGGAGGGAAAGCTGCTGGCTCGGGAGTTTTGGTGGCACTGGAGAGCAACCGAGGAGAGTGACAGGAGGTTAGGGGGTGTCGAGGAGCAGTGGTGATGGGAAGAAAGGGGTTGCAAGGTGTCTCCGTGGCCACTTAACATCACTCGATAAAGCTGAAAATGGGAGTTCTTTATAGTTACCCATAGCAAACAAAAAAGCACTCTTCCCTTGAGTTACTGGGAGACTGAACCATGGAGAACACTGTGTTTGAAAAAGTTGCCCCATAGCCTGGTTTGGAGGCCTGTAATCCCAGCCACTTAGAAGGCTGAGGCAGGAAGATCCCAAGTTCAAGGCCAACATGGGCAATTAAGCAAGAACCTATCTATAAATAAATAAATAATGGCGTGGTGGTTTGATTGAAAATGACCCCCAACAGGCCCATAGGGAGTGGCACTATTAGGAGGTGTGGCCTTGTTGGAGGAAGTGTGTCACTGGGGGTGGGCTTTGAGGTTTCAGAAGCTCAAGCCAGGCCCAGTGTCTCTCTCTGCCTGCTGTCTGTGGATCTATCTGGACATAGAACTTTCAGATATTATCCAGCACCACATCTGCCTGCATGCCACCATGCTTCCCCACCATGATGACAATGAACTAAATCTCTGAACTGTAAGCCAGCCCCAATTAACTGTTTTCCTTTATAAGAGTTGCCATGGCCATGGTGTCTCTTCACAGCAATAGAACTTTAACTAAAATGGTTGGAGAAATTACTCATTTGGTAAAGTGGTCCCTTCAGTGTAAGCGTTAGGACCTAAGTTCCATTCCCCAGAACCCACATTTACAAACCCAGACATGGTGGTATCACACATTCACAGTCCTAGTGCTCTGGAGGGAAGAACAGGCAGATCTCTGGGGCTCTCGCTGGCCTGCCAGCCAGCCTAGTCTGCTTGGGGGCGGAATGGTTCCCAACCAGTAAGAAACCCTATCTCAGCAAACAAGGAGGATGGCTTCTGATGAATGCCACCTCTAACCTACATATACATGTGCACGCGCATGCATGCTTGCATTTAACAAACAAACAAACAAACAAACAAACAAATAACAAAAGAGATGGAGATGGAGTGTTTGTCTGGCAACATAAGGCCCATACCTTGTATGAGAGACAGGGGAGGAGGATCAATTGTAGAGTTACAGCAAATGCCATTTGGTTGGATTTCTAAAAGAGACTCCAAGCAAGAAGTGCACATACCTGCTCGTCTCTGCCTCAGAGGCTCTTCCTCTGCCAGTCCATGGTCATGGAGAATCTGGAAGAACAATTCGAAACACATCAGTGGATACTGAGGAACTCTCTTACGTTGGCTTCCCACTCCCAGGCCACTCAGCATCACACCTGAACACAGATGCCGATCTGGGAAAAACACCACAGAAGTGTGTTTGTATAAACCAGTCCCTCAATCTAGCAGTGGAAGAACTCCCTGCTTTCTGAGCCTCTTGGTATCTCTGTTCTGCAAGCCCTGTCTAAAAACAGACACAGCTCTCCTCCAATGTATGTTCTCTATACCTGAGATTTGAACCCTACGTTGGGACAGTAGTCTGTAGCATGAGTCAATCTCCCTGCCTTTTCCCAGCATTCACTGAGGATGGCCTCAGTGTTTCTACTGCTGTTAAGGCTGCTTAACCACTGCCTGCTTAGACATGATAGTCCCCTCTTCTGGGTCTTTTTCTCCTAGATTCTAGATGGTGTCTGTGGTCAGACATCTGCATATATACCTATGCCTCTTTCTAGCTTTTCAGCTATAGGGAAGTTGCTGATACTCAGTGGACCTTACTTTCCTTTTCTGTGAAATGGGACTAAGGACAGTGTCAATATCATAGGACCATTACAAGGCTCAAGTGAACTACAAAAATGGCATAGGGTGAGTTCTAGGCAAATTTTAGTTATTATGATGTACAGTGGTTAAAAGCAAAGACTTGGACAAGGGAGATAGCTCAACAGGGGTGATGGCTGCTCTTGGTTATCAACCTGACACACTCAAGAGAGGGAACCTCAGTTGAGGACTTTCCTTTATCAACTGAGGCCTGGGGGCATGAGGATTGAGGATTGGTATAGGAAGTCCCAGTCCACTATGGGCAGGTTCATCCCTAGGCAGTCAGCCTGTGCTGTATAAGGACAGCAGCTGAGTGAGCAAGCCATAGGGAGCGAGACAGGAAGCAGCATACCTCCCCGCCTCAGTTTCTGCTTTAAGTTCCTGCCTTGGCTTCCCTGGATGATGGACCACGGTAAGCTGTGAGATGAAATAAATCCTTCCCTCCACAAGTGGCTTTGGGAAACAAACCAGAGCAATGGATAAAAGCACTCGCTGTGCAAGTGTGGGTACCTGAGTTCAAATGCCCGGAACCCAGGTAAAAAGTCGGGCATGACCTCACGCACATATAACCCCAGCAGAGTGGGGATCAGAGAGAGGAGGAGAGCTAGGGTTTGCTGGACCCCAGTCTAGTTTTTCATCGAGAAGTTCAGCAAGAGCCTCTGTCTCCAGGGTGTAAGACAGAGGGTGACTGAGCAGGATACCAAACGGAGGAAGGTCTGGCCGCTACACACACAGGTCCACACATCTGCACACACTAGTGTACCTCCCCCCACCCCCACCCCACCTCACCCTACCCCTGCCACATACACACACAGAGAAATGGGGACTCTACTGATGCTAAGTTCCGATCTCAGCTCCACCATCAGATAGCGGTGTGACCTCAAACAAGTTATTGAATCTCTATGGCTCTCTCCTAATCAGGAGCATGGGGATAAATACAGTCAAATGCAAAGGTCAAATGGTTACTATACATATAGAATAGAAAGCTCTGGTTGCACGCAAGCACTGTCTAGAATCAGATGCCACACTGCTTCGGGATACTTCTCACTGTCAGCTATCTGGTTCTTCTCAAGGCCCTCCTTTCCAGCACCTACCTGTGGTGAATGGTCTATTTCGCTGATGGGATCAGTTTCCACTCAGTACCAGTAACCAAGCCTTCCCTTGGCCTTGACCTAACATGGCTTTTCTCTTTCTCATTGCTTCTTGCCTGCAGGAAGACTCCTGGGATAACCCACAAAGCAAGCTCCCTCTGAGGCTTAGTGAACAAGCTTCGTTTCATTGAAGTTTCCCCAGATGGGCCCTACACACAGGGATGTGTCCTTTCCTGTGAGCTGCACACATCTCTGAAGGTCACACAAGGCTAAGTGTATCCTCAGCGCTGGGTGTCTGCTGTGATTTTGTAGTTCGTTTGCTGTCTCTCAACTCCAACAAAATTCCTAAGATGTATCACCACACTCCACACCAGGACGATCAAAGGTTCTATGACTACCCACATTTCACTAAGGAAACACAGGTACAGGAAGTCAAATATGGTTGCCTAAGGTCCTTGTGTTTCGGGACTCAGAATTTGAACTTCGCTAGCCTGACTCCAAAGTCTGCTCTCGCCCGAGAGAGCTTAGGGGACACATGGGAAACAGGGCTCCTCTCGGGGAGCCAGTCTTCTCCTGCTTAATGTATCTCCAAGCCCTACTGCCTCTTCCGCCTCTTCCTCCTCTTTCTCCTTTTCTTTCTTTTTTTATTTTTAGTTTTTTCAAGATAGTATTTCTCTGTGTAACAGCCCTCCCTGGCTGTGCTGGAACTCACTCTGTAGACCAGGCTGGCCTCAAACTTAGAGATCTGCCTACCTCTGCCTCTGCTGGGATTAAAGGTGTGCTCCATCTCGACCTGTTCCCTCTCTCCTTTTCAACAAACGTTTTCCATGGCTGGTCTTCCTCCCCTTTCTAGGCTGCACTTTCGGGAAATTATCAGCAATTATCAGCTGCTTTGGGTGTTCCCCTCCTTGAAGTCCATAAGGAACACCAGCTGAGGAGAAGATTAAAATGTGTAGAAGTGGGGATGGGGAGGGAACGTGTAGCCGAGAGTTCGTTCACAAACGCTCTTGGAGAACTAGAGACCTGATGGATGGTGACTGGAATTTCAAAAGCCCAGTTGCTGCTTCCTCTGCAGTGAGGTGGTTGCAGAGGAATGTAAGCGCACAGGAACTGAAGTCACTCAGTCCTCAGTTGATGTATAGGGTGGTTCCTGGCAGTTTCCCCTGCTGTCGGCTTGGCCCGGTGCCCAGGCAGAAGGAAGGGTCTACCCTGCAATCCTGTTTTTATCCTCCCTGGGGGCTGGGGAGAGGCTAGCCACCTAGCTAAGTCCTAAGATGTATTTGAGGGGTTCAGACAAACCAAGAGGAGCCAGTCCCAAAGGGTGGCCTTTGAGCAGCTCTTCCGGGTCAAGTCTTCGTGCTTCTTATCTTCTGGTGGGGTTCCAAAATCGCTGCTGGCTGAGGTGTGTAAAATATGAAGGTACATTTCCCTTCTAACGCAGAGTGTCTCAAGTCTTTGTGAGGACAGAATTTTGCCCTTCCTTCCCACAGACTGACTGGGTACAACTATAGGTTCGGGGCCTTGTGACCAGTACCTCCCATGTGTGAAGGTGCCTTTAGGGAGTCACAACTTTCTCAACTCTTTTGAGTAGCCATCTGGAACTTTCTGGACACATCTTTGTAAGGTACTGCTCCCACAGCTTGGCCCCGCCCACTCTGCTGGAGAGTACTGCACAGAACTGGGCTGTTGGGTACCAGGTCTTGATTTGAACAGGCAAAGCTAGGGTCCTATCATGAGTGGACTTCAACTGTCTTCTCCTCCTATAGGCTGGAAAAGCCATCCACTCCTCTTAAGTTCCAATTCCTGCTTTCTAAACAATAATCTGTGCAGAGGCATATGAAGTGCCTGACATGGCCTATGGTAGTGGTATGTGCTCATGTGTCCTGCTGCCCTGGGCTCCCTGGGACCATCCTTGCCATCCTGAGTCCTCCAGAGAGTCTAGTTTGGGTAACCATGAGACTCTAACACTTGCTTTTTCTACTAAAATGTGCTTTCTGGCTCGAATAGCTAAGGAAGGAAAATTGGTCCAGCTAGAGGATCACACAGCCCTGGGTTGTTTTCAGGTTAGACAAAACAGCTCCCACTTGGATCTGTCTATACACCCTCTGCAAAGTTCTCCAGATGAGGCTCTGAGCCACAATTCCGATCACTGGGGATTTCCTGATGGCAGAGCTTCAGTCGGAAGAGACAAGGCCACCAATACCAGGAAGAGCCCCACCTTCCATACAAGATGACTTTCTAAACAATTTTGGTGGAAGTGGGGTGGCCTGAAGTTGGAGAGGGTAATCAGTCAGGAATGAGAGGTGGTGTGTGTGTGTGTGTGTGTGTGTGTGTGTGTGTGTGTGTCTGCATGTATGTATGGATGTCAGAGGTTACCTTTAGATGCCTTCCTCAGTTACTATCTACACCTTAGTTTTTGGTATAGCATTTCTCTTTTTTACCTGAGACTCATCAAATGTGGCTGGACCAGCTAGCGGTCAGTACCAGGGATCTTCCTGCCTCCACCCTCCCCCTGTGTGCAATGATGAGCATGCACTACTACATTTGGCTTTTTCACATGGATGCTGAGGATCACACTTGGGTCCTGACTCTTGCAGAGCAGGAAAGGCTCAGCAACTGAGCCATCTCCCCAGCCTGAAAGGTGGGGATGGAAATCTAAAGAGACAAAAGGCAAATAAGATGCTTACCCGAGAGTCCAGCTGCCCCACATCTCAGCCCCCATCACCAGAGCCTGCCACTCACTCGTTTTGTTAGCCTAGAATACTAACTAACCTTTTGCTTCCAAGTGGATAACTTGGAACTACGTTACCAAGATTCCTCACAGAAGGCTAGCAACACACATCACCAATAAGGACCAATTCAGAAGCCCTTGGCCTGTGAACTAGTGAAGGAGCATATGTATGATCCTTACAACAAGCTGGAGAAGGGGATATTATTTATTCTCATTTTATACAGAGGGCATAGGTTCAAAGATATGAGGAAAATTAGTAAAATCTCTGAAGCTTATGTGGGTCAGAGCTGGACTTCAATGCACGTGTGATACCAGGGTGTTATTGAGAGTGTGATCTCTGGGGTCACTTCTGGAAGAGAGGTTAGGCCAACCTCAATGTGGAAATCCCTTAAACTCTCGCTTGAGACACCATGTCTTTTGAGTAACCAGTGCTGTGCAGGCGCAAACGTTCCCTCCTCAATCTAATGAGCAGGCTGGCTCATTCTCCCGCCTCGACTGCACCCCGCAAACCAAGGTTTGGGAGAAGAGACATATTATGTGCATGCCCCAAGTGATGAGAGAGAAAAACGAAAAAGACAAAGAAAATCTGGACCAAAACAAAAAACCTTGAAATGGGGAAATGAAAAAAGCACGTAAACTAATTGAGACAGTAAATCTTCATCGTCAACATGACTGGATCAAGGATCACCTGTGTCCGCAGAGGCGTTTCCAGAGAGGATTGCCTGCAAACAGACCCACCCTGGTGCGGCTGGCGTCATCCCTACGTTAGGGGGCAGCAGGGAATGCAGGGGCAACAGGGATGGGCAGAAAGGGGAGAGAAGAAAAGCAGCCAGACATGAGCATTTCCTTTCCGTCATGGCTACTGAGATGCTCGTCTGTGGTCTTCTGTGCCGTCCCTCCAGCAACTAAAGTCTCTAGAACTGTGAGCCAGCACAAAAGCTTTCCTTTTCCTGTTCCCCATGTCAGATATTTGTTAGGTATTTGTTACAGCACCAAGAAAGCCAAGAAACACAGTGATGAAACAAAATGCCGAAAGCAAGATCAAATACTTACAGCACACTAAATGTGAATAACTTATACTCCCTGAATCCAACTCCAGTCTCAAAGACAAGCCTTTATTTACCTTGGAATTATTAAAACTTCAATAGTGATATATAGACTAAAACAGAACATTCTGATGCCTGCTATAAACATAAGCTATTTTAATTCTCATAACGATCATAGGAAATTGGTACTACTGTTCGCATGAATCTGTAGATGAAGAGAAGATGCAGAATTGCATGTCTTATTCCCAGCCAGCAATGGCATTGCCTCTGATGTAAGAAGTGGGATAAAGAATCCCGCATGAAGCGTCCCTCCCTTTACTTAACTGAATGTCTCCCGACTTCCCAAACACAAACGGCCCGTTTTATTCCTGGGGAAGAATATTGGACACTAGCCGTGGTCCTTTGGCGATGCTAAGCTTTGACTGTGACACACACAGAGATGAAAGGATTTTAGACTGTGCTGCAGTCTGACACTCAGGTAAAGTCCTCTGAGAACACATTTTCTGCTCGGCTTTCCAAATCTGCTTTATCACTGCCAGCTTCAGTATGAAGCCTCAGCCTAGTGGGCGTCCCCAGCATTTCTGAGATGGCAACATGATGTTGTCATCTACAGAGGTTACCGTCAAGAACCATGCAATCGAGTTATGTTGACTGTTTTAAGTAAATTTACAAGTTCGGGTTGATCTGTATTTATAGCTTGCCTTGGCTGGACGAAGCCCATCAGCCAGCTTGGACATGGAGATGGCAGTCTAGTGAGGGAGCTGGGTGGTCTCCTGACACTACCACTGATTTCCGACTCTAGAAGGTTGAAGCGCCGCCTCAAAATCCCCTCCTCCGTCATTTTTAAAAAGAGCTATTTTCTGATGTCAACCGTACCAGGAAATCAAAGACCTGCCGCGGGGAAAGTACTGCAGGTGTGGATTTACTCACCGAAGGATGAACAATGGGCTGCGTAGTCATGCTCAACGTCGTTTCAGAAGAACAGGTCACAATAAGCACGAAGCAGAACGCGGCTATCCTTGGCGATTTCATCTCTTCTGATTCGAGTTGTTTTGCCTGAAATGGAAATAGGATGCTGTAGAGACACAGCAATTGATTTATGAAACAAGGAAAGAGTTGCCACCCCCTGTCTTGAAAGCCACATCACGCAGGACTTTTCAATAGAGGGGAAGGGCACAGACAATCAAATTGAGCAACAAGCTTTGTCTCGGTGGGGACATAAACACGTCAGGGAGGATGAGGAGAGAAGGGGTTTTGGGGGGTGTTAATGCAAGTAAGTGAAACAAAGGTAGCAGGTTTGGGGGTTCAGTTCCTGCACATGTGAAGAAGAGTGGGATGAATGAACGAGAGGAGAAAATGAGGCTGAAGAAAGAAAGCAAGAAAAAAGAGATGGACCGTTTAGTAGGAGATACTGTCAGGCCTGGGAGATGGTGCCGTGTGCCAAGCGCTTGCCGCACAAACACGAGAACGGGATTTTGCATCCCCAGAACCCATATAAAGCCAGGTGAGGCTGCACCATCTATAAATCCAGAGCTGCTGTGGACAGATGGGAAATGAAATGAACAGCATCTCCGAAAGCTGCCGGCCGGCTAGCCTGGTGTACGCAGCAGTGAACGTCAAAGAGACCCTGCCTCTGACAAGGTAAGGCTAGATACTTGGGGTTGTCCTCCAGTCTCCGTGCATGCAGCGTGGCCTGTGCACACCCCATATACCAAGATCTGCACAGAGAGACAGGGAAAATCTCTTTCATGTAGTCCACTACATAGACTGTACCATGAAAGCATTCAGGAAACTTGCCTCGCTTTTTGCTACATTCACTGCACTTTGATATTTTCATGTCTACCCTATTCTATCCTAGCCTATTTTTTAAATTTTAATTCTGAAAGCAACCCATTCAGTTTACCCTTTGACCACATTAATAGGCTAGGACTTACTAGTATTTAGTTATAAAGATGCCAGTTTTACTTTATACCACTATTTATATCATGGTATACCATAAAACATATATGATATTAATGCCATAAAGTATTCTATCAGACATGCTAATTTTTAAACGATTTCTGTGAGATGATGGTTCTGCATATAGGAGCTTTCTTATAACCAAATCAATCATTCTTGTATTTGAAAATCGGAGCAATAAACTCAAGCCAAGTACATCCAGGAATCAAGAAAAATGGCTCATTTCTTTTCTGACTTTGTGTGCACGTGCAGTGTGCACACAGGTTGGCTCGCCTATGCATGCATGCACGTAAGGAGGTCAGAGGTCAATGTCAGGAATATTCATCCTTAGTGTTCCATCTTATCTTGAGGCAGGTCTTTCATTGAACCTGGAGCTTATCCACTTCAACTGGCTGGTCATCCAGGCCAGGACCTGCCTGTTTACCTCCCCAGTGCTGAGATTACGGATGCTGGAGACTGTATTGGGCATTGACGTGGGTGCTAGGGATTGAACAACATGGTAATACAGCAGGCATGAGACCCACTGAGCCACCTGCCTGGCCCTCTCACTGGAGTTTTCTATGCCCACATGATGTGTGTCACTGAAAAGAGCCACAGATGAAGATGGAAGATTTGGGTTAGGGACCAGGATTAGGACATTATTGTGACCTGTATCCTGGACTAAATCTCCTCTTTCTTGTCCCTAATACTTCATCTGTAAAGTGGAGATCATTATACTTCCTCCCTTAATTCTCTCAGAATTTCCTGAGATGCAGATGAGATTCAAAGTCAGGAAGAGCTCCTGAGAAAAGAATTGGAAATATCAAAGCACTGTGAATACAACAATGTTTGTCACCCCAATGGTCAGTGAAAGAGGGCAGAGGGCAGCCAGGAGGGAGCTGCAGAGAACACCAGAAGCTCAGGATGCCACACTGATGAGGGCCAAACCATGTGCCAGGAAGAACTGTATGTCAGTCAAGAGCCAACTGCCTTTCCCTCTTCCCCGGTGAGAAAGGGAAACACAGGGCATTGTGAAATGTTTCAGTTGGCACATCTGGCAATCAATGCCTTTTTTAAATTCCTCAGCTCAGTGATTTTAGGACAATGCTTTGCAGTTTCAGCTATGGGGCTAGATGTCACAGGCCAGATGCATCTGCTGCAGGGGAACCGTAGAGATACATTATTTAGTCTTTATGTTTCGTCTGGGCATAGGCTGATGAAGTCTGCTGATAGCAACTATCTCTAAGACGAATCAGTCCATCCTGTATCTCCACAGGATACTCCCTCAGCAGGTGAATTAATTTTCTCAGGTCCCAACAGAGTATGTTCTACACTGGTCCGCACCACAATGAGGCAATTAGTCAGGGGTGTGAGAAATAATAACAGAATAGTTAGAGAGCCTAGGGAGGGACTCAGGCATGGGTGGGGGAGTGGGGGACTAGAGTAAAGCTCTGCTCTTTACTTCCCAAATGCTTCAGTGAATCTTTCCTGTTTGTGTTAGAGTTATGGTGAATTATAATGTCCCTAAATTGTCACATCTGATGCACTAATGTAGGTCAGTGGCCATTACAGTTCTATCTCTCTCTACCTCTTAGCCTCCTTTGAGACTGTTCTTGGTAAAGGAGACATTCTTCTTTCTGTTGAGACATTTGGAGAAAAATATAATATATTGCTTGACTCATTCGGTGTGTGTGTGTGTGTGTGTGTGTGTGTGTGTGTGTGTGTGTGTGTGGTGTGTCCCCAAAGAGACAGGACTCTTCCTACGAATATTCTCTGGACTGAGGGACAACTGTCAGCTACACTGCAAAGGTGAGGCCTCCTTTGGAAGAAAGGAGAAAACATTACTCTGAAGGGAAAGCAATATTCCAAATAATTGGCAAGTCGTGAGTCAGGGGCTTGGTCAGAGGGAGCACGGTGCCAGCTGGAGACCCCTTCAGCGATGGAGGTTCCTACTCCATCAGGGAAGATGTGTGAAGCTGCAGTTCCTCCTAGCCTTGCCCCTGATCTCACTAACGCATCTGCCCTCTGGCTCGCAGGAATTCTCACCCAGGAGGAATCTCACCCAGGAGGAATCCAGCTGATGCTTTGCAACTCAGCTAGTGACAAAAATATCCACACTGATCCAGTTGAGACCTGGAGCTGCCTCCCACATTCAAGGCCATGTGTGGCCACAGTGCCTTTGGTTGTAATGCCCCTAGAAATGCATATTGCTTCTCACATCCCTAAAGTGAAGGTCAAAGACTAAGAGACACAGAGGAGCAAGAAAATTATCTGTTGTCATTCCCGATCTTCCTCTTAATGAATTAACGTATTGGACACTCTACTATAAGCCACCTACTTGTGTGAGCTGGCTGATCATGGGAACTGTGCTCTAATTCCCAGGATTAACCCCATCGTGCTGAGCAACTTCCCGGTCACCTCAGACTCAGTCTTCCTGTCTATGAAGTTTTAAGAATCAGATAAAAGGAAAGTGGAGGCTGATGTCATATTCCAGGAATAAGTCACGGTTATTCTCGGCAACACGCGGACCATGACATGTCTGGCTCCTCGCCTGTCAATAGCAACGGTCTCTTGCAGAGTGGCTATGCACCAGGAAAGGCACAGTGAAGCTCCAGTCTGTTCGCCCAAATCTGAGAAACATCCTACACTGAAGACAGACTCTTCTACTAGAATCTCACCAGCGGTCCCGGCTAACTCTGATTTTATTACGGATGAGAAAATGGCAAGAGAGAAGAAAACAAACAGGTTTCTTGCCGAGTTCAACTCCTGATCATAAAATGGTCACATCTAGGTTGTCTGATAATTCCGTGGACTGTCACATGGACGCCAGGATGCTCCCAACAGGGCCACTGTGGGGTTCTTTTTGAAATGATTGGCGTGGTAAACTCCCTACAGCTCTGCCTTCCCATGTTCTCCCATCTGCCCCTCACCAAATACACTCAGCCATCTTGGTTTTTCAGATGAGGTTCCTAAAGCTTAGGGCTAACTTTATCTCACAACCAGCTAGGGGTGGAGACAGTCAGAACTCAAGCAGTTACTGATGATTCTTAAAAACCCAGCTAATCATATTTCCCTACATCCTGGTGAGCCATGTGGATAGGACATTGGATAATTGTAGGAGGTGATAGAGATGACAATCCCTAGCAATGACGGTAGCTTACCACAACCCAGTGTGTGTTAAGCTCTCTGTAAGGGTGATACCCTCTGGGCACCATAGTGCAAGGCTTCCAGTATTCAGAAAATAAAAGGAAGACCACGAGTTTAAAGGTAGCCTCAGCTACACATCGAGATATCATTTCTGGAAATAAGAGGATTTGTAGCTGGAAGTTTTCCTGTGTCCCATCTGGTCTGCAGGCTCTCAGACCCAAGTAAACACACAGAGGCTTATATTAATTAAAACTGCTTGGTCATTAACTCAGGCTTCCTACTGACTAGCTCTTACACCTAAACTCAGCCCATTTCTGTTAATCTATATGTCGCCACATGTTCCGTGGCTTTACCTGTGTTCCATTACATGATGCTTCCTGGACAGTGGGCTGGCATCTCCTGACTCAGCCTTCCTCTTCCCAGAATTCTCCTTGTCTGCTTATCCCACCTATACTTCCTGCCTGGCTACTGGCCAATCAGTGTTTTATTAAACCAGTGTACAAAAAGCATTATCCCACAGCAAGGATTTGCCGGGTGCACGCCTTTAATCCCAGCACTCGGGAGTCAGAGCCAGGCAGATCTCTGTGAGTTCGAGGCCAGCCTGGACTACAGAGCGAGCTCCAGGAAAGACACCAAAACTACACAGAGAAACCCTGTCTCGAAAAACAAAACAAAACAAAACAAAACAAAAAAGGAGGATTGTCTTATTTAATCCCCTCCACCATCTACAACTTGGTGAGACTACTAAATTATTCCTACTTACTTTCCAGATATAGAAGTGGAAACTTTGTTCAGGGCTCAGAGCCACACTGCTGGTACCAGATAGTGGAGAAATTGATTACCAAGAGACCTGTCCACCAGAGAAAGGGCATTTGAGCCAATCGAATTTCTTGGTGAAATAGCAACAATAATAAATAGAAAATTTTCTCAAAATGCACAAGGCAGCTGAAACATGAATTCTAGCCTCATATTGCCAGCATTTATCCGTGTGATGCAGGGCAGGCCACTTTATCTTCTGAGTCAGAGTTTTCTTATGAACTAAGGCAAGGATTTGTCAGGACTCAATGATTGCAAGTTGAGTTACAGCAGTTGGCCTTGGGAAGTCTGTGACTTTGAAACATGTACAATTCCTTACATTTTTTTGCATCTCAGATGCAATCTTACAGATTAACTTCTAAAGTCACCCCCTCTGATGTGAGACCTGGCCCAGGCCTCCCTTCCTGACCTGTGTACCATGTCAACAATAGCTGTGACCCTTTTGCTTTGGCCAAGATTAAGTCTTTCTGAAGCACCTTTCTCTCTAGGCCTTCTCTGCTTAGCTTTTAATGATTTTCAAAATAAAAGTACTCTCACTGGTACCCAAGGCCCCCATGACCTGGCTTTTATTTTTTAATAATGTATTTAATAAGTACTCCCCATATTTCTTCTACTAATGTTAGCTGATATAGGAATATCTAAAATAGTGCAAGAAGTTTTTCCAGTGTTCATACAAAAGCAAAAGTCCAACAAAAATCATTCTTGAGGGTGGAGGGTAACAATTATCAGCAAACTATTTTAAGAGTTTGGCAAACTAAGATAATCCTGCCATTTACTTGGTTCATTAATCTTCATCTCATAGGCCCAGCAGTCACTGTACATTCAAAGTTTACCCACCCACTATGTTCAGGAAAAGGCTGCCTCCTAATTCTAGTCCCTTGATGCGCGCAGCTATAAATAGTCCTATTCCCCGAACACCTACACACACTTATGCAGGCCCTGGGCCTTCCCGCCTGCATGACATATATTGTTCCATGAAGCCATGATTCCCTCTCCCATCTACTCATGTGTCCATTTATTAGGTCCTGACAAGTGCCAGGTGTTCTGCTGGGCTCAAGGAAGTGGCGGTCACCAAGAGAGTGGGTCCTGTCTCCATAGAGCTTGGAGTCTAATGAAGCAGACAGATGTCATTAAATAATCAGTTACTCAGGTCCCTGTAGTATTAACAGTTCCTGAGCAGTTGTTATGTACCCAATGCTGCGAACCAACTATATTTAATCACTTCATCTTTATAACAATCTCACTGAAGGGTTTCAGGTATGCTTTCTAATTAACAGTGTGATCTAAAATTAACTGAGTCACACAGGGCTTAAACAACTTTTGAGTAAGAATTTAAATGTAGGAAGCCTAAATCCAGTGTGGATCATTTTATCAGTATGCTGAATTTTCTGGAAAAACAAAACACCCATCAGTAGGACCTGACCCAATCTTGGGTCTGTGGAAGGTGTCCCAGGTACAGTGTTTATTATCTTTAGGTTGGGGGGGGGGGTGAGAGGGTGAATTAGAAGAAGAGGTTCCAGGTTAAAAACATCATGTGCAAAGGCCCTGAGGTAGGAGAAAGCACAGTCCATTTAAGGAGCTATAAATGGGTCAGAGTGCCTGGACATTAAAAGAGCAGAAGACAGGTATTCTGGGAGGTGAACAGAAGCCAGGCTAGGCAGACCTGACAATTTCAACCACAGGATTAGTTAACATTTCATAAAGAGTCGTGTGAGAGAGAAGGCTGGAACCAAGTTCAGCAGAATTCCAAACAGTCAGCTCCGGGCCAAGAGGATGATTGCATCCAGGTATTTAGGAATGGGACTCGAGTAGCAGGAAGGGAAAGAGGCCAGCCATGTTGGTGCACACTTATAATCCCAGTGCTTTTGAAGCTGAGGCATGAGGATCTTGAGTTCAAGGCCAGCCTGAGCTACATGTGAGACTGTCTCCAAAAACAAACATAGAAAACTAAAGCAATGAACAAGTTAGCAGAAAATGATGTAAGCCAGGAAGCTTTGGCATTAAGAAAGGGGATGTGGTCAACACTGTCCATGATGAATGGTCCATGAAGGAGGGACTGAGGGTGTCCACTGGAACTTCAGACAGGATGGTCTCTTAACAAGGACAGAGGTCTCATTGAGGTACTGAGATGATAATCATCCCGGGAAGAGTTGTAGAGTGTGTAGGAGGTAAGGAATTAGAGATGGTGAGCACAGGACTAGAGAATTTGCTTACAATGGCCTCAAGGGAGTGGTGGCCCTTCAGTCTGTACTGCATACTTGGGTAATGTTGCATTCATAGCTCTCTTTTTTATGAATTGAACAAATTATATTTTACGCTAAGGTGATATCAAGGGAAACCTTGCCTCTAACTCAACGTGGCCTGGGGCTCACTAACCAGACATGCTGCTATACCCTTCCGAAGTAATTTAGGAGCTGTCTCTTTATACCTTTTACGTCCTTGTCCTAGGGTAGAGACTAGACTATTTTTGAAAACATATCCTTACCAAAATCAAGACATAGACTAAAAATAGTATGTTCACTTATGACCTCAACAAGAGAGAATAACACAAAACAAAGCTCCTTGTCTAGATGATGGGCAATGGGGGATAGCGCCTCATTTCAGGAGCAGCTTTACACTCCGAGATTATTTCTTTGTTTACTGGGGATGTGGCTCAATGTCAGAGTAATTGCCTACCCTACCGAGATTTGGTCCCCAGAATTGAAAGAAAGCAAACAAAGAGAAAACAACTTTTGGGCTGGGAGATGGTTAATGGGGAGAATGCTCGCTGTGCAAATGTCAGAAACTGAATTGGGATCCCTAGCACTCATGTAAGAAAACTAAGCAAGATTGTGTGTGCCTATAATCCCAGCTCTAGAGAGAAAGAGACAGCAGTATCCTTGGGGATCACTGGTGGTTCGCCAGTCTAGCCAATTGGAGCGCTCCAGGGTCAGTGAGTCAAAAACATTAATTAAAAAGGTAGGGAGCTATGGAAACAGACAACCAGTGTTGACCTCTGGTCTCTATAGACACATGAGGGTGTGCATCTGCACATATGTGGGAAAGTGCATGTACACACACACACACATACACACATACACACAAACAAAGAGGAAACAAAAATGAATAAATAAATAAGAAGTCTTCATTCGTCCGCATGATAGTTGAGGACACAATAAGGATGGGATGCTGTTCGTATGTAACCTCCCTCCAGAACTACAGAAGTGCAGATTCAAAATCCTTAAGTGTAGCTTTAAGAGGCTCTCAACAGACCTGTATTTACAACAGCGGAGTCGATAAGACTTATCTCTGTTGACCTTATTTAATACGGTGACTCATCCCTGGCACATGCAGGGTTATAAAGTAAATATTTATTCAACACAAACAGAAAACACAATGCCAATTAAAAGATTCTATTGAAGAACATTTTTTTTTCCTATTTAATTTTCCTTTGCCTTGAAATAAGCTTCTGTGGTAGCATTGTGTCCCAGCAGCTCGGAGACTATCTGATTACAGAGGAGCATTTGTTTGTACACAATGGGATGGAGTTTTCCAAAACACACTACACATGTGTTGATTCTTGATAACTCTAGGCTTCTTGCCTTCTTGTAAGTCACCGGGGGATTTTAACCTTCAAGCGGAGATTAGCATCTTTAAGAAAACATGAAGTTCCTAATTGAACTCTTATCTATTCTATCTCATAGCTTCGATGTTTCACAGAAAGGGGTTTCCCTGCACCAGAGAGAACAATGTCAAGTAGACATTCCAACTGCAGACAGGGGTAGCCTCGTGGTTGGCCACAGGGCTAGATTGAGAAGGAGTGGGTTTAAGCTTCACAGTTCTGGAGGTTTACTGCTGTTGGGTGAGTAGTTAAATAATACTAATCATGTGTGGCTAACCCTGCAGTCTGGAGTCTTCTGCTGGGCCTGATCTTAACTATTCCATTGCTGGATTGTGGAAAATCAGAACTGTTGTGGTCTGTCATGTAATTTAAAATATTTCAACATGTTGAGCTAGGGAGCTGGCCTAGTTGGTAAAGTGTTTGCTGTGCACACAAGAGGACGACCTAAATTCAATCCTATAGCATCTCGTAAAAAAGCTAGGCTCAGCAGAAACTTCTAGAACACTATGTGGAGCTAGAAGGATCCCTGTGGCTTGCTGGCCAACAAGTCTAGCTAAATTGGTGACTTCCGGGTTTAATGAGAGATCCTGGCTCAAAAAATAAGGTGGGGAGTGACTGAGGAAGATACCTAGAGGGAGACACTTATCCTCAACATACATGCCTTCATACATGCATATGCACGCCTCCAGGAATGTGTGAATGCACACACACACACACACACACACACACACACACACACACACACATAAAATATTCCAGCATGTACATCGTTGCAGGGCCATCTTAGCCTTCAGAAGCTGCTCCTTCCAGTCCTGGCCATACCACCTACAATGTGGTCTGGCTACCCTTGGTCATGATCTTAATTCTCTTACATTTTTGTTTCTCCCATTATGAATACTGTTGAATTTTAATGATAAGAACTATGCCACACAAAACCAAAAAAGAAAACATAATTATTTCATTTTTCTCTCCAGGTGTAACTATAAGACCTTAATGCTCCAAGATGTATTAATCTGGACCATGTGACTGTAGAGCTTATTATCTTAAGTATTTTACAAAAAAAGAACTTGACAATGTGTCTCACTGGGGCTCCCTCTGGTTCCTTACCTGTGTCCCCTCCCTTGTGACATCCCTTCTCCTAACCCCATTCCCCTGCTTCTCTCCTTTCTCATCCACCACAACCCCCAGAACTGGAGTCTTGCCAAATGCCTCTCCTTCCGGTTTGGCTTTTCTACCTTGACACCTTTGCTCTTGGGGAGCTTGTCTAGTTCCACAGTTTGAACAGTGGTTTTATGTGAGAACAGTCCAAGCTTTATTTCTACCCTGGCCTATCTGCTAAACACTAGGTACATAATTCTAGCTGTACCATCTCCATCTGGGTGTAAATTTGGCTCAGCTAGAATCAAATCTGCTGTCTTCTGTGCGTCCATAGTCTCTCCTAACCATCTCTTTCTGGATTCGATTTCTGCTGCTTTGTTCTCCAAATACACAGGCCCACAGCCCTACTGTTATTCCTGGGCACAAGAAGCAGACAGGGGTAAGGAGTGGCATCCAAGCAATTACTAGGTAATTGATGACACTCTCGGAGGAGCTCATGTTCCTTTTTGAGGGGGTTGGATGTTACCCAGTCACATCTGGATGGTGGCTGTAATCTCCTGAATGCCCCTCCCCCTTTCCCTGACCACACATCCTACACAGTAGCAACTGTTAAGTTTTTTTCTGGCGGAACTCTCCTCTAGATCACCACTGCATCTAATTCAAGCACTTCCAACATTTTCAGATGTCCTGAGGATGGATGCCTCGGCAACATCTAACAAACCAACCACCGAAACCTAACGCAAACCCAGCTCAGCCAAAGTTGTCTCCAGGATATTTGGATATAGACAGACCCACTCACAAGCTTTTACTGTGACTTCCTTTACAAAACATGGTGCAAATACTAACAGCAAACGTGGGTTAGATGCATTGCCACCTCTGAGTGTCTCCTCATATGGGTCTTGACCACTGCGAAGCTATTTTTCTTCCTTTTTGAGCTTGGGGCATTGTTTTGGGCCCCTCCCTTTTTTTTAATTACTCAATAACAATGACTACCGCTACCTTTTATCAAGCACGTCTACAGACTAGATTTAAGGCTAAACACCCACACACATCAGGCTCACTTAGTCTTTATGATCCTATCTTATGAAAACCACCATTATCGCCCACTTGTATAATGGAAAAACCAAAGCCTAGCTAAATTACACAATACACCCAGGTCACACAGCACATGGTAGTGTCTATCCCAAAGCCTGAGTCCTTAGCCTTTGTGGCGCACAAAGCCAAAGCCTGAGTCCTTGGCCTTTGTGGCACATCACCTCTCCTCTTTTCTTCAGGGATGCATCCTTCTTTGAAATACACCTGTATTTCTCTACCTAGCTACTTTTCTGGCCCAGCCTTGTGGATCTCTTAGCACCTGTGTTGTGGTTTTTGGAGTGTGGCCCAATAATTCAGTACACAAACTCTGAAGTCAGACGGCCTGAAATGTAATTATGACTCTATTACACATTAGTTTTTTTTTCCTTAAGCAATTTACTTAACCTTTGTATATTTGCTCCTCTATAAAATAAAGATTACAATAACACAGGCCTGTTGGCACAATTAAAAAAAAAAAAGAGCAATCTTCACAAAACAATGTTCATGGTGCTTGGAACACAGTGAGCACTCCATAAACACAGGTCACCCAAATTCTCAATACTAGCAACTCAGCTCATGTTAAGAGTCTAAAGGAATTAATTACAGGACAAGGGTGCCTGCGTTCTTAATCCTGTGAAACCTAGCAAGCTGTTCTGGGACACCTGATTCTCCAGGCTGTGACTTTAAAGTCTTTATTTTTATAACTATCTTTCAGGAAATAAGCAAGCTTTCAGTTATTTTGAGGGTGGTGACCAGAGTTAAACAACGTGAACTGAAACACACTGGTAAATCACTTGTGCATTTACGGTGTGCACACGCACAGCCAGTTCATGCATTTAACTGAGCATATCCTGTTTACTAGGACATTTAATCAGACTCCGCAAGGTCTGCAAGAAGCAGGCGCTAATGTATCTGTGTCAAGTCAGTGGGGTCATTCCAGTTTAAATGGGAAAGACAATGCCACTTTGGGTGGAGACAGGATCGTCCTCTCCATCCTTGCCTGCCAGGGTTCTAACTCATAGCGCTCACAGCTGGGCACAGGCCCAGATTTTCAGAACCATAACCAGGTAATGTCACTGTACCTCACTTTAACCACTCCACCCTTTACAGCCAAGATTTCCACTCTCAGCCTCGGGGACATAACAGAACCACTGGGGAGATTGAAAACAAACAACACACGGCACAGGTTCCTTCCAGAAAGGTTCTGATCCAACTGCGACAGTGAAGTGTGTGGACCTCACTCTGGTTTTGGGAAGCTCCTGGGATGACAGCACCTGACAGCAGATATTCTAGTCTGCAAATATCCAAATGATGCAATAATGGGATGCAGTTTCCCAGTCCCCAGCAAAGCATGCTGCAGAGCTAATGGACTCAAGATAATCACGCCAATTCTTTGTTATCTTTTATCTTCACATTCCTAGTTAAGAAGTGGGCTGAAGAGCTGAAAAGAGATCTGAATTCTCATCTCAGAGACCCACCAGAAAGTCACTGTGTAAAGCTGGGCAAATTAGTTAGCTTCACTTTCGAATTCTTGGAAATGTTAGTGTACTTCTCAGCTTTTACTCACTAATACAGGAATCCGCCAGACATCAGCTTTACCTGCGGCATGGTGAAAGAGGTATGGGTGTCTTCTGAGGATGCAGAAGTTATATATGAACACAAGAGACTGAACAGAAACCTAGTGGAGGTGGATCGGCCTCACCACTCAGAAGGGGGTTGCCTGTGTGAGCATTGACTGCCCTGACATGCCACTGAGCACCAGGTGGTGCCCAGTGATGTGGCTGCATTCTGTGCAGCATTGGGCTATCAGGTGTACCCCGAGGTCAGCGCAGTGGGTGAGAGGATTCATTAGCTTAGCATCAGCTCCAAAAAGGGGACTGCCGAAGGCAGATTGAGCAAGACGGCCTAAAACAGAGTCTTAGATCCAGCAGCCCCAAGCGACCTTCGGTTTTGGGGTGCAGTTTCTGAAGTCTCAGAAACATCAAGAAAATACACACAAACAACTGAGTGAGTTGCTGTTACTCTCAGGGGTTTTTCACTTTTCCTTGTTTGTTTCTTCTTTCTGAAGGCCCCTCCCATTCTCTATAGTCCCTGAGGACTTGTTCATTGCGATTTTTTTCCTTATTCTTTTATCGTTTTATCTGTTTATGATCCTATCTTACGAAAACCACCATTATCCCCTACTTGTACAAGGGGGAAACCAAAGCCTAGCTACATTACACAATATACCCAGTTCACACAGAAAGTGGTAGTGTCTATCCCAAAGCCTGGTCCTTAGCCTTTGTGGCACACCGTCCCTCATCTTTTCCTCAGGGATACATCCTTTTTTGAAACACACCTGCATTTCTCTACCTAGCTACTTTTCTGGCCCAGCCTTGTGGATCTCTTGGCACCCCTGTTGTGGGAACAGAGATCACACAGAGTTGGGGCAAAGAGAGAAGGTCGCCTTTTTTTTTTACAGAAGATTAAAATATTTGGAAGATGATCCACCAAGTAAAAATCAAATGTTCCCTGCCTTCACCCAGTCCTCCCTGGGTCAACCATTTAGCTATCGAAGGACTGATCGATCTGTATAGCCAGTTAATTTCTTTATCGTTCCCCCTTTTTATTTCTAGAAGAAGGCTAACTCTGATGTCCTTCAAAGGAAATGCCCAAACTACTAATTGTTAACGTTTCACCCTGGAGAAGCTGTCATTAATATTATTAAGTAGTGTTAAGTACCAGAGCCAAAAGCAACACAAAATGACAAAATAATAAAAAGAAATGTACTATTGTTTCACACTTTCTAAATTCTAGTGAGCTGTGCACATTCTTTGTGAGTCACGTTATCCTTCCGTGGAGGAGATATTAGGTATCATCACAAGACTGTGACATTGAGTATGTGTGAGACCCCATCCTGGCTTACTCTAAGAGCCAGGGAAAACAAAAAATAAGCCTTTAAATGGTACCATATAGAGTACGTGGCGATATAATTTGTGGGGGAGAGGAGAAAAAGCATGTATTGTAGTGGTAATAATATTTGAAAACTGTCAAGAGCTAGTCTTCTACAGTAAGAATACATCCTTGTATTCCTATGCAATTAGAAGAAAAATGACTCACCCCGTCTTCCCAGTGCTCTGGACATAGAGGCAGGAGGATCACAAGTCTGAGGCTAACCTGGTCTACATAGCAAATTCCAGGCCAACCAGGGCTATGTAGCAAGACACAAGACCCTGTCTCAAATAAAAACGAAACAGTAGCAACAAACAACTGCATTGGGCCCTTTAGAAAGGACAAAGAGCTATGGTGGAATTGCACAGCCTGGTTTTCTTTAAAACAAAAAACAACAACAGCAAAAACCATACACCACAGAGATTTCCCCTACTTTCTACAACATTCAAAGCAAGTCTGACTGCTTCTTGGTCCCACACACTTTTACTGAGCAATACACAAGCTGCTTTCCCCTCAGCCGTGGCCAGGAGGTCTCTTTGCCCCACCCAAGCACTGTCTGTGAACTCCTTCAGCTCCTCAAGGGCAACCTTTCCTTGCTCCAGGCCACCACCACCGCTGCGTGGCTATCAGGACAGGTACCGGCTCAGCAGTGCTCCTGACAAGTTTGGGAGGATTCAGGAAAGCAATCTCTACTGAAGAGAGAATCCTGAAGGATCCCGGTGAACGAGAGGGAGACCCTCTGAGCCGGCCTTGCTGGGAACTTCCAGCAGCCAATGATCTTGAGTGATCTAAGTTACCATGACTGGGACGCCACTGAAGGAATGTCAGAATGCCTCAGGTTGCCAGAGGTCTTGCTGCAAAGGCGCACAGACTACAGAAAGAAGAAGAAAGAAATTGTTACCTGTCTACCACTGTTGTCTCCAGGCGCCTGTTCTCAGCAGATGTCTAGAAGCTTCTCTGTTTTTCACTGCGGGGCCATTGGCCCCGCAGCCTTCTTGGGGAACCTCACAGACAGTCAGGGAACAGCCAGGCAGGCTTCATTGTGAACAGGACCGGCCACTCCTTTGCTCAAGTTTAGCCTCCCCGTACTGCACTTCTCCTAGCCTCACGGAGCCATCCCCCGGAGCCTCGTTTGCCTTTTGAAAAACAAGAAGCGATTTCCTGGTCCACTTCCCCGGATGGCGGATGGCGTGTGCAATTTCCCTCACACCCAATGGGAAGTCCTTCAGGTCCTCTTACGGAGAAGCCTCTCCACCAAGTGGACAGACTTGTTTGCTTTCCTTTCTCCAAAGGGAGTTAAAAAATTTAAAAGTTACCAACAGTGCAAGCCAGAAATGGGTTAGCTTACGAGTGAGTGGTGCAGGATACCTGATTGAAGCTGTCAAGGCATGACTGGGATCTTAGACTGTATAAGGAAAATTAAAATTACCCACAAGCCCCTTATCTCTACCAAGACCAAGAAGTCAGAAGCTAAAAATATCTGAGAGGTTGGAGACCTGACCAGAGCTTTAGGGAGACCTGTGAGTCGAACACATCACAGTAGGGGACATCTAGTTCCCAGGGAAACTGACCATTTGTAGATCAAATGATATTAATACAATGACAACTGCAACATCTTCTCAGCAACAGAGGTATCTGAAGACAGAGAGACATGGAGAGGGCTAGCCGGTGAGCTCCCACCACAGGCTTTAAGAGTAAATTGCAATCACAGTCACAGTTTCTGAACTGGAAACAGTCCTGCCTGCCCATAACTCACAAGAGAGGACAGTGGGGACTGAGAAGATTCTGTGACCTGCCTGGGGTTGGAATAAAGATGGGAAGTGGTATGTCGTCATTAATTAAACTTCTTTTGTGTGTGGGAAATGCTGTTCAATTTCTGAAACTCTATCCACACAAAGTTTGCTGAATGAAGTCCTGCTGGGGCCCAGGAATCTATATGGGGAAAAAAGCAATCCCAGATGGTCCCAAATATTAAAGAAAACCATGTACTGTCAGGGTAAGGACCCCAGAATCCGACTATAAGGATTCAAATCATAGCCTACAAATGTCTATTCATACAGTCACATGGATACATGTGATGGTATTGGAACTTAGTTTTACTGTGTGGGACTGTGATGAAAACCATATCGAAGGCAGGCGGTGGTGGTGCACGTCTTTAATCCCAGCACTTGGGAGGCACAGCCAGGCGGATCTCTGAGTTCGAGGCCAGCCTGGTCTACAGAGTGAGATCCAGAACAAGCACCAAAACTGCACAGAGAAACCCTGTCCTGAAAAACCAAACCAAACCAAAACAAACATATCAAATTTGCAGGCTTTACTGTTGATCATTTAGAAGAGCTGAAGTCCTAGGCTGGATGGGGCAGGGAGATGGATGAGCATGTAAATGCTCTCACCACACAAACCTCAAGATAAAAGTGCGATCCCTGGAGCCCACATAAAGGTAAATGGAAAAACTCAACTCTATAAAATTGTCCTCTGACCTCTGCTCATGCCCTGGAAAACACACACACACACACACACACACACACACACACACACACACACACCCCTACACACACACACACACACACACACACACACACACACACACACGCGCGCGAACTGATAAATAGAAAGTTTAGAGGCCTGGGCTGGAGACATGAAGTCTCCTTCTATCTCGTCTCTCTCGCTGTTCCACTCTGCCCCCTTCTCCCTGTACACCTCCTCTTCTGATGATGCTACCTCTGCAGGGCAGACGGTGAGCAGAGATCAGACTGGAGACAAAGGCTAGCTGACGTCATCGCTCAGGGGCCAGTTCTAGGAGTCCCAGAAGATTCTAAAGTCTAAGGATGCTCAAGTCCTTTATATAAAATAGCATACCATTCACATATAACCTATACGTGTATTCCTACATACTTTAAATCACTTTTATTACTCCCAATAGTCAATGTAATGTAACTGCTACATAAATAATTATGATTCTGTATTGTTTAGAAAATAATGACGAACAGAAAGGGTCTGTACATGTTCAACACAGATGGAATTTTCCGAACATGTTCAATCCAAGTTTGGTCGAATTCAAGTCTATTCAACCAAAAAATATAGAAGACTGTGTTTGGGCATAAAGAGCATGAGGTCCTATAGTGTATTATTCCACATCTACGCTCTCAGCTGCATTCTATAGCTTGAACTGGGTATTTTTTGCCTGAAAAAAGAGCTTGCTATCAGCGGGAGCTCCTGGGCAAGTCTTTCTTTTCCACAATGCTCACTTGCTTTTGTGGCTGGGTTACAGTTTGCTCTCTGATGTGGAATGGAGCATTGACAAAGTGGTTTTCCCTTTCCTTCCCCCCTGCCCACAGTCCCCTGTCGTCACTAGGAACACTCTGTGCTCACCATACACTTTACAGGGAAAACAAAGCCAGCTCGGAAATGGGACTGCCACATGGTCCCGACTGCGGCTCAGAGTTCGCTGCTGACGAGCACCTTGCCTTGCCTTGTGGCAGCCACCTGGTGACTTTGACCACCGAGACACCTTTCTCTTTTAATTCTAGAATGCTGCAGTTGGTGATTAGTTGAACTCAAACCTCTGCAAGCAAACTATGGACACACCCAGAGTAAATAATCCATCCATTGTGCTACCCATCCTTGTTAATAGAAGTGCTGCCTCACACGCCAGGTGTAACCTTCATAAAGAGAGACCTCCTGCTTTCCCAGGCAAGAATTGCAGCTGCAATCAACATGTACTTTCTAGTATGGACCAAGGCATCTTCTTCTGATCAACTCTTCTTCACCCAAGATGCTACTTTTTCTTTTTACGATTACAGGTGTTATTTTCTCCAAAGACCTTCCTAACTCTCCTATCCTGAGCCAGGTGTCTCCCCCACCCCCTCACTCCAACCCCAACCCCCCACAGCCCTACCCTCACTCTGCCTCATCTCACGCTGCCTCAAAGGAGTCTTTGCTGCTACCACTCTGCAGGCAAACGATCAGTTTAAGGCATTCACTATGAGAACTTAGAGGACAAGGACTAGTATGTTTAGATTTATTTTATTTTTAGATTTATTTTATGCCTAGGTCCTAGTATAGGAGTGGAATGCAGTAGACGATCAATAATAAGAAGAAGCTGCTGAAATTAAGCTGGGTCATGTCACTTCTCACAGCTAGTTCCTCCTCTCAGCAAACTGTCCCATGGCTTCAACTTTGGAATGCTTCTCTGTTGACACATATCCTGAGGTGATCTCCACTTTGGTTTGAATGGTTGTATAATGACTCCCAAATGTCTGTCCCTATTATGGACCTGAAACTCTGACCCATATACCTAACTGCCTATGTACCATTTTTAGCCGGAAGTTCAACAGGACCACAGGCTGTACGTGTCCAAAATGAAATCCTTGACTTCCCTCCAAATGAGCTATCTCAGTGGCCATCTCCATACTTCCAGGTTACCCACACCCAAACCCTAACAACCTTGCTGTGTCTCTGGTTACCGTTCTTCTGTTAGAAAATCATGTCCCCGAGAGAAGAGACAATGACCACCAATTCCCTGGAAAAGACCATTTGAACATAATACCTCACCACAAATCCCAGCCCAAAGCAGTCTACCTAAAGAAATTCATGCAAATCTACTGGAAAAACATTCCCATTTCTACTTCTTGCCTGGGTCAGCCCCATGTTTTTCCATCTATAACCAGGTGTTGGCAAGCCTTTTGACCCAGTGTCGCCCAGGGTCAGCTCTGTTTTACTATCTTTACATCTTTGCCGCTGACCTATGTTTTGGCAAAGAAGGCAAGGGCAAACAGCTAAGCTGTTTCATAGCACATGAACGGCTTTACTGCTGTCTGTGGTATACAGAGTCTGCCAGAGCCTACACTGAAGGCTTTGGACACATACGTGCTCAGCTGCAGCCTCCAAGGTTGTCGTCACACTCACTCTTAACACACCCATTCTTCTAAGGGTCGCTACTCTAAATCTCTCAGAGAGTGGTGGTATTTTGCAGTAGAAGATCCCATATCCTCCATCTTAGAAGCCGGCTGAATGCGGTTGACAACCTCTTTCTGCCGCTTTGTGCCTCCACTAAAACCCCAGCCTCTGCCAGCAATCCCAGACACACCGCAAGTAGAAAGCTGCGTTGGATTCTGCTCCTTTCTTTGCCTTTTCCTGGGAGAGGAAAACTTGAGGTGTGGCTCTCTACAGTTGCCAGCAGCAACCCTCACTTGACCCTTCTTAACCTCCTCTTGGGGGAAGCTGATCTGAACCCTCAAATACACTTTCCGGTTCTCTGAAGTGACATCATTCCTGGAGGGAAAAAAAATGCTGGCTGGACCTATGTGTCACTCACATACTTCAGCAGTGATGCACATGGCATCAGTTACTGGGTAACTAACTACCTTTGACACAGACTCTTCCTTCCAGTAGTCCCCTCCTGCCCTGGTACCATGAGGAGAGCAAGGTGTTGAAGGAGCTGGGTGTTCTTTGGCCTGGGAAGATATCTGTATAGAAGGAAGCTATACTTTCCCTCTTGAGGACTACATGGTAATGCCTGTGCATTCTGGTCCAGCACCTTAGTTCTTTCATGGTGCATGCTGGGGCAGATGTTGTGTATCAGCACATAATGTATGCAGTGACTGACAGTGAGCGTAATCTACAGACACTGGACTCTAGGTTCAACCCTTAAAGATGCTTTGCCTCTGCCCATTCCAATATTCTTAGTTCTTTTCAGGGCCTCATCATTTTCCATGAACCCTCCCCCCCCAAAAAAAAACAGTCCTTTATGATAGGAACTAATTTCCTTCAAATTTACTAACGTGTTTAGCATGACTACTGAACAGCCACATTGCCCAAGCTACCAGACAAATAGGAGGCAAAGATTCATGCATAGCAGGGGAAAAATCCAAATCAAAGAAGGTTAAAGGAAGCCCAAATATCCTGGTTTCCTTTCTGCCACTGTGATAAAACACTCTGTCAAAAAGACTCAGGGGAAAAGAGGTTTATTTGGCTTACAATTTCAGGTTGTAGCCTATCATGTTGGAGGAACTCAAGCATCTAGCTGAATCACATCCACAGTCAACCATTGTGATAAACCAATACACTCTTGATACTTGCATGCTTACTTGTCGTTCTGTATGCTGTGAATGTGTGCTGCTCTGATTGGTTGATAAATAAAGCTGTCTGGCCAATGGTGAGGCAGAATAAGGTTAGGCAGGAACATTCTAACTAGAGAGAGAAGAAGGAGAAAGGCAGAGCTGAGGAGATGCTGATAGCTGTGGCCAGGAGAAGCAAAATGTAAAGTGCTGGTAATCCACAAGTCATGTGGCAAAGTACAGATGTATAGAAATGGGTTAATTTAAAGTGTAAGAGCTAGCTAAAGAGAAGCCTGAGCCATTAGGGCATATAGTTTAAAAATAATATAAGCCTCTGTGTGTTTATTTGGGTCTGAGCGGCTACAAGACCGGGCAGGACACAGGAAAACTTCCAGCTACATTTGGCATACCAATGTGGAGCTCTCGAATTTCCATAAGCCCTAAAAGAGTTTTAAAAAGGGCTTCTAAACACACAATAGCAGAGCCAAAAACAGCTTTCTACTTCATGTCTCATGCAGGCTGAGATACAGAGACACCATGGAGTGAGGACTTGAGCAACACTATGGTGGGTTTGCAGCTTAAACTAAGCAGCATGGTAGATGCCCACAGTGGTGTTTCCAAGCCCCTTCCTCTCCCATGACTCACTGCAACACTCCATTACCATCACAGCTATCCTTAAGCAGAGTCAAGTAAGTAGAGGTACAACAAAGTACATCTTCTTTAGCTCCATTATCAGTCAAAAAAAAAAATAAGGGCTAGGGAGCTAGCCCAGTTGGTAGAGCTCTGGCTTAGTATATTAGTCAGGGTTTTCTAGAGTAACAGAACTTATAGAATGAATCAAGAAAGAATGGGGATTTATTAGAATGACTTATAGGCTACAATCCAATTAATTAACTAATCGAACAATAGCCGGCCGTGAATGGAAAGTCCAAGAATCTAGTAGTTGCTCAGTTCACAATGCTGTATGTCCTAGCTGATCTTCAAATATATGCTGGACTCCCAAAGAAGTAGGTTCTTATTCTAGTGAAGGAATGGAAGTGCTAGCAAGGTGAAGACAAGCAAGCAAAGAGCAAAACTTCTTTCCATGTCCTTATATAGGCTTCCAGCAGAAGGTGTGGCCCAGACTGAAGGCTTGTGTCTTCCTGCCTCAAGACCCGGATTAGAAGGTAATCTTCCTACTTCAAATTAAGCAAATAATCCTTCACTAATCTGCCCTCCATTTTTGGATTTAGTTAGTTCCAGATGGAGTCAAGAAGAGAACGAAGAATTGCCATCACACCTAGTATGCACAAAGCCATGGGTTCAGTCCACAGCAACATAAACCAGAAGTGATAGTATACACCAGTTACCCCAGCACTTGAGATGGAAGGCAGGAGAATTAAAAATTCAAGGTCATCTTTGGCTACATAGTGGTTCAAGACAAACCTGGGATATACAGGAGAGATTGTATAGAAAATGAAAATAAAGAGTTGGGAAGAAAGGCTCCTGCAAACAAGTGTGTGGACCAGAATTTGGATCCTCAGAATCCATGTAAATATCAGGTGTGCACGGTGGCCTGCCTATAATTTCAGCCTCTGAGGGTAGAGACAGGGAAATTTCTAGATCAAGCTGGTTAGTTTGGTGATCTATGCCTGAGTTGACCTCTGACCTTCACATGTTGTGGCACATGTACATATTCATGTATGTATGTACATACATGCATGGAGGAAAAAAAGAAGAGGAAAGAAAAGGTTAATTCAAGATGTGTAGGAAATATTAAAAAGAAAATAGTAAGTGCTCAACTAATGCTTTTGAAAGAGATGAATGAGTGACTCAAAGGCACACTTTCGTTTATCTTGTCAGTTTTCAGCTGCCTAGGAAACTTGCTGTTAGTATAATTCAGTATATTCAAAAGCAAAGTCAGGGTGTGATCTGGTTGCTAACTCTCTTAGTTACTTTGTTGTTGCTGTGACAATACACACTGGCAAAAGCTATCTAAGTAAGAAATGGTTTCTTTCGTTTCAGAGTGTGAGGAACAGTCCATCATGATGGTGACATCAAGGCAGGAGTTTGGAACAGCTGGTCCCACTGTGTCTTCAGTCAGGAAGCAGAGAACAATGACACTCATGCTCAGCTTGCCTTCTCCTTTATACACAATCCAGAATCCCAGCCAAGGGAATGATGTCCCCCACAGAAGGCAGGTTTTTTCCCTTAATTAATTTAATAAGATAGTCCCTCATACGCATGTTCAGAGGCCCATCTCTCAGGTGATTCTAGATTTCATCAAATAGTTAATTGAGATTAACCATCACAATAACATATCCACATGAGGTTTTCTATGGCATTAAAACCCCAATGAAACCCGTATTACTAGATGTATGACCAAACTGCCATGTACTACACACTACTTGGGTGAAGAAAAATTGGTTCTGGGGGAAAGCTCAAACCATAAGTTTTCCAAAATGTACAACACAAGGATAGCAATAACGAGTCAATTTAGCCTTCTGGTCAACCCTGAAAGGGTTTGCCAGTAATAACAATTGCCAACTCGCCTACCTACCCAAGGCTTGGCTCCAGGGTGTCTTATGTTTTACAAGCCATGGTCCTGTAATAACTCATCTCTCAATTCCGCTAGGGATAATAAACTCTTTTTTAAAAACTGCTTCAAGATTATGCCACATGTCAGGCGCTGTGAAGGTGTTTGCTTGAGGCAGAAACAGGGAAAGAACTGGCCAATTCCCACTTAGATCTGTGAATAACAATCGCTCTGAAATTCAGTTATGAAAAGGGGCCGAAAATAGGCTGGCTGAGGGAGGAGAAGTCCAAAGTCACGGTTGGGGGTAGCGGTGAAGATGGAGCATGACACACAAATGAGAATCCAATTTTCTGAAGTTTGACTCCTTGTGCTTTTTTAAAGGCCTGGATATGAGGAAGGCTAAAAATTGAGAATCTGGGGAAACTAGTTAGGAAGGTCCTCGTGAAGCAATGACCCCACTTTCTCGTGACCTCTTGTGAATCATTTAAAAGAGAACGTAAGGACACATAATTGCCAGACTCTGCACATGTTAGAAACTCACTCATGTTCAGAATAATTTGTTTGTTTGTGTACTGGGGAAAAGCACTAGTCACTAGTGGCTTGCCTGTAAATCAAATGAATCCTTTGCCTCCCCAGACCGAAGTCATGGGTATACCATTGGTTACATGGGTAAGGCACACAGGTATGGTGCCTTCTCTGTTCACTATAATGGGGACCTCTGATGCAAGAACTGACCTTGCCGTTGTCCTCCTAATCAAGCTGGTGAACACAAAAGTGAATTTTCATGGATTCTAGCCTGACCCTATGTTTTTCAGGCAGGGTAAGAAGTTAAAGGCTGTGTGTGGTGGCTGTTATTGGTCTTGGAAATGACCTAGGATTGTGCAGACTGATGCCTTGCCCTGTAAAGATTGCCTATCCTGCCACCGTTCCGATGACCTACCCCAACACAAGGAAGGGCCTGGGTTTCCGAGTTCAAGACTTTTCCTAATTATATTGCCTTCAGTTCATGAGGGTTCTCCTCTCAGGACCATGAAGCTATTTTTGGACTTGAAAGTTAGTACACAAAACACTGCTACTGATCAACAATCATATGACTATTCCAGACCCACACCCCTCCTCCAGCTTGCCTCATCTGACCGGGAACGCTGAGATGGGAAAGCCATTCACATTTTCAGTCTTTCCACACAAATACACACACGAAGGTGTAGATACAGGTGTGTGTGTGTGTGTGTGTGTGTGTGTGTGTGTATGTGTGTGTGTGTATGTGTGTGTGTGTGTGTACACCTAGACCTCATACACACTCAAGCTTCACGTTGCAATTTTTTGACTAATTATCTAAATTGAAAATTATTAACTAAGAAGGGAAACATTTTCCTCTAAAAATACCATTAATCCAGTGAAATACTTAAATATGAACTAAAATTTGTACTTATCCATTTTTAAACATAAATAAGAACTCTTATGGTTCAGAGTTATGGAAGTGAAGTGATTCCTGCCCAGCTTCTTTGTCTTTCCAGCAGCCATGCTAACAAGGCTAGCCACCGTTTCTGAAAGAGCCCCATGTAGCCTATGCGCACACTATGGAGCCAGAGATGACCTTGAGCTTCTAATCTTCCTGCCTCTGCTCCCAAGTGCTGGGATGTGGGCCACCGAAGAAGGTTCATTTGATGCTAGGGGTGGAGCCCAGTGCTTGGGTCATGTTAAGAAAGCACTCTACCTGCTGAGCCATGTCCCTAACCCCAGAGCTTACCTTTTAAATCTCTATTTTAAATGAGGATCAATGTCATTTCTCCATCAGGAGCTAGAGACACTTGAGGCGAGCACCAGGGGTTCTAAGCATAGTGGAGCCTACTCCTTTTTTAAATTAAATATTTTGTATTTGTATTATCTGTGAGTTTGTGTCTGTGTATGTGTAGAACATGTGGTATAGGTAACTGCAGAAGACAGGAGAGGGGCATCGGGTTTCCTGAACTTGGAGTTAAAGGTAGTTATGAGCTACCTGATATGGTCCAGGAAGCTCTGAGCCTTCTCTGTAACCCCCAAGACTGTAGGATTAAAAGCAGCAAAGGAGCGAGTCTGCCTGTGCCAGGAGTCATGATACAAATGAAAGGTGTCTGAATTAACTCCAGTGTTGAATATGCCTTTTTCTTCCATTGAGACAGTCTCACTGTGGCGCCCTGGATGGCCTGAAGCTTGCTATGTAGACCAGGCTAATCACAAACTCACAGAAATCCTCCTGCCTCTGCCTCCTGAGTATTAGGATTAAAGACATACACCAGCACCCTTGGCTAGTTGCTTTTGTTTAAAGTACAATTTAATATACTTTAAACCAAAAGGCACACATAAAATAACAAGAAACTTAAATAATATTGTAGAACTCACTGATGTCAGCAGTTTTTCAGAACTTATAATAACCAAGGCTTTGTTTGTTTTTAGTGATGTTGAGAAATGATGTCATACATTGATCACCTTTTTCAGACTTTGGTTCATCTTTTACTGATTTTAAACACTCTGTAGCTGGAGTTTTCTCTCCGGGTCCCACCAAACCCTGGCAGTCCAGCAGCCCACTTATATAATAAACACATAGATGCTTATATTATTTATAAACTGTATGGCCGCAGCAGGCTTCTTGTTATCTAGTTCTTTTAATCTTAAATTAACCCATTTCTATAAATCTATACCTTGCCACGTGGCTCATGGCTTACCAGCATCTTCACATGTTGCTTGTCATGGCGGCGGCTGGCAGTGTCTCTGACTCAGACTTCCACTTCCCCAAATTCTTCTCCTCCTTGTCCCGCCTATACTATCTCCTGCCTGGCTACTGGCCAATCAGTGTTTTATTTATTAACCAATCAGAGCAACACATTTGACATACAGGACATCCCACAGCAACACTCTGTAGACATTTCACCTTTACTGCATACAGCCCCCCTCTCCACTCCAGTGAACTCTTCACAGGAGCAGAGGGAACTGCAGTAAAGGTCACCTGGTAATTTTCATTAGTGTTCTCCTTGTGAACATGGAGCAAAGCCTGTCAGGACATACATACAAAGGTAGGTGGAGGACAGACTTGTTAATGCCAAGTAGAAACGGGGAGACAGCTCACAGAACAGGAAGGCCATGAGAATCCCAGGACTCACCGGGGGTCTACCCTCTTCTCCAGAAGAAGCTAATTCTGCCACTTCCTTTCCCCAAAGTCCCCCACTTCCCTCTGACTTGCTCCATCTGGAAACATCTTCCTAACTATGAGGAAGCAAAGCATCAAAATTCTCAGTTCCAAGCCCCCTGGGTCACCTTTTAAAAAAGTGTGGTATGCAGGGCCTGGAGGCACACAAGCTTTGACTCCACATGACCTGAAGGAAGGAAACAGGAAGTCTTGCTGAGGAACAGGGCTGAAGCAGCCCGTAGGGACAGGCCCTTTCTTACCTCCTGACCCCATCTCTAATCAAGAGTGTGGAATGACCGCCCCAGTGCAAAAGGCAGAGCCTCTGGCAGCATTTACGTTCCTCTCTCAAGTTCAGAGAACATATTTGGTGTAAGAAGCAGACCACCCATTAGAAGCTGCTGTTGCCCACCCATTAGAAGCTGCCTTTGCCTGTACAAGACTTGCACAAGATCGAGCCAGGAAGCCTTCTAGCGTGGAGGGGAGAGGGGCTCACAGCCTCCTCCCACTCCTCACCCCTCCTCCTACTGCCCTCACCCTGCCCTTGCCCCAGCCAGTCGATGGCTTCTGAGGAAGGGAGAGACAGTTTTCTTTGAGGGTGTAGTCCCTGGTAGTTAGACCAAGCTCCAGCGCGTGGCTCCACCCATGAGTATGAAGGTGGCAAGAACTGGACCCAGAAACAATGGAAAGAGGATTCAAACTTGGGATGGGTAGAAGAGTAGGGGTAGATATGGGAGGGGTTAGGGAGGAGGGATGGGGTTGAATATAACCAAAATACATTGCATATATTCAGAAAAGATCAAGAAACAGCACCAGTGGTTGCTACTGCCCTTGTTTACCACGCCAATCACAGTGTCAGCTTACCATAGACCCTCAAGTCCTGAGGAAGGACTATGCACATCCTCATTTTATAGATGAGAAAACTCAGTCTCAGTAACTAAGTGGTAAGGGAGGTACCCTGAGCTGCCCCCTATCCAAGCAGGTGAGGGTCAGCTATGGCTAAATTTTCCCATGTGTCTAGCACCAGCAGATACCAGAACACCAACTCTTGGTACACAGTCAAGTTCACTGATGCTTTCTGCGCTGGGGAACTTGTTTGGAGTTAGCAAGGTGCAGAGGCTTTTGCAACATGATTAGAAAAGAAAACCAAGGTCTGAGAGACTCAGTAAAGGCACTGGGTCATCTAGATGCCAACCCATCCCTCGTTCCTTCCTTCTACACCTGCCTGTAGTACTGGCCCCAGTCAAGATATGTACATGAGACACTGGTCCAGAACCCAAGGAGAAGCCGCAGTTATAGCAACAGAAGAGTACTGGTTAGCCTCGCCTTCCCCTCCGGGTCCAGCTCCATCTTTCTGTGTTCTGCTGTATGCGTTATTCTGCATCACCATGTCCTCAAGGAAGGCATTTCTACAGAACTGGGATGAAGCAACTCTCAGGGACAGGCTGCCCCATCCCCTGCTGACCCTGGGGAGTACAAGGAAACATCCAGGAAGGAGATACTGCAGAACTGGCCAGGCTGCAGTTCTGGAAATAATTCCCCTCAGCTTCGGGTCCAGAGAGAGCCATTTGCCCACATCACAGATCTCACCAAGTTCTTAGGACACTTCTCCTCATCTTCCCAACTTTTTGTTCAAGGAGAAGCCACCAAGTGGGCAGTTTTTCCGTGCTTCAAGTCACCTATAGACTTAGCGGCCTCACCTCTTCCGTTAATTCGTCAGAGTGGCCTTTTTTCCCTCTATAAGATCTTGACTGACCAGGCGGCGGTGGTGCATGCCTTTAATCCCAGCACTGAGGAGACAGAGGCAGGTGGATGTCTGTGAGTTCGAGGCCAGCCTAGTCTACAAAGTGAGTTCCAGGATAGCCAGGGCTCGAGAAAAAAAAAAAAAAGATCTTGACTGAAAGAGCAGTTGCAGACAAGTAAACAGGTCATTTCTGTCATTTGTGGAGTAAAAATTGTGTGAAGACAATAGAGGGGTGTGAGTGTGCATCTGAGTGTTAGTGGTGGTGGTGGGTGTGAGTGTGTGCATCTGAGGTTTAGTGCTGGTGGTGGGTGTGAGTGTGCATCTGAGGGTTAGTGCTGGTGGTGGGTGTGAGTGTGCATCTGAGGGTTAGTGGTGGTGGCTAGTGTGAGTGTGTGCATCTGAGGTTTAGTGCTGGTGGTGGGTGTGAGTGTGCATCTGAGGGTTAGTGGTGGTGGCTAGTGTGAGTGTGTGCATCTGAGGTTTAGTGCTGGTGATGGGTGTGAATGTGCATCTGAGTGTTAGTGGTGGTGGCTAGTGTGAGTGTGTGAATCTGAGGTTTAGTGCTGGTGGTGGGTGTGAGTGTGCATCTGAGGGTTAGTGGTGGTGGCATGGGTCTCTCTTCTCTGTTGTGAAATCCCCTGCCCCTTCCTCCTACCTACCAGCCCAAGCCTCTTTGTGTTTTGTTCTTGTTTGTTGATTCTAAGCTAGGCTCTCCTATATTTACCCCTGTCTTTAAACTTGCTGTATAGCCGAGGGTGACCTTGAACTTCTGATCCTCCCGTTTCTACCTTCCAAGGACAGGGATTTCAGCCAAGAGTTCCCATGACTGGTGCCACTGGAGTTTTCTTAACTACATCAAGCATTTCTCTCATCAAAGCATCCGCTTCCCAATGTGTGTCTTGGGGCCTCTCAGCGAAGGTTCCTCTAGAATGGACCACTCTACTTCCAACATAATAGGAAGCATCCCGAGAACCAGAAAGACTTCCTATCGAGAGTTGCTTTGAGGAAACACGATTTTCTATTGAATTTGTGTGTTTGGGAAACATGGACACTCTTAAACCTAGAAAGTTCGTGAAACCAGTTCCAACACTTACCATGTAAATTCTTTGTTAGCCAAATGACAACACTCTGGTGGCTTTGAAAGTGGCATGCCCTTGTGCATTTTGGTCAGAGGACACCTTTTGGGATTTGTTTCTCAACTTCCATCATGCCAAGAGAGGCTTGGCAGCAAGTTTCCTTACCCACTGGGCCACCCTGACAACCCCTCCGTCCCCCCTTTAAATCTTAAGTATAAAAGATTTCAGTTGTTCTTCCATAGCGTCCGTGCTCCTAACCTGCAGCTGAGAGTCTTTGGAGGGTTTTAGGTCCACCCCTACCCCAACTCCTGTAAACAAAGGGTGGCGGGGAAGGAACACACAGATTCCTCCCCATCCCTCCTTCCATCCTTTCTCGTCAGTGATCTTGGTCTCCTAGCCCTTCCTGCCTTATCTGCAGGAGGAAATAACAGCCCTCAGGATACAGTTTGTCTTTGCTAGCAGACCACACTCAGAGCGCAGACCTCCTGTTTTCACAGTCATGGTCCATTCCACAAGGACTCAGTTTCAAACTCTCCTGGATCATGGAAAGTTGCTTAAACGCTGCAGCATAAAAGCCCTCCAAAGGAACAGATTGCTTGATTCAAGTGTTTGTTCTGGGCAACCATTGACTTCCTGCTTTGCAAACAGAGGTTTCAAAGGACCAATTCTTAAAATTCCAAAGAACCCTAGAAGTCACCATATTTTGACCCCTTACAGACCAAAATGAACCAGAATATTAGAAATATCTGGATATGAGTTTTGTTAAATTACAGAAATGTTTAAAAATAAAAGAAGCATTTATAGCAAAGAAGAGATTTGGTGATCTTCCTTCAAGGACATTTCTAATTTTAATGTGACCTAAGAATGATCCAAGTGATTTTGGCCAAGTTCCTGCCTTCCTACTCAAGAGATTGAGCTGGGTCCACAGAATGGTGGTTCTAGAATGTGTGTGTGTGTTCCAAGGTGGCCATCAGGCAGTGTCTGGGCCACCTGAGATCTGGTTACAAAATCCTAGGGTCTACCCCAGACTCTAGCATGTCTAAACCACCAGTGGGGCTGGTAACTAGCCTTCCACCAAGCTCCGTGGTGGTTCCAGGGCACATGGGAATTTAATGGTTATAGAGAGATGGAAGGTTGCCTCATTCTACAGTTTCTCACTCTGGAAAGATACTGATGATGCTTGGCTTCCAGCCTTGGGGGAGGTGACCAGAGCCTCCCAGGGCCTTTAGAAAAACACTGGCAGGGAGAGGTGCTCTTGAGTCAATCCACGGAACATCTCTCCTTTTTCCCCAACATGCATGCACACACACACGTACACTGATCTCCAGCTAATACCCTTAGTAATTAGAACTTCTCTTTCCACAACCAGCTTTGTCTCTATGCTTTACCTACCCTACCCAGTTTTATTGAGACACAATTGACCAGAGTCAAACAGTTATGTACGATGTACGAAATGATGATTTTATACATGAATGCCTCCTTCCTTCCCTCTTACCCAAGAGCCCTGCAGCCAGTGTGCTCTCTGTTGCATTGACTTCCCCTGTCCTTCATGGGCCAGTTCAGGGTCACTACTGCAGGAATCCTCTCCAGCTGCACGCACACTCTGACTTCCTTCTGTCAGAGCACTAACTGGACTGCCTTGCTAAAGGTCTATTTTTAGGCCCTCAGCCTTCCTGCCGCATTCCTACCCTGTCAGTGTTTGCCTACTTTTCAGGCTCAGCACCTTGTACTATGCGGTCCAGAGAAGGGGATGCTCATTTATGTTTGTGAATGATCCTTGAGGTGGCATATTATTAGAGTCCTAGAAGAAGCGAGAACTTGGGCTGTGATGCCGTACTGCTGGAGTGAAAGCCTGAGTTCTACCACTTACTAACTGTGGAGGCGTGGCAAGTTATTCAGCCTCTCCAGCCCTCAGCTTTCTCACCTGTGAAATGGAGATAGTAGTGTAATTGTCTCATATTAAATGGCATTATCCATAGGAAGTGCTCAGAGCTGAGCCTGGTAAGTGTTAGGGCCTCGATGCTAGCAAGGAAAGATCCAGAAGAATCTAAGACGCTTCTCTGCTTAGATACCTCTTCATGCACTGTCAAATTCACATTCTTTATCCCTTCTTCTCCCTCGCCCTGTATCTCATCAAATTTTTTTAGTTCTTTCTAGATTACTAATACTTTTTCTCCTTTCTCCTCTTTCTCTGATACAGTATGGTGCATTGCAAACCCACAGCTAAGATCCCACGTGCATAACCACCATAAATTACTGGTGTGTATCTCCACGAATGTGTGAGTAGATCCTTTTACAGATGTTAAAGTTTGATGGGTTAGTTTCTGAGGTTAAAATGGAACCAACCAATCTCAATCAACTGGAACTATTGGCCAAATCACTAATGAAGGGGGTGTGTGTCTTAATTCTGAAGGCTAATCTAGCACAATAAATAAGTTTATAAATGTATCATTAAAATGATCATTTGTGAAAGCATTTATTTAATGTGGGTTTTAAATAAAACAACTCTCTGATTTTAAAATTTTAAGTCAGTTATTCGATTTAAGCATACAAGCAGAGGACTGAATTGTCTGATAAACTGAGAAGAATTTATAGAGAACTAGAGAACGTGTGGTATGTTACAGATGCTCTTTTCAAGTGACTGTGTGCCCAGCTGCCATCTCCATTCACAGTTGGGTTATCTTAGTAAATTTAATTTTATTTTCTAATTGTGCCTATGTGCATGTATGTCTATATGTGCACATGAGTATAGGCTCCTGATAAAGCCAGAACAGGGCATCAGATCCCAGGAGCCAGAGTTACAGGGAGTGGGAGCCTCCAGATGTGAATGCTGGAAACTCAACGTGGGTCCTCTGCAAGAGTCTTATGTGCTCTTAACTGCTGATCCATCTCTCTAGAACCCTAGAGTGTTTTCGATACTTAGTCTGTTTTTGAGACAAAGTCTCACTAAACAGCCCAGGATAGTCTCTAACTCACTATGTAGTACAGATTGGCCTCCAACTTGAAGTGATCCTCCTGTTCCATGCCCCTCACCCACATGTGCTCAGATTACAAACCTGTACCACCCCATCTGGCTTTAGGTAGTCATTTGCTATTTTTTAAACCTTACCCTTTTCTGAGTAAGGGCATTCACACCAGGGAGTAACATTCACTCACTGGCTAAACAGAGTTGAGTACCTACTTTATATGGAGTATTTTCTTTTTTTCTCTTTCTTCTCATTCGTTAATCCCTCCCCCCATATTAACAATTGAACCTAGGGCTTTACACAAGCTAAGCATTTATTCTACCACCAAGTTATAACCACGGCCCAGAATACTGTCTTAGTGCTTTAAGAAAGAACTCATTCATAGGTTAGGGGTTTCCCAAGATTACAGACTTCCTGTTGGGGAGGTGTTGATGTTGGTGGAGATGTTGGTGTTGATGTTGGGGAGGTGTTGATGTTGGTGGAGGTGTTGATGTTGGTGTTGGTTGAGGTGTTGGTGTTGGTGGAGATGTTGATGTTGGGGAGGTGTTGATGGTGGAGGTGGTGATGTTGGGGAGGTGTTGATGGTGGAGGTGTTGATATTGGGGAGGTGTTGATGGTGAAGGTGTTGATGTTGGAGAGGTGTTGATGTTGGGGAGGTGTTGATGGTGGAGGTGCTGATGTTGGAGAGGTGTTGATGGTGAAAGTGTTGATGCTGGAGAGGTGTTGATGTTGGGGAGGTGTTGATGTTGGTGGAAGTGTTGATGTGTTTGTTGTTATTGGTGATTCCTGTACCTTCTTGGGAACAAATCTCGTCATAAAACTACACTGAGAGCTTTTGACAAAACTTTTTATGTACTCTATCATTTAGTTTCATAATATTGTATAAATTAGTTAACTATTTCCACTTCAGAAAGAAGACTAGTGAAAACGAAACAACTTTTCAAGGCTTAAGACAAAACAAAAATCTACATAAACTGAAAAAAATCGAACATACTGAAAAAGTTCAGGCAGAATCTGAGCCCCAAACCCCATTCTTGCCACTGCATTAGGTTGTGTTCCGAGATGCAAAAGTGCTGAGATGTAACTGAGCAGAAGAGTAAATGCAACATTACAAAAGATGGAACAAAAGAAGGTAGACTTTTCTTCCAAATGGTGCTTCCAAACAGGACTACATATTCAGCAGGATGAATGTTCTAGCAAAGATGAGCCGAGAGTGCAAAATCATGAACCTACTGTTCAAGTTTCATTTCTGTTTTTGTGATAAGATATCCGGGGATGGGCAATTTAGGTAAGACAGGAATTTGTTTCAGTTTACAGTTCCAGGTTAGAGCCTACAGCTGATCACATCATACCTACAGCTGAGAACAGACAGAAAAAAATGCCTGTGTGTTTGCTTGAGCAGCCGCATATGTTCAGCTTGATTTCTCCACTCTTACACACAGTCACAGCCCCTTGCCCAGGGAATGGTGCTGCCCGTAGTGGGCTGAGTCTTCCCACATCAATTCACTAAACAATTTCCCACAGACATACTTACAAGGCCAACCCAGTGTAGATAATCCCTTATTGAGTCTCTCTTCCCAGGTGATTTTAGGTTGTGTCAAGTCTACAAGCTAAGCATCACACCCACCCTGAAGAACACATGAGGGGCTCTTATGCCACCATTGTAAACAGTCTTCTAAATCAACATTGGGGCGTATTTTCTAGAGAATGGCTCTTACACCTGAGTAAGTGTGCATCAGACTTGGGGGGTGTGTACCATGGAAGATACTGTTCGGAAAATGGGCATCTGGCAGCATGTTTTCCTCTTCTCCCCCCCACCCCAGCCAATCCTACACTCCTGCATACAGGGTCTGGCCTCAAAGGCTCAGGGGGCCTGGGAACCTGCTTTTTGTCCATCACTCCATGCACACCTTATCATACCTGTGTTCATCTCGCTTGGCATCTCTGGTCCTTTGTCATTTACAGTTCAAGAGCACTGCTGTATTGCAAAAACGGAGACTGTGGGCTGGGGAGCTGACTCAGTTGGTACAGTATTGCTACAGAAGTATGAGGACCCAAATTCAGATCCCTAGAAACTACGTCAAAATCTGGGTGTTGCAGTGCACAGCTGTAATCCCAGTGCTGATTGCAGAGAGGAGGCAGAGACAGGGCAATCCACAGATCTGATTGGCTAGACAGTCAAGGTTAATTACAATGAAGTTCAGTGACAGATCTTGTCTCCAAAACTAAGGTGGAGAGAGATGGAGGAAGACACTTAATGTCAAGCTCTGGATTGCACAGGCATGCTGACACATGCACCTGCACACACACACGTACACCTGTACACATACATGCACCTATACATGTATGAGCACGCACACAAATCAGTACTGTAAAGAGATTAGGTTCATACAAACAGCAATGCACATACTTTCTGCTGACAGCCCAACAGAGGCCATGGGATCCCAACCCAACAGAGGCTGTAGGATCCCAACCCAACAGAGGCCATAGGACCCTATCCACAACCCATAGTTGGGGACGCCAGTGTCCTCTCAGACGGGTCTTCATTCTTACTCTGAGGAGAAAGGAGGTCGGACAGCTCCTCCACTGACTCAGTGTTCACACTCTTTCTCCATGATCACTGCGCTTCTCCCTCAGACAGCCTCTGCAAACCACTCTCTGGTGTGGTTTTTCTCTCTTCCCAAGGAGAGTAAACACGCGGCAGAACGCATGCTCAAATGCTCCCGAATGAAGATCAGAACACAGCACGACAGCCACACTGTCAGTCACTTCTACTATATAAACAACGACAGCCACACTGTCAGTCACTTCTACTATGTAAACAAGATGGAGAGTCAGAGCGGAAATGACCAGAATTGTGATTTTGGTTAGAGTTGGGGACAGGGGGCTGTTTCGAACCGTCCTCCCTAGAGCAAACTGTGCTTGCATGCGTGTGTACAGATGAGAGGAGGGGCCTGTGAACACTCACTGTCCTCGTACTTGGAAAATTCTGGACAGTGTTTCTAGGAACTACAAAGGAGTCTCAGGCAAGATGAGGACTCAAGGCCTTCTAAACCTTGCTGTCCTTAGTCCAGACAACTGTCTGACTTCTTTGCACCCTCATCATGCATGAAAGTGTGTGCCTGCACATCTGTATGTGCTCTAGAATTTTCTAGAATATCTGCATCGCCTTTGTACTTAACAGTGTTGTAGAAGGATGTTCGATAAATCATTGTTATCCGATGAAAAGATCTTTCAACGTCTCATGGCTCTGCTTTATAAATACACTACAAGGTGGGGCACTCAACTATTAATTGACAAAGAACTGAAAGTGAATTAGAATTTTTGATAGAAATGTATATTATGGTGAAGAAAGTAGTCGTTTTATGACTTCTAGGCAATGATAGGGGCATGAATATAACTGTGAATGAAAATTGGTTTACTGGAATGTATTACACATTTTTCTTCTCCATTGACACATGGGCATACACACACAAGCACACAGACATGCATGCACGGGCACAGGCATGTTGCAGGAGCACACATACACCTGAAAAGCAGAGATCTTTTTACTTTCCAGTGTGGTTTTTTTTCAGCTCTGAGGAGCCATGGGGCATCAGCGGGAGAGGGTTAAGTAGGCATCTCTAGTAATGTCTCCACTTGTCCTTTGAGGAACAACAAAGACAGGAAGCGTGGCTTCCATGGAAGGAAATTCCCAGGCCTCACATGGACCTTCACAACCTGCCTTGTGACCCCCTGAGGGGTGTGATAATAAACACTCAGCCACAAAACAACCCAGAACGGCATTTTTACCCGCATCCTTGTATTCTCACCAAAGGGCTAGAAAACATTCATCTGCATCTGGGGACCTGGAAGGGCCTGGATAGCCACCTGCTGACAAGGCCCACTCAGCTGCTCCTTCTACATGCAGGTCCCCTCTGCTCCCTGAGCCTTTGACTGTGCTGGGGCTGGGCCTTGAGCCCCCGGAATTAGGATCACAGGTGGACACAGGGCAGGGCAAGTGTGGAATGCTGCATGTAGACCTGAGACCCTCAGACACAAGCCAGGGCACTGAACCTTTAAACAATGCTGTACAGACCTTCCTCGGGAGTGTGCAGGGAGTGATTAAAACATAATGGACAGTGAAGTGAAAGAAGTTTTTGTTTTAATTTCAGAGTTTGTGTGTGTGTGCGTGCGTGTGCGTGTGCGTGTGCGTGTGTGTGTGTGTGTGTGTGTGTGTGTGTGTGTGTGTGTTTTCATGCTTGCAAGCACACCACTTACTGAAGCTATCAGCATAGCCAGGTTTAAGAGGTTTTGGAGAAAGATCTCACCATGTAGCTCAGGGTATTCTAGAACTTTCTCTGTAGCCAGGCTGCCTTTGAACTCTGACCTTAGCTTCCCTAACACCAAGATTAAAAGTGTGTGCCTTCATACCCAGCTTATGTGGCATTCTGGGCTTCTTTGCCTACACTAGAGAAAAAGGCAAACAGAAAAACAGTGTTGGAAATGGGTTGTTAAGTACTTTGATAGTAATGACTTAAAAGGAACTTCTAGCAAAGTAGAATCATACTGTAAAACCGTAAGCAAAAGTCTAGTTAGGGTATGGTAATTTGCAATATAGTAGCTTGTTTATCTCCAAACTAATAAGCTGTGAGACCTTTGATGTCTACCTTGCAGATGAACAAATCAAAGCCTACAATAATTACAAAATTCTGGGTGTTTCAAGGACTTGGTGCTTGCATTGACAAGTGTCCACACATGCATGTTGGGGCTGTGCGTGTGCTCTTATGATTTTCTTTCTACTGTAAAAGCCCCTTTGTTAAACAATTCAGCCTATCTCCTCAAATCCCATCCCTTTATCAAAACTCCATCAGAATCCAGCACCCATCACCAGGCAGGGGTCTATCCTTCGCTGCAGATAGAAAGCAGACCTTTCATTGTTGAATTGCCGTCACCGGTGTCTGAGATATTTTTAGATGAAACAATCAGACCTGTCTCCTCATTTGCATTTGCCCAGAGTGGAGGACGACCTCCATCTTGACCCCCTGCACTCGGGATCCCGTTGAGTTGACTGAAGGGGATGACAGCTTCTATGTTTCCTTCTAGGTGGGGTTACCAGGATCTCCACTCAAGCCTCCTTCTGCCCTCTGTACTGCAACAATGGACGGAAGCACAGCCTTGTTAAAGGAAATTCCCAGGGCCATGCTTTGGACATTAGACAGTTGCTTTGCTATGCTGTGTAGCCAAAGGGCATCTAAAAATAAACACACCGGTCTGCAAAGGTTCTATAATGCGGCCCTGCACTGTTGATTATATTTCAAAGGGAGTTTTTATTACATAGCTGTTTTTAAGAAAGCCGACCTCCGTAAACCTGCAGAATAAACTATATCGTGCCTCTGTTTCTGCTCAGCAAACTGCAGCCTTTTCTGTAGGAAAGACAGTTGACGGTCTTTTTCCTTCCCTGGGATTTCAGTGTGAGGCTGAAGGAAGCAAAGGCGTGCTGGAATGCAGCCCAGCATCATTAGAAAGATGTGAGGGTCCTAAGCGGACTGCAAGAATGGCCAGTTCTCCTGCGTCTATGAAGAACCCAGTATTAGCTGAGAAGTTTAGATAGCCTGAGCCCACTAAAGCTGATTCTCACAGCTCTAGGAATCTCCAAGTTATCAGCTGGCAGAGGCTGTGATCAATGTAGTCTTTTTTACCAGAAGAAAAGGTGGATGGAAGGCTGGAGAACTTGACATTAGAGAAGGCAGTGCCCCCCCCCCCCCCCAGCTAGCTCTCTTCTCTCCCTAGGGGTCAAACACCAAACTCATGGCATGAGAGCAGCGTGGAACTATTTAGCTTCAGTATGTCTCAGGTAGGTTTCTGAGTGACGAAGGAACCTTAGCCTGTGTGCACATCCATGTAGGACTCCTGTTTCAGGCCCGAGAGATAGCTTCTGATTCTATGTTGACCGAAAAGGCCTCCAAACACAGCGGTTTGCCACCAAATAAGAATGTGTTTGTAACACAAGGACCAAGCCACAATCAAGTTCCAGGGTGACCCGAGAGTGGTTTGGGGTGAACTAGTCCCCTCCTCTTTGTTCTCATTTCTTTTTCTGTACCGTTTTCCTGGAAATCCGACTTAATCTATTGTTGCCAGGATCCTATTTTTAAATTACTGCAGCCAAAAGCTATGGCTAGCAAGTGAGAAGTCAGCTCAGCTCACGTCACTCCAGGCTAGCAATTTTTTTTTTTCAGTTCTTTATCTGGTGGCTTGGATTAGGGCACTGACATCATGAGATTCTCAAGAGAGGGAAGGGACCTTCGAGGTCATCGCTCAGACCCCACCCAGTCAGTCATGCCTTTGGGAACACCCTGGCCACTGGTCTCCTGGGGTGCTGGAATGCTGCCCAGGACAGGGTGTTCCCCACCCCCGCAGGACAACTCACCCATTTTTAGACAATTCTGATGGTGGGTAAATCCTTCCGCAAACTGGGTTGAAATCTTTTACCCTATAATTTCTATTCCATAATCTGGGGGCCTTCTCTTTTTCCACACCAGAGACCTTTAAGTAATCACAGGCAACCTTTACATGTTACAATGTGTAGCTCTTCTTTCGAATATACCTGCGTGTTCTTCTGCTACTCTAGGTGACCCTTTTCTCACTTTCCCCATCTTGGGATAGCCCTTTTAAGATCTGGGATAGCTCTTATCCAGTGTGACTGGGTGTATTCACATGCTCACAGACACCAGAGGTCAGCTCATTGATTAGATTGGATTGGGGGCAGAAAGCTCTGGAAATCCACGTGTTTCTGCGCCTCCCCTTCCCCGCAGAACTAAGATTACAGATGTGCACTGCCACACCTGGCTTTTCGTAGGTGATAGCCATGCGAATCCCGGTTCTCAGGTCTCCGAGGCAAGCATTTTAGCTGTTGAACCATCTCCCCAGCTGTGCCGGAATAGTTCAGCCAAGCCATTCGTTCCAGCCGTCACCTTGTGCGTTAGTACATATTTTGAGAAACAAAATCAAGATTTAGCAAGGTACAGTTACTTACTTAAGGAATTAACAACAAGGAATTTAAAACTGGCTTGGCCTCTTGTTACCCTGCAGCAGGCTCCGATTAAAAAAGAAATGGAGGCTGGGCGATGGTGGCGCACGCCTTTAATCCCAGCACTTGGGAGGCAGAGCCAGGCGGATCTCTGTGAGTTCGAGGCCAGCCTGGGCTACCAAGTGAGTTCCAGGAAAGGCGCAAAGCTGCACAGAGAAACCGTGTCTCGAAAAATCAAATAAATAAATATAAAAATAAAAAAGAAATGGTCAGCTAGGTGAGGTGCCGCTCAAGGGGAATCCCAGCACTTAGAGAGAGAGGAGGACCGAGAGGTCAAGGATCTTCCCGCCTCGTCTATATATTAAGATGGGGACCAGCCTGGGCAGCATGCAGCCCTGTCTCCAGAAAGGGTGGTGGAGGAGGAGGGTGAGAAGGAAGAAGGGAAAGGAAGGGGGTGAGAGGGAAGAAGAGAGAGAGGGAGAGAAGGAGGGAAGGGAGAGATCGATCGTATTCTATAAACCAAGGTTTCAGACATAATCTATGTACGCCCGTTCACTAGACCCCTCCCATGCGGGTTAACATCCCTTTTTACAGCTAAAACTATCGCTTATCATCTATAGAGACGAGTGCAAATCTGAGTAGTTGGGAAATGACTCGCAGGGCTGTTGTACAGACAGGGCAGTGAGTGAGAGGCAAAGCAGTGTGAGCAACAGGAAGTAAGAAAGAATTCGGGATGTCCAGGGGGTATTTACTGGGAAATATCCAGTGGTAGAGGGTCAAGAAAAAGAGGGTTAAAAGACAGGGAAAGATGTCACCGGATAAGGCCCAAGCAGTTTGCGTCACCCTAAGTCTAGTGGTCGGGTCTGGACACACGTAGATGGTGCTGTTTTTCCTGCAGCTCCCTTGGATCTGCTGCTATGCGGTGCCTTAGGAAAAGGTTCCAAAGGGTATCGTGGACATCTATGGCTGGGGTTAAAGGCAGAGGGACAGAATGACTCCCTTAGGGTCTCTTTGTGACTTTGCCTCAGAAACCAGCTGCTCATCGCCCTTCACATGATTGTGAGAGATGGGGGATGTAGCTCAGTTGGTAGTGGGCTTGCCTGGCATGCATGAGCCCTGGTTCCATCTCTGGTAGAGCATAAACTGGGTATGATAAGGGCAGACATGAAAGCCCAAGACTTGGAAATGGAAGCAGGGGCATCAGAAATTCAAGGTCACTCCTGGCTATGTAGTTCAAGACTAGCCTGGGACCCATAAACCATTATCACGAGCCAATGTGAGCAGAGGCACCCCGACCTCCGTACACTGAGTGACACTAAAGCTTCCCTGTTCGCCACTGCAGAAAATCAAGGCTTAGAGAAAGGTTGTAGACCCAAAGTTACCCGGCAAGACCGCCACAGGTACAGGGGTTACGGCCACAGACCCCAGAACACAACGCGAATCTTTCTGCTTTCTGTCTTAAAGTTCCCGATGCCCTTACTTGCATATGTTAACATTAATGAGGCACCAGGTCTTTTTGTTTTCCCAGTTTCTTTTCTTTCTTTCTTTTCATTTTGGAGGGCCCAGGGGTGAGGGGTTAGGAGGGAGGATGCTGAAAGGTCTCCTGCTCAGGTTCACATCCTCTCGTTTGTCATCATGTTCCTCTTGCAATGCCAGCTCCCTGCTAGGTGGAAGGTGTTCCGTACACACGGCGAGAGAGTAAAGCCCTGACTCAGTGCGGTAAAGAGTGGAGGGCAGGGATGAGGAAGAACCTAACCGGAGAGGCTAGCGATCCAGAGAGATGCAGAGACTTTCGAAAACGCATGGCACACAGTAGATCCTCAAAACACTCGTCGAATAACTGAATCCAGCCAAGTCTCAGGTCAAAGAATGGGAAGATGTTATAGATATTGGCAGTCTTCCTGGAAAAAAAAACGTCTACCTATACGTCTCATTCTGACTGTTAATTTAAATTATTCTGCTAGCACACGCATTCATTTGTTCCTTCCTCCAGTCATTCACTCAGGAACTCAGATAATACTGAGACGAGCGGTTTGCCAGATGTCTTGTCCAGTGCTGTGGACTCAGAAATAAAGCACCAGAGTCTAGTCAAGGATGAGAAAACCCATAGCAACCGTACTTTGTGCACCATAAAAACCACAGACCCAGGGTGCTTAGTAGAGGGTGAACTGAGTATGGGGGCCTGAGAGTAAAGTAAGGCTGTAACGGGTAATCGGGGAGAAGCTGAATGGAGATATCTAGGCAGAGACAGCAGCACACCCAGATATAGGTGGGCAGCAGAGTGACACCAGGACGAGGGAAGTGGTACTAGGTAGAATTGGGAAGTCAGGTGGTGAGAGGCGAGGCTGGCAGGGAGTTATGGAGCAGACCTGGAAAGAGTCATCCGCTCTCACTGCAGGCAGGACCTGGCAAGATTTATTACGCATGTCACCCACCCAGGAACCTGGATGAAGTACAGACTCAGTCTAGGGAGGAGAAGGGGGTTTGCATTTCTAAGGAGTCCTTAGTGATGCCTGATACAAACGGTCCCTGGGGCCCCTTAGGTAGCAGAGGTGCAGGCGGCGGGGTGTGTGTATTAGATAAAGCTCAGGAGGAGAACCTCAAAATCACAATTACATTTTGCCAAGAACTCTGTAGCAGGATACGGAGGATGAATGGAGAAAGGCAATACCAAAGCTAAGTATGCAGTGTCAAATAAATAAATAAATAAGAGCATCTAAACCAAGTACGCTAGGGGAAAGAGTTCAGCATGGTCTTGGAAGTCAGGACAAATATCTCTCCTCAAGGAAAGCCTGGTGATGAGGGGGTCGTGAAACAATAAAGCACAAGCACACCCCACCCAATTCAGAACTCTGTGAACTGAATCTACCTCGCCTTCCTTTGGGTCTCAGCTGTATCCTCTTGAACCCCACTGACATCCAGCCAAGGTGGCCAGGGAAAGGACGAGCATCGTGCCTGCAAAGGATTTCCACACCAAACAGGTAAAGCCAGGCTTTGTAGTTATCATTGGATACGTATCTCAGGAAATCTCAGGGAGAGCAAGAAAGTTCTGGAAAATGACACAGATGCCCACCAAATCCCTGAACAACATGTCTATTTAAAAAAATAAATAAAAAGCATGGTTATGTAAACGAGAAACACCTTCTTCTCTATCCACCTTGATATATTTCTAACTTGAAAACTAATTAAAATAATCATGGTAAAGGTCTGCACAGTGGGGGGAAAGGCAAGTCAGAGCATAAATATTTCCCCTTCCATGACACAGGAGCCAAAACACACAACCCCTAATGAAATGTTCCTCTAAAGAAAACAAGAAGCAGGCTTTGTGTTTCACGAACTATGCTGGTCACTATTCTCCAGCCAAAGACACACGAACTCAGAATAACCAACCACAGTTCCTCTGCCTGCCACTATTTACCCACACAATCTTGTAGCTCAGCGGATCTCCACAAGGCACACAAGTTGAGCACAGGCAGCACAGCGGAGTGCTGGGTCAACAGACACGGTCTATCTGCTTTGAGGAGCTAGTCTCACATCCAAGGAGACAAAATAACAACAACAACAAAAACAACAACAACAACAACAACAACAAAAAAAAAAAAAACACAAAAAAACCCCACAGACACCTACCTTTCTCTTCAGCAGTAGGCAGCCTCTCCACATTTACTCCTGTATGAAAGATCGGCCCCAGACCTCTGAAGGAAGGTGAAACTTAAGGACGTCCCATTCATTCAAGTAACCTGAGAAGGGTTGAGTTTCTCCAGATCAGCCTTCAGGCTCCCGCAGGCTTCCAGACCTCGGGGCAGAGGTGAACTGTGGGCTGTTCCTCAGTGCAGGAAGAAACTGGGAGGCACCGTGTAGCTGGAGGTGGAGGCGGAGGCTGAGGAAGGGAAGTAATCTGGGGACTGTAATAAATGAGAGATTCTCTCCACATGATTTCCTGTATTTGGTGCCTCTTGCCTCTCTCAGGGTCCCCAGAGGAAATCAGAAATTTAAACGTGTCCTTTGGCCACTGAGAAAGGAGAGAATAAACATGCTAAGAACTATGAAAATAAGGAGAAGCAGGCAACAGGCTGGGAGCTCACACTGGCCCAGCTACCTTTATCTTTAACCAAGTACTTTTCTCCTGAAGTCTCTCCAAGCGTTTAACTCTGCAAAAGTCAAGGATGCCTTCATCCTCTCCCATGCTGCTTCTGGCCATGGTCCAGACGTTGTGTAGCAGAGCAGCCAGTGAGAAATAAGTCAGCATGGGCTCAGGAAGAGTGTCTCTCTGCCCTCAGGAGAGACTGGCACTGCTCCCTTTGTGGAAAGGCTCATGATAGTCTTTATTAATCTTGAAAAAAATCTCCTAATAATTCTCAAGCCATTCTTCTGTTTTTAGAATTATTGGTGACCTATGACATATAAATGGCTGCAAGCAGGACCCTTTCTACATGAAGGGTGAAGCTCGCTGTGAGCTGAGAACAAAAGGCACTCATTCCAAAGTGTAAGAATTCAAGATGGAGGCAAAAGAGCACTGAGCCAAGGACAGGGGGCCTCTGTGAGCACAGGGCTCAGTATAACTATACAGACTAATCCACCAAGCTGATTCCAGTTATAGGAAGATGCTGGGAACTCTAAATGAGTTGACTTCAAGAGGCTTAGACTCCCCTATTTTGCTTTGTGGGGTGAAGCATGTTAGAAGCTAGTGCATGGAGGGAATTGGGGGTGTGAAGAGTCAAAAGAGTCGGAATTTTATTTGGGCTGCCAGATCACAAATAACAACACGGAGATTTTTTATTAATTATGAAAGCTCAGACTATAGCTTAGGCTTGTTCCTAACTAGCTCTTATAACTTAAATTAACCCATTTATATTAATCTACATTCTATCACGTGGCGTTATCTCTCTTCCATCTTTACCTCCTGTTTCCTCTCCATGTCTGGCTGGCGACTCCACTTTTCTTTTTTCCAGAGTCCTCTCTGTCCCCAGAAGTCCTGCCTAATGGCTTTCTGCCTAGCTATTGGCCATTCTGCTCTTTATTGAAACAATCCCAGTGACATATCTTCACGCGGTGTACAAATATCCCACAACAGATACAGACTACAATGTGTCAGTTAACATCACACCAGTTGACTCTTTGCCAGTGTCTTGGCTTCTTCTCCCAGCTACCAGGGAAATGGTCCTCAAATACAATCTCCATGAAATGTTTCCCATGATTAAAATCTTGTGAAACCTTAAGAAGAAAAGCCAAATACTTCACCGTGTCATAGAACAACTTCTCCTGCTTTACCTCAAGGCTCCCTTCTGCATGCCCCGTTTAATCCTCTTTCTCATTCCCTCCTTTCCTACCTCTCTTCATTTATGAGAATTACTCTATGCAGAATGCAGAGTCCTTGTCCCAGGGTCCTTTAACTCTGAGAGCCTCCCAAGCACATTCTCCAATAACCTGACCCCTGGTATTGTTCCCTACAAACTATGGTTATTTCCCAAAGCCAGGAAACCTGTCTCTCTACCTCCCTATCTCTGTCTCTCTCTGAGGTATGGACCAAATCCCCAGGACCCACACTCAGAAATATTTGATTTCTGTAAGTTGAGAGTTACTGGGAAGAATATTTATAAATTATCAGTATATAGGAGAAAGAGATCTTTAGGAGAAAGAGAAAACTGATAACTCAGAAGAAAACACACACTTGTTGTTAGGGTTTTACAGCTTAAACTCTGGCAGATGGAGAGCAGTATTTTCACAGGAAACACTGCTGGTGTTTCAGGTTTACTATAATGCCATAGTTTGTCATGCCCTTACAGACTGCATTGTGAATAGGTGATGGTCACTATTCAGAAAATGAATATTTGAGAGTTAGACATGCTGGGGCTGGAGAGATGGCTCAGTAGTTAAGAGCACTGGCTGCTCTTCCAGAGGACATGGGTTTAAATCCCAGCAACCACATGTTGGCTCACAATAGTTTACGACTATAGTCCCAAGGAATTTGATACTTCTGGTCTCTCTGGAGACCAGGCATGCACATGATGCACAAGCGTACATGCAGCCAAAACATTCATGCAAATAGAAACAAACAAATAAATAAAATGTTAAAGCGAGCTATGCCTCTCAGTGAAGAGATGTTCATATGTCTTACTTTCTACTCTCAACCTAGTTCAACTGACAAGGTGAGCACATTTTGGGAGGAGAAGAGGAACATTCATTCCAGAAGGAATTGTTTTGGGATCATCCCAATTTTTATCTAAAGAAAAAGGAAGGATCAGTATTTGTTGAAACTCAAGTTCAGCCATTTTTTTTCCAGGTCTGAGGAAAGAGCAACATGCCTATAAACTGGGGTTCATGCTTAGAGGACTCCAGAGGGGACTTTTCAGATCCTTTCTTGAAACTTAGCCTTCAAAAAAGAAAAGGTTATAGAGCCAGAGAGACGGATCTAGCACCTGAGTTTGGTTCACACCACACACATGGGGTAGCTTGGAATCACTTGTGAGTCTAGTTCCAGGTTCTTTTGGCCGTCTCGGGTACCTGCACACATGTGCCTCATCTGTACAAATAAAAGTAAATATAAATCTTTAAAACATTTGGATGTGCTCAGAAGAGAAGGGACTAGAGTTAATAAGGGTGAGGGGAAGCACAGGTCGTCAAGATGTAAGGAGAGAAGGGGAAGGAGGAACCGGTAAGTGGGGGTGGGAGAGAAGGGATGGATTGGGAAAGGGGGGGGGCAGGATGAAGGTGGGGAAGGTGGGAAGAAGCATGGGGTGAGGAAAGGATAGAAAACATCAAGACAGGAAGTTAGGGGCCGTCACACACCAGCGTTTCCTGTAGGGGAAGCATCAGGGCAGGCTCTCTGCGTTTCCGGCTTGACTCCTTCATCTTTCCTCTCTCCTGCAGGCAGAGGGAGGTCCTGGAACACACCACCGTGGCTGCCACTGCAGCAAAGCACTAGCCTCTGCCTTTTTCTTGGACCCCGAGGCACTGTTAAAGCCACATTGTCATCTGTCATTTTATGGGTTAGAACACATCCTTGACAGTCACCACTGGAATTTTTAAGCATGTATTTGGATTCCTTCCCAGGGCTCTCCAGAATCAAACGGTTGCCTTCCCTTCTCTGTTTACAAAGGCTGTTCTCATCTGAGATGCTCCACTGGGGCTGCCTGATCAAAGTACAAGAATGCCAGTATGCACAAGGACAATCAGGTCACAAGCACTCTAAGTAGCCACTTTTGTGTTCAGCACTGGAAATTTTTAAAGATTTTTTTTGTTATTTATTTGTTTGTTTGTTTGTTTGATTTGTGTGGGCAGGCCGGTGCACGCACATGTTGGGGGCCTTACTCCAGAGGCCAGAAGAGGGGTCAGGTCCCCTGAGCTGGAATTACAGGCTGTTGTGAGCCTTCCAGTGTGGACGCTAGGACCTACATTTGGGTCCTCTGGAAGAGCAGTTAGCTCTTCCAAATGCTGAGCCATCTCTCCAGCCCCATACACATGTATCTGAAATAAAGGTATTCATGAAATGAGTTATTTGCATTTTTCTTAGCAACTCTGGTTCCTAGTTAGTTCCCAGTTAAAAATGAGAGCATCAGGAAAGACAGTGGAAGACTTTAAAATGGAAACAAAAACAAGATCATCTGTCAGCAGAGTGTTGAGCAGCACTGGGAGATCTTTTAATGAGGGGTGTGAATCCATAGGGATCTATTTTTTATTGTCCTTGGCCATTTTGTAATTATTCTTATAGAAACCATTGTTACAGAAAAATGATTCTTATTTTAGAAATGGAAATTCATTTTGTTTGGTGGCGTGCAGGGTAATTGATGTCCTCTCTGTGCAAACGCTTATCCTGAACATCATCATATTTTAGTTCATCATAGGGAATTACCCAGTTGTGCGTTTATTAGCAAATGCAGTACAGTCTTTCTGACCTTCTATGTATAAATAGGCCTGTTCTTCAGATTTCCCTTGGGACAAATTTTAATGCCTTACATCCCTCTTCATTAATTCATGAGATAGAGGCAACCTCTGCTGTGTATTTAGTTCACATTGAGGTAAGAATTATGATTTTGCCACTTTGAAGATGATCTTTGGAAAGAAGGTCCATGTTAGCATTGCTGATAGTGTGTTGTCTCGTTGTCTCAACCGTTTCCAAGGGCAGGCCCTTTCCTTAAATGTTCTGACTAGTTTTCCATGGTCCCTGACTATATAAAACAAAAGCAGGTGACAAACAAAGTGTGTTGATTGTTGAAGGTAAATGACAGGACAAGGGGCCAGATAGGAACACCTAGCTCTCAGCTGCTCCAGCACAGAGAAGAACCAGAGCAACAGGTGTCTGGGGACATTTGGAGGTCAGTGACAGGGGGCCTGGAGATCAGCAAGAGAGAGACCGGGACCTTGTAAGGTACAGAGAGCCGAGCTAACAGCAGTGAAAGAAGAGAAATACCCACCATCTGCCGCTCCGGCTCCACACCTCTGGAGTCTCTCTCATGCAGGCATGCAGAGAATTCCAGCAAGTTCTACTAGGGCAGATGTTGGCAATGCTAGCTGCTAGAAAGTACCATAATCTCCTCAGGCTTATAACCCACTAGAGAAGCATCCTGAATCTGCACAGGGTCTCATCTCATCATTTCCCGGTGAACCCTCGGGGTGCTGTGAGCCTAACCCCATTTTATTTTATGCACATGAGTGTTATGTCTGAACGTATGGCTTTGCACTCAGAAGAGGGCATTGGATTCCCCAGGACAAGAGTCACAGATGGTTGTGAGCTGCCGTGTGGGTGGTAGGAATTGAACCTAGGTCCTCTTGCAAGAGCAGTCAGTATTCTTTCTCTCTGTCTCTGTCTCTGTCTTTGTCTTCTCTCTCTCTCTCTCTCTCTCTCTCTCTCTCTCTCTCTCTCTCTCTCTTCTGTTTCTCAAGACAGGGTTTTGCAGTGTAGCTTTGGCTGTCCTGGAACTCACAGAGATCCACCTGTTTCTGCCTCCAGAGTGCTGGGATTAAAGGTGTGCACCACCACCGCCCAGCTCAGCCAGGGCTTTTAGCTGCTGAACCATCTCTCTAGTCCCATAAGGAGCTATCTTGAAAAGAGAGGAGAGAGAGAGAGAGGGAGAGAGGATGGATTCAAAGCTGAATTCATCTGGTTGTTTTTCTCAGTGCTCAGGAATGACCCCAAGGTCATGAACATTCAAGTAAACACTTGTCAACCGAGCCATAGCACCAGCTTTCGCTACTGGATTTTGCCAAATTTTTAAAGAAGTGATCCTAGTTTTTCTCAAACTATCCCATAAAATTGAGACAAGAGGAACTCTTCCAAATTCCTTCTGAGGCCAGCATCACCCTGTTACTAAAGTTAGACAAGGACACAACAACAAACTATATACCAATATCCCTGATGAGCATTTGTGCAAAATTTCTCAAGCAAAATACTTGCAAATCAAACTGAACCGTGTACAAAAATGTCTTTCATCATAGTCAAGTTGGTGTCTTTGGAGGCATGCAAGGATGGTTACACATACGCAAATCGATAAGTATAACAATGTATCGGAACAACAGACAAAGATTACGGTCTTCTCAATAGATGTAAAATATCACTCACTAAAATTCAGCATCAGGAGGCTGAGGGGTGGCTCAGTGCATGCTGTGCAAGCATATGCGCATGAGCTTGGATTCCCAGTACCCAAGTAAAAAGTTGGCTGTGGTGGTTGTGGTTGGTGTACACTTGTTCTCTCAGAAGTGGGAAACAGAGAAAGGTGGATCCTGGGGACTTGCTGACCAATCACTCTAGCCAACTCTTAGTTGACAGTGACTCTATCTGAAAAAAAAAAAAAAACAATGGGGAGAATGAGAGAGGACAACACTTGACATGGACCTGTGGCCTCTAGGTGAACACACATGATTATTCATACTTGGATATAAATATTCATACATATCCCCATATACATTACGATTAAAGCCCTAAAATAAGTATAGAAGTCCTTCAACATAGTAAAGACTATGGATGATGAATTCATAGTCAACACGGTAAGAGGAAAAGATCAAAGCATTTCTTCCTAGATTAGTAATGATAGAGGGATTTCTACTCCTGACACCTTTATTCAACACAGTACTAGATAGACTATTTAGCCAGAACAATTGGGCAAGAGAGTGAAATTAAAACCATATAGTTATGGAAGAAGTCAAATTATCCTTATTGGCAGAGGATATGATGGTACATATACAAGAACCTTCATCAAAACTTCCACTAAAAGATTACTAATTCAGTAAAGTAAAAGGATGTAAAATCAACACACAAAGCCCAATAGCTTTTTGACATATTGACAGTGTGTTTACTGAGAAAGAAATCATTCAATCAATTCCATTTACAACAAATACAATAAATAAATAAATAAATAAATAAATAAATAAATAAATAAAACACTAAGAATAAATATAACCAAGGAAAGACTTATATAATAGAAATTATAAATCCTGAACAAGGAAATTGCAAACCTAAAACCCCATGTTTCTGGATCAGGAAAATCAATATTGTTAGAATGTCCACATTCGAGGCCATCTACAAATTTATGCAATGCTTTAACTCATAATAGAAGCACAAAAGACCCTGAATAACCACAGCAATCTTGAACAAAAAGAACAAATCTGTAAGCATCCTGATGTCTGGTTTCAAGATAATGTGCAGAACCACAGTGACCAGAACAGCATGGTACTGGGCACATAGGCAGATGATCAATAGAACAATCACAAACTTAGGAACAAGTGTGTCCATCCTTGGTCAACTGACTCTTAACAGTGTTACCAAAGGCTTATGCTAGAGAAAGGGCAGCATCTAAGCAAGGGTGCTGGGAAGGCTGGGTATTCTCATAGGGAAGATTGAAACTCAACCACTATCTCTCACCCCGTAGAAGATGGATTGAAGAACTAAATATGTAAGACCCGAAACTCAGAGCAGAGGGCACACTTAAAGACATTGGTGCAAACACTGATTTTTCTGGTAGGACCTTAAAAACTCAAGAAAGAAAAGGAAGAAATGGGACTACATTGTACACAGAGACGGAAGGGTTGGGGAGCGGGGTGGAAGGGCAGGGGGTGACGCTTTCTTACAGCAAGAGAAACTATGCCTGAAGAGACAACCTGGAGAATGGGAGAATGTATCCGCCATCTGAATTTAACAAATGGTAAAGTTTCAAAACTCAACAACACAAAACAAAAACCGACTTTTAAAAAAACGGGCAAATTGACGGTACTCAAAAGAGGAACTAGCCAACCTCATGTGAAAAATAATATATATCATTAACTGTCAAGGAGATGCCAATCAAAACTAGGATAACACATCTCACCCTAGTGAGAGTGACTATTATTATCAAAAAGGCAAAATAAAAAGGAAGGGAGAGAGGGCAGGAAGGAGGGAGGGAGGGAGGGAAGGAGGGAGGGAGAGAGAGAGAGAGACAGAGAGACAGGCAGAGAGGAAAGAAGAAAAAAAGAAACTGGTAAGGTTGTAGAGAAAACAGAACTCTTACACACTGCCAATAGAATGTAAACTGGTACAGCAACTGTGGAAAGCAGGTGTGAGCCCTTGGAAAACTAATCGGTCTAGTACGTAACCCAGCTAGCTCACCTCCGGTTATATACACAGAGAAAAGCAAACCAGCAGCGCAGAGATGCCTGTGTGCCCACGTTTATTGCAGCATGGATCACAACAGCTAGGATATAGAATCAGGCTAGGTGCCCAGCAACAGGAGAATGGGGCAGAAAAACAAGGCTACTACATATGTTGGTGTTTGATCCCACCACATAAAACACTAAAACCTGGATATTTGCATTAAAGTAGATGGAGCTAGAGATACTTATGTTAAGTAGTGTAAGCCCGATTTAGGAAGACAAGATTGCATGCTTTATTTTGTTCTGTTTTTATTGTATGGAAGCTGAGAAAAATTCCCCTTGAAAGGTGTGGTTGTTTGAAGAAGAATGGCCCCCATAGGCTCACATACGTGAATGCTTGGTCTCTAATTGCTGGAACTGTTTGGGGAAGGATTAGGAGGTATGGCCTTGTTGAAAGAGGTGTGCCATTGGGGATGAAGCCACACCATTCCCAATCACCCTGGTTCTCTGCCTCCAGCTTGAGGATAAGATTTACACTCTCAGCTACTGCTACAGTTCCGTTCTTGCATGCCTGCTTCCAAGCTCCCCACCATGATGGTCATAGGCTCATCCTCTGAGCCTACAGGCAAGTCCCCAGTTAAATGCTTTCTCTCATAAGGTGCCTCAGTCAGGGTGTCTCTTCACAACAGAAAAGTAGCTAAGACAAAAGGACAATAGTGATTACTAAGAATTGGGAAGGGGAGCAAAGAGGTGTGTAGAAGGCCAGCAAGATGGCTCTGTGAGTAGGACCATTTGCAACCAAGCCTGACAACCTGACGTCAATCCCAAGACCCACACGGTAGAAAGAGAGAAGCGATTCCTACATATTGTCCTCTGACCTCCGTATGTGCATTGCATGTGTGTGCAAACACACACACACACACACACACACACACACACACACACTAAAACACTAACAAATAAATTATAAATACAAACAACTAAGTTAAGTAGGTGGGTGAGTCCCCAGAAGCTGGCCAACGGGTGAGAGACCTGCAGACAGGCTGCACCAACACCCGAGACATCCACTGGACTCTGTAACCTCTAGGACCTATTCTGCCACCCAACCCCCCACCTCGACCTCATCACTCCCTCCTCTTGGCAAGCCATCCACTGCAACATCAGTAGCCCCTATACAAGCACCACCTACTCCAGGTGGTAGAACAGGTGAGTGGCTGATCCCCCAGCTGAACAGTCCCAATCTCCAGGACCCTAGCCCCAGGACACATCCCGTGTCCCTCCCCCTCCCATCTCAGTCACAGCAAGGGAGTTGGACCCTGCTCCCAATCTGATGGATCTTCACTGCCCTGGAACAGTCCCCAGCAGCCAGCCAACAGGTGAGAGACCAGCAGGCAGGCTGCATCATTACCCCTGACACCCACTGGACTCTGTAACCTCTAAGATCCACTCTGCAAACCAACCCCACCAACCCCATCACCCTCCCCTTGGCCAATATAGGCACAAGCACCACCTACACCAGTTGGAAGAACAGATTGGTAAACAGCAGCATAAGAATACACGCAACAACATAAAGGGCAATATGGTACCACAAAAACCCAATGGTCCTACAACAGCAAGATCTGAACATCCCAACACAGATGAAGCACAAGAAAATGACCTTAAAAATAACTTTATGAAGATGATAGAGGCACTTAAAGAAGAAATGAAAAATTTCCTTAAAGAAATTGAGGAAAAGACAAACAAAAATATTTGAAGAAATCAATAATTTCCTTAAAGAAAGCCAAGACAAAACAATCAAACAGGTGAAGAAAACAGTTCAAGACTTGAAAATTGAAATGGAGGCAATAAAGAAGACACAAACTGAGGGAATTCTGAAAATGGAAAAGCTGGGCAATTGAACAGAACTCTAGATGTAAGCATCACCAACAGAATACAAGAGACAGAAGAGAAAATCTCAGGTGTTAAAGATACAAGAGAGGAAATAGATTCATTGGTCAAAGAAAACATTAAATCCAAAAAATTCTTAATGAAAAACATCCAGGAAATCTGGGACACCATGAAAAGATCAAACCTAAGAATAATAGGGATAGAAGAAGGAGAAGAATTCCAGCTCAAAGGCACAGAAAATATATTCAACAGAATTATAGAAGAAAACTTCCCAACCTAAAGAAGGACATGCCTATGAAGGTACAAAGAGCTTACAGAACACCAAGTAGACTGGACCAAAAAAAAAAGTCCCCTCACCACATAATGATCAAAACACTAAACATACAGAATAAAGAAAGAATATTAAGAGCTGCAAAGGAAAAAGGCCAAGTAACATATAAAGACAGACCTATCAGAATTAAGACTCCACTAGCAATAGTGGAAAGGGTGCCTGAACTAGCCATCTACTGTAATCAGATTGGTGACTATCCTAATTGTCATCAGAGATACTCTATCCAGTAACTGATGGAAGCAGATGCAGAGACTCAGAGCCAAGCACTGGGCTGAGCTCTGGAAATTTTGCTGAAGAAAGGGAGGAGGGATTGTAGAACCGGGGGTGTGGGGGGGGGGGAGGCAGGGGGAGGAGGGTCATGATAGGAGAACCCACAGGGGCAGCTGACCTGGGCTTATAGGAGCTCATGGACTCTAGAAAAACAGTTGGGTGGCCTCCGTAGGACCGACCTAGGCCCTCTGCATGTGTGTGACAGTTGTGTAGCTTGGTCTCTTTGTGAGGTTCCTAGAGGTGGGATCAGGACCTGTCTGCTGTGGATACAGTTCTGTATAAATAAAACACTGATTGGCCAGTGGGACAAAGAGAGAGGAGAATTCTGGGAAGTGGAAGGCTGAGTCAGGGAGTCACTGTCAGCTGCCGCCATGACAAGCAGCATGTGAAGATGCCGGTAAGCCATGAGCCATGTGGCAAGGTATAGATTTATGGAAATGGATTAATTTAAGCTATAAGAACAGTGAGCAAGAAGCCTACCATGGCCATACAGTTTGCATGCAATATAAGTCTCTGTGTTTACTTGGTTGGGTCTGAGTGGCTGTGGGACTGGCGGGTGACAGAGATTTGTCCTGACTGTGGGCAAGGCAGGAAAACTCTAGCTACAAATGGCGCCCAACGTGTTGGCAAGAGTTTCCACTAAAACCTGAGAAAAAAGATTCTAAAATGGAGCTAAAAACAGTTCCTAGTTGTTTCTCTCAAGTTAGTAGCAGCCTGCGTGTTTGAGCTACTATGGCGGGTTTCTGGCGTGTGTGCTCAACCTGCAGTATGGCGGGAATGAGGCCTCTGCAAGTGGCACATTAAGCTGGGCTTCTGCAAGTGGCACATTTAGCTGCATCGTGGATTTAGCTTTTGCTAGTACAAAACAAAAAAAGAGGTTTCTGGGCTACACACTGCTTTGATAGAAGCATAGACCCACTATTTCTGAGAGTTGATGGCTCCCAGAGCTGGCAGAAAACATACCACCACCATGTTGGGAAGCTGAAGTGGGCGGAGGCAGCAGCCACAGCACCAGTGCCGATTCAGTCTTAGAATGCTGCAGTTTAAAGCAGTAGGTTCAAGGTAATATAAAAAAAAATAAGCCACGCAAAAATGGCTACCACACAGAGAATCTGGATTATGTTCTCTTTGATATTCGTAACTGAAGAAAAACATTTGATTGCAAAAGCTGTTGAGTTATGCCAAAATGTATATTTTAAAGATACCTTGACTTCAAAATTTGGATGTAAGGATATATTGCTTTGGAAAGGAGGCTCTGATTTTGTTTCCACAGAAAGCCAGAGGCTATGAATTTGTTCCAGGTTAAGATATATCAGGTTTGACTAGCCAAGACCCCCTGAAAGGTCTCCAATGACACCATGGCCCAGATGATCCAACATCCAGAATGGTTTGAAGGCAACTAGCTCAGACAATACAGCCTCATGGACTACTCCATAATCCTAAGATTTTCTTTGTGTCCCCATAAGATACAGTGCCCCTCTCCAGCAGGAAATAGTAAGAGAAGCTACGCCCAAATTCCCAAATTATATGTAATTTTACTATGTTAAGGTTAAAACCTTCCTTTTTGAAAAAAAAAAAAAGAAAAAGGGAAGTGCTGTGGATATCATTCTGTATAAATAAAACACTGATTGGTCAGTGGCCAGGCAGGAAGTATAGGTGGGACAAGGAGAGAGGAGAATTCTGGGAAGTGGAAGGCTGAGTCAGGGAGTCACTGTCAGCTGCCGCCATGACAAGCAGCATGTGAAGATGCCGGTAAGCCATGAGCCATGTGGCAAGGTATAGATTTATGGAAATGGATTAATTTAAGCTATAAGAACAGTTATCAAGAAGCCTGCCATGGCCATACAGTTTGCATGCAATATAAGTCTCTGTGTTTACTTGGTTGGGTCTGAGTGGCTGTGGGACTGGCGGGTGACAGAGATTTGTCCTGACTGTGGGCAAGGCAGGAAAACTCTAGCTACACCTGTCCCTGATGCTTAGCTGGCTTTTGGGAACCTGTTGCCCATGATGGATTACCTTGCCCAGCCTTGATTCAAGGGGAGGAGCTTGGTCCTGCCTCAACTTGATGTGCCATGCTTTGCTCAAGCCTGTGGGAGGCCTGACCCTTTCTGAATGAAGAAGGAGGAGAAAGAGTGGAAGGGGAGGGGGTAGATGAAAATTGGAGGGGTATAAGGGGGGTCAATTGAGAGGAGAGGGAGAGGGGAAACTGTGGCTGGTATGTAAAATAAATGAAAAAAGTTATTTAAATAAATTTTTTTAAAAAAGGAAGTAGGCAGGTTTGATCAGTCCATGCCACAGGTGTGTTTCGAAATATATTGAAATCGAATCAATTCATATATAGATATAAAAATGTGTCAATAACAAAAGCACATGGTGGAACTGTCAGCTGACCATCAGGGCTTTTAGTCGGGACAGACGGCAAAGTCTAAAGCAGGTCTATGTAAGACAAGAGGATGGGCGTTCACCAGGACTATGTAAGACAAGAGGACGTGCATTCACCAGGACTATATAAGACAAGAGGACGGGCATTCACCAGGACTATATAAGACAAGAGGACGTGCATTCACCAGGACTATGTAAGACAAGAGGACGGGCATTCACCAGGACTATATAAGACAAGGGGATGGGCGTTCACCAGGTCTGGGGAGAGAGGTCTAGGTTAAGACCAACGACTTTGATAAGGAAAGGCCATTCATGTCACCTGAGCAGGGGTTCTTAAAAACCGATTTCGTAGGAGTTCTAGCCATGTAGACAACTATTTAGAGATGTCCTCCTGCCGAGTGGTCATGGCAAACCCCTCGACAAAGGAGACCATGGTTTTTTACCCAGCAAGCACTTTATTGGCTGGGCTATCTCTCTGGCCTTTTTGTCTTACATTCTAGATCTTTGACTCTACAACCTGTCTACTCAAGTAACAAAAATAGCAGCACCAAAAATTAGTTAAGACCTTACTATATGCCTTTGACAGAAGGTAACTTGACCAATTCTCCCTAAATGCAAAACTCATGGATGCTTACTGTGCTTCCTTTCCTTAACAGCCTATGTTATGTCCAGAACAGTAGGTGGGGTTCATTATGGCATTTTCATTATATGTATATAATATACTTTGACCACATTTATGGTCCACAAAATGTTACCCTCATTTATTCCACTATCCACCTTTTCTTAGTAGATCTACCTTCATGAACAAACCCCTAACCCACCCCCAGATCACACATGTGAGAAATGTGTACTTTTTTTGAGTCTAGCTTATCTCACTTAACATGACCTCCAATTCTATCTATTTTTTCCTGCAAGGGATACAATTTTGTTCTTGTGTGTGACCAAATAACTCTTCTTTACCAGAGAATGAAGATGATGGGTTCAGGTCTAATCACTTTTAACATGGAAACTCTGCCAGATCCCATATTTCTCAATCCTCTAGGGTTCTCTGAAAGAAGGCAGTGAGTGGGGAGTCACATTCTTCAGTGCTGTCCTTCCTGGAACCCCAATGAATATTTCACCACATAGCTGTGGTTCTTGGTTTTTGCAACCAAACTCCACAATTTCCCACTTCCTAAAGCCCAGTTGGCATAAGGCTGTTGAGCAGAACCGACTTCTATTAAATGTCAGAGAAAAGAGAAACGGCTAGCTAAGTCATACCTCAGAAAACCTCTTAAGTCCTCACCGGTGGCCGTGTCCTAAAAGTCCCCTTGACTTTGCTGCACAGGAAATGGTTATGACCCATGTTCTCCTCACGCCTTTGTTCATAGGCTGTGACTGGGGATGATTATGACAGCACTCCCCTCACGCCTCCGTCTATAGGCTAGGATTGGGTTCTTTTACCTTCCCCGGGCCTCCTGGCATCTTTTCTTTCTCCCTGTCTGGTTCCATCTGTTACTACTATATAAAGTGCTAAGTTCTCAAAACCCACAACAGTTTGGCCTCTTTCTTTTCATCTGTCCTTGCAAGGTGTTCAGTGGGTACCAATTTTGACCTCTGTCCAACCTAGTTAGGGTATCTTCTAAAATAAGCATCCATCCAGAGCTCGTGCATCTTAACTTCCTGGTGTGTATACGCCTACTGTACAGTCTAAGCATCTTCGCTGCATCTTAGCCAGCCTTGTATCCCTCCTTGTCCCACCCACTGCTGAATATATTCATCAATGACTGCAGATGCTAGCTGGCCTGAGGCCAGCAGGTAGATGGGATGAGGAGACAGGAGACTGGTTTCTATCACTGACTGGAAAAGCTAGAAGGCTTTGTTTGCAGAGTCACTGGTGACTCAAAGCTAGTAGACAGAAAATGTGCACACAAGTAACATTGACAAGGTCTTGAAGTTCCACGAACTTTCTAGAATGTTCCGGTTTTTTGTTTGGGTCTTGGTTACTAAATGTTTTCTATAAATACTAAATATCTTAGGAAACCATTTTCCCTCAATCGTTTATATTCTGGAATGAGAAGCGTTCTGGCATAGGCTGCCTACTGGGTCTCTGTAAGCTCCAGGGTGTAGGTTACCCTCAGATGGAAACCATGTCCTGTGACTTACCGTTGTTGAACTCACCCGCACACTTCCCAGGGGACTCACTCATTCTTCCCAGGGGATGTGTCCCAAGCTCTTGGCCTCAATGATCCATCATTTCTTGTCACAGAAACAGTTCTTTCTCAGCTCTTCACTCTTCAGGATGAACAGAAACTTTCTTATGTTCTTTACTCATGTGTGTGCTGGATAGTTTTTAAATGTCAACTTGCCACAGCATAGATTCACCTGAGAAGAAACTCTCAACAAAGGGATTACTTAGGTCAGATTTGCCTGTGTGTCTGTCTATGGGTGACTGTCTTGATTGTAAGTTAAGGTAGGAAGACCCAACCCACTGAGGGTGGCACCATTTCCTAGGAGGGGGTTCTGTGCTCTGAGACAGGAGAAAGGTAGAGGGAAGCTAGAAGCAAAAGTGGGCAGCATGAGTCCATTGGTTTCCAACACTCTTGATCTTACCTGTGATGTGACTTGGTACCTGAGGTCCTGCCTTCGCTTCCCTCCAATCCTGGACTGACCTGGAATTGTAATCATCATAAGTCTTTTCCTCTTCTACATTGCTTTTTGTCAGGTGTATTTTATCACAGCAGCAGAAATGAAGCTAGGGCAGTATCTCAGGACTCCAAAGACTCCCCTTTGAAGGTGTCTTACTCTCACAACACCTCCAGTCCTATCCCACACTCTATGTTGGGTCTTGTAGCACCATAGAAACAAACAGGACACATTCTGAGTCCAAGGAGTTCATAGCCTCCCTCAGCCTTTAAATCATTTCCTGACTACGCAGATTTAGAAATACTGTAACTCTGGTATGCTGACCTTATTGAGATTTTTTTCATGCAACTTGATAATATGTCATTTGTAAAGAATTCCTGTCTACTATTATCTTAGACACACACACACACACACACACACACACACACACACACACACACGCATTTCCACATCTGATAGAAATTGAGGGGCTAGGGATGTCGCCTAAAGGCCAAGCAGTTGTGTAACATGCTGAGGCCCCGAGGTCCTAGGTCTGATCCTCAGAGCTAAAAACAAAAACAAGATAAAAGAAAGGAAAGGAAATGTAAAGAAGATAAGGAAGGAGTTGGGGTAGGGATGAGACAATTTAGCAGTCACTTTTTTCTGTTTCTTTTTTCTTTATTTTAATTCATGGGCCAAGGAGGTGGCACAGCATAGGAAGGTGCTTGTCAATAAGCTTGATGACATGAGTTCAACCCTTGAAACCCAGCTTGAGAACCAACTCCCAGGAGTTGTCCTTTGACCTCCATAAGCACACACACACACACACACACACACACACACACACACACACACACACAAAATAAATAGAGCCCAGTCATATCTTAGGAAATGCAGAACACATTTTCCATAAATTCAAAAGTAAATTCACTTCTTGAAGAATAATCAATACCATTGCTTATGTATTGTGTCAAGGATACTTTGTTAGAGTGGGTGACATGATTTCACCAATCCTGAGAGCAATTGAAGGGTAAGAATGCCCTTTGAAGGCAACTGAAATCAGAGATTATATATCTGACTCTAGCTGTGATTTAAGAACCTATACACTGATTTTTAGTTTTCTTTTGAACTAGCAAACATAGAATAAGAGAAGGAAAGAATGAACTAAACATGAATCAGGGTGTCCCTGAAGAATGCCTTTTTAGTGTCCCTATGGGGAGGAAAAACAGAAAAGTCATTATACTCTTAGTAATAAACTATGCTTAAAAATAAAATTTAAAAATCAATAAACTAGGAGAAGTAGATACTTCCATTGAAGTCTGATGTTTAAAGGTCCCAAGGTGCACAAAGGAGGGAGATGGGCAATGTGGGGCATTAAGAAGTGGCCCTGAGTTTGCCCTAATTTCCCTGGGCGCCTGGATTTGCTTCCCGTTAGATGGTGTAACTCCTTACTGATTCATTCCTGCCCTTCGGTTACCATCTGTAGTGAAGAGAACGAAGTCTTATTATAGGTGTCAGGGACCCGAGGGAAGTGGATTTGTAGTCTAGTTTCACAGAGTATGTCTAACATTACTGTCGAGTTTCTCAAAGCTGGAATGGAAGAAGACAGAAAATAGTTGTATCTGGCATTTCTTCAAACTGCTCATCAGTGGCCACCATGTTCTACATCTTTTGTGGCCAGAAAAGCCTGACAGAATTTTCTTTCAGGATTGTTTTTCTACAAATAGTTTTATTCTATTGGAATGACTTTTGGTGTCTTATGTGGTATTTTTTCACTGAGAATGGAAAAGAAGAAAACTGGGCCTGATGGTGTCTGTCTTAAGAAGTGGAGGCAAGAGGAGTGTAGAGCCATCCTCACCTCCACAGTGAGACTGAGTTCAGCTTGGGCTACGTGATGCCACGTCTAAAAACATTTTTTAAAAACTAGAATCCTTTCATGTATAAAATAATAAAACATGGATTTTTCTTTTTGTAATATTTTTAACAGAGCACATGAAATCAACACACAACCCATCAGTCCATCTAAATAAAATGTGGACAGCTCGTGTTCAAATTCCTGTAACGTTCTGCTGGTTGCCGTGAACTGCTGCTTGCCTGAAAACGTTTGCTGTTTTAGGTAACTCTCGTGTACATCTGACAGCTTGTCTAAATTAAATCCAGACGGGGCATGGTGGCTCATACCTGTGAGCCCAGCACTAGGGAAGCTGAGACATGTTTACCATGAGCTTTAGCCAAAGTTGAGCTAGAGAGTGAGATTCTATCTCAACATAAAATAAATTAACATGGCTTCGATGCCTTTCAGCCATTGTGGTCCTGCAATGTCTATGAGAGGTCATAGGGCCAAATTAGACATTAATTTTGTTTTGTAGCCTCGTCTGCCTGCAAAGTCATCATCCTCCTGCCTCAGTCTCCCATGATGCAGGATTACATATATGGTACCACTGTCATACCTGGCTTAGTTTATTATTCCAACTTCTGGTGGATGCACGCAACACCGTGTGTAGTCTTTGAATTGTCCCATGATACTGCGTGCTTGAGTTCAGAGTTCGTGTTCTGATAACCAATTCAAATCATGCTGAGGGCCAGGGATATAGTTCAGTGGTAGAGTGCGTGCCTGCCTAGCATGCCTACGACATTAGGTCCAATCTCTAGCTCGGCAGAAGCATAAACAATATCCATTCCAACATATTTCCTCTTCTATAGAAAATGCCTGAGCTGCATTCTCAACAGACTTTTAAACCCAGTGCCTAAAATGGTAAGCTGTGCTTTTCACTTTTTATAAAATTTGGAACTCTTACTTTTTAATAATAAATATAAATCCTAGGAAGCATTTGTAAGTTTTTACTTTCTCATTTTTTTCAACTAGAAGTTGTTTTTTTAACCACTTTGTAGGTATACAGTTAATGATGACATAACTTAGTTGGTCATAATTTTTATACAGTAGATATTTTTAGTTTAGTAGCTATTATTAACAACCCTTGTAAAAAGTCTGAATCTAGGTATGATGATTATTTTATAAACCAATCTTATGTGTTTGGTCAGTTTAACATCAAATTTCAAAAGTATTTCTAGTTAACCTGCAAATTTTTCATTATTTTCTGTAAATACTGTCTTTCTGTTGTCACAGAAACATCATTATGATTGGGTAAATATTGGGCATAGTACTATTCTTTTTTAAATGCCACCTAATGTTCAAAATTCTATTTTGGTGTTTTCCATTTGTCCAACTTTTGTTTTTCAGTTCCACTAGTGACTGAGGTTTTAAATTTGTCCTTCATGTTATCTTTATTGAGAGCCCAAGAATTTCCGGTAGCAGGCATCTTCATGCCCTACAGCTAACCTTGGAAAAGAGACTCCAAGGAACTCAGAGTAACACATACTCTGTCTTTGAAGTAGAATATATAAAAGCATTAGCTAAAAAACCAATTTTTAAAGATAAAAATTTTATTTTACTTATTTTTATTTATTTAATGTCTTGGAAGTTATAAATTTTTTCATGGATATCATTAATTAGTTATCTTAAGATCCACTCCAGAATTTATATTTGTAGATAATTTTTTTCAAAGACAAAAGCCATGTTATGAAATCATTCAGATTATTAAGAAAAACGAAGGCAAAAGTTTTAGGATTTTTCACGGGGGTTGATTTTTTTCCAGCATGAAAAGTTCTTCCTGAATTGCGTTCCCAGAGATGCCTCTCCTAGTGTTAGGGAAGCCATGGTCCCCGTTCCATCGTTCTGCTAATATGACCATTTCTCCTGTCCTTAGTGCCAGGCATTTATGTAAGCTTCAACTGTTTCCTCTCCTCTTTGTGACTGATGCCAGTTGTCATGTCCAGATGTTTGCATCTCAGCGAACCCTTTCCTCTACACATTGGCATCCGTGAATAACATTTCCTAGTCTGAACCATCCATACGCCATGTGTAGACTTCGGCCTGAGCGTCCCACTGTGGCGCCACTCTCTTCTTTCAAGGTTAAACACTGGTCCATTCTCTAGCATCTCGGCTTGGCTTTAGCTCTTGGGTAGCCTGCACACTCTTCAAAGTCAAGCTTAGGACTTCCACTTCCAAGAAGCCCTGCCTAATCCTCCCATCAGCCTGGGAAGACATTATCCTCGTCTGGTTGCATCCCGATGTGTTCTCCATTCCCCTCACAAAGACCGACTGTTCTTCATCTGCCTGCATCCGTAGCCTGATACAAAACACGCAAGGCAGTATCACTGAGTTTGCTGAATTAAAATTAAGTGCATAAGAAAATAACTTGCGCTAAGGCTCCCAGTGTGCAGAGATGGTTTTACTCCGAGTAATGACTTCTGTTCCGGATATATGGTCTGACTCTTCCCAGCCTCATGAAAGTGAGGAACTGTCAGGTGAGAAAGCAGCAGACAGCAGCAGGGATGTGGTCCTTCCTTCAGTCTTACCGAAAGGAGAAAGAAAAGGAAATGTAATGCCAGTTTCCCCGTCAACACTTTCCCGGTTCCCCCAGCCTGAGGGAACTGGCTATCAAGTGGCAATGCCTGGTAGTTACGCCTCTTTAAGGGCTCTCGGAGCATGTTTTTATACAATGCTCACAGAATTGGTGGGCTACTTCAGCCAGGTACGTAAACGGCTGATTTTCAGAGGATAAAGTGGATTAGCAAATGGGAAATTAAGAATTCTATCATCTGCTCATCGAATGAGCATTTCTGATTGCCTCACTTTGGGTACTATTTCGTGAATTAAATCATAAAATACACTTACTTTTGTCTCAAAGGTTTAGTCTGCTAACATGCACACACACACACACACACACACACACACACACACACACACACACACAGCTCCCAGATGGAATCCCTTATATTTTAGCTACTTGTGGAAGCATATGTGCGTTACATCGGAGGTACACAGATCTGCTCAACCGGATGCAGCTTAGTAGTATTTAACTGAGAAGAATTTGATTCCTGATTTCGGCTGAGTGGGAACACTCAGAGTGGGTTGGCTATGTCTGCTACATTTGCAGGCATGGAAGGGCCAGCCTATGTGCCAGCATATGCTCAACTCTCTTGTTTAATGAGTAGGGAAACTGGACCTCAGAAAGTTTCCTTGGCTGCTTTTCAGACACATGGCTCAGTTCAGATAAGACACTGGATGACATTCTCTGCTTCATGAGGCTCATATTCACACACAGTTATACTCACGGCCATGACCCAATCTCCACGCTAGGGAGACAGACTCCTGAAGAACATTTATACTTAACTATGAATTCTTTCTGTTGCAGTGACTGCTATTTAGAGTTGAGAGATTATGAAACATACTTATCTTCAAAACTTCTGTTTGAAAACTTTTAACGGGAACCACAGTAGTGAACAAGCAAACCTCCAAGCGTGTCTATTCCTGTTTGTTAAAAAGAGAACATCCTAAAATGTTGGCTACCCTGCTCCCTGTTTATGTGCTGAGAGACCTTGTGTCCTCAGTAAGGAAGAAAACGAACTAAGGTTGAGCCTGGGAAAAGCGGAAGTAACCTCTTTCCCTAAAGCTAATCTTTCTTGCAAAGCCATAAATATGACATAATGTTAATAGAAGGCAATTAATTCTCTCCTCATAGATGTAATTCCTATCCATCATGACAGGTATTTTCTATTATAGTCTTACTCCTGATTCTGAAGGCCCAGATTCCTCCAGACAAGCTGTAGATTGACAAGGAAACCAAGAAGGCAAAGTTTTGAAATTTCCCAGGATATTTATATTGAAGGAAAATGATCCATTTATCTCAAGACTCTGCTCCTGTCTTCTGAAGCAGTAAGGCAAATATTGACCCAGTCCATCAGGAAAGATGACTGTGATCAACATAAAATTGATTTTTCACTTATGTATCAGCCTCAGGTGTAAGTTATAAAAAAGAGATTGGCAAGTACATGGAGAACTTGATAAACACTGGGAATGGGAAGTTACTTTTTTAAAATTAAGAACAGCATTCTTAGTTTGAAAGAAGGGGGATTTTTTTAAACAACAGGGTATATATTTTGAACCGTAAGGGAAAGAGTTTGCTTGTCTAGAGTGAGTTACGACTGTGTATGATTTACACATGGCTCCATCCCACAGTGTTCTGACACAATACCAAATATTTGCAGAAACAACCATACAATGCTCCTGTAAAGGGCAGAGAAAGTGAGTACATACCCTTGGGCTGTACTTCATCCTTGACTGCTTCAGTTATGACGCGGGGCAGAGGGGGGGCCGGGGGGCAGCAGGCCTCTTCTGAACACCCCATGCAGTCAGCTCAGGCTCTTTCTCTGGTCAGGTAGTTGATATGGGGATGAAAAGGAGATAACTATGGAGAAACTGGCTCACCAATGCTCGTGCTCACTCTATTCACAATAGCTAGAGAATGGAATCAGCCTAGACGTCCATCAACTGATGAGAAAATAATGAAAACATGGTGCATGTACACAACGGAACTTTACTCAGATGTAAAAAAAAGTGAAATTATGGGATTTTCAGGTAAAACAATAAAAACTGGAAGAAATGCTGAGTAAGGTAATACAGGCCCAGAAAACAGATGCCACATATCTGCCTGTAAATTCTCACATATGAATCTTAACACTGAATTTTATGTGTTCAGCTTGTAGAAGCCAGGAAACTAGAAAAGGACCACGGGGAGAGAGATGCCTTAAGGAATGGAGGAGAGAGAGAGAGAGAGATATAATAGAGTGCAGATAAAATGAAAGTAGAGAGGAGATAATATTAGGGGGATGGAATGGTTTAAGCAGGGAGGGGAGGGGATAGGGGAGATGGAGGGGTAGGGGAAGAGGATTAATCAGTATAAAGGCAGTATGAAAAAGACATAAGAAATATACTATCTTGAAACCTATACACACCACACACACACACACACACACACACACACACACACACACACACATATGTGGAGCTTGATGGAAGGTACCCTGAATGGCTGGGGAAAGGTGCTGTTCTCAGGCAGGAGTAGTGGGTCATTAAACAAACTCTCCAGTCCCAGCGGTGGGGTCCTCCTTATGAGCTGTTAGGAAGGGGGTCCCAGGAGCCTGAAGAAATATTCTGATGTATTCTGAAGGTGAAAAGGACGTGGTTGTGAGAGAATGTGGTAGATTTGGAGGAAGCAAGGAGTTGAGATACCACCCAGAATCAGGCCGGCTAGTGGGACAGAGAAAACGCAGGATGAGGACTGAGGCTGTGGCAGAGAATTCCGTGGGTAGGTGGATGCTGGGAATTGAGTGTGAGCGTGCAGTATTCATGCACATGTGCACACATATGTATGTGGAGGCCAGGGTGCAACTGTGGGTGCCACTCTCCTGGAGACGTTGCCGTGTTTGTCAAGATGGCAGCATCCTTGTCTCTCTCTCTCTCTCACTAGCTAGAACTTGACAAGTAGGCTAGGCTGGCTCTCTGGTGAGTCCCGGGGGTCTGCTTGTTTCTGGCTGCACTTCCAAGCACATGCTACCATGTTCAATATTGTTCCTTGAGATTAAACTCAAGGCCTCATGCAAGCACGTTAGGAACCAATGTTGACCCATGTCTTCTGTTTACCTACCTCATAGTTGCTCAGCACCTTTCTCGATAAACTTTCTCGATAAGAACCACCTCAATAGGGGCCTGTTCTGGTGTGGAATTTGCAGATCCCAGTAAAGAATAAACCTTAAGTCCCTTTCTTAAGAAATTAAGAATTTCTAGACAAGGACAATACAGACTAAAGCCAGTGTGAGTGAGCCCTGTGGAACCCTGTGGGTCTTTCAAGTCACACATCCATGAAGTTGGCCTTCTATGGACACACAGTGAGGAGAATTATTCTCAGGGCTACATTGGAGTCAGAGTTACAAGGATCCTCTATCCTTGTTCATGGACCAAATTGTCAAAAAAAAAAAAAAAACCATACATCTATTTTCCATTCTTTGCTAGAGGAGCATTATCTCTCAAAACACAACAACCTCATTAATCATTCCAAAATATCTAGAAAAATCCTTAGGTGTTTCATATTTGAACACTTCATCCTTTTAGAAAGTGTCCATTTCCTCTAACAATAGGCCTTTGAGTTTGACCGTTGTGATGATATAATGGAACGGTAATAGCTTCCATTCACCCATCATTTATCATCTGACATAACATTATCATATCTGCTATGCACATGAGCCTTCGGTGGCAGCTGGGGAGCCGCTTGGAAGCTTCCATTAAGATACTTTAATAGTAAAATATTAATTATTTTCTTAGTAAGTCCCAGTAATGCTTCAATATTTGTGTAAAAACTTTAAAAACATTATTCCTCTCTCTCTCTCTCTCTCTCTCTCTCTCTCTCTCTCTCTCTCTCTCTCTCTCTGTGTGTGTGTGTGTGTGTGTGTGTGTATGTGTGTGTGTGTGTGTGAGTGTGTGTATAGGCCAGAGTGCCTTTACCTGCTGAGCCACCTTGCTGACACAGAACCTATTATTACTCTTATTTTATTATTATTATTATCATAATTATCATCATCATTATTATTATTCATAGCTGCATGTAGCACAGGCTGACCTCGAATGTGCTATGTCCTCAAAGAAAATCTTGAACTTCTAATCCTGCTGCTGTTGCCTCCTGAGTGCTGAAATTAGAGACAGGCCCCACCGCTCCTGGCTTTAGGTAGTACTGGGAACTGAACCCAGGGCTTTGTGCATATAAGTCAAGAACAGAGCAAGTGAGCTACGTCCACTTACAGCCCTGTGTAAGAATTCTCAAGTTTTTGAAATTCTAATAAGTGTCCTTGTAACAAAAAGACTTTTAGTCTGGACTCTGCCCACATGATTCATGTGTTATCTCCTGCCTGGTTCTTCTGAGTGCTTGGGAACGGTTGACATTGAAAGTTAGCCTTTTTTGTCATTTTATTTTTTACATTGTACTGATTTATTTCACGGGCACATGTTTGTGCATATGTGTGAATGCATGATTGCCACAGCACATTGTGGAGGCCGGAGGACATTCTGTGAGACTTAGTCATCTTCTTCCACCATGTTGGTTCTGGGAATCTGACTCAGGTTATCTGGCTTGGCAGCAAGTTATCTTAGCCGCAGAGCCATCTCACTGCTCCGGGGTTATTCATGAGACTAGGCTCCCCGAATATCAGCAGCAGCTCACCTCTCAGGAGGTCTGAGAATCAAAGTATTTCCTGTCTTGCAAACTTCTAAGCATCTTGGATGATTCAACTGTCAAGTGAGACATATGTTCTGACTCTATTCCCCTCGACCACTCAACCATCTGTGCATTATCCTAGATCATTCTCCCACAGAACCCCAAGACACACATGCTCTTCTCTCTTCCGGCATTTGCCCTGCTCTTCAGTCCTCCTGAGGAGCACCTCCCTCACCTCTCCTACAAAACATACCTACATGTCCATATCCTCCAATCTTGGTGCATGCCTGTTAACCAACTCATCTAACTTTCATGTATCTAATAGTAAGAAGCGATCGAAGACACACACAGATGTGTGCACTTTTTAAAACAGAAACAAGAGGAGTATGGTGGAGCGTTTCTGTAATTACAGCATTTGGGAGGCTGAGAAAAGAGAAGCCTGAGTTCAAGGACATCCTGAGCAACAAAATATCCCTGTCTCACAGCAAAACAATCTAGAAAATGAAGGAATCAATGAACAGACAGATTTAATCCCTTTACTCTTCCTAAGGCATTTTACAAATAAGATACGTTCGTGTCGTTTTATTGCTTCTGAAAGGTGTTATTTTAATCAGTGTCTCACTTTAAAATCATTAAGAACTTGTAATAAAGTGGCAGCTTATAAATTTGGTCTCCCACCCTCTAAATCATATTGTTAGACTGTTCAGCATGGCCCATGTAAACAAAAATCTTCTTAGACAGGACATGGTGGGGAGAGTGGGGGTGGGGGGTGCCGAGCATCTCCTAGTAACCAAAGGTAAGACAGACAGCTCTTAAGGTTAGATTAATTACCAATGGGGACATGGCTCATCTTACTGATTTGCAATCCCAATCATCTTCTTTTTTTCTGTTTAATTTGGAATTTGGCCATTTATTCACTTTTCAGCCTTCAGTGTTCACAGATGGACCCCCATCTGCAGCACAAGATGCTACAACAGCAGAACAGCCCACTCCAGTGGGTCCCAGGTGTCTATAGTTGACCTTCAGTGATTTTACAGTGATTTCCCAAGCACCGATTCTGGAAATACCACTTGATGCAAAGCAAAATTACAAGAAAATGTGAGTCACATTTGTTTTCCACCAAACACGAATGTTGACATGAAAGAATAAATCATAGGTCTTACTTAATATTTACATGTACACACATATGTTCACAGTGGAAAGTACACGACAGTATCAGGACACAGGCTGCAGCAATATGACAACAAAGCCACCATGTTGTCCCCGAAGCAGATCTGGGAATCCAGAAGGCAGACATCTTTTCCCCCCTTCCCTTTCTTCCTTCCATTTCCACTAAAATTTCTTTCCTGCAGTTTTTCCCATGTGCCCCTCTCTTTCTCAAATTCATTTTTTCTTTCACTATTATTACTATACATGTATGTGCAGAAATACATAAATACAGCGGGTTGAATCCGTTTAGTGTTGGTGTGTGTGTATGATTTCAGGGCTGAATGCTCGGTATTGAATGAACAACTCGAGAACTCATCCCTGGGAAAGACTAATTCTCCTCCTCTCATTGGCTATTAGTTACCTGTCGTTCTTTGTCTAGGAACCCCGTGAGATGTCTCTTCTTTCACAACAGTGTGTCTGTTGGTGTTACTGTTCAGGTCTTGTGTAGGCATCCATATTGTTGAGGTATCATGGGGGAGGTTTTCCCGTCATTTCTAGGAGACATAATCCCCAAAGAATTCCTGGATAGTACCAACCTCTTCCAGGTTCCTATAACACCGGCTTTTCTGAGCATGCGCCCTTGACGGAATGAAGCTAGGGTAGGGACTAAGGGCTGCCAGTCCTTCCCCTGCTGCTACCTGACTATGTCAGTCTTTGGAATTTTCTCCATTGTTTTTCTGCCTTGATATCTTGTGGGTGAGGACAGATAAGACACGGCCTGTCAGAAGAACACTTTTGCTGGGCTGTGAGACAACTCAGAGGTTCAAGGCACTTGCCACCAGGGCTGCTGGTCAAGGTCCAGTACTTGAGTGCCATCCCCAGAACCCACATGGGGGAGAGTGTTGACGCCTGCAAGGTGCCTTTTTTACACAGGGGAAATCAGGATTCCCATTTGGGGCTTTTTAGGCTTGTTAATAATATGCATTTAAGAATCGATTCAAATGGAAACTCAAGGACAATTTTATCACTGTTTAAAAGACAACCCCAGAGCAGGCAAGCTGTAAATCCTAACCAATGTCTGGAAGAGAGAAGGAAAAGAAAAAGCAAAAACATGCCATTTAAACCAGCAGAAGCAGGCACGTGTTGGTAAGGGTAGATTTAAAGAAAGAGGAAAGAAGTCTAAAGAATTGGAAAAGGCACACTTAGCTTCTCTTCCAAAAGGAAGAGACAGAAAAAATAAAACTGGAAAGTTACACTTTTCTCTCTTGGGCCCCAGAAGGTTAGAAAATCCAGCTGACCCTCATGGTGATGGCCTGTGGGAACTGCAGTAAGAGTTGGAAATCTGGGAAGGAAAAGTACAGTAGCTTATTAAAGAGATGATCATTCTGTCTATCTCCTTAGCTTGGCTTACTGTGAGCCTGGGGGATGCAGGGAAGGGCAGGGCTTGACCAAATAATTGATGTGGCCCAATTGAAATGTTATGTTTCTACCCAGGCCACAGGTCCTAGTCTCTTGACCAGAAGGAGTTTTTTCCTTAATGGGCCTTAATGCTTTGACCTCCACATGTGTGCTGTGGCATGTGCAAATTTTATACACAAGAGCATGTGTGCACATTCATTCACACACACAGTAAACACAAACAAATGAAAATTAAACAGACAACATTTGTATGTCATATTGTTCAAGGGAATAGGTACACCTCATGTTGAATATTTTGAGAGCACATTTGTACTTCAAATTATAGATAGAAATCGGCTACATGGGCATTGAAAAGACAACATTTGTGCAGGTAGGAGAGTAAGTATGTTTCCCAGTAAGTGAAGTAACAGCGAATGGCAAGTTTTTTCCTTTGGAAGGGAACCATACAAGCATGAACATATTGAGTTATCCATTGGCTGGTCCTATATGTTTCAGATCAATCAACAACAATAAAAGAAATCTCACTTTGCAGGATGGCAGAGGCTAAGAGGAAGCAAGAAAACACCCATCAGACAGGGTTGATAGTTATCACATGTGCTGGGTGACATGGCTTGGTATCACATGGATATGTGACTAGTGATAGTTTCCATAGTGGTGGTGATATCATCTCCCTTATTCACCATAATCCCACTGTGCTCCTGTGGGCAGAGTGCCTAACTGAGAGGAAACCTCCAACCAACTTTATAAAGTGAATGAGTTGAGTCCTTGTCTATTGCTGTGATGAAACACCATAACAACAGGAACTTGGAGGGGAAAGGATTTGTTTTTGGCTTACACTTCCATATCACTGTTAATCATTGAAGGAAGTCAGGGCAGAAACTCAAACAGGGGAGGAACCTGAAGGCAGGAGTTGATGTGGAGGCCATGGAGAGAGCTGCTTACAGTCTTGCTTTTCATGGCTTGATGAGTCTCTTTTTTAAAATAGAACCCAGGACCACCAGCCCAGGGGCGGCACCATCCAAAGTAGATTGGGACCTCTCACATCAATCACTGATTAAATAAATGTTCCATAGGCTTGTCTACTGGGCCATTCTGATGAAGGCATGTTCTCAGTGTACTTCCCTCTTCTCAGATAACTCGACACAGCACAGTTCCTACATTTAAGACTCACTTCCGTATCTAGTCCATACACATCTAAGGAGAACCATTCTAGAAGAAGGAGTTAATGCTGTTTATCTCCCCATTTTGTCGTTAGAGTAAAGCTGAAGGAACTCAAGAAATGCCTCCTTTCAGAAGTACTTGAATATAAACATCCTGTCTAAGCTTATCTCCTCCCTGCCCAAGCCTAGAAGTATAAATGTTGATTGTTGACCCCAACGTTTATGAGACTGACATTAATAAAGGCCACAAGAGTGCTCAGCACTTTATGGACAAGCCAGTTACATATCTTGAGACTATCTCCTATGTGCAGCCTAAGAACTAAATCCATGCAGGACAGCTTATCACGTGTAGAATGAATTCAGATGTAGTTAAACCCGCCAACATGGCTTCAGCTAACTGCAGAGAAAAGGCATGGCCCTTTATTAAGGATAGACTCAAAAGAAGAAAATGTCCCAACTAAGAACACAGGGGGTTGAAATGTCATTTCATAAGATAAAACAAGAGGACTGTGATTGTCACCCAGTGGTAGATGTCACCTTAGCATTTGATAGGCCCTGGGTTTGATTCCCAGCAACTCAACAGGTGTGGACCATGTTTTATTTTCTCATCCTAGTACTGAGTGATATATCTGCCACATTCTACCATGGTTATGTCTTCCCACTGCCCTGTTGATCCAGCCCTAGCAGGATGAACTATCCACTGTGAGGGACTAGAGAGAGGACTCAGTGGTTAAGGGTTTGTACTACTCTTTCAGAGTGCTAGGTCCTTCCCAAAGTCTGGCATTTAGACAAAAGCCAGCATTCCCCCAGGGACTTAAGAAGATAATTCCTATTTGCTGAAAGGAATGTTCTCCTTATCTCTGGCAAAAGGGACATGTGCATATCAAGGTCTATGTTCCCTCAGTTCTTCCTCACAAGTACCTGTTACAGAGTCACCCTGGGTGGCATACCCTGCCCCTACACTAAGCTCCCTCCTCTTCCTCTCTTGATCTCCTCTCCTCTTCTCTCCTCTGTTCTCTTCTTCTCCCCTCTGTTCTCTTCTTCTCTCCTCTCTTCTTCTCTCCTCCCCTCTCCTCCTCCCCTCCCCTCCCCTCTCCTCTCCTCTCCTCTCCTCTCCTCTCCTCTCCTCTCCTCTCTTCTCCTCTCCTCTCCTCTCCTCTCCTTGCCTCCTCTCCCCTCCCCCCTCTCCTCTCCTCCCCTTGCCTCCCCTCCCCTCCCCCCTCTCCTCTCCTCCCCTTGCCTCCCCTCCCCTCCTCTCCCCCTCCTCTCCTCTCCTCTCCTCTCCTCTCCTCTCCTCTCCTCTCCTCTCTTCTCCTCTTGTGGTGGTTTGAAAGAAAATGGCCCCCAAAGGGAGTGTCACTGGTAGGAGGTGTGGCCTTGTTGGAGGAAGTCACTGTGTGGGCGGGCTTTGAGGTCTCCTTTGCTCAAGCTTCCCTCAGTGTGACTGCCAGTTGACTTCCTGTTGCCTGTGGGATGTAGCACTCTCAGCTCCAGCATCACACCTGCCTGCACGCCCCCGAGCTCCCCTTCGTGATCACAATGGACTGAACCTCTGAAACTGTGAGCGAGCCACCCAGTGAAATGTTTACTTCCTAAAAGTTGCTGTGGTCATGGTGTCTCTTCACAGCAACAGGAAACGCAAACTGAGACACCTCTCATGGCCCAGTTCAGTCTGGACCTGTCCAGATGCCTCTGACTGTTCTCTGTCTCATATCTACAATAAAAACCTCCTTCTCAAACATTCCTAGGAACAGTCATGTCCTCATTCACAGAGGTCTTGAGTTCAGTTCCCAGCACCATGATGGTTGGCTCACACTACCTGTTATTCCATCTGCAGGGGATCTGATGCCCTCCTCTGGCCTCTGTGTGCACTTGTATTTCTCTCTGTCTATCTGTGTCTGTTTGTCTGTCTGTCTCTGTCTCTGTCTCTGTCTCTGTCTCTGTCTCTCTCTCTCTCTCTCTCTCTTTCTCTCTCTCTCACACACACACACACACACACATGCAGGCCTCCTGGCCTCTTCCTTCTGACAGAAGAAACTACAGAGGTCCTGTCTTGCACATGCCTCTTTCTCTCCAAGCTCTTCATTAAACAAGGACCCACATCTCTCCACTTGCACTGGGTTTTTTCTTTCTAGCAATAGAATGACCTTTACTTCAGACTCACAGTTTCAGCAGGAATAAAAAAAATATATCTTTTTCCTCTTCAATTAATTTCTCCTCCTCACATGCTTCCAACATCCAACCCAAGTAGATTTCTTTTTAACTTGTTTGACTATTAGACGGCTCTCCCTGCTCTCGCCTCCCTGGGAGACAGGCTGAGAATAAATGTGGTAAATGCTCCTCTGTGACCTTCCCCACTGTGGGAGAAAGAAGAGAACTCTTTCCTTCCCACTAGGCAGCCCAGCCCGGAGGAGGCCTGGCTTCCTGGGGGCGTGTCCGTAAACCCAGGACCTGTTCATTCTTCTTGAGTTATTGTCTGCTTTCAGGTCCTGGCAGTTAAAGTCAGGGAGGAAAGAACTGAAACTTTTGACAGCCTGGGGAGCTGTGGGGCTGAATAGAAGCTGGTCCAGAGATTCAACTCTCAACCATAAACCCAGGGCTAGCATGAGTTTACTTACCACTAAACATTGAGGTTTGGGTTTTGTTTGTTTGTTGGCTGGTTGTTGTTGTTGTGTGTGTGTGTGTGTGTGTGTGTGTGTGTGTGTGTGTGTGTTTCCCCCAAAGCTAAGTTAACAAATTAAAAGAAAAACATTAGCTGAGAAGAATCTGATGAACCCCAGAAAGCACTCCGGAAGTCCCCCCCTCCTCAGCCCTCCTCAGATCCTCTGGTATTCCTGGTTGGGAAGGAGAATAGAATCGGAATGGGAACATCTTGAGTTTGGGTTCTATTTTTGTCACTTTCTAGATGAATTTCGTCTGTTTCCTCATCTCCAGGACTGAGTTTGTTATGTTAGATCTATACGTTCGTCCATGTGAAACTACTGCTGAGCTGTAATTGGAGGTCCAAAGCCTGGGGCGCCGGCTTCGTTGTTACAGTGCCCAACCTGAAGATCTGAGTCCCATCCCCAGAAGCCACGTGGAAAGACTGGGTGTTGTGATGTGTTTGTAATTCCAAAGCTGAGGAAACAGAAACACATAGATCTCTGGGCCTTACTGGCAAGTCAGCCTTGCCTACTTGGAAAGTTCCAGACAATAAGAAACCTGTCTTAAAAGCAAGCTGGGTGGATCCTGAGGAGCAAATCCCAGGGTCAACTTTTGGCCTCTACACACACATGTGCACCTACAGAAACACACACACACACACACACACACACACACACACACACACACACACACAAACATACGGACAGGCACACATGCTGTAGTGCATTTGGGTTCACCCAGTAGAGGCATTCCTAAAGGTAAAGTGGGGGTTGTGTAAGGCTGCCTCCTTACTTCTTGACTATAGAAGCTGTCACCTTATGCCAGCGTACTGACTACATCTAGTCTAGCTGCCTCTTGCCCAGGTTCACTTCTGAGCATTGCGAAATACCAAGCAGCAGTTGATTGATTGCAGCTCCAAGAGAGGCTGGCATCCTCTTTGATTTGGGGTTTGGCCTGGCAGGGAGGCTGTGGGGGCTGGGAACAGAGCCCAAAGCCAGGGAAATGTGTGGGAAGCTGAGCAAACAAACGCTTCCCTTGGAGTTACCACAGGGTGGAGGTTGCTCTCTTTTTACCATCAATAAAGCTGACACCACTGATCATGACCAATCAGCAGCTTTGACCAGGGTTTGAAAGTTTTGTTTTTGTTTTTGCTTTTTGTTGTTGTTGTTTTTTTCTTTTGTTTGTTTGAGACAGGGTCTCACTTTGTAGCTCTGGCTACCTTTGAACTCATAGAAATCCACCTGCCTCTGCCTCCCAGTTGCTAGGATTAAAGGTATATCCTATCATGACTGGCCCAGGGGTGTGAATTTAAAAAAAAAATATTTCAAGTAGGGTTTTATTTATTTTACAAAAATTTTATTTTTATTCAAGTGTGTGTGTGTGTGTGTGTGTATGTGTGTGTGTGTGTGTGTGGATTGTTGTGCTTGTGTAAGTAAGCACAGAGTGTATATACAGATGCCCATGGAGGCCAGAAGTGGATGTCAAATTTCCTGGAGATGAATTATAGGCAGTTATGAGCAGCCAGCCATGGGTGCTGGGAACTCAGGTCCTCAGCAAGAGTCGTCTCTCAGCCCACTCTTGAAAGATGTGATCTGGACTTTCAGGCTGTGTCTTGGTGGGGTGAATAGAAAGGGGAATTTAGGAAGGCCAGTCTAACAAAGAGAGGAATTTTTGCTGTCTGCTGCATAGCTTTATACTAATTAAACAGATGCTAATAGGAAATATACTGAGCACTGAATGTGTCCCAGGAATTTTGCTAAATGCACTATTTATTTAATTCTCACAGCAACCCTTAGGCAGGACCTTGGCTTTCCTTTTTTCACAGATGAGGATCCAAAGTTGTGGAGAGATTAATTACCAGAGGATGCACGGCTAAGTGTAAGAGGTACTGTAGATAAGGAGCTTGAAGTCTGTAGTCTGGAGACCGTCCTGAACTTCCCCAAATGAACAAATAAACAAAAGCCAAATGCCTTTGGGAAGAAAGAGTTCCATCCCACTGCCTTATAGTCACACCTCCTGTGCGGCCTCTGATTATACTCCGGAAGTAAACTACGCCTCACTTCAACACTCCGTCAGATGTATATTACTGCTCTGCATGGGCACTCCCTGCACCTGCAAGGCCAGGATAAGAAAAATACATTCCCATATGGTCTGGAGGAGGGGCAGACCGGAAAAGGGCTGGATGCTGGCGTCTGGGCCTCTGTAGAGCAGAAAACAAAGGCAGGGAGAGAGGTGGGTTAGGAAGAACTGCACTTGAAGATGTCCTAAACCAGTGGTTCTCAACATGCGGGTCGCGACCCATTTGCGGGGTCACCTAAGACCATCAGAAAACACAGATATTTACATTACGATTCACAACAGTAGCAAAATTACACTTACGAAATAGCAACTAGCAACAGTGGATAGGTAGCCTGAACTGGCTTCTTCTGTGATCAGATTGGTGACTACCCTAATGTCATCATAGAACCTTCATCCAGCAACTGATGGAAGCAGATGCGGAGATCCGCAGCCAAGCACTGGGCTCAGCTCCTGGAGTCCAGTTGAAGAGAGGGAGGAGGGTTTATATGAGCAAGGGGTGTCAAGATCATGATGAGGGAACCCACAGAGACAGCTGACCCGAGCTGGTGGGAGCTCACAGACTCTAGACCAACAGCTAGGGAGCCTGCATGTGGGTGACGGTTGTATGGTTTGGTCTACTTGTGGGGCCCCAGCAGTGGGACCAGGATCTGTCCCTGGAGCATGAGCTGGCTTTCTGGAACCTATTCCCTATGGTGGGATGCCTTTGGTATGCCATGCATTGTTGACTCCCATGGGAGGCCGTACACTTTCTGAGGAGTGGATGGGGGGGGGTAGGAAGGAGGTCAGAGGAGAAAATGGAAGAGAGGAGGGAGGGGAAGCTGCAGCTGGTAAGGAAAATAAATTTAAAAGACAATAAGGAGAAGAAATAGCAACAAAATAATTTTATGGTTGAGGGTCACCGCAAGAGGAATTGTATTAAAGGGTCACAGCTTTAGGAAGGTTGAGAACCACATCCTAAATAGAAGTCTTTCTTTCTTTCTTTCTTTCTTTCTTTCTTTCTTTCTTTCTTTCTTTCTTTCTTTCTTTCTTTCTTTCTTTCTCTCTCTCTCTCTCTCTTCCTTCTTTCCTTTCCCTCTCTCTCTCTCATTTGTTTGATTGTTTATTTATTTTGAGTGTGTGGTTATGTGCGAAAAAGAGTGTGCCTCAATGTATGTGTGCCACAGGGACGTGTGGAGGTCAGAGGACAACTTCAGGAATCACAGGGACATGTAGAGGTCAGAAGACAACTTCAGGAATCACAGGGACATGTGGAGGGTAGAGGACAACTTCAGGAATCACAGGGACATGTGGAGGGTAGAGGACAGCTTCAGGAGTCCGTCTCCCTTTCTGTCATGTGGATCCTGGGGACTGAACTCGATCATCAGACTTAACAATGGGCACCTTTACCCACTGAGCCACGTCACTAGCCCGAAAAAGTCCGTTTTGTGTTAACTAGAGGAAAAAAAGAAGAAATAGAGAATTCTCTTGGCTTGTACTCTTCAGTTTTATTTCTTTTAGAAGGCTTCTTTTGCTACCTTTATTTCTACCTGACGAGGGGCCATCAACATTTTCTATAGGGTAATAAACAAGAAATGGAAATATGTTTCTTTCTTATTCTCAGCCTCTTCCATAGACCTCCTTTCTAGCTTCTAAAACAGGATTTATTTTATTATTTTGTGTTTATGTATATGTGTACCATATTTGTATAGAAGCCCATGGAGGCCAGAAGACGTCGGGTCCCTGTGACTGGAACTGCCACTGTGAGCCTCCACGTGGGTGCAGGGAACTGAACCCAGGTGCTCGAAAGAGCAGTCAGTGCTCTAAAGGACTAACTCCAGCCCCTCCCTCTAGCTTTATGCAGGCGTTTTCCAGTCTTCATGAATAGAATGTCCCATTGTGTGTGTGTGTGTGTGTGTGTGTGTGTGTGTGTGTGTGTGTGTGTGTAAAGCAGAGAAGGGAGATTTATTCAATGTGGCCACAGTAGAAAGAGAAATAGTTAACGGGGCCCAGTGTTCAGAGACCCCAAATCCATCTTTGGGGTCCTGACAGGAGCTTTCAATAGAGAAAGGCTAGGAGGAAGGGGGAAAGTATGCACAATCCCGAAGTCCTGACCCTGGTGCGGTACAGGAGGAGTGTCCTGCCTGGTGTAACTGACAGCACACTGTCCTTTGCACTCTTGAATGCCTGAGTTTGCCTCCCCCACTGAAGAAGACGGTGAAAAGTGGAAGGCGCTGTTGAAAAATCCTCAGTGCTTCACGCCCCAAACAGCTGCCCCATCTGCTTCTCCACCTGAACCTCCCAAGGACCCAGCAAGATCATTGTCGTCTTCCACATTTTACAGCTTGCGGTACAGTAGTCTGTCCAAGGACGTCGGTGACAGAAATGAGGTTTGAGCGTGCATTGTCCTCTTGAATGATGCCTTTCCTTTAAACACACTGAGTTACGCTCGCAGCAGAGCTGTGCGGAATTCTTCCCTTGCTGCTCGTGTTAGCATTACCAACAATAAAAAACAGCGGCCCTTTGTCAGGAGCTCGTCAAATAACAGGAAGTCTGTTAAGAATGTCAAGCATGTAGGAACCCAGGTCAGGCCGTGGAATGCAGACCTGCAGCACACAGATACTGACAGGCTCCGCACTGAGCCTCTCCTGTGAATATCTACCCAGCAGATTCCAAGCAGGTATTGGTGGTCACCCTGTGAAAGGTCTCAGTCCTCCGAAAGGTCTAAGGAAAGACTCCACGTCAGCCCTGTGGGCCTCGACTTTCGTCTCTCCAGAGGCCCAGCCATGTCATCTGTCTGGAGCTTGAACTTGCCTCAAAGCCCCTACCATGCTGCTGTCCGTCTGTCTATCTGCCCATGGCCCTCATAACTCCTCTAATAAATTACCTTTAATAATCCATCTTCCTGTCTGTCTTGAACCCCTACAAGAGACTTTTCAAAGAACTTTCAGGCTTCCCTCCCATACTCTCACCCATAATTTTTCTTATGGTAATGTGTCCAAGGTTTGGCAAGGTAACCAGATCGGTACAGTTTAGTAAAGGAGCCAGGCCTCCAACCGGTTTCATTCTTAACACCCATACTACATTGCCTGAAAACCTCCATCCAACATCTTAGCTCAGGCCATTCCCAACACTCTCTTGACTGTTGAAGCTCAGAGAAATGCCAGTAATGATGCAAAAGTGATTAGAAAGGATGTCTCATACCATCACCACCTTGGTGCCTAATCACATCTCAGGCTCTGACAATCTCCTCTCAAGTTTTCAGTTTAGTGTCTCTGAACTTGAGTAGGCCGCAGTTGCTTGGATAGTGTATGGAAATGCAGGCCCCTGGTGTCTATGTTTTATTTTATTGTACGTGCTTATGTTGGTGCTGGTGTGTGTACAGGTACGCATGCCTGTACGTACAGAGGCCAGAGGTTAGCATCCACTCCTTTTCAATTCCTTTCTTTTTTATTTTATTTGTTTGTTTGTTTGTTTGTTTGTTTGAGGCAAGGTCTCACTAAGAGGACTAGGCTGGCCTGAAAGTCACAGAGATCCATCTTCTCCTGCCTCCTGAATGCTAAGATTAAAGGTGTGCACCACCATGCCCTGCTCCAATTTATTTTTGAGGCCAGATCTCTCAATGAACCTGTAGCTCACCAAGTAAGCTAGACCGGCTGGTCACGGAGCTTCAGGGATCATCTTGTCTCTCCCTGCCCAGCGCTGGGATTTCAAGCTCTATTGTGCCCAGAATTTTTTTACATGGATCTAGGAGAATCAAGCTCAGGTCCTTATGTGTTCACAACGAGCAGTTTACCAACAGAACAGTCTCCCCAGCCTGGACATAGCATTTCTAACCAGTGCTTGAGAGCATGGATGCTGCTGCTTGGAGTAAGACCTGGAGAATCGTTCTCTAGTCTAAGAGAAATCAGGTCATGACCAAGTCATAGTTTTTTTGCAGACTTTAATATGGTCAAAACAAATTCTGACTGTGCCTCTGGTAATGCAATTTCCTATTTATTCCTTTCAAAATCGGTGGCAAGGGTGGGTGCTTCATAACATTCCCTCCCTCTGATGAAACAGATGATAGACGGGGCTAGTTCTCTGGCCCAGCCGACTCCAGGAAAACAGAGCCACATTATCGCCAGTGCCAGGGGAAGCTCTCAGACACACAGTTATCATTGGCAGAACCTGCCAATATGTTGTTATGGAGTTCACAAGCTGCCTTCCCCAGGTCCTGGTGAGGGATGTGGCTGAGATCTAAGAACCAGGAAGCCTTATCCACAAAACCAATGTGTCCCTTGGCAGCACATCACAGCAAGGAGCTCCTCTGCTGTGGATCAGAGCATCGGGTCAGAATTCCAATAGGGTGTCACCTCCCATGCAGTTGGCATAATGTAGCTGGTGGCAATGTTTGCATCGATGATTCCTACCCACCAAGATAAGGTCTTGCCAAACTCACTTGGGCCGGTAATCTTTGGTGATAAATTTCTCTCCTCCCAGGGTGTTAACTGTGAAGAGTCACAGAACCATAGAAAGTTCGGGATCCAAGGGACCTTTGAGGTTATCTATTGAGTGCAGGTTTGCCATATCAAAGATGAAAAACTCAACTGTGGAAACAATAGAGAAAGTCGGGTGTGGGTCCCCCAGGGTCTCCCTGACCCGGAGAGACTCCTCCACATCATCTCATGGGAATTAGTCTATGGAATGGAATCTTGACTCATTCAGCTAGGTTCAAACCAGGTAAACTGTGGAACTACTATAGAGTTAGCAGTAGGGACTGAGTTATGAGACCCTTCCTATAGTTTTCTCCTGATTCAGCTCTCTTTCCATCTTGCCCCAGTTTTCAGAAGGATCTGGAATGAGCAAAGGATGCCACTCTGTTGGTAGAGCGTTGCTTGCCTAGCATGCATGAAGCCCTGTGTTCAGTCCTCAGTAACCTATACCAGCAAGCATGCTGCAGTTGTAGCAACCCAAGCATTTAGGAGGCAGAGGCAAAAAGGATCAAGAGGGACCTTTAGTTACGTGGAGATGTCCCAGCCAGCCTGAGATAAATGAGATTCTGTCTAAAAAGTATGTACGTGTGTGTGTGTGTGTGTGTGTGTGTGTGTGTGTGTGTGGTGGGGCAGTATATAGCTTGACAGTAGTGTGGTAGCATGCTTGCATGGCTTGTGTGAGACCACCGACTCACTCCAAAGTGCACGTATGCATGCGAGCTCTCGCACAGAATCTGGGGTGGGGGGAGTTACTCAATGATTTGGTGTTAGAAATGATATATGTTGGTTGTTTGAGCTCAGGTCTCCCTGTGTAGCTTAGATTTGCCTCAAATTCATGAGCCTCCTGCTCCAGCCTCAAAAGAGTTGAGAGATGGCAGGCATGTGTCACTACATCCATTGTGGGAATGAAATCTTTTTCAAGAGAACCTCAGCGTTCAATCACAACCCAAGAGGACTAAAGCTGTATGGGTACGCTGCACAGTCTTTGCTGCTTCTCTGAGGGAAACTGAGCATCATGAAGAAGAGAGACCCTGCTAGGGCTTAAATCACAGCTGCAGCTGGAGGCTGAAGGGTGGGGAAGACTGGGGTGGGATTCAGGTGGAATCCTCTTTATTCACCTGTATGCTTATACCTAAGAGTGACGCCTGGCTCTGTGTGAGCCAGCCAGAAAGAGTACGCAATGAAATCTCCCCAGGAACAAAGTTTATTGTTCAGTTTATTTTCTTTTTTTTTTTCTTTCTTTCTTTCTTTTTTTTTTTTTTTTTTTTTTTTTTTTTTTTTTTTTTGGTTTTTCGAGACAGGGTTTCCCTGTGTAGCTTTGCGCCTTTCCTGGAACTCACTTGGTAGACCAGGTTGGCCAAGAACTCACAGAGATCTGCCTGGCTCTGCCTCCCGAGTGCTGGGATTAAAGGCGTGCGCCACCACCGCCCGGCTGTTCAGTTTATTTTCACTTGATTATTACATGTTTCATTGTTGTTGTTGCTGTTGTTGTTACTGTTCTTGAATAAAACCGAGTATGGTACAGCTTAAAAAAAAAGACCTAATTTTATAACATTTCCATGGGGATGTGTATATGTGCCCTAGTGGACTATATTGTCTAGCTATGGGCCACAGGATTGGAAGGCATTGCTTGACTGATGATGGAGAGGAAAATCTGTTTATTGTCTCCTGGGATGAGCCTGAGCCCTGGGACAGAGGGTTGAGGGGCTGTACTGGTTAGTTTTCTTGTCAACCTGACACAAACTAAGGAACCTCAACTGAGAAAATGTCCCCATCAGATTGGCGAGTTTCTGGTGCATTTTCTTGATGAATGATTGCTGCAGGAGGGCCCACCCACAGTGGTTAGTGCTACCCCTGGTGCAGGCGGTCCTGGATTATACAAAAAAGCAAGCTAGCAAGCCGTGATAGCAAGCTAGTAAATGGATTCCCTGCAGGTTCCTGCCACGCTTGAATTCAGGCCTTGGCTTCTCTTAGTGTTGGGGACTGCGGTAGGGATGGGTAAGCCAAACAAGCCCTCTCCTCCCCAAGTCACTTTTGGTCATGGTGTTTATCACAGCAACAGGAAGCAGAGTAGAGCAGGCATTGATGGCCCAGCAGCTCTGATCTCCCCAGGCGGCGCTGGACTATAAATCTCTATTCTGGCTGCAAATCACTGTTTGTTCTTATTTGGCCTTAGGAACAAAACTGAACCTACAAGAAGACCAACACCACCACCGCAGGGCAGGGGAGGCTCAAACCTTAACGTACGTTTTCAAACTACTTCTTTCCAAACCGTTAAATCAGAAAGCTCAAGGTTGTCTCAATCAGTGTGGCCTAAGGACCTTGACTTAACCCTTAACTTATGTATCCACACAAGATGTCCAAGGTGTATCCAACCACACAGGCTGCTTTCTAGCGGATAAAAATTGCTCGCAGACCGTGGCTGATTCCTCCTGTGCTTAAGCGGTCCGCACTGTTTACCAGCACCTTGGGGCACAAACCCTGGAAAGAGAGGCACTGTTTGCTACTTGGCTGAGCTATTGTGCTCTGAGCTTCCTAACCTCTCCTATTAAACAGAGCAAGGATGCAGCCACACTCCTAATCAGAAGAGCAGCACTAACCCCACCTGACCCCCATAATCCTGTGGGATTATGAGAGCTAGAGAAGCACTCAGGTGCGTTTACGCTGTCAAGGCGTCTGGGTGAGTTTCTTGGGCAGAGCCTGCCCCCTACAGTTCAATAAGGGTAACTACAGTTCAGCTCAGCTGTCTTCTTGCAAAAGCCCCATTGTCTTTGCCCAAGAACCCAAGGAAATAGAGCTGGGAGTTTCTACTGAAGCCTGCCTTGGGTTGAGTAACTTTGTTCTAGTGAGTGGAGTGGCCATCTCTCAGCCTGTTCATTTGCTTGAGAAATAAAACTGACTTTTCCTCATAGTTCTTTAAAAATCTAGATTTTTACAGGGCAGGCCTATGTAGACAACCTCCAAGTTTTTTAATTAAATTTTCATTAACTAAAAATAATTAATGTTTTACAGGGGCTGGAGAGATGGCTCAGGGGTTAAGAGCACTTGCTGTTCTTGCAGAGAATCCAAATTCAATTCCCAGCAACCACAGGATGGCTCACAATCATCTGTAACTCCAGTGCCAGAGGCTTTGACACCCTCCTCTGTCTGGCAGGCACACATGTGCTATGCAGACAAAACCCACACATATGTTAAACATTTCAAAGCATTAAAAATAATAATTAATGTTTCACTTTGCATATACAAAAATAGATTCCCCCTACACTATGCTCCCCACTCACTGGTCCCCGTCTTCCCCCACAGATGTGTGAGCGTGTATTATTAGATTTTAGGGAGTGTAAGAGGAGGGCACACACATACACACACACACACACACACACACACACACACACACACACACACACTTGCATGCTGTCTGTCTGGGTCTTGAACTTGCCTAACGCGGTAAATTCAGGCAATAGGCCACAGCAGGAGTCCAAAGGCAAAGTTTGAGGCCCACAAGACAAAGGATGTCTCTACCTTTAAAGGCTTCTAAGGCAAAGTGTGGGCTGGAGGGAACTGTATTGTGAGGAAGCAGGTTTAGTTAATATGTGACCCACACAGCACACACGAGTGATGAGTCACAAAGGCACTTGGTGGAAGAGTGGACCCATAGCCCAGCTGCCTCAGACTCCAGATGCCCACTGGAGGTCTGGGTCCTGCTAGAACCTTCTCAGCTTGGGTCTGAAGGGCCTGGGCACTCACTCTATCATGTGCATGTGTAGTGGAGGTGAAGGAATTGTGTGTGGCCTCTATGTTTAAAAAAAAATCATAGTATTTGCATGAATTCTTTGAGAGTGTCATACAATATGTTTAAATCATAGTCACTCTTCACTCCTCCAAACAATTCATCCCAGAGCTACCCCCTCCTCTTCATTTCCTTTTTTCCTTCCTTCCTTCCTTCCTTCCTTTATTTTTCTTCCTCTCTTTCTTCCTTCCCTTCTTTTATTTTTCTTCCTTTCTCCCTTCCTTCCTTCCTTCCTTCCTTCCTTCCTTCCTTCCTTCCTTCCTTCCTTCCTTCTTTCCTTCCTTTCTTCTCTCTCTCTCTCTCTCTCTCTCTCTCTCTCTCTCTCTCTCTCTCTCTCTCTCTCTCTCCCTCAGAAGATACTATCTCCCGGCAGCCATCCTGGTCCTCCGGCTCTCACCGTCTTTCCACCCTTCTTCCGCAATGTCCCCTGGGCCTTGGGTGTCGGAGCTGTGTTGTAAATTGGTTGGTGATGGGCACCCATGAGTCTGTTCTCTGCATTTCGACCAGTTGTGGGTTTCTATGATGGTCTCTGTTCCTCTGCAAAAAGAAGGTTCTTTGATGAGGAGCAGGAGCTACCCTTATCTGTCGATAAAAGGATAAGCTTTTAGAAGGAAGTTAGAATGGACACTGGTTTAGGAAAGTGGCTTTTCTGATGCCCCTGGTGAGCTTTGACTGTTTATACCTAAGAGCAGAGTACAGAAAGCTGACTGGGCATCCTGGGGTGGAGTTTGATAACTCTTGCTTCTCTCTAGGATGATCTGGATGAAAGATCATCATCACCCGGTCAAAGTCAGTGTCTTTGGTATTTTCTCCTGATAAAATTAGACATTTAGAGATGCTTGTCTGGACTCTTGCCTGGAAAGCGTGAGACTTGCTTCTCTGTGAGTGTTCACTCGGCCCCTTATTTTTAGGGAGATAATCCTTCCCTCAGTTATTTCCACTATCTCTTGGTTCCAGTAGATCATCTTTTCTAACCTATTCATATAATCTACTTCCAAGATTTGGGGGTGTGGGGCACAGTTGTCTGGACACTTGGCTTAGAGAGGGACCCAGGACTCTCATTGTTCTTTGTTTTTAGAAAAAGTCATTAATTACATATTAATTTATTGTGCATACATGTGTGAGTGTGTGCACACACTCACACATGTGCCGTGGTCATTGTGGGCAGTCCAGAGAACAAACAACCTGTGAGAGTCAGGGTTTCTCCACCATGTGAGTCCTGGGGATCCAACTCAGGTCTTCGGGCAGCCTGTGAGTTTCCTTCCTTCCTTCCTTCCTTCCTTCCTTCCTTCCTTCCTTCCTTCCTTCCTTCCTCCTTTCTTTCTTTTCTTGTTTTTTTTTTTTTGTTTTTTTTTTAAGACAGGGTTTCTCTGTGTAGCCTTGGCTGTCTTGGAACTAACTCAATAGACCAGACTGGCCTTGAACTCAGAGATCCACCTGCCTCTGTCTCCCAAATGCTTGCATTAAAGATGTGAGCCACCACCACTCAGCTCATGATTGTTTCTCAAACTGAGTTTGAACCAACTACACGGCTCTGTTTTGTACCTACACCACCTTTTTGCCTTTAAAAACCTTATTGACAACAAATTCTATGTACTGGTTGCATGTGATATGCAATATGTTTTGATGGGTAGATGCATTGACAAGTCATTATTTCAATTAAGACAGTGAATGTGTATTTCACTTTTTAAGGGAATGTATATGCTCCTTTCCTATTCTGTATAATTCACCCACCTGACCCTACCCTAAGACAACCAATATGCTCTCTTTATACAGAACATCTTGTTTGTTTAGGGTTCAGGATGAATCAAAATATACACTGCACTTGGGGTGGGGGTTGGAGTATTTGCTCAGATAGTTGAGTAGGTGTATGGCATTATCTTTTTTTTTTTTTTCCGAAGCTGAGGATCGAACCCAGGCTCTTGCGCTTGCTAGGCAAGTGCTCTACCACTGAGCTGAATCCCCAACCTGTATGGCGTTATCTTGTTGGTGTTTTTTATTTCCCTCAGGGTTGGACATATTGACCAGGGCCTTTGGGGGTCACTGTCACGTCCTCCTGGATTAACAATATGTATTGTTTCTTTGCCCACTTTGTAATTAATATCATTTCTATTTAATTTAGGATAAAGGAGGCAGGATTGATCCACTGAAGTCACCTATTTTGTTGGGTTTTTAAAAACAGATTATTTTATTTCATGTATGAATGTTTTGCCTGCATGGATGTCTATGCACCACATGTGTGTAGTGCTCATAAAAGTCAGAAGGGGGCTGTAAATCCTCTGGAACAGACGGTTGGGATCCACCATGCTGGTGCTGGAACTGAGCCCAGGTCCTCTGCAAGAACAAGTGTTCTTAACCACAGGGCCGCCTCTCCAGCCTCAGAGTAACCAGCTGTCCTGAGACCCCTAAGTCACAAAATCTTATCTGATTGTGTGTGTCTTCTCTGCCATGTGGCTCTGAAGGACATGTTTCTCAAAGGAAAATCTGTCCTTGCTTGTGACTCGTGGCTTTATTCCGTGGATAAAAACTGGGTTAATGTGATCTCATTGGACGAGTCTCCAGTGTGAGAAAGCGCATACATGCCTGAGGAGGGAGAAGAAGACAAGGTAAGTCACTGCTGTTGTTCTTGACTCTAATATAAAACAAAACGACAGTGAGCCTATGGAATGTTTTAAAGGGGGGCTAGTGCTAGGATGGCGCTAAGGAAAACTAGAGAACATGCTTGGTTGGTTGAGAGGGACAGCCCTTCGCTGACACCACAGCTACATCAGCTATCTACCCCCGTAGGTGAATAGACTTTGTTTCTCAGCTACTGCTGGAAAATGTGATAGCGTAGACTTCAACTCAATGTATGGTTTCTAGGAAGGAGCCCTGGAAGTGGCCTGTCTCCCCCCCCCCCCCCCCCGACTGGTGAGGAACATGTGTCTGGAAAGATGGAGATCAAAACTGTCTGTCTGGTTGGAGGCTGTGAAAACAGGAAGGAAGGGGCTGGGGTAGGCACTTTTTCCAACACTTGAACTATATCTGGAATTTAAGTTTTTTTTTTCTTTTCCCTTTTTTAAAACCGTTTTACTGTTTTGAGAAATTCATTCCTGCAAATGATGTATTTTGAGCAAACCTCCCCATTCCCACCCCCAAATTTGTCCCCTATCCTCCCATTTTCTCTACCAATTTCATGTGCTCTGTTTTCAAATCTACTGAGCTCATGAGGTACTCTGTGTATGTGCAGGGATGTAAGACCATCTACTGGACACGGGTAGTGTGGTGATTTGAATGAAAACGTCCCTCATAGGCTCTGGCATTTGAATACTCAGTCCCCAGTTGGTGGTGGTGTTTGGGAAGGAGAAGGAGGTGGCCTTATTGAAGGAAGCGTGTCACTAGAGGTAGGCTTTGAGAATTGAAAGATTCATGCAATTCTAATTCCCTCTCTCTGCTTCCAGATGTGGTTCAAGATGAGATTCCCTCATTCCTGCTCTCAGTGTCCAGTTCCTGCCACCTGCTGACTCCTCTACCATCATGGACTCTAACCCTCTGGACCCATAAACCCAAATAAACTCTTTCTTCTGTAATTTTCCTTGGCCATGATACTTTGTCACAGAAATGGAAAAGTAAAGGCAGCCTCTCAAGGACTACACCTCTAAGAAAAACTGACTCTTCAGCTAGGAATTTCCCTCAACCCTTTCCTCATCTATGCTGAAAGTTTGGCTGGATTGATTTTGTGCAGGTTTTATGCAATCACAGTCACTATGAATTTACATGTGTGATGACCCCACCATGTCCAGCAAATACTGTTTGGTGAGAGATACCCACTATGTCTGACTCTTATAATCATTCTGCCCCCTCTCCCATGAAGATCCCTGAGCTTTTAGAGGAGGGGGTATAATATAGATGTCCCAGTTAGAACCAAGCACTCCACAGCTAGAGTTCCAATAGTTTTGATGAGAATCTAAAATGTATTTAATCCTGATGGTGTCATAATTCAATGTAAAACAGGATGGAAGCTTTTCAGTAGGACTACAATTTAACTGGAAACACAGTATATCTCTTCTACTTCTTCCTCCTGTTCCACCCTTCCTCCAAGAGCACCGCGACTCCGCCATGTTTAAATGTCCAGTGATCATCAGTATATGAATTCAGTGGGAACAGTACTTTCTCAACCTCCTGAGGTCTCACACCTCCCTCCTGCAGGTCAGTTTAGAAAATAACAGGTGTCCATCACTGAACATCAGCACATCATCCCATGCCCTCTGCTCAGCAGCTGGCATAAGAGGTATGATCTCTAGTAGGGAGTTAGCTGGGGCTGGTCTAACCATACTCCTCAACCCTAGGGCCTTGATGATGAGTGCTCCAGGTGTGTGAGAGTGTGTGTGTGTGTGTGTGTGTGTGTGTGTGTGTGTGTGTGTATGTGTATGTATGTATGCTTATGAACATCAAATCCCCAGTATTGCTTTATCAGTCCTGAACACAACCCAGAGGACCTCAGAGGCACGGCCATCTGGTACTGTTTCTTTTAATAGTTACTATCAGACTCTCTTCAGAATCATAACCTCTCTTCTTACCTCTTACATTCTTTGGCTGTATTGTAACTCACCTTTGTGTTGAAGTATGTTGAAAGGCTTTAAGCATTTGGGTTTGGTAACTATATCTGAGGAGTTCTGCTGTACAAAAGAACAACAAAATAGTTTACGTTAGGTAGCTAGTTGGAAATCAGACTTGAAGGTCATGGAGGTTTGGTTCCTCTTTATAATTATCATCCTTTATAATATAGTTTGGGAACCCATGTCCTATGTTCCTGTTAACAGCGTAATTTAAGGAATCACACTTAAAAGAAAAAAAAGCAGTACAGTGACTAGTCTTTAAAATTTTATATATAACCAGGTGTGATGGCACATGTCTAATCCCAGACTCAGGAGGCAGAGGCTGGTGGATCTCTGAGTTCGAAGCCAGCCTGGTCTACAGAGTAAATTCCAGGACAGCCAGAGCTGTTACACAAAGAAGCCCTGCCTTAGAAAAATTTTGTTTTAAAGATAGCTACAGACTAAACCAAGGAGAAGGTGGAGGTGGCTTTAGTATGACTTATCCCCTGGGAAAACACAGGTTTCAATTTTTCTTTAACTCCTTTTGGTTTGGTTTGGTTTTTTTTTTTTTTGTTGTCTGTCTATCTGTTTGGTTGGTTGATTTTGCTTTTTTGGGACAGGGTTTCTCTGTGTAACTCTGACTCTGCTGGAACTCAATCTGTAGACCAGGCTGGCCTTGGACTCACAGAGCTCTGCCTGCCTCTGCCTCTGAATGTGGAGACCAAAGGTGTGCACCACCACACCCAGCTTCTTTTAATCTGCTCTATTGCATGATTTGGTGTTTGGTGGTGTTATTTTGGTTTGGTTTGGTTCTTGAGACTGGGTCTGATTGTAGCTCTGGCTATCCTGGAACTCAGAGATCATCCTGCGTCTGCCTCTTGAGTGGTGGGATGAAATTAAAGACATGTAGTGCCACATCCAGCTACCATGTGATCAAAGAACAGAATCTGAATTTTGTCCTGACTATGGGTGAAGGCATGGCCTTATGGAAACTTACAGAAAACCAGAATATCTTAGCCTGGTTGTAAATACCATGGACAGACCATTGCCCCCAAAGAGTTCATTAAATCGGGCTTGCCAGTCACTTCATAGTCTTTCTTTTTACCTTTTTCAGTCTTTGGATGGGAAAATGCCCGGCTGGAAAGCCTTCAGGCCCAGCAACTTTATGTGAGAGTGTAAAGGCTTCAGAAGTGTGCAGAGTGTAAAGGCTGCAGAAGTGTGCAGAGTGGAAAGGCTGCAGAAGCATGCAGAGTGTAAAGGCTGCAGAAGTGTGCAGAGTGTAAAGGCTGCAGAAGCATGCAGAGTGGAAAGGCTGCAGAAGTGTGCAGAGTGGAAAGGCTGCAGAAGCGTGCAGAGTGGAAAGGCTGCAGAAGCGTGCAGGCTGGCACAGTAGTCTCTCTGGTTGTTGTGCACACTTACCCCTCATGTTGGTAAGCCCTACATAATGGCCTCTCTGGTCATTGTCCATTCACACCCTATGGGAGTGTTTTCTTCAACAATGGTCGCTCTGTCTATTGTCCACTCTCATCCCCCAGGAGTGTGGTCCTCCACAGTGATCTCTCTTGCCCTTCCCCATGCTCCTGATTGTATTACTGTATTATTCCTTAATGAACTCTGCCTGTCTTCAATGTTTCGTCTTGTGACTTTCTTTTATTCCATGTACATAAGCTATGATTCTATTTGCAAGAATATAGAATAGTCACTCATTCATCCCTTCATTTGCCTTTTAAAGTATAGGAGATGCCTGCATTTATTTCCAAATAATACTGTGTTTCTGTGTCTTTACGGTTCCAGGAACCAACTAGGAAGTGGCTTTGAGGGAAACATTACCCCTTTTCATATCCATGCTTATACTTCGCTCATTTGAACATTTGCCACTCGAAGCACTGAAACAAGCTAATGTTCATTGTAAACAGAGCCCCGGCACAGCTTTGCCTCATTCTTGTACAACTTAGCATTCAGTCCTGTGAGTCATCCATTGCTTGTTGGTAGACAGACTGGGGAGACTATAATCATTTAGGGACTGAATCACGGAGCTGGAGAGATAGATGTTGCAGCAGTTGAGAGCACTTGCTGCTCTCCTGAGAACCTGGGTTCAGTTCCCAGCATCCACAAGGTGACTCACGATGATCTGTATCTCCAATTTAGGGGATCCATGGCCTTTGTGAGCATCAGACATGCACACAGTGTACATTCTTGCATACATGTAGGCAAAACAGTCATAGGCATACAATAAAAATATTTTTTAAAAATTGAAACTGAGCCACTAAAGCTGAAATAAAATGTTTCAAGCAAAGAGCAAGCATGTACTAGGAAATATAATAGTGTTTAGATACTTGACACCCTTTTCGGTTTGTTAATACTGATTTATTCATTCACTCTCATGTCGAGAGCTTTTGTTTGCTACACACTGTTCCAGGCATTAGGAATGCTGGGAGGAATCATTTCCATTCCCATTCTCATGCCGTATGACACGGACGCTAAACCAAGAAGGGAGATGTAGATTCGGCAATGACCACTTCCCAGGCAACCTCTGCAGGACACAGGGTGGATGGTCCTCACCGAGAACATGGCAGCTTCCTCTTCCATCCCTTCTGCCCTGTCTCATCTCTTCAGTGTCCTTCTGTAGATCCCTGCCTCATCACTTCTTTCTCATGCCTTCTCTCAGTGAACTCTCAGCCTCATGGCTCTAACCTGTCCCTGCTGCTCACCTTCCCTCATTCAGACAGGCCTTATGTCAAGAAAGAGACCACTCTGGTCATCTTTATTTTGCTTCTGAATCTGTCTCTTGCTTCCTTTATCTTCGTCCATTTGCTTTCCATATCCCACAGTTCTAACAAGCCCACTGCTTTTGGTCCTGTGCTTATACTTTGTCCCCTTCCTTTCTCGTGGTCTTTTCACTCACAAGCTCCTGATCTTATCTCTTGTTGTTTCCAGTTATGGATGCATGTATATGACTGTGTGTATGCAAACAAGAGTGCAATGCTCACAGAAGCCAGCAGATGTCACTGAACTCCCTGGAGTTGGAGTCAGAGACATTTGGGAACCACCAGTATGGGAGGCTGGGAACTGAATTTGGGTTCTCTGCAAGAGCTTTATGAGATCTTAGCCACTGAATCATTTTTCCTCAGCTCGTATCTTTACTTTCTAATAATCCATAATCTGGGTTCTTGGTTTTGTTTTGCTTTTTTTTCCATTTAAATTCCCTCAGACAGAGACAGTCAACCACTATGCTAGTTAGTTTTGATTATTGGCTTGACATATCCAGAACCACCTAGAAAGGGAGTCTCAATGAAGAGTTGTCTCAATACCTTAGATTGACACAGAGGCATGTGAAGTTCCATCCTAATTAGTCTTATCTATAAAAACCTGCAGTCAGATAGCAGAGTGAGAGCTGAAAGAGCAGAGCAGCAGAGCAGCAGCCACTAGAGACTTCTTACCCCTATGAATCCTCAGACTGAATGGGGGGCCAAGATCCTGTCTCCACCCACCTTATATTCCTGTCTCTACCTCCCTAGTGCTGGGATTAAAGGCCTGAGCCTCCCCTGTGCTGGGATTAAAGGCATGAGCCTCCCTTGTGCTGGGATTAAAGGCATGAGCCTCCCCTGTGCTAGGATTAAAGGCATGAGCCTCCCCTGTGCTGGGATTAAAGGCATGAGCCTCCCCTGTGGTAGTATTAAAGGTCTGAGCCTCCCCTGTGCTGGGATTAAAGGCCTGAGCCTCCTCTGTTCTGGGATGAATGGTTTATGCCACCACTGCCTGGCCTCTATGGTTGACTAGTGGCTAGCTCTGCCCTCTGACCTCCAGGTAAGCTTTATTTGTCAGAACACAAACAAAATATCATGCAACAGGTGTGTCTGTGTGGAAAAATCTTAATTATGTTCATTGATGTGCCATCATTTTCTGACAGGGCATCCTGCGCTGTGCACAAATGAGCACATAAGCCGAGCACAAGCTCACGTTCTCTCCCCAGCCCCTCCTGACTGGGGACTCCTGCCACTTTAGTGCACTGTAACAAATGACTTGGACATGTGAGCCAAATGACCCTCCCCTCTCTAAGTTGCTTTCTGCCTGATATTTTACCACAGAAACAGAAAGGGAAGCCAGGACAATCACTGGACCAGACAACCAAAATGGAAATCTAATTCTGACCACCTGGCTTGAATTAAAATGCGGAGGGCCATGGATGCTGAAGAAACAGGCCCTCAGTGACGATCACTGGCTAGTGACCACCCTCACATCGGAAGAGCACTGACATGACATGTCAGAAACAGGGAGAGGTGCTGCCGGGCATTTGAGCCTTCACGTCTGTTTTGTTTTCTGTCTTTGATTTTCAATGAGGAAAAACACTGACTTCCTGCTCTGAAGGGCAGGGAGTGCCCTGCCTCATTTTATTCACTGATGTGTATTCTTTTCTGTAACTTCCTCCTTTTCCTGAGACTACACAATAACATCAGTCTCACACCTTCTGGGCCCAGCGGTTTGAGTTCAAGACATAATATTGAAATCATAGACTGTAAGAACCTCTTTGAGCCACTGTGAAACTTTCCTCAGACCTATGGCCAATGGGGTACAAGTCACAGGACAGGGGCCAAGATGGGTTACTGTTCCTTACATCCACAGCAGTGCTCTGCTATAAATGGAGATCAAGGGAGCTCTATGATGATTTCCTCAATGAGCTGTGATTTATTTTACGTATACTTTTTTGTGTATATGTGTGAGAATGCTACATATGTGTGGGTGAGCACAAAACCCAGTAGTGTGTGTCAGATCTCTTGGAGCTGGAGTTACAGATGGTTATGTGGTGCCTGATGTGAGTGCTAGGGACCTTTAGGAAGAATAGCAAATGCTCTCAACCACTGAGCTGCTTCCCCAGTCCATTATTTTGTTTTTGTTTTCGTTTCATATTGCCCATGAGAGACCAAACTCTTTGTTTCAAGAGCTAGCCTTGAACTCCTGATCTTCTTGCTTACACCTTCCTAAACATTAGGATTATAGTTGTTGTCTTAGTTACACTTCTATTGCTACAAAGAGACACCATGACCAAGGCAATTCTTATAAAGGAAAGCACCTAACTGGGGCTTGCTTACAGATTCAGTCTTAGTCCATTGTCATCATGACGGGGCATGGCAGCAGGCAGGCAAGCATGGTGCTGAAGAAATAGATGAGGGGTATATCCTGATCCACCAGCAAAAGAAGAGAGAGGAGAGAGAGGAGAGGGAGGGAGGGAGAGGAAAAGAGAGAGGGAGAGAGAGACACAGAGAGAGAGAGAGAGAGAGAGAGAGAGAGAGAGAGAGAGAGAGAGAGACTGGGCCTAGCATAGGCTTTTGAAACCTTTAAGCCCACCTCCAGTGACACACTTCCTCCAAAAAGGCCACGCCTCCTAATCCTTCTAATCCTTTCAAACAGTTCCACTCCCTGGTGATCAAGCATTCACATACATATATACATATATATATATATATATATATATATATATATATATATATATATATATATATGAGCCAAAAGAGACCATTCTTATTCAAACCACCACCATGGTGTACCTCTACACTTTTTTATTTTAAAATTCTACTGTTTCCTATAAAAATCTCTGAACACTCATGTAAGTTTGTGTGTACAGTTAACTTGGATGACTTTTTACCAAATAGAGACATCTATACTTTAGCACTCTTCCTGAAAAGTCATCCGTGTCTTGTCAAAAGTCTTAAACTAACATTGAAAGTAGAAAATGTGTATGTGAGTGCTGTGCTATAGCACACCAACCTCAAGGGCACTTTTGTAGAAAGAACGAAACAGCAACCCACCCCCACCCCACCCCAATCCCTCCCCACCCCACCCCCAACCCCCACCCACCCAATCCCACCACAACTCAACCCCATCCTTCCTATGCAAACTCCTCAGGTTCTGGACTGCAGACCTAAATGCCGGGGCTATCAGGGACCAAAATCAAATGTTTTATCCACTCACAGCAAACACGGCAGTGGACGAGGGGTAAAAGCAGACATGGGAAGAGAAAAGAGTCTCCCTCCCACTCCTACTGGCTGAGAATCAAAGAATCTCATGAATGAAGTTATGAATGACATTTACGGGCAAAGTGTCATGTCACACTGCCCTATGTATACTAAGGATTTCTTTAATAAATTTTGTTTGTTTGTTTGGTTTGTTTTGTTTTTTCAAGACAGGGTTTCTCTGTGTAGCCCTGGATGTCTGGAACTCGCTCTGTAGACCAGATTGGCCTCGAACTCAGAGACCTGCCTGCCTCTGCCTCCTGAGTGCTGGGATTAAAGGCGTGCACCGCCACTTCCTGGCTCCTTCAATTTTTTTTAACCTCTATTTTTAAGTCGCCTATACAATACACCTCAAGAAATATCTTACCATCTTGCTCTTCCCTGCCCCCGAGACAGGGTTTTTTCTGTGTAGCTTTGTGCCTTTCCTAGAACTCACTTGGTAGCCCAGGCTGGCCTCGAACTCACAGAGATCTGCCTGCCTCTGCCTCCCGCCTCTGCCTCCCGAGTGCGGGGATTAAAGAGGTGTGCCACCACCGCCTAGCTTTGTTTGATTTTGATTTTGATTTTGTTTTGTTTTAAAGTTCTTAGCTAAAAATAAATTCACCAGAGTATTATTTTTACCTAATTTCTAAAATCTTTCAAACAGTGTAACTCCAAAGTCGCTGAAATTGTATATGTAGCTATGGCTAAGACACTAGAATGTGACTCTCTTGAGAAGCAGCCCCACTGTGTGCCACTGTCCACCTCTAGCCCTCCCTCCCCCTTTTTAATGCTCATGCTTAAATATGCATTAGCATGTTTTCTTAGTAAACTCTAACCTTGCTTCACACTGGCCTGCCTTGAGATTCTTTTCTGCATTCTCTGTCAAGAAGATCACCTTAATACGGAGCTGACACAGTTTCTGAACACTCTGGCCACTACCAGTGGCTGGTGGTTGCATAGAGACCCATCTCCGGCAGCCCTGACACAGCACCATAGGTCTTGTAGGTTTCAAGCCTTCCTGTACATTTGCCCAGGCCCTCCTTACACTGTAGCTCTTTATCTATCCATCAGCCCTGGCCGGGCACCATACCAAGTAATGATGCCAGAAAAACAAGGGCCTTCCACAGAAGTGAGCTAGCCATAGATGATGTTGAGGGAAAAACCCAAAGCTCCTACTTTGTGCCTCGGAGCTGGAAGACATTACCTTTGATGTTTGCTTCCGTGAGCTTAACAGAGTCAGCTTATTGGACAAAAGTTGCCGCAGCTGTCAGGACATCAAAAAAAAAAAAAAAAAAAAGTAAAAAGAGACAAATAATCAGGTGTCAGCATATTAAGAAAAAAGCACCCTTTAAAACTGTTAATTAGCAACATCACTTCTAAGCAACACATCTAGACCATTACACAAACGTGTAGTAGATGACTCTCACAACCTTACTTCCTAGAAGCAAAACTAGAATCCAGCATGAAACAGCAGTATCTAATGTAATAATGCATGAGCATCTGGCAATCATTGCTGGGGTGAAGTTTATCCGTGGAGGGAAGGGTCTGGTTTCCTAACCATGTGTCTGGTAGGAACATGGCCATCGTTAGAAAACTGCCTGTAAATGAGTGGTAATATATGGCAAATGAGTTTACAATAAAATCTTTTCTATTTTTAGTATTATTGATTGATTAATGTGTATGAGTATTTTTGCCTGCATGTATGTCTATATACCATGTGTGTGCCTAGTGCCTGTGCAGGTCAGAAGAGGCAGCTGGTCCCCTGGAATGGGAATTACAGGCGGTTGTAAGTCATTACGTGGGTGCTGGGAACCAAACCTCTGGGTCCTCTGCAAGAGCAACTCCAGCCCCAATAATAAAACCTTTTTGTCTTCTTACTAAAACATCAATTACTGCCTTTACTCTCCACATAATTGCTTGCTACTTGGGAGGGAAAATGGAGGGGCACGGTTCTTCACAATTTTTTTTTCTATTTATCTTTCACTAAAACTAATAGTCCTTTGTTGGGAATTTTGTTTAGTGTGAGAAACCACTTAGCATTCGATAGCCTGGAAATGTGGAAGTTGTGTCCTTCCTGCATATTTTGAATAAATGGGCAAAGGAATTCAAGGCACAAAACAGAACTCATCCCCTCAGAAAGCAATCTGACCTTTGGCCATTTCTAGAGCATAATTTAAATTAGAAAGAGATTGTCCTGCTTGTTTTGGAGGCAGAATCTCACTCCTCTTGCTGGTCTGTAACCCTTTGTGTGCCACAAACTGGCCTGGAACTTGTAATCCTTCTGTCTCAGCCTTCTGAGTTATTGGGATTCCAGATATGTACAACCACACCAGGCTTAGAAAGATTAACTAGAAAAGGCTCTCTCTCTCTCTCTCTCTCTCTCTCTCTCTCTCTCTCTCTCTCTCTGTCTCTCTCTGCTGTGATGTTCACTTTATTTGCTATTGAATCTATATGCTTCATCAGCAAGGATGGCTTAGGTCCTTCGTCTCCTGGATGAGTCTGTCTTTTGTAAAATTATAGAATTTTATTACCTAAGTACCCATCATGTGTATAAAAAGGCCTTGGAACTGAAGGGGAGGTTTTTAAATATGCCTACATTACATAATGAAGGAAGAAATGAATATACACATACCTTATTATCCAAGAGAATTCCAAAACAGAAGATGAAAAATCCCTTTAACAACCAAAAGCAAAGAGTAAATCATATGTATTATATTATGTTTTCTTCTCCAGACAAGAAATAATCTATATATTATATGACACAATTCTATCATCCTGTCAACCTTACTATACTCTAATGTTGATTTTTTTCTCTCTTTTTGGAGGTTAGGCTACATTCTATAACCCAGGCTAGCCCACATTCTATAACCCAGGCTAGCACACATTCTATAATCCAGGCTAGTCTGGTACTCACTATAGGCCAGGCTGGCCGCAAAGTTGTGATTCTTCTGCCTCTCCCCCTTGCGTGCTGGTGACAGCCAAGCACTCTATGCTCAACTTGGACTTGTTTTCTTGTCTGCCTTCCTGCTAGACTGTAGATTTCTAGAAGGCGAGAATAGTGTGAGGTCTACAATGCCTGACACATAACCAAAGGCTCACAGCTTGTTTTTCACAAGTGTATTAATGAGCAAATGATTGAATGAATGAGGTTGTAAACTCATGTGGAACTTCATCCTCGACTGTGGTGCTGTTCAAAGCCCCAGATAGCTCCCAATGACTGCGTATCTTAGCCATTCTTTAGACCAAGCACTTCATAAGCATTTATCATGTACGTGCGATGGCAGCAGGCCCTGAGCTTCAGCATCCCTGTGGCCAGGAGGAGGAAGATGGTCTCTCTGAGGAACCTTCTCCTCAAGTATGTCTCTTCGAAAATCTTGGCAAAGGCTTGCTTCCTCTCAGTCAAAGACCCTTTCATTCATGCTTGTCAAATAGCACACTGCTCACAAGCCTGCCCTTCCTACAGCTGTTGAGACTTGTCACCATTGGGTGCGTGATTTCTGTGACTTCATCTGTGACTAACGCCTGCATGTTAACTGTGATGTTAACTGCCGCATCACCTCCAGGAAACTCTCTCAATATTTACTGAATCGGAGCACTGTACCAGGTGCTGAATTACCTCTCCTAACCCTCAAATTGTTCCCTCACCATTACTGTGGCCACTACTCATCAGCTGGGAGAACTAGGGGACGCAGAGACTAAGAACACAGTTGGTATTTGAGAAAAAATACACTTGACTCCAGAACCCAAAAGTAAGACTACCATCTCTTTGAGTCATTGTCCTCGGTGGTCTGGCCTGAACCCGCAATAAACTATGGTTGAAGGCTTTCTCCCAGACACATCAAGACCTAAGGATTATTTTTTCCACTTATTTTGAACACTTTCTGACTATGGAATATAAAATCCACCCTGAAGAGTAAGGATCAGCAAGTTTTTTTGTGGAAAGACTAAATTGTAAGTCTTTGGGTCTTTGTAAGACACATAACATCTGTTTCAGTTCCTCTGCTTTGGAGAGAAAAGAGCCATAGGTTCTATGAACATTAATAGGCATGGTTGGGTCCCCAAAAAATGTTATTTACAAAATTTGGCTGTTGGTGTCTGGTTGCTGGCCTCTGTTTATTAAATTCCAGGGAGTTGTTGCTTTATATCTGTCAAGGCCAACAAGTACTTTTGAGTTATTTCTCTTTCTTTGCTTTGTCAGAGATTTGTATGAGAGATGACTGCATCAACCACAAAAGAGATAAATGCCAGTTATGTGAACTCTAATAGATTTAACCTCTGCAGTGGGTTACTGGGAAAGTCTAGAATTCTGCTTTGGTATGACATGAACTTCTGGGGAAAATGGATGGATTTGTCTTCTCACTGTTTCCATGCACTTTGTGTTATAGACTTGTTGGAGCCGAGGAGATGAGATCATCTTCATCTACTAACCCTAGTTCTCTATACATATTCCATTGACAGTGTTCAGTTGGAACCTCCAGCTCGCTCCTGCACAGTCTGAGAAGCCATATTTCTCTCTCCAAACCCTGCCTTCTCAGAGAATCTTCAACAAAGAAAAGGGGCCAAAAAGCCCAGTTCCACATTCTTGGCAGCTACGGTGGCTCTTCCCCGGAAGTTGCCAGCAGCCCAAGTCCCCGCCTAACGTGTTCAGTTCTTTACCACACAGGCACAAATCCAGCTTGTGGCAGACACATCATTACCCCTCACCTACAAAGCTATATAATCTCCCTGCTTTAGTTTAGGTGTATGATTTCTCCTGCCTCGATCTCTGGGACTGGAGAACTTACCCAGGAATTGCATTGCTCAAATAAACCTGGTCTTTTACTTTTTCAATTGGGCTTGATCTAGCTTACTGTGTTGGCAGAGAAATCTATTATTAGCTTATAGAAAACCTATTAGACAGGAGTACATAATACATCATTCTTATTTTTCTTACCTGGAAAGCATTAAGCAAAGCAAAAAGAACATGCCAAGCTACATTCTGGCTGTCCACCATTGTTCCTATGCCGAAGCCCCAGGTGAGCCCTAGCAGTGGGGTCAGAATGAGGAGGCTCTTTCCCATGCGGATGGCAGTGGCCTTGTCGTCCTGACTCAGTCTTTCTCCAACCGCTGGCCTCCAGAGCTTCCTAAGGACCAGCAGCACCACAGCCAAGTTCACGGCCACAATAGTCAACGCAGGAACAACAAACGCCAAGAGGGGTTTGCTCTCCTCAGACCAGTTAAGCCAGCACACGTTGCTCCTTTTGTAGCTGTTGCTAGGTTGGGTGGCGGCAATGGTGATGACGGATATAAGGAGAGGGCACCCGTAGCCCAGGCAGAACCCAGCAGCCATCATGGTGGGCAGAGCCATGTGATGGAACACGAGGATGATTCGATAAGCCAGCAGGGCGCTGAGTACAAGCATCCAGAAGAACAAAGCGAGGTAGAAAAAGTGGGTAAAGAACACGGCAGCTATGCAGACTCCAGAAGGGCTGGCGGCGGCGGTATCCACGGTGGCAGCAATGATAAACCAAACATCAGCAATTAAGAGTGACAGGGCGATGTTCACCAGGCAGACATGGCGTGTGTATGAGGTTTGGCTTTTCTTGGTCTGCTTCCAAAACAGAGACTCGATGATCAGGCATAAGATTAGACTTGCAATGGAGATGCCCAGTCCGATGTACGTAATCCATTTCACCACAGGGACAATCGAAGAGGGGACGAAGGGAGACATGAGCACGGAGAAGGAGGTCAGGTGCATACATCGGCACAGCACTGTGCCTGGAGTTTCATTCACGAGTTGGCAGCCTACGTCGCTCCACTGCAAATGACTGAAATCCCAAAATACACAATGAGGCTGGCTCAGGTTTCCCTTTATCTTGGAAAAGTTCAGGAAAATTTCATTGATGGAATCGTTTTGGATAAGTGTGGTTATCACCAGCCCATTGATCCGTGCATTTCCTCCGTGGGTAATGGGTAGAATGTTCCCAAAGGTCAATGAGGCCATGCTGATAATAGTCTTTGGATGGGATTCCTGGAATTGATCTGGTTCAATAAACACGTGGCCTCGGATGGGCAGAGAGGCGTTTTGTTGTAGCATTTCAATCTGATAGTTGTAGCCCTGTGTGCTTTGGATTTGGGTCCCTTTCCAGTCGATGGAGTTTCGAGAAAAATTAAGAGGCAGGGCAGTGGGAGGTATGAGAGTGCTGATGTTTTCCAATGTCTCCAGCAGCTTGGAGCTGGCATCCTTTTCTTCTTGTAATAAAATTGTCCAATTAGTTATGGAGGTTGAGTTCAGAATATGATCAGCTATGTTGATGACATTCTGAAACATAAGAATCGAAGTCAGTTTAGGTCTTCTGAGAGAGAGGAGCTAAGAGTGAAGGTCGATCTTATGAAGGGAAAAGGCCATAGAATTGGTGAGTTGAGGATCACAGGAAAACTCAGGACTTCCGTTAGTCCTGTTACTCAATCCAGTACAAGTGTTTGTGTAAAGAAACTTGGGCCAAGATCACAAGATACCTCAGTGAGTAAAGTGCTGCTGCCAATCCTGGTGACCTGAGTTCAAGTCCCAGAACCCACCTGACTGAAGGAAAGAGCCAAGTCCCACAGGTTGTCCTCTGGTCTCCATACACATACTACAGTGTAAGCAGGCCCCCCCCCCCCCCCGCGCGCGCGCGCGCGCGCGCACACACACACACACACACACACACACACACACACAGAATAAATAAAATCCAGAGTGGTCATCCCAAGGAATCTGCAATCACAGTAGCGCTTTTCTTCAGCACAGAGGAATAAGCATCCTACAACACACAGGTGTGCATTCCTTCATCCCTGGGATGGGGGAGGTGACTGCACTAGTGAACAGCTATAGCACAAAGACAGGAGCATGACCTCCAACAGCTTCCCCCCTTTGCTTCTGTAGCTAACGTTAGAATTTGTTTTTGTTTTATCGTATGGTATCTTATTTTATTATTATCTCTCAGGAGCCTGTTCTCTTCGAAGGAGAGGCCAAAGGGGGTGGATCCGGATGGGAGGGGAGGTGGGGAAAAGTGGTTGGAGTAGAGGAGGGAAGGACTGTAATCAGGATACAGTGTATGAAAAACACCTGTTTTTCCATTTGAAAAGGCTTGTGAATTCATGTCACAGGTGCTCAAATTTCAATTCCTGGGTTTTTGTTGTTGTTTACTGCATAAGAATATCCAACAGTGATCCTTAAAAACAGTGCAGTATTGAACTGTTGCCTGGGGAGATGGCTCAGAGGCTGAGAGCACTTACTGCTCTTTCAGGAGACTCACTTCAAGTCCCCCATCTTCCTCCTTCAGCCTCCCAGGGGCTGGAACTGCAGGCCTGTGCCAGCAAGCCTTACACTGCTATTCTGTATGTTCTTATTCTTAATTGAAAATCAATTTTTTTCATAAAGTCTATTCTGATGAATGTCCCCCCTCCAGTCCCCCCACCTCCACCCCCACCCAAATCCACACCCTTTCTCTCTCTCATTAGAAAACAAACAGGCATCTAAATAATAATAATAAGGTAAAGTAAGATGAAATAATAGCATACAAACCAGAATAGACCAAAACAGACAAACGGGGGAAAAGCCAAGAAACACATAAACACACGGCTGCACACAAACTTGCACACACAGATTGCACACAAATCCCATAAACACACAAAACAGGAAACCACACTATGTCCTCAAAGGACCTGTAAAAAGCACATGGGGGTTGCTCTGAAGTGTGGTTTGTATCCCCAGTAGGACTCTATTGGACAAAACCCATTAGTTGTACTGCCATTCTTATGGTGACCAAATACTATCCTGTCATGGATAAATACCAAAATTTAAATATCTAAACTAAACCAGCCAGTTCTTACACTGTGCACTGCAAAGGTCAGAATTTACAGAACTTACGATGATACATATTATAGATTACAAACATCAAGGATTGAGGTGTAGTGAGCATTGGGCCCCAGGTTCAGTCCTCACTATGGGGTCCGGGGAGAGAAGAAATGAAATATTAGTGCCCATGTTCAATAGTGCAAAAGCTTACCCCAGCCTCTAAGCCTGAACCTTCACAAGCAGCCTGTTTGTGGGCAGATTTGAATTTAATCTGTTTATCCTATGAGTTCATTGTATACTATGAAAATGCAAGAAAAAAAGCTCACACTGGGAATGTTCTATGGCTTCTCTGTTTTTCTCAAGAGTTTCCCCATCATCCATGCTCTTGTTACACCTCCCACAAGATGTAGCATTTGAAGTGAGACCTTCAATCTGGGTATAGTGGTACAGGCCTGTAATCCCAGCACTCAGAAAGATAAACCAGGATGGTTTCCAGGAGTTCAAGGTTAGCCTAGCCTATGTCTTGCAGGCCACGTCAGCCAGAGCTACATTGTGAGATCCAGTTGAAAAACGCCAAATTATAAATAAATAAAGTGATCCCTTCAAGCGTAGAAAGACCATACCTTCAGGGTCAAGTTGGACACAGTGAAAGAGTTCGCCAGTGACAGGGATGAAATGTCGCTCAGAAGTGACACCACTGAAGCCAGGTTCCCAGCTGTGGTGGATGAGCTTTGCTGAACGATGGCAGAAAGATTTTGCACCAAAGAAGACACATCTGCCTCTGTGATGTTGCCTGCAATCATACTGAAATTCTTTTTAAAAAAAAAGAAAAGAAAGATTAAGTTCGGGGGGGGGGGGGGACAGAAATGCTTGCACATCGTTAGCTTGCAAATCAGATGTCTTGTCCACAGAACAAACAGCACAGTGTATCAGCAGATAACTATACAGCAGTGGCAAACAGCAATGACGTGTTCATCGCTTCTGATACTCTAGACCCTGTGCTAAATGCTTAATAATGCTTTATAGGAAGTTGTTGATTAAGCATCTTCAATGCTCTTTGAAGGAAGTAGTGTTATTATTGATATTTTAGCGCTAAGGGAACTGGATCATGAAAAAAGTCTCTGAGAGACCTTTTCAAGTACATCACAATCTCAGTTGTAGGAAAATGAATAATGACTGCGATTTGGTGATTTTTGCAAGGAGTACTCAGCTAAAAGTGGTACTGCCAGTACCGAGCTCTGCCAGTACTAATCCTGTACTTCCTGTACAGAGTGAGAAAGAGATGGGCACATGAGTAAGTATGGCTACTGGGCTTGGGTCCACCCCAAGGCGCGGCTGGGTTTAGAGTCTCACTTCTTCCTTCAGGCCCGTCTACTGCTGCTTTGCTAGGATAACTGAGAGAGCGGCGGTGGCGAGCGGCAGTGTTTGCCTCCACCAACACGGGTTGACCCAGGATCCCAGAACCCACCCAACCTCCTTGCTCTCCTCAGCTAACTGTACTGCTCTCTGCCTGCCCTCACGTCCGGGATCAGCGAGTTCTAACTACTGTCATGTTCAGAACTGGGCCAAGGAAGGAAAGAGCAAGACTAGACTCCAGTGGCTCCCTGCTCCTCGTCTACCGGTGCGGACACAGAGGGCAGAAAGGGACTGGTGATTGTTCTGGGATGCTTTGTGCTTAGACACGCAGCCCTGCTTTGGTATTCTCTATTGTGGAAGGGAGGCCTCTGGTGGGATGGAAGCTCTACTCCATATGGAGGTCTGCTGCAAGAGCAGTGGCTGAGCCAGTCTGGAAGACTTTTTTTTCCCCTGTGATTTCAGTTCTCCTGTTCCTGACCATTTACCTCTTCTTTTCTTTGCTTTTTCTTTTTCTTTTTTTAAATACAAAGCTGGAACGGAAGCCACCGCACTGAAATAGGAATCAAGGGACCCTGTTTCCAGATCACTATTCTTGTTATCACTGGCTGCTTTGTCTCGTTTCCTGAAGATTTAGATTTAGATTTTCATTTATATTTATATGCAAGGTCTATTGCATGGATCACCACTCCCTCCCCCGTCCGACCTACTCGCTATTCCAACAGAAGATATTTGTACATTCTCACTTATATTAAGTATATTACCCTGACTTACGCTTCCCCTTAGGCTTCAACTCCAAGGCCGCTTGGATTTCCAAGTCTAGCTTAGTCGCTGTTTTAGCATCTATCATATCTGTAAGCATTGAGTGCCTTCACTCTAAGTCAAAACCATTAACTCAGGCATTGTCGACTCTGCTCATCATGCTCACAATCAATGGACCAACAGAGACCTCATATTTTTGCACTCTATCTAAAGATATAAATAGTCATATTTGACCCTCTACCTAGGCACACCCTCTGGGTGATGTCCACTGTGAAATTCAAACTGCCAAGTTCCTAAAAATGTGTCACCTTCTTCAGTTCCGCCAGCTGAGAGAGCACGCAGGACTCCTTGGCGATCTGCCACCCAGAGAGCCGGCACCTGACGGTGATGTTTCCGGTGAAGCCGCTGCTACAGGGTAGAGTATATTCATCATCCTCAGACCCAAATCCAAAGGAGATGCTGTTACACTGGGCTGGAAAATAACAGGTACATGGGGGGGAAAGACTCCAGAACATTCTAGCGCTCTACAACAAAACTGCAGTGTTGAAGTGATTTAGAAGTTACATTTACAGATTTAAAATCAAGTGGGCATGGCAGCCCACCTTTAATCCCACCAGCACTCAGGAGACATGAGCAGAGAGTTCTCAGATCAATCTGGCTAGCCAAACCAGCCGGAAACAATGAGCTCCACATGCAGTAAGAGACCCTGCCTGGTTATATAAAATGAAAAGCAACCGAGGAAGACACCCAACATCAACCTTGGGCCTCCACGGGTACACATATGCATCCATACATACTTGTGTCCATACCCATGCAAACCTGATAACCTTGAGGATGCCATAGAACAAAGAATGATAGTGCAGTTGGAATACGGATGGTTGTCACTGTGACATGATCCTTCCTGACGTGTACTTATTTCAAAGCTGCTTTTACTGCATCACCAATGACCCTTAGAGTCTATCTTCCCATGACTGGAACTAGGAGATGGCATTATCGAAAGCCAGGTCCTCAAGGCCTGCCTGGAAACTTGATTTCTTCATTGTCCTGTTCTATGTCTGATATATCAGATAGTGAGTGTTGGCTGAGTGAATGTTGTTGGCAGACAGTGACAGAGGTTGTGACTGGAGATACTCAAGGCTGAATTTAAAAAGTAAAATGAATACACATCTATTGCTAATGGCAGACCTTCTGATCCGCATCTTATATTTCTTGCAGTCCCAGCCCTGCATCACCTACCCCTTCCTTTGCATACTCTCTACAACCACTGGGGACCACATGCCATTTCTCGGCTTCTGTGAGATCAATAGATTCTTTTGGACTCCATACATGAGTGAGGACATATAGTATTGATCTTTCTTTGTCTGGCTTCTTTCATTTAACATAATGTCCTCTAAACTCATCCATCATGCCACAGGCAGCAAGAATCATCCTTTTCAGGGGCTGAAGAGTACTGCATATCAAAATAGCTGGGAAGCATTCGTTGACTGTTTCCATTGAAAGGAAATCATAAATGTTTGAGGTGATAAATGTGCTAATTACATCATTACACAATGTCAGCAGCTCTCAAAAGAGTACATTATCATCCCATAAATGTGCATGACTACTCTGTGTCTAATTAACTATTTTTAATATTAGGCATACCGATGCACATCCATAATCCCAGGACTCAGAAGGCTGGGGGTGGGGGCTTGAGAATTGGAAACCAGTCTGGGCTACAGAGAGAGAGACTCTCTCTCAAGAAATAAGAGAGAGAGAGAGAGAGAGAGAGAGAGAGAGAGAGAGAGAGAGAGAGAGAGAGAGAGAGAAGAGGAGAAGAGGGGGAGAGAGGAGGGGAAGAAGGAAGGGAGGGGAGAGAGAAGGGGAGGGAAGGGGAAAGAGAGGAGTCGAGAGGGGAGGAAAAGAAAGGAAAAAAGGAAAAGAAAGGAAAGGAAAGGAAAGGAAAGGAAAGGAAAGGAAAGGAAAGGAAAGGAAAGGAAAGGAAAGGAAAGGAGAAAATGTGTGATATTTGTTTTAACCATCAGCATCACCTCGACACAGTGTAGAGTTAATTACCTGGGAAGGGAGTCGATGAGGGCTTGTCTAGATTGGGATTGTGTGTGGTAGGTCTGTGGTGGATTTTCTTAACTGGGTTAGCTGAGGTAGGAGGACCCACTCTGAATGTGTCACCATTCCGTGTCACCATTCCGTGGGCTGGATCTTGGACTTGGATGTGACTGTGACTAGCTGTTTCAGGTCCTGCTGCCTCTACTTCCCCCAAAGATGGACTATAGCCTGGAACTATGAGGCAAATAAGCCCTGTCTCCCCCAAGTTGCTTTTATCAAGGTATTTTACCTCATCAAGAGGAAATGAACTAAGACGGTATTTTTAAAATGTAGAGAGAGGTGGGTGTGTGCACTTTCCCCTTGGGTCTTTAGGTGGTGAGTTAAAACTACCATCAGCTCCAAGGCGTTTCCTATGTGTCTATCAGCAAAGCGCTGCTGAGTCATGTCCACCACAGCCTGTATGGGTCAGTGCTGCTGAGTCATGTCCACCACAGCCTGTATGAGTCAATGCTGCTGAGTCGTGTCCACCACAGCTTGTAGTGGGGTCAGTGCTCCAGCACGTTTATCTGAGATGCTCAGATCTCCAATTAGTAACTATCAGAGAGTCAGCTGGGGTTGAGTGGTATGGGGGTGGGGGAGGCTACCAGTTTCCACTGAAGGTAGGTTTTAGAACAGTTCTCTTAGAAACAGGCATACTCAATCTACTTTCTGAGGACATCATGCAGACTGATGAAAGATTGGATCAAAGATGGAAGCCCAGCATTACCTTCCCCGAACACTCGAAAAGAACTGTCTTTAACTGAGAACCGCCTTCTCAGGGCCTCCAGAGCCTTGTCCGTCGCCTGCTCCATGGCAGACAGGAGCTCATCTGTGTTAATGGAGCCGGTCACTTCATAGCCAACAACGATGCTTCCTTCTCTGCAGTGAGGGAGTGGGAGAAAGTAGAGATTCACTGTCCCTGCATTTACTTTCTCAGGACAAATCTGTAAATACATGGTGTGGAGTCCACAGGAATGAAGTAAGCAGATTGTCTATGTGCCTTCATGGAGCTGAGAAATAAGCAAATGCTCCCCCCCCCACACACACATATGTGCACACATACATATGCACACATACATTTCTATCCATGCATGCATATGTACATATCATTTGCATGCACATGCATACCCGTATGCATCCTAGCATCCATGTGTACATACATGTACGTGCATATGCCCACAGTCATTTCTAAATGTTAAATGTTATGAGAGACAGGTAGAGAGTGGCGAGCATAGAAGGCAGAAGCAAATGCCTCACACTCTACGCAGACTGGGTGGAGAAGTTTTCTCGGTGGAAAACATCCCTGGTTTTTGACACAGGCCTTTAAGATGATGTCTTAGTCAGGGTCACTATTGCTGTGATAAAACACCATGATCAAAAGCAACTTGGAGAGGAAAGGAAGGGTTTCTTTGGCTTACTCCTCCAGGTGACGGTCTATCACCAAGGAAAATCAGGGCAGGAACTGAAAAAGGGCAGGAACCTGGAGGCAGGAAATGAAGCAGAAGCCATGGAGGAATGTGGCTTATTGGCTTGTTCCCCACGGCTTGCTCAGTCTCCTTCTTATAACACTTAGGACCACCTGCCCAGGGATAGCACTACCCACAATGGGCTGGATTCTACATCAATCAGTGATTAAGACAATGTACTATAGACTTGTATACAGGTAAATCTTATGGACACATCTTCTCCATTAAAAATCCCTGTTCCTAAATCTGTTTCTATCTTATGTCCAGTTGACAGAAAAATAACCAGCATAGAGGAGGAGACAAGTGATGAGCAGCATTCTTGATGGCATGCACGTATCTGTAAAAGTTCTGGGACAGGCAGAGTGTGACCACCTTGAAGACTGGAGTGACTAGTCCAATAACCAAGAGAGAATGGTAGGAAGTAATACAGGGGAAATAACACTGGGAAAACTAGCTAAAGGAAGGTGGTATGAAAAGCAGGAGGATGAGCCAAGAAGGCAGTGGTTTGGCTTGAACTAGTTGGCTAACCATTTCTGTGGAAGCATTTAGACTGAGGTTATGCTTGGCAGACTTGCTAGGAAAGCAGGTTTGGGATGTACAAGAAAGAAACCAGTTAACAATAACTTCACCAGGACACCCACAGAACCAACTAACCTGGGCTCATAAGAGCTCACAGAGACAGAACTGACAACCAGGGAGCCTGCATGGGACTAGGCCCTCTTCATATAAGTTACAGTTGTGTTGTTTGGTCTTCATGTGAGACTCTGAATAGTGGGAGCAAAGGCTGTCTCTGACTCAGTTGCCTGCTATGGGGACCCTTCCCTCCTACCAGAGTGCCTCATCCAGCCTTAATAGAAGAGGAGGTGCCGAGTCTCACTGCAACTTGATATGCCATGGCTGGTTGATATCCATGGAAGGCCTGCCCTTTTCTGAAGAGAAGGGGAGAAGGAATGGATGGGGAGGAAGAGGGGAGACGGAGGGGAGGACTAGGAGGAGAGGTGGGAGGGGAAACTGTGGTCAGGATGTAAAAACAACATAAATAAATACAAAAAAAAAGAGAATAATTTCACAGAATGGGAACAAAATTAGTGTGCTTACATAGTGGAATATTATTGGACAGTAAAAAAGGCGGGACTCACAGCTACTGGGTAAAACAAGAATGAACTGCAAGGACTTCATGCTGAGTGATAGAAGCCAGGTAATTAAAAAAAACAAATCAACAACAACAACAAAACCTGACCTTGCATTTGTATGACATTCTAGAGCAGGTTAAACTAACCTAGGGATGTAGAAATCAGCCCCAGTGGCTGCTTCTGGTGGAGAGTGTGGTGGTAGCCATGGAGATTGGCTGCAAAGGAACTGGAGGAACTGGAGGAACTGGAGGTATTGGAAACAGTCTGACCGGGTGGGACAGGCTGCGTGCAGCAGGTCAGACCCGATGGAACTGTGCATTGACAATCTGTGTACAGCGTGATGTGTTCATTACACCTCAGACAGTAACTGAGAGCAGAGCGTGGCTCAAGGTTTGAGTCTAGCAACTGGAAGGTCAGGTGAGAAGACAGTGGAGGAGGTGACTGGTCTGGAGTGAGTGGGCCGAGGGAGCAGGGGTGGCCATGGGCTCGACATGCCCACTGGAAGAGCAAGCAAAAATGTCCAGTTGGTGGCTGACATTCAGAGTTCAAGGCCAAGACAGGTGCCAGGCGCAGCCACAGGTACACAGAGTGGCTCTGAAGCCACAAACACACCCGAGAGCACGCACGTTGAGGAAATGAGTCCTATGGTTAGTCCAAGAGATCAGCACTGAGTCGCCTTCACTCTTGTTTTTCACTCTGTAGACCAGGCTGGCCTGGAATTCACCACGGAACCCAGGCTGGCTTGGAACTTGCAGCAATCCTCCTGCTGCGGCTTCCTAAGTGCTGAGATTACAGGTATGAGCCACCATGCCCAGCTGCCTCTGTTTCAATGTTTTATTTTCTGACTTTAAAAAGATATTTATTTTAAAATGCTGTTGTAATTAAGTTTAAAATACGAATTTTAAAAATATGTATTTTTTATTATGTGTGTGTGGAGAAGGGGGATACACGAATACAGGTGCCAGGGAGGCCAGAAGAGGGTACCAGATAGCTCTGGAGATGTAGTTACACGTGGTTGTGAGCCACCTGATAAGGGCTCTAGGAACCAAAGTCAAGTCCTGTAGAAGACCAGTATGTATTCTTCACTCCTGGGCCAACTCTCTAGCCCCCCAGCTACCCACATTTTAAAGATAAAAGAATGCAGACACAGAAAGAAGCCAGGTTAGGAAATGAGAAATTGGCCGGAACTTCTGAAGTCTCCAAATGCGAACTCAGATGCTTTTGCTCTGATACAGCCCACCCTGATCCGCTTGCCGACTCTTTTCCTACCTATTGCTTATTTTGTTTTACTTTGAAACAGGGTCTCCCCGTGTAACCTTGAATTCATTGTGTATTCTAGGTCAGTTAGAAAATAATGGCAATTCTGCCTCCACCTCCCAAGCACTGGGATTACATTCATGTGTCACCACACCTGGCTGTTTTCTCAGGTTTTGACTGTAAGATTACTGAAATTAAATCTCAGTTTTATCTAGTAGTTCACTGACAGCAAAGACAAAAAAGAAAAGAAGACAGATAGAAAGAGAAAGAAAGAAAAAAGAAAGAAAGAAAGGAAGGAAGGAAGGAAGGAAGAAAGAAAATAATAATCCACTAAATAGATTCAATAGAAGAACAAGGAAGCCATGTTCTTCTCTGTGTTGGATTTTGAAGAAAATTACTCCCATGGGACTTTCTAAATGACTTTATGGAATAAGAATACATTTATAGCCAGTGTTGCTGAAAATTTCCCATGACTGGTTTGAAGTTAACCATGGAAAAAATAATGACTCAAGTTCTCTGACCTCTAAGCTACTTCCTCCAGCAAGCAGACTACAAGTAGCTGGCAGTTGAAGAACACATGATCAACTCCAAATAACTTTGAATTGAATCATAAACAAAAGGCTAATTTACTAAATATCTCTTTATTTGCTGTAGACAGTGACTTCTGAGTTTTGAACCACAGCCTATACTTGAGACCTGCACAGAAGGATTGTTTTATCCAAGGTTCCCATCGTGACTCCAAATTATACAACATCATGTCTTCTGTGGTAGAAAAATGCTCATCTCTCTACACCCACATCCCTCATGCCACCCCTAACCTCTTCCTGAACCTATCACCATGATTCCCCCTTCCTCTCAAGTTCCTACCTACACCCATATGTTTACAATTCTCTTTTTAATGTGTGTGTGTATTCTTTCATGCATTGTGTGTGTGTGTGTGTTCACATGCACATGCATGTGTGTACTTGTATGTGGGGATGCTCTCTACTTCTTTTGAGACAGGGTCTCCCACTGGCCTGGATCTCATTAGGTGAGTCTAGCTGGCCAGTGGACCCCAGGGATCCCCTGTCTCTCCCTCCCCAGCCCTGGGATAACATGTGTGCACTACCATACCAGGCATTATTATGTGGGTTCGGGGGTCAGACTTCAGATCTCAGGCTAAGATATCTCCCTGGCTTTGACTTTACAGTTCTGTCAAGACCAGCAGGAACATCACTGGGCATTCTCAGGACCGGTGCAGGATTCTAGAGCAGCCCTTCTAAGACCAGCTGTGACTTACCGAAATTGGGTGACCCGAACTGACTCAAAACCGCGGATTCCTCTGTATGCTTCTTTAAGCTTAGAAAGAAAACAAACGACAGTGTTCCGATCTTTGTCCTCACACATCAAAGAAACAAAATTGGAGCAAAACACAGATGCAAACAACAAATAAACCAACAGCAGATGAGCAAAGAAAGAAGGGACCCTGGGAAGAAGTTATGTGTCAGAACAAATACAGTTAAAATAACAGCTGAGAACACATGCACACCATTTATTTTTGAGGATGCTAGGAGTGTGTAAATGGCCAGAGGCTGGGGAGGTGGCTCCATCAGGAAAGAGATTGCCACAGGAATGAGGACTTGAGTTCAGAATCCCAGCATTCATGTAAATGGGGTACATAGCCACATACATCTGTTAACCCCAGTGCTGGGAAGTAGAGACAAGCAGATCCTGGAGCTGGTTGGTCAACCAGTCTAGCCACTTGGTGAGTCCAGTAGGAGGCCTTGTCTCAAAAATAACAATGATAATGTGTGGACACCTTTAAATTAATTAGATTAATCAGAAGGCACTTGGCATCTGCCTCTGGCCTCCACACGTGCACACAGAGACGGGTGGTATTGGAATAATGGGAATAGGGTAAATGATATAGTAAATGTACCCAGATCTGTGCTCTGGCATACTGACTGGTCTACTTTTTACGTGACTTCGCTACGAAGTCAAGTTTTGTTCAGTAACTCTTCTCAGCTTCTAAGAGATGCTTCTTTATGGAACTAATTAAAATGCTGACGATTGAGTTTAGGTTGTGACCATTTAGTATGTGTAGTTTAAAAACCATAAAATAGTCAAGGATCCTTAGTATAGCATTCAAATCAGCAAGAAAAACCAAACCCAAGTCAACTGATAGAATCTCAGGAAAACGCTCAAGGAACATCAACTGTGGGCAGAGTGAATAGGGGCTCTGTAAGAACTCATCAAATGTAAGTCACTAAATATGTATTAAGGGACTGAAGAGTTGGCTCAGCAGTTAGTTAGGAGCATGCAAAGGGCCTGACCTCCTCTGTTCCCAATGTCCACCCATAGGTCTAACTCCAGGGGACCTGCCTCCCTCTTCTGGACTCTGCAAGTACTGCACTCTTCACTCATACCTGCACACACACACACACACACACACACACACACACACACACACTTTAAAATTAAATACATCTTTTAAAAATATGTTATTAAGGGGCTAATTCAGTCAGTAAAGCACTTGTCTTGCATGAAGATCTGTGTCTGAGCCCCAGGACCCACATTAAAAAAAAAAATCCAGATGTGATGGTACATGCTTATAATCCCAGCACTGAGGAGGTAGAGACAGGCAGATCATACAGACTTACTAACCAGCCCAGCTGAATTGGCAAGCCCCAGGCCAAAGAAATCCCTGTCCAAAAGGAGGAAAAAGCAGGAGGATAAAGAAAGGGGGGGGAAGAAAAGAAAACACATTTGAGGCTGTTTTCTCTGTTCCCCACATGTGCACACAGCACCCACATGGGTGACCCTTGTATACAAATATGCACACATATAAAATATGGATTAAATACATGTTCTTATTTGAAGAGCATCTGAACTCATGGTTAGAAGGAAAACCCTCATATAATACATAGTGCTTACTTGATTTTCAATTCCAGTTGTGTAGTAGGCGTACACAGCAGAAGATGAATTCCAAAGGTCTTTGGTAAAAGTTGCATTCATTTCAAAAGTGCCCCAAACCTCTATAGGAAGTGGGGAAAATAGATACAATAAATTTGTAACTTGATTTTATCAGCAGCATAAAATTATGAAAGCACAATTCAGAACCCATGGTAGATATTTTTACTTATTTATTTATTTGTTTCCCCGTAATTCTCAAGTCACTCAACACTGTGTGTGTGTGTGTGTGTGTGTGTGTGTGTGTGTGTGTCCGTATTTGTTTGTCTGTGTCTGTGTGTCTGTGTACATGGAGATGGGATGTTTGGTGTCTGTCTCAATTATTCTCTACCTTATTTTTGGAGACAGGGTCTCTCACTGAACCTGGAGCTCATGAATTCTGATAAATAAGCTGGCCAAAGAGCCCAGGGATCCTAGAGTCTCTGCTTCCCCTGTTTTGAGATCCAGTGTGCCCAACTGAAGATCCAACCTCAAGTTCACATGCTTCCACACCAAGCACTTTATTGGCTGAATCATCTCCTCTGCCCCAACACAACTTCCAAGCTGTATGCTAACTCTCACAAGCCCCATGCTTACTAGCTCAGGGATAGTGCTCCTCTGTACAGAGCTGGTCTCTCTGTGGACAACTCCTGCTCAGTCTTCACTCAGGGTCTAATCATCAGCTATTCTGGAAGCCCTTCTGTGGTCCCCAAATGCAAAATCCTTCTATCTCTGAATTCCATCACTGCTTTTTCTATCTGGCTATACCTGTCTCCACAGTACTGTGGGAAGCCCCTCATGAGCACGTTGCCTGTCTGAGCCTTCTTTCTATTTCTTGCAGATGGATCAGAAATGGGTCTTCTTCCAAAATGTGGGCTTTCATTAGCATTTGGTGAAAACAATTCTTTTCTTTCTTATATTACAGCCCAGCCTCCCCGACTAGCCTGATAGTTCATACATAGCAAGACAAGTGCGTTGTGGCTTCTCCAAGGGTTTACTCTGGAACTGGACATGAAGATGGTCCTTAATAGACACACGATGCCATAACATGAATTGCTGTGGTCCTGGGAAGGAGAAGTAGGCATGCCCAGTTAAACTGGACTGCTTCTGGCTCCTCCCTCAGTATTTCCTCATACCTAAAACCCAGAGCTTCCAGATGACTAGAACAGTCTTTCGGAAGCTCCTCCTCCTCTTCCTCTTCTTCCTCCTGCTCTTTCTCCTCCCCATCCCTTTTCCAACTCCTCTTCCTTCTCTTCTCTCTTCTCCCTCTTTGCACACAGTGTCTCAAACTATAGCCTAGACCGTCCGAGAACTTACTATGAAACCTAAGCTGCCCTCAAACGTCAGGCAACCCTCTTGCCTCTGTCTCCAGAGTGCTCGGATTACAGGCACGAACTCCCACGCTCGGGGGAATTTTCTTAAAGTCCATTAAGGCCTGGAGTCCATGTCACTAGCCTCGTCTCATTCTTCATAAAACAGAAACATGTCAACAGTGGTTTCCCTAGTCTCTAAGGCTATATACATTGTGTGGGGGAAAGAAAAGAGAGCAGAGAAGGAAAGCATGCTGGCTCAGGCAGTTGCCCACTTGGATTACAGTGCATCTTTCTAAATCTCAATAGAATTCTGCAATCACAGAGCCGAGCTGCATGTGTCTAGGGGTTGAAATGGCATCCAAACATCATCTTGTAGTTTGGGATCTGCTGCACTGAGGAAGCTTTCATGGGTCTAGACAAATCTAACGGGGTACCACTGCCTCACAACCACCCTTCAGCATCAGCCAGGCAGAGTATATAATACTGTCTGTGTGGCATCCTGGGATGAGAGTACCCAAGCCAAGAGTTACTTACTTGCTCTCTCACAGAAATCAACACTCTGGCTGAGGTCGTTGAGAGGGCAGTTACAGCTTGAGAGGGGTCCAGCTGTGTGAAGGTAGCAGTTCTGGGGATCAAGGCAGGAGGGAGGAAACCAAGTATAGCTGTCTTCACAGGCACACTCCGGGAACCCCTGCAGGGTTCTGCAGTCTACATATAGAAAAAGAAAGAGAACACAGTTTCACCGTGTCTGCTTTCTAAATCAACTTCTGCTCAGTCCTTGGCTCTGACTTGGAATCTGAACCAAGGCTTTCTCAGCAGAAGCTGGAAGGATGGCAGTGTTTAAGATATAGACGTGTCCAACTCCAGAGACTCTGAGGTAGCTGTGAAAATCCTAGCAAAGACAAAAACCCAAATAGCTTGGCTTAGCATCCAAAACAAGGCTACAGATCCCACCGGTACCCACTGTGATGGAAGGAAAGGCAGAAGAGCATGGTCACCACATAGAGTTATTGACAGGGTCTAAAGGGTATTTGACTGTTATCTCATGGAGTCCCCATTCATCCACCTTTCAGCACTCCAAGGGAGACCTTCATAGCTGCATGCCAGGGCTGGAGACATGATTCAGGGTTTAGGAGCTCTTGTTGCTCTGCAGGGGACCTGAGATTGGTTCCTAGCTATCCTGGCGGCCCACAGGCATCTAGAACTGCCACTCCAGGGCATCTAAAGCCTTCTGCTGGCCTCCTCGGGTACCAAGCATGCATGTAGTGTACATATATACATGCAGGTAAAGTACTCATACATGCTGAGTATTGTGAAACACTCCTTTAATTCTAGGACTCGGGAGGCAGAGGCAGGAGGATCTCTATGAGTTCAAGGCCAGTCTGGTCTACAGATCAAGTTTCAGGACAACCAGGGCTACACAGAGAAACCCTGTCTTGTGGCGGGGGGGGGGGGGGGGGGGGACGACACTCATATACAAAAATTTTAAGTGTTTAAGTGTTTTAAAAGCTTAGAAAGGCAGAATGATTTGGAGGTGGGGTAATGATGAAAATGACTACCAGTCAATGTTGTGCATTTGTTATTTTGTGTTGGATCTGGCATGCCCATCAAAAGCCTTCCATCTTAACAGAAAGGTGAAGGGTGGGGCTGGGCAGGGGCGGGCAGGGATGTGAGGGTGAGACAGTCTAGGATATGTCTGAGAAACATACATGGGAGTGTGTAGTGAGTGCTGGTCAAACTTTACCGTGCTTCCTGGAGCATTTCACCCCCAGAGTTTCTGATCCAACACATGGACTAGAGAATTTGCATTTCTATCCAGTTCCCTGCTCCTGATGGTGGTGGTGATCTGAATACTTTGGGACTCACAGCTTTAGCCAAGTCATTAAACTTCTCTGGGAACCACTTTCATGTTTTGAGTTACCAAATATTTCTTGCTATCTTCTAGATACACACTGGGATTTCGTATCCTGGCCTCATGAGGCTGGATGGGGTCATAGAATAAATTCTGGCCAATAAGATAGAAACAGAATTAGTGTCTTCCATTCTCAGCCCAAGATTGTCATTGGCTGTAAGATGGTCTCCAGGGTTTCATTTCTTTGTTACTCAGAATAGATACACTTGAAGTAGGGTCTCGTCCATCAGCTGGTACCTGAGCGACACCCACAGACACAGCTCCTTTGCCAACATACAATGCACATGTCCCATTAAGAAGAAACATTAGGTCTTGATGCCACAGAGCTTGTGTGGAATGATCATTTTTCACAGCACAGCCTGCCTACCCTGACTGGCCCGCCCCTCTCCCCATTTACACTCCCAGTCCCTGGGAAGCTAATTTACACGTGGTGGCCTTCACTCTGATGATCTTGCTGGGCCCATGTAAGCAGGGTGATGGAGACTTCAAATGCTTCAGAAGTCTTTTCAGTTCTCTCTTCTCCCTGGGATCCCTGTACGTCATCTGAAGCAACACCTCATACTCCTGGACTGGAGGGAGAGAGAGGTTATCAGCAGGTCTCTGTGTGAGGGGAAGATCACTTAGCCGTCATCACGTCCTGCTTAGAGCTCCCGGGCTGTCCCTGACACTGGTCACTACATTCTGCACGTCCAGACGTTGACTTAACACTTGCGCAAGCAGACACGCCTCACACATGCCTCGTACAGACCTCTCCTCCCACTTACCTCTCCTCCCACTTCTGCTAGGCCAATAGTTCCTGTGCTCTCTGTCCTACCCCAGACTCAAGCAGAAACAGGCTTGAACATCCTACTTACCCTTCCGTCATACCTTAGCTTTGGTTTCCTTGAAATATCTCCAACATAAACCCCCCAACCTCACCCTTTCCAAAGAACTTGTTTTTTTAAAATGTTCCACTAATTAGTGGAAATTTGGGAATTTGCTTGAAATACAAAAGCAAAACACAACCAGACCTTAGCATATATCTGTGCACACTTACCTCCAGCTACTCGTTTCTGTAAATAAACAATTTTCCTTTCTTGCCCCAAAGATGAGCCTTCTGTACCTGGGGCTCTGGTGTCCTGGGCTTCCTTCCACATGCCAAACCCAATCTTACCTTGGGGCTTTGCATGTGCTAACTCTGTAGCCAGAATGACTGGGTTCAAATCTTGTCTACAGTTCCTTGGGAGTACCTCCAAATGGTGGGGAACAGGGTAAATGTGACCCTGTTCACTTTCCCAGGAGTCAGTGGTACTGACACCAGATAGGTTGGATTAAATTCTGACTTACAGCCCCTAGCTCTGGGCCCTAGTTTCATGGTCTCTAAATAAAGATGACCATGAATAGTCAAAGTGTGAGTGTGATGGTTTAATTTATATAAAAGAACTAAACACAGCCTGGCATAGTGACAGCCCAATAAATAAATAAATACTTGCTGTATTTTATTGTCATTGTTATTGTTGGGGAGATCCTGTTTGTGGCATTCCATATTAAAGTTATTTTTTGTTTCATTTTCCTGAAGAACTGTAGTCTCGCACTGGGGACATGGTTCATGCCAAGCCTAGCACATGGTCATATGTCGTGTAAGTGTACTTAAATGCATTGCATGCCAGAAAGTTTATTGTGGACTGCGCTAGAACCTAGCCATCATCTGTGTGGGTCAGTGTCTTCATAAGGAAATACATTCAGTGTTCCAAACATCGGGCCTGTGTGTTGACATCCACACCAGGACTCATCCCCAAGCTGAGAGCTCTGCGCATTAATTACTTTCATAGGCACAAGAGAATAGGAACAAAGAGCAGGCTCCTGTTGGGTGTGGTGCAAGATGCTCATCCCCCTTGTCAGCTCTCCTGGATTTGTAGTCACCTAGGAGACACACCTCTGGAGCGGTATTTGAAGGCGTTTCCAGAGAGGTTTAACTGAGAAGGAAAGCCCACCCTGAATGTGGATGGCACCATTCCAGGAGCTGAATAGAAGAGGAGGGAGAGGAAGCACACTGAGCACCAGCAACCATCCCTAAGCTTCCTGAATGTGGACATGGTGTGACCAGCTGTCTGCCGCTCTTTCCTGGCATGATGGACTGCATGGGCTCTGAAATCATGAGTCCAAATTAACCGGTCCTTCACTGCAGTGCTTTGGTAAGACATCCTGCCACAGCAGCAAATAGACCAACTAGTACACCGAGTTTTTTTTGTTTTTTGTTTTTGTTTTTTTTTTAATCCTTAAAAACGTCTTACTCAAGAATTACCACTATTCTCACTTAACAGATTTGGATAATTCCATAATGTGCCTAAGATCACCTGGCAGTTGCTGGGGTAGGAAGCCTGTTTTCTTGGCATCAGTGTCCCCAGTACAGGGACCTCTAGCAGGGTCTTACCTGATTGTCTTTTCTCAACCACACTGACATCTTCTTTTGTTTTGTTGTTGCCATTTTTCTGCTAAAAAAAAAAAAAAAAAAAAAGGAAAGAAGACGGCTGTGGTGAAGCTTTGTGATCTCCAAATCGTAAGGCCTGTGGAGTTTCCTAGATGACCTGAAATTGCTGATCTAATACCCAAGCCTAGAGTGGTAGGAGATGGCCGAGAGAGGCCTTGCTAAGGCTGCCTTGAGCAAAGACCTGGAGGAATGATGGAGTCTGCAGAAGAGGAAGTGATGGATCTGCAGGAAGAGGAAGTGATGGAGTCTGCAGGAAGAGGAAGTGATTGAGTCTGCAGGAAGGGGAAGTGATGGTCTTTGCAAGAGGCAGGAACAGCATGTGTGCAGGCCAGAGCTATGAATGAGTCCAGCTGTGATGATAAAGTAAAGGACTGGAAAACATGAAGAAGTGAGGGAAGGGAGAAGACTAAGAGGTGGGGATGGAGTCCACAGAGGCAGGTCATGTAGACAGAGGCAGGTCATGTAGACAGAAGCAACTCGTGTACATCTAGCAGACCACAGAAAGAAGATTTTAAGATTTGTAGGAAGGGTTGTTGTTGTTGTTGTTGTGTGTGTGTGTGCACGTTGCATATACATGGGTATATTAGTGAGTGCAGCCATGTACCCATGGGAAGACCAGAGAAGCTATTGAATGTCTTCCTCTGTCACTCTTTAGTTTATTCCTTGGAGACAGGGGCTCTCACTACAGTGAATCTGGTCACTGTTTTGGTTGACTGCCTGGCTCAGTGTCTGTCTGTCTCCACCCTCCTGTACTGGGGTTACAGCCATTCCCAGTTTTTTTTTTTTTAAGTGCATGCTGAGGATTTAAACTTGGATTGTCATGCTTCCAGAACAAAAGGTCTTCACCACCGCATCAGTTTTGTAGCCCTGATTTTAGCTTTTACCTGAGAGTTATTCGGAGTTCGGACAGGGGGAACACAAGAAAGATTCGCTCTGATTTACTTTACAAAAGCCTTAACCTTGAAGCCACGTTAAGAATGGACAAGCACTCCCCGTGCTGAGTCGCCCAGCCTGGATGCAGGGGGAGGAGTTTGGTCCTGCCTCAACTTAATGTGCCAGGCTTTGTTGACTCTCATGGGAGCCTGGCCCTTTCTGAATGGAGACAGAGGAGGAGTGTGTGTGTTGAGGGGGAGAGGCTGGGGGGAGGGAAGGGAGGGGTTGAGGGAGGGGAAATTGTGGTCAGTATATAAAATAAATGAAAAAAATTAATTTAAAAAGGTCTTTTTTTTTTGCCTTTTGAAAAAAGAATGGCCAGGCACAGAAGCAATGGAAGTGTTTCTGGGGTTACCAAGGTACTACAGGAGTAAGACAGCGAAGCCGTAGATGACAGAGGCCGCAGTAGTGGGAGAAGTTAGGAGTGTCTGACTGCTGCTGGATGTATTTTAAAGTCAATTTTAAAACTGGTCGACAGAGGCAACAGTACAAGGTTCAAGCATGGCACTGTTTCACCCGGGTAGAAAGTGGTGTCGCAGGAAAAGAAGAGTGGGTTTAGTAAGAAAAGTTCAAGGGTTCAGTTTGGGACGTGTGAAGTTGAGGAGTGTTAGTGCCCAAAGGGATGGTGGCTCCATGAGTGAAGAGTTCAGGCCGAAGCATCCGGATGAAAATCCACACTCGGGAATCGTCCGTGAGCTGAAACCATTCAGACCATGATCCTAGATGAAACCATCGAGAAAGTGAGGGGCCCGTAGCCGGGGTGACGGCTCAGTTGTCAAAGCATCTGCTGTACAAGGGTAAGGAGCCACCAGAGTGTGGGTCCCCAGAACCTATGTACATGCTGAGTAGGCAGGGTGGCCTGCCTCTGATTCCAGCCCTAGAAGATGGATACACAGAACAAGCTAGCTAGAAAGAGTCATCGTGTCACAGACCTCTGGGCCTGAGAGATCCTGACTCAATAAATAAAGTGGAAAAGCAGTTGAGAAGGATTTCTGTTATCAACCTCGGGCTTCTGTGTGTGTATATACTCTCACACACGTGTGCATACACACATGCAAACACACATACTCATAAATTTGCAACAAATACAGACAAATAGAAAAAAACAAGAAATGTAAGTACACTGGCACTTGAGAGGTAGGCAGGCTACTGCAAGTTTGAGGCTAACCTGGTCTACACAAAGAGTTCCATGCCACCAAGAACTACATGACAAGACCCTGTCCCAAAAAGCATAAAACGCTGGGCAGTGGTGGCCCACGCCTTTAGTCCCAGCACTTGGGAGGCAGAGGCAGGCGGATCACTGAGTTCAAGGCCAGCCTGGTCTGTAGAGCAAGTTCCAGGACAGCCAGAACTACAGAGAAACCCTGTCTCCAACAACAACAAAGCATAAAACAAGAGAAGAATGATAGCACACATCTATAATCCTCAAAAGTAGGAGGTAGAGGCAGGAAGATCAGCAGTTCAAAGCCAGCCTCAGCTACACAGTGAGTTGGAGACCAGCCTGCATTGCATGAGACCCTGTACTAAGCAACAACGTGAGAAGAAAAAGGCGGAGTAGAAATGATGGAGAAGGCCCATGGGTCGTTAGTGTCCACCCACATGGCTTTTCTGTGCCCAAGAGGCTATAGCAGAGAATGTGTTGAACTAGACAAGAGGGTTACATTTTCGGGGGAGACCCTCATTTGCAATCCAGTCACGCGCACTTCAACGAGCTCCAATAGCTTCCTGAAGACCTCACAGTGAACGCTGGTAATCCTGAGAGGAGAACTCAGGACTTCGGATGGGAAGTCCGCCAGCCTCGGTAGCCCAGCTGCCTGCACAGTGATAGATTCTGAAGGTGACAGGAAGGTAGAGAGGAGAGATGGTTGCCAAGGGAAACAGGACATGTGCACCAACTCACCTGCAGGAAGCCATCGGTGCCCTTGGTCAGAGTGAACAAAGGGATGAGCCACAGGAATCCAGCTCTCATTTCCAGGAGCTCCTTCTACCCTCTCTGGCCTGAACATAGACACCCGTGTCTAGTCACCTGGGAGGCAGCGTACTAAAACAAAAATTATGAGCCAAGACTGTAAACAGGTACGTTCAACATCAGCCCCTTAAGTTTTACTGGGATTTTCTTTGTCCCATGAAAATATCCAAGGGTTCTAAGAAGCACAAACTCTATAAAGTGCTTAAACTTAAAGATAACAATCAGCCAGTCTAGAAAGTTTCCTTCTTATTAGCTGATGGAGTCAGTAACAAATTGTTCTTAAGTTTCTACTTATGCTAAATAATTTGGACATAATTCAACACATAAACATTGTGGTGATTCAAAAGAAAAATGTCCCTCATAGGCTCTGGTGTGTGAACATTTGGGCCCCAGGTGGTGGCGCTGTTTGGGGAGGTTGTGGAACTTTTAGGAGGTCAAGGCTTGCTGGAGAAAGCACATGGGGGGCGGGCAGCTTTGAGGAGTTTACAGGCTCACCTACTTCCAGTCCGACTTCTCGGCTGTGCGTTTGTGGGTGAATATATGAGCTCTTAACTTCCTGTTCCCACTGCCTGTTGCCACGCTTCCCTTACCATTACAGACTTTCCCTCCGGACCTTTCTTCCTCTAGTTGCCCTTGGTCATGCTCTTTTATCGCAGCCACAGAAAAATAACTAATACAGACATGGTCATGAAATTAATCTTTTATAGCCAGGCTATTTGGTGTTGGAGAAAAATCATGCTGACTTACAATTGTTTTGCCTAATACTTAGCTACTAGGCACGCGAGGCCTCTGCATTTTTCATTTTAATTAAAATCATATTTAAAATTCAGTTTCTCAGATGAAGGCTATAGCTCGGTGGTAAAGCACTTGCCTAGCATGAAAGAGTTCAGCCTGCAGGAACACAATGCAACACACCACACACACACACACACACACACACACACACACACACACACACACACAATCAGTTTCTCAACTGCATTAACTATACATATTTTTGTCCTTGTGTTTTTGAGATAGGATATCATGTAGCCCAGGCTATCCTCAAATTCACTACTAGCTAAGGATGACTTTAAATTTCCTAGCTGTACATCCCAAGTGCTAGGACCACCAACATGTGCCACCAAGGTCAGTGTATGTGGTCCTGGGGATAAACCCAGTGTTTCACACATCCTACACAAGCATTCTCTCAACTGAAACACATCCCTAGCTACTGGATGTATTTCTAAGATTCACAAGTCACAAGTGGCTAAGTAGTACATCACAGAATACCTCCATCAGTTTTGAAAGTTTAACTGGATAGCAGTGATTGAAAATAAAGGATTATTTCCCCCACAGACTTTCAGCATTTCTTTTACAGCTCCATAGAAAATAGTTTTAAAAATGGTTCCCAGACTCAATAATCCACTGGAGTAAGTGTACAGATCAGTACAGAGTGGAGCTCTCTCCGTCACGTACCTTGCTTCTTGGTGAACTTAAGTCTTCATGTGCACACTGACATCTCCACCAGATGCTGCTCTCTGACCTAAAGAGAAAAGTGTCAGGGATGGGGGAGGACTACTATACCCACGGTTGGTTTTCTAGGGCCTTCTGGGGCTGCTCGGGAAGTGTGGAACACAGACGACATCTGCATCACCTTTCCCCTTGGGAGAATGAATGGTCTTCTCACACCCCACCTTCCCTTTTGCCAAAGACTCCTCTTCGATCTTTGGCTGGCTGAGTCTGCAGACGGTAACCTAGGCTTCAACCACTCTTTTAGATCTTGGCTTACCTGCTCTAAAGCCTGTCTGCTTCTGCCTGCGTTCACTGTTCTCCAAGCTAATGGGTATTTGTCTCTGAAGAACAGCATTTCAATTTTTTTCTAGCCTGCAGTAACACAACACACACACACAGACACACAGACACACAGACACAGACACACACACACACACACACACACACACACACACACACACACACACACACACACGCATTTATCCTTCTGTATCAGCATTTGGAGATTGGTCCAGGGCCACTGAACATACCAATATCTGCACAAATCCCTCATATAGAACAGTAAAATAGTGGTTCTCAACGACCCTTTCACAGGGGTTGCATATCAGATATCCTGCATATCAGATATTTACATTATGGTTCATACCAGTAGCAAAATTACAGTTATGAAGTAGCAATGAAAATGATTTTATGGTTGGGGGGGTGTCACCAGAACATGAGGAACTGTGTTAAAGGGTCACAGCATTAGGAAGATTAAGAACCACTGAGGCAGACTATCTGACAGTGACTTAGACACATCTTCCCACAGAGTCCAGGTCATCTCTAGATCACCTGAACACAGTGTGATGTAAGTGCTACGAAAATAGATGTTATATTGCATTGCTTAGGGGATGACAAGAGAATGTCTGCATGTGTTCAGGGTAGACACCTATTACTATGCACTTGATTGAATTAGCAGACGTTTTGTTTTATATATGTATATATGTATATACACACACAGCATAAATTGAATTCTTTCATGAGCTGTACTTTGGATTCTCTCTCTCTCTCTCTCTCTCTCTCTCTCTCTCTCTCTCTCTCTCTCTCTCTCTCTCTCTTCTCTCTCTCTCTCTCTCTCTCTCTCTCTCTCTCTCTCTCTGTGTGTGTGTGTGTGTGTGTGTGTGTGTGTGTGTGTGTGTGTGTTCTAGTTTCTCTTCTGTTTCTATGACAAAGTGCCCTGACAAAAAGCAACCAAAGGAGAAAGCCTTCATTCAGAGTGAGTTCCACCCCCTCATTTAACAGTCAAGACAGTCTTCAGGGGACTCCCCTACCGGCCAACCCAATTCAGACAATCCTCAAGTGAGGCTTTCTACTCAGGTAACTCTAAGTTACATTAAAGTGACAGTTCAAACTAACTGCCACGCTGTTTTTTGAGTCAAGGTCTCATGTAGCACAGACCTGTCTCAAATTCACTGTGCAGCAATGGACTGATCCTCCTGCCTCTACTTCTGAATTTCCGAGATAATGAGTATGAATAACCACACCATTGGATATAGCCAAACCTTGGGTACTTTCCTTGGTTTTAGTTTATTTCCATTTAATTGTTAAGCTTTCAAGCATGACCAACTTAATATACTTCAATGCAGTCCAGCCCCAGAGCGAGGGGCCGGGGCTGCTCCCTCTCCTTTTTCTCCACTTCCAGGAAGACTCTTTTAATTTGAATGCTAGATATTCTTTTGCTTGTGACTTGTAACCCTGGAGTTGATGAATAGGATAACAGCCTCTGTGCATGTGTGCCCCATCTGTCCCTTCTCTGTGTGCCAAGGACTATTACTAAATAAAAGCCCTGGCCATCATGTGATTCTCCACAACTCGCTGCTCTCTCCTGCTAAAAACTCTTTCTCCCAGGTGCAGCCTGAGGCTGTAAACCCAGCTCAGAAAGCCTGGGCGACAGCTCTGGGCATCGTAAGGAAGTCTTCTCTCCCACCTCCTTATTCCCTTGCCCCTTCCTCTGGACTGCCTCTTGGGATTTTCAGAAATGATTATCAGTGATGCACGGTTGAGGTTGTGTTGGTTGGTAGGCCAATCATCAATAGATGACCATAAAGAAAGAAGAGAAAGTGAAGAGGCAGCAGAGGAGATACAGAGGGAAGGGTTGAGACTAGAAGGGGAGCATTTAGAAAACCTAGACATCCATAGTTTTCCTAAAGCCTGTTAAATCTTCATTAGGTCCAGCCTAGCTATGGATATTATTAAAAGTATTCAGCAATGCTCATGTCCAGGCAGATGTACTTCTGGACAATTTCTACTCTAGGTAAAAGATCTACACACTTAACCTGGTTCTGCGGTAAGTGTCTGGTGCAGGTTTGGGTACCTGTATTAGTCAAAGTTCTATTGCTGTGACAAAATATCAGGAAAAAAGCAACTTGAGTTAGGAACGACTCACTTCGGCTCATGGCTTGAAGGTATAGTCCATCAAGCAAGGAGGGCGTGGTAGCAGGCGCTGAGTTTTCTGGTCACATTGCAGCCACAATTAGGAAGCAGAGAGAGCCTCGTGCTGGTGGTCCGCTCCTTGTCTCTGTTTTATCCAGTCTTGAACGCCAGTCCATGGAATAGTGTCACCCATATTCAGGGGTCTTCCCACCGCATCTAACCTAATCCAAATGTTCCCTCATAGACATCAGAGTTTTGTCACCTTTCAGGTTCACATCAGTATTAACCATCACAGCGCCAAAATCTGAACTAATCATCTTCCACCCTCTGCTTCCTGTGCTGTAGGGTTGGATAATTCATTAAATAAAAACAAGAGACCCTAAGGTAGGTATATCTGAACTCAAATGAGTAGTGAATAACATTTTTAGGATAATTTTGCTCTCTGTGATACTTGGAACATTCTCCAATGGCAGGTAACATGAATTTATCTGAAATTCAGATTCAACTGGGCGTCCTGTGTTGGACAATAAGTCAAAGGGATAGCAATGGCATCTCCAGGTACAGAGCAAAGCTAGACGCCTTCTTTCCCATGTTGACATTACAAATGGATGCCTATGACATCCTTAGGCTTCCTATGTCTTTCTGTATTCACCTTTAAGATAAGAGAATCAGCGTCTAATTCCCAGGTTTCATTTTTCTCAGGTTTATGGATAAATGGTCATAGGGTTGGGGGTGGAACAATAAAATTTGGACTCAGTATTCTCCTTAGGAAAAGGAAAGGGAGAATGGATAGGTATAGGATATTAATCAGAAGAGTTATCCACTATGTGTACGTGTACGTGTGTGTGTGCGCGCGCGCACGCTTGTGTGTGTGTGTTTGTGTGTGTGTGTGTTGACCACACACATCCTGCTTAACTTCGCATTCTTAGACATAAGCCTCACAGCATTTTCGTCCATTTCCTTCCAAGTCAGAAGGATCCCAGAAACTCAAAAGAAAAAAAAAAAGAAAAGAAATGCCCAGAATCTTTGCGTAATTCCACAAATGAGTTGTCCTTGTCACTAGAGCATGGGTGTTTACATCACATTTCACTCTGGGGGCAGCTAATGCCTGGCAGACAGCTGTGTTGGCACTACCATCTGTGGAAAGGCTTAACCACAGTGGGGGGATGCCCCCCTACTTCCTTGAATTCATTCAAGTGAATTCACTTCTGATAATCCCTGTCCTTTACATAACCACAAACAATCATTAAAACTTGCTGTTGTACCTCTGGGGACAGCGGCACATTGTCTCCACGGTCTTTCAGTTCTGTGTTTGTGGACTCTGATCCACATGACGCAGACCCAAAACTGCTCACACAGACACCCTCCAGCATTTTAAGCAACCATCTAATCTTAGGTACCGTTGAACTCTGGGCTTTTCTGTCTTTAGCGTTCATGGAATTATACCTTTTCTTCTGTAAATAGAAGCATCCCCCACAGAATGACCTCTCCCCTCTCGGCCTTAAATTGCAAGCCCACGGGTGTGCACACACGGGGATGACAGAGCAGGGCTCCGCGGAGGACAAAGAGAATCACGGAGGCTCAACCAGGGTTAGGCAAAGGATGTGAACCAACTCAGCTTTATCTCACTTCTCATTCTGTGGGTTTGGGATAATACTTTTGTGGGAGGTGTCTTTGCATAGGAGTCCCCCCTCATCCCTGGGGCTGCTTGCCTTTTAGATAGACTTCCTTGTTTATCCTGAAGTGGGTAGATGTAATAGAGAGAATAGTGGGGGTGGGGGGTGGGTAGTGCCCGGAAAAGGCAAAAAAAATGTTTGGAAAGCCTATCAAGTTAAAGAGCTAAATTTCCCCTGAAAAAAAAAAAAATAACTTAAAATTATCTAAAATTTCAGTGAGTGTCCATTTATATATAGACATGACAAAAAAAGAGTTGTTTGTTTGTTTGTAGTTGTTGTTTTGAGAGAGGATCTCCTGTAGCCAAGGTTAGCCTCCTATTCACTATGCAACCAAACCTTAAAATCCTAATTCTCCGGCCTCTACTACCTACATGCATATCATAAATATGCAGTACCCTACCCATTAAATCAGGGCTCAGGATTGAACCTCAGACCTTGGACCCTACTCTACTGAGCTACATCTCCAGCCTCCCAACCCCCCAGCCCTGCAGAGTAAAATTTTAAGCACATAATTTATACTTTAGCATACCTGTGTGTACAATGTGGAAGGAGAGGCCTGGGTGAGTCAGACCAATCCTTGGGTTTGCTGCTTAAATGTAAGGTTTCGTGAACTGTCACATGCTCTCCGGAGTCAGCGTCCACCTCCGCTGTGAGGGGTAACACTGGGTCCACTCACATCCACTCAGATCCAGGGTCTACGTGCATACCGTCTACTTTCCACTACAGAACACTCATCTAATTGTCCTTCCATTCATTCATGCCTGTCACCAGACGTAAGTCTGGAAGTACTGAAGATGTTCACTTGGACTGGCTTTCTCCTCTCGCTGGTCCTTAATCCCTGAGCATCTTCGAGATGAGCTGAGAATTCTTGGAAAACTAAGGTCTCGGTACAGAACAGAGATGGAATTTTACCAGTTCTAAGTCTTGAAGGGTCTAAAGAATTATTTAGCTCAGTTGCCTCTTCTCCATGGACATTCTACCAATCGGACAAACTCTGATTTTTTTCAACCACTGTGAGAAGAGGGTTGTCAATTTCCCAAACACAGTGAAGTACACTGGCTACTAACATTATAACTCTATGGACTGCTGTGATGACAGCTCCACGCATTAAGAGAGAATCTGGCGGGTGAAGAAGATGTCTCAGTGGGTGAAGTGCTTGCTGTTAGTGTGAAGACCTGAGTTCTGATCCCTAGCGCCTATGTAAAAAGTCAGGCAAGGCCACACCTGTCTGTAACCCCAGAGACAGGACGATCCCTGGAGCCCACTGGCCAATCTAGCCAATCGGTGAGCCCTAGATAGTGAGAGACCTACTTAAAAAAAAAAAGTCATAAGATGCAAATTAACAAAGAAGACATCAGAAGTCAACTTCTGGCCTCTAGACATGTGCACAGGACATGTGCCCCCACAAAACACATATGCACATGCATATAACATATACCGGGCGAGGGGTGTGGCAGAGAAAAAGTAAAACCCCCAGAAGCTATGGTGAAACTCACTTTTGCAAACCCCTGGGGATGGGGCTGGAAGGTCTCTGTGTTGCAGGACCCTTGTTGATTCTGCCTTTCTGTGTTGCCCTGAATGGCTGTACCTTCAGAGGCCAGTGTGGCCCTCCTAAGGCTGAGTCCTTTCTATTCCCAAACTGAGCTGGTACACAGCTGGTTTTATAGCAGCCTGCATGTCCTCTGCCCTTCATTCCACTTCAGCTGGAAAACACTTCTCCTGTTGCTGGTGATTTCAACCCAACACACTGCCTGTCCCTTCCCAGCAAGGATGGTGTTTCTCTAGCCACCTGCTGGTGCTCTGTCTTAGAAGAGCATTGTTGAGGATGCCTCCTTGTTTTTAGCTCATCATTCAGGGTTTCAGCTAGACTCCTGATAGGGCTTATTTCCCTGGGAAAAAACATCCAGTTCAGTTACATTGTGAAAGGCCTGACTGCCAGCCTGGTAGCTTGGAGCTCTGTCAACCACTTATACCTGAAGATTTTTCTTCAGTGACCTGTACAGTGTGAGTTCCCCCAAGGAGTTACAGGGAGATTAATAATCTTGTAGCCAAGGTTTTTCTTCCATCCAAGTCTTCGGCCTCCCTGGAATCCACAAGTCATAACTAGGTATCATTTCCATCATGTGACATTGTTGACTATAGAAGATGAAGCCTAGAGAATCTGAGCCTCCTCCTGGATTGCTTTGCTTTGAAGAAAACTCAGCTGAATGGCACTTAGGAGAAATCAGTTAACTGTGACTGGGGTTGGGGAGATGTCTCAGTGGGTAAAAGTGCTTGCCCCACAAGTATGGAGACTGGAGTTCAAATCCCCAGATCCCCAGATAAAAACCAGATGTACAGCACAGCATCTGTGACCCTGGGACCCCTATGGAAAGATAGACCAGAGACGGGAGGAGTTCCAGGCCGTTCACAGCACAACTGGCCTGGTGCACACAACAGAAAACAAAGGGCCTTGTCTCAAACAGGACAGACAGCTGAGGTTGCCCTCAACCCCACACCTGAGTTATGGCATGTGAACACCTGTACTCCACACACAGACACACATGCACGCACACACATACACTCACATTCATGCACGAAGAAAAAAATCCAATTTACAAAATGTTTCCATATATATTGGGTTTTTTGGTTTTTTGGTTTTTTTTTTTTTTTTTTGGTAACCTTGTAAATTACCAAGAATTGTTTCAATTTCCATTTATGGCAAATGAAAAGGGTAGGCCTGAACTCCACTTCAAAGACTGTATCACTATTTCCTTCAATCCTCTTTCCCTTAGACTATGAGTCAGTCAGGTTTCATTTCTTGGAGCATGGTTTTAATAACTCAGGATTACAATTGGATCCCCATCTGCATACCTTACAAACAAGTCCTCTTGCTCAGGAAAAGGAAGCACACATGTTTCTCAGTAATCATCCTAGGAAATGTGAGTGTCTCAAATGCGGGAAGAGACTCTGGTTTACAAGGACAAGGACAAAAAGCCGGACCTTGTGGGAAGGCGCTGTAGAGCATGTTGTGCTGGGTCTTTGCCTGTGGACAGTTAGATTCAAGCTGCTGCCAATTCCTCCTGACTGACATTCTTTCCTGACTTTGAGACAAGGCCTCTAACTCACCATTCCCCTGTCTCTGATGGAATTACTGGTGTGTGCCACCATGTCAACACAACCCAATCTGAGACCTATTTAAAATAAGGGTAAAATGAAGGTAACCTCTGACCTCATGCTAGCTCCCTAACTCTTGCCTTGTACAAATGTGGTGTCTGTATCACAACTTTCTTAAGAGCAAAAGCAAGTTTTTCAGTCACATCCTCCAAGTGGTCATTCTAGAAACAACTATTGCCAGGCGTGACATCGAGCCTAAAAATGCTAACAGCATCCACCAACCCTCAGAAGCCTTCAAGGCTCCATGCTATGTGCAGAATCAAGAGCGACCTGGAATCTCCAACTCTCAGGATCTTCCTTCAAGGGCTCCTTCTATAATGCATCCCCTCACGTACCCAAATCCCAGGCCAGCCAGGACCTTTCCAGGTTAGGGTGAAGGTGCTGTTCCAGAAGGTTCACGTACGTACTTTGAATTCTGATAAATGTAGCCTGTCTTAGTTAGAGTTTCTATTGCTGTGACAAGACATCATGACCAAAAAGCAAGTTGGGGAGGAAAGAGTTCATCACTGAAGGAAGTCAGGACAGGAACTCAAACAGGTCAGGATCCCGGAGGCAGGAGCTGATGCAGAGGCCATGGAGGTGTGCTGCTTACTGGCTTGCTTCCCCTGGACTGCTCAGCCCACCTTTTTATAGAACCCTGGACCAGCAGCTCAGGGATGGCACACCCACCGTGGACTGGGCCCTCCCCCATTGATCACTAAATGAGAAAATGCCTTACAATTGGATCTCAAGGAGACATTTCCTCAGCTGAGGCTCCTTCCTCTGATGACTCTAGCTCATGTCAAGCGGACACACAAAACCACCCAGTGCACAGCCCAATAGTTCTCCAGATGAGGACCCCGTTTTCGTGCTCTGGTCAGAGGCAGGGATGCCGTCTCATGGCACTGCCACCCATTTTCTCCTGATTTCTTCTCATGCTTTTATTATTATAATTTTAACATGTTTGAATATTTAGTTCTGGAGTTATTTTGTTTTCATGTCAAATTAGGATTTATTTTTATTTCCTCAAAAATGAATGTCCGCCAACCTCTTTCCAATTTGGACAAACTGGTAAGCGATGTTTTTATCTTACTTCTTGAATTTTCAGTCCTAAATTATTAATAAGGTCAATCATTTTTCAGATTGCTTATTAGTTACTTTTTCCTTAAACCACTACCCCAAGTTTTCTAGCAGACTGCTCATCTTTCTCTGAAGAACCACTTTGAGACACCCTCATAACGCTGGCTCCTGGTCGCTTGTGCTAGAGATATTGGCTCACGGTTTGCCATTGTGCTGTTTTGTTTTGTGTGAAAGCTTAAAATATTCATAAAATCACTCTTTTCAAACATTCTCATTGTATATTTTGAACATGGGGTTATGCTAAGAATTTTTTTTCTATGAAGAGATTGTAAAAACACTTTTCCTATGTTTTCTTCAATTACTTTTATCATTATAAATTTAGTGCTTTGGAATCTTTGGTCCTGGGGGTTATTTTAGGTTTTCATGTACAATTAAGATTAATTTTCATATCTCTGTGAGTTCGAGGCCAGCCTGGTCTACAGAGCGAGATCCAGGACAGGCACCAAAACTACACAGAGAAAACCTGTCTCGAAATCAAAAAAGGAAAAAAAAGAAAAGAAAAAAGATTAATTTTCATTTCTTTAAAAATAATAGCTCGCTATGCTACCTTCATTATTTGACTAAACTGCTCCTTAAACCTACCTTGAGAACTCTTTATTAACTTTAAATTTTACATTTTCATATAAAAAACAGTCTGACAATTATTTTAATCCTACTGATGTTTACATCGTTTCTTTTCAATAGCTACAGAACATACAAGAGTGTTCTATCCCTGAGAAATAGGACAGTAAGTATCTTAACAAAGATAACTTAGTCAAGCATGGTGGTACACATGCTATAATTCCAGGACTTGAGATAATGAGGTAGAAGGATTGATGCAAGCTGGAGGTTAGCATGGTCTACATGTGGAGTAGCCTTGTCTACATCTGGAGCCCCACCCCCAACACACACACACACACACATACACACACACACACACACACACACACACACACACACACACACAAACACATACATCCATTCCTCAGCCTAGCAAGAGGAAAGTTCTGGAATGGGGATGCTGACACTGTTTTTTAAGACATCTATTGCCTTCTGGAAGAAGTAAGACATGTGTGGCTTCCAGCAAACATCACATCCACTTGTGAGTGATGTGAGTGTTCATAACTGAATTTACAGGCTCAGCACACATCTTCTCATTTTCAATTTTAATCCCCCATCCACACTGCATTACAAAACAAGCTTCCAGCTTCTGAGAAGAAAAGCCAAGCAACTTACTCAAGGCTCCAGGACTTGCCCAGCCATTCTTATCAGAGAAATAGATTTTAATTTCAGTTACAGTTGGGTGAGTAGTAAAGTTCTTATAATGAAATTAGGAAGACTATAACAAAAGGCTTGTGTTAATGTCATGACTGATTGTAAAATGTACTCCTTTGAATGTTTGCTGTTTTCTCTTCTGTAATCTTGTGTGTGTGTGTGTGTGTGTGTGTGTGTGTGAAAGAGAGAGAGAGAGAGAGAGACAGAGAGACAGAGACAGAGACAGAGAGACAGAGAGACAGAGAAAGATTATCAGATTTTTCTTAATGGGAATTACCACGAAAAAGCCAAGGCTGCTACTTCTCCACACTCCCTCCCACCTGACCTTCCGTTCATTATTATTATTGTTGTTGTTTGTTTGTGTGTGTGTGTGTGTGTGTGTGTGTGTGTGTGTGTGTGTGTGTGTACACACATGTATGAGCAAGAGTGTATGATGAAAGGGGACGTGAGAGTGCCATGAGAATGTCTGGAGGTCAGAGGTCAACTTTGTAGAGTTGGTTTTCTCCTTTCACCGCTGTTTGGTCTCCAGGAATCCATTTCCCACCATCTATCTGAACCATCTCATCTATCTGCTGAGCACATGGCCAGCCCTGGACCTCCTGCTTCCTCTTTCTCCAGCACCTTTCTACCCTTTTGCTGTGACATGAGAGACGACACACAATATCAAGGTCATATAAGTGACTCCATTCCTGTTGGTCAGGATAGGTAGCGCAGGCTGGCTTCGAACCATCTGTAAAGCCAAGAACGATCTTGAACTTCAGATCCATCTGCCACTACCTCCCAAGCACTGGGATTACTGGCTTGTGCCACCATGCTCAGTTATAAGTGAATTTTTTAAAAAATAAAAATCATGAATTTTTAAGGCCTGTGAGGTAAAGTGTGGTTGGTATATCATTTTATATTTACTTGAGGAAGGACCAAGGACAAACAATTGTAGAAGTCCATTGTTTTTCTGGTGGTCACCAAGGGAGTTCATTTGGTAGATAACTTTTGGGCTTATGCTGGTTTGGGCAAGATTTCTCATCCTACAGTGGAAATAAACTAATTGTTTCAGCCACTTATGGTAGCAGCACACACTTCTGAACCCAGCACTTGGAAGGAGGATAAGGAGTTCAAAGCCAGCCTGGGCTACACAGTGAGTCTGGACCAGCCTGAACTACATGAGATCCCATCTTGAACAAACAAACCTAATAAATAAAATACAATTTAATCTTTTCAAGCATGGTTGGATTTTAAGAGAGTCTGCACCATTGTGCGTTAGATACAGCCAAACAACTGGTAATTTTAACAGGCTTCCCAGACGAAGCTCTCATATACTAGTCAGCTGAACTTCCCGGGCAGATGGTGGTGGCCTGCCTTGTCCTGGATAGAACTCATGGCTTTCAGCTGGAAAACCTAGCATTTGAGACTGAGAAAAACCATCTCAAGTTACATGGTGAGGAAAGAACAGAGCCCTTTTGTTTCTAATATCGGCTTCAAGGACGCTCTTCCTTGTTTATCTTTTCAGGAAATGAGATGTTGAAATCAGAATATTCCCCACAGAGTAAACCACAGCTTAACCACCAGAGCTGGAACCCTAAAAAAATCAAACAACAGTTCTTAGCTTACCTGTGAAGCTCCTGTCTTCACAGCCCAGGTGAGCCTTTCTCCAGTGCTCCCCAACCACTAGCTCTGTTGAGGGGTGGCAGTGAGCAGCGATGGGACCCAGGGCAGTCCCGGCAGCCTCAGGTCCACTGATGCATCAGCAGCTCCGGCCAGGTTACTGCCTCTGCCTGCAAACCCCAGGACACACCCCCTGCAGGAGGAAAACAAAGATAGTTTCCACTCTCTCCTCCCTCCTCTCAGAGCCAACATCGGAGCTGGTAAGACAAAGAGTTCAGACACCAAAGACTTACTGCTTCTGCCTCCAGAGATGGGAGGCTCAGCTCATTAGCTCCAAAGGGGACAATATGTTCTTGGGCGCGCAGATAGGACCCTACAAAATGCCACTCCCTCGGGCGCTCCTGTCCAGCTTCTGGACACTCAGGAGTCACACCTCATAGAGCTGAAGGAATGCAGCCCTCCCTGCGGAAGTCCACAATGACTGGAAGCAGGTGAGTTCTGCGGTAGGGCAGGTAAGACGTTTTCTTTTCCAACCTCGCTCAAGGCTGAAGAATCACCATACCGCTTTCCTGGATGAAGGACTCCCGACCTCCTGTGGAAAAGCGTGGACTGGGCACCTACAAGAGAGGATGGCAGGGACATGCCAAAGGTGAATGGCATTTAATAAGGATTGGTTTCCTATCTAAAGTTTCATCTGATTTAAAAACTGTGATGGGTCGGCTCTCTCGCATTGATGAGCACACGGGCTCATGAATTGCTTTGTGGTAAAGTAACTACAGATGCAAACAGCTATATCTAAATCACTCAGGTAACATTCTGGGGACACAAATATACTTCTCCAAAACGTCAACAGAAAAGAGGAAACTATGCCCCTGAACTCGGTGAACTTCCTCATGCTGTTTTGCTTTTTTAAAAAAAGCAAATGCACATTCTACAAATGTCTTCAGGTGGTTTACAGTACAAACAGAAGAACAACACAGTGTTGGGCAAAAATAAAGAACCATGAAGTGGGAAAGTTATAGATAAGTACATGAACCATATCAAAGGCAAAGTTTAGCCAGATGTGTTAGCTAATGCCTATAATCTCAGCATGTGAGATGCAGATGCAGGAGGATTGCTGTGAGTTCAAGGCTATATAGTAAGCTCCAAGCCAGCCTGAGCTATAGCATGAGAGCCCCACTCCCATATATATATATATATATATATATATACATACATATGAATATACATATTATACATATATGTCTTGTATACACACACACACACACACACACACACACACACACACACCATGGTGGCGCACATCTATAATCCTTAAACTTTGGGGGTAGAGCAAGAGGATCAGAAGTTCAGGGTCAACAGTGGGTATATGGTGAGTTTCAGGCTAGCCTGTGCTATCGAGTGGATACAACCTCAAAAACAAATAAACAAATGGATAAATAAATGGACATTAAAAAGGCAAGATCAAAATCATGCACATGATAATCAGAGTGACTATTATGTTTTATAAATTCAAAACTTCACTCTAGGGACAGAACCCCTAAGATCTGTAAGCAGAAGGGAATGGTTTATACACTTTGTCTACTGAGGTAGACTGTTCTCCTCCTCAGTAGAGGAAGTCTCTACCTTGGGAAGTAGAAAACTAGTCTAGGAGTGTTAATTTCAGGGGATATATCTCTGAAAGCGGGCCATATTGCCAATTAGAGTCGACTTAATTTCGTATTAGAGACCATCAGGGTGATGAGGTATGTTCTCAGCATGGCTCTTATTTCCTAAACAGTTGGACTGCTTCACCCATATCATAAGCCTTCACCCAGCCAATCTAGATCCGTCACGATGGAAACTTAGCAGGAGAACGGAGCCCATCTGAAGAGCCCCCCGCTATCAGAGGGAACCAAGCATTGTTCCCTTGTCTATCTACCAGTCTAGGGGAAAGAAAACTTATAAGTGAATGGAGGTAATGTCATTCTCTTCTTATTGCTTTCCTGCAGAGTTCTGCCTGCTTCCAAACCAATCAGTTGTGAATGGCACCAAGTTTCCACTCAGTACAAATGGCTGAGGACGTCTAGAAATACATCGTGCTGTGCCACTGGTCCCATACCCAGCAGTCTAGAATTATAGAAGACATTTCTTTTGCTATTGTCTAGACTATAAAATGCACGGCTTGCAGAGGCACCTGACTCCCTGACATCATCATGTCAAGATGCTCATAAAATGGGGCTAGCCAGCTGTGGTGAGGCACACTACAGTCTCAGCACTCAGGAGGCTGAGGCAGGGGGATTACATACCTTTGAGGTATGAGTGAGTCCCAGGCTGACCACGGTTAGATATGAAGACCCTCTGAAATAAAAATGTACATACAGAAGTAAATAAAATCGCGTTAACAGGCTACAGGTTATTTGGACAGGACAGTGGTGACTGTGACATTGGACAGTAGTGATGGAGGGCGTGGGGAAGTAATGGAAGGACAGATGGAATGGTCAATTGACAAGGGGCTGAACATGACTAGGCTGGAAGCTCAGAGGGCAGGTCCCTCACTCACCTCTGCTTTGTTGATCTCAACCACGTCTTAGGGACAAGTGTGTGGCTCTCGGCACCAGTGGGAGCTCCACCACTTCCTTTTAGACCAAAAGCCTGTTAGAGGAGTCTAGAAAGTGAGACAAGCAGTGACCTTTGGGGGATCTCGTGACTCCATTGGTTTGGGAACAAGAGGATATGCAACTGAACCACTAAGGATACTTGACATTTTTAAAATCCCCAAATTGAAATAAAAGGGGGTCAAGCTGTGTCCAATATTTAGGTCATTTCAGAAATAAGGTGCATTTTTTAAACAAATGACTCACTAATAAGCCATTTGTTTATTCCTTCTGGTTTCCTCATAAAAGCCAGTTAAGACATGAAGCTGGATTCCTTGGTACTTCCTGGTTAGGTTGCGGGGCGTGATATAGACAGCACACAGGACGGAACAGAAGGAAGTGGTGTGGCTATGGTCCTGGGACGGCCCTCGGTCTTACCATTGCGAGTCCAGACCTGGGTTAACCTACAGAGGCAGGGCTGAGGACCTGTGCCCGCTAATTTGTAGAATACTCCACTGACTCTAAAATGACACACCTGGCCTGAACAGGAGCTAAGTGTTCACCTGCGTTCCAAAGGCAAGCTAAGCAGGCATTCACATGCTCTGCACCTCATAGGTTTGCATTCCACAAATTCCACACACAAAAAAAGAGAGACCTAAGATGAGGAAGAGCTTGGAGCCCCACTGACTTCAGCTGCTGGGTTGTGTTGTCAGACTGATAGCTTTTGCTGGGTGTTGCTATCCAACGTAAGACCAAGGCTATGCAGGACTACTGTGGTGGCGCATGCTTATGATTCCGGCATTTGGGAGGTGGAGGCGAGAAGATCATGGGAAAAAAACATTATATAACTAGAGGACGAGGTCATGAAACTATGGGAACCTCTGCCATATCAGAGACAAGCACACCGATCACAATCGTGGGAGCTGACCCCCGAAGAGCAACTTAGGACAGAGTCAAGTGCTACGCCCTTCACCCCCGTGACTTACTGAGAACTTACTGTGTACCATATACCAAATAATTGTTCTGAGCAGCTTCCATGATGGCGATTCCCACTGTTGCTCCCATTTTACAGTTGAGGAAGTTGAGGCACAGAGCGGTTGAATAAATGATGAACCAGGAAGCCATCTCAGCCTGACTCTGCTCATGCTGTTAACCTGCACACTACTGTTTCCCACAGACAAAGAAGGAAGGCAAGCAGAAACATCTAGCCCATGCTGAACAACAAAGGCCCAGGGGAGTGTAAACACAGGTGCTGAGCTGGGAGAGGACTGTTATTCTGAGCCTCCTGTGCTAAGCTGGAGAGCCATGCACAGCTTATAGAGTCCATTTGCTGTTTCATTCAATAGATCCAGGGTCCTGAGTACGCTGGGAGAGCTAAGCAAGATGCCCATCTACCGATCAATTCAGAATGTGCTGCTGACAGTGTTGGGGACTACAGAATAAATGAATCATTTCCTCCCTCGTCCTGTCTCTGTGTGTGTGTGCACACGTGCACTTGTGCATGTGTGATATGCATGATGTATACACGTGTGTACACACGTATGTGCAGGTCAGAGGTCAATGCTGGGTGACTTCCTCATGTGCTCTCCGCCTTCTTTGTTTGTTATGTCAGGTCTCTCGCTGAGCTTAGAGCTCACTCATTTGGGGTGGACTGGATGGCCACTGGGTCCCGGGAATCCTTCTGTGTCTGCCTGCAGAGCCCTGAGATTACAGAGGAACGCTGGCTTCTAATGTAGATGCTGGGGATCCACACTCAGGTCCTCCGTACAACAAGCATTTTACCGCCTGGGCCGTCTTCCCACACCCTCTCTCTGTCTTTAGATTGGAAACCACACAGCACCAGACAGTCTCTCCAAGCCCACAATATCCTCCTGAGGTCACACAAACAGCATACACACACACACACACACACACACACACACACACACACACACACACACAAACACCGGTGTCAGCACACAAACCCTGTGGTCCCACTGTGAGCAGCATTCACACAGGCTTAAACTACGGCAGAGACAATTTCATCCCACTGCAGCTTACAAGAAACCTACTTTAAGCAAGAACACTTCTCAGTAAGACACACACACACACACACACACACACACATATACCGCCTAACATGACACAGCAAAGTACAATAAACAAGACTTGGAAAGTTTGCTGGGTTCGAGACTGACACAGGAAAGTAAAGGGACATTCCCAAAACTCTTCCTTGAACTAAATAAGCCTGATGCACCTGTGAGCACCTTTCTCCGGCATTGTGGCTTTGCCCGTGTGCTTGTCCTCAGGAGGACAAATGTCTGGAGGAGATGTGGTCAAGGTTAAGACATGGTTTTTCACTTCTCTCCGGTTTCTTTGAGCAAGCCTCAGCGTGACCCCAGAACTTCAGAATGTCTGACGCTAAGAAAAGGGAGCCACCTAGTGGCGAGGACTCACATTGCGGCAGAAGACTCCACCTATTTAAAAAGTCAGTATAGCTGTCAGACTACCTAAGGGGGGAAACAGAGGGATGAGGGCAAGCCGGCAGGCCACCAGGGAACCGAGAGTCATAGCTGGCCTGTCTAGTCTTCAGGGAGGGTAGTCTGTTTGCAGCACACATTGCCCATTCATCCCGTTTATGTCTCCAACACACATTCATGTTAAACATTACTAGATAAGAGACATGGTATATTAGGCCCTGGATTAATAAAACAAAACAAAACAAATCCTACAATTACTACCTTCAAAGACCTTATAGTGTGGTGGAAAACTGGTCCAGCAACAGTCACTTAAAATCGTCAGTAAAAATCTTACACCGGGAAGACCATAGAAAAGGCACATAAATGAATCCTAGAGGGTAAGAGGAAGAAATGTCTAAACCACAGACCTCAAGCTGGTACCCCGAGGGCCTCATCTGGCCCACAGATGTGTTTTGTTTGGACCACGCAGTGTTTTTATAACTTAGAATTAGTTGCCTATGCTTAAACGTCACACGATTTCACACGAAACCCCAGATTTCACATTCTTTTAGAAAACTGAAAGATCCGATAATTCTAGTTCCATATTCCCTCAGGGTGACGTTCAGCCAAGCTATGCAGAAATGTGCGTCCGAGAGCGCTTTCGTAACAGCCGATAATTTGCTTATTTCAGTGAATTGTGCTGTTTCGTGTAAGTGAGATAACAAACGTCAAAATCACAAAAGCATATTCACGGCAATGTAAGTTTCACTGCCTGCCATGTCCCAACCCATAAAAGTGTCTTCTTTGCCAGGAGGGTATGACACAAATGTTCATTCCTCCCTCACAACGTATGTCAAAATTAATTTTATGTAGATTCAAATTTTAAACACAAAAATATAAAGTGTGAATGTGTTAGAAGGAAACACACAATCGTTACGTCACTGATGGCTGCGTTAGTTACTTGGCTGCTGTTGTGGTAAAATACCCTGACCCCCATGCCCCACTCCAAAAAAAATGTCAGGAAGGAGTTTATTGGGGCTTGAGCTTCCAGGGGGATAAAGTCATCATGGATGGGGCATAGCTGATGGCTATGATAAACGGCACTGGCGGCAGCGCTGGTTACCGGCAGAAAAGTCACAGGCCACGGCCACGACTACCAGAGTTACAAAGAGCTTTATTAGAAAGAAGGAGGGGAGAGGAGGGAGGAGAGCCAGGCCTGGAGAGAAAGGAAGATGGCGGGAGCAGAGCAGAGAGCAGGGAGCAGAGAGAGAGAGAGGGTGGGGGTCCATGTCCGGCTTTTTAAGGCGGGGATTGCGTGACCACGTAGTCGCCAGCCCATGTTGATGATGTAAGATGCAAGACCCCGAGCTGCTCACATGTACAGGATCCTAACAATAGCAGCAAGTGGCAGGCAAGACGGCGAGAGCAGGAAACTGAGAGATCGCGTGCTCAACCACAAACACAGGCAGAGAGAGCAAAATGGGCGTGGCTGAGGCTTTAAACTCCCAAAGCCGGGACCAGAGACGAAATTCCTCCATCTCCAAACAGCACCCACCACCAGCTGCGAACCAAGTGTTCAAATGCCTCATCTATGGCCACCATTTCTCATTCAAACCACCACATTCCACTCCCTGCCCCCTGCCCAGGCCTGTAGCCATATCATAATGAAAAATGAGTTTAGCCCAGCTTCAAACGTTCCCATAGTCCCTCACAGTCTCAATACTGTTTCAAAGTCCAAAGTCTCTTCTGAGACGCATGGTGATCTCTTAATTACAACCCTCTGTAAAAATCAAAAAGTAAGTTACATACTTCTAACATATATAATGACAGAATATACAATACCGAGAGAGAGAGAGAGAGAGAGAGAGAGAGAGAGAGAGAGAGAGAGCGAGCACCCGGCATGGTAGCACATGTCTTTAATCCCAGTACTCAGAAGGCAGAGGCAGGAGGATCTCTGTGAATTCAAGGCCAGCCTGGTCCACAAAGCAAGTTCCAGGACAGCCAGGTCTCTGTTACACAGAGAACCCCTGTCTCAATAAACCACAAAGAAAGAAAAAAGAAAGAAAAAAAAAAAAAAAGAACTGGAGACATAGAGAAGAATACAGGACTCAGAAGGGCAAACTCCAAATCCTGTAGTTCTGTGTTCAGGCTTGGATGGCTACACCAGGTTTATAGCCTGCAGCACACATTTGTCTCTTAGGCTGGTTCCACTCTCTGTGCACAGGTCTCCTTGGAAGACAGTTCATTGCTCTGGCATCTCAAACATCTAGGGGTCTCTAATGAAATCCAGGCTATACTTCCAGAAGGCCACACAATGGCCTACCAGGGCCTTCTGCCTTCACAGGGCCCTCATGCAGGGATTCCCCTGACACGCAGTGCCTGGCCTTAAGCAGCTCTCTGAAACCACAGAGGAAGAATCCATGACCCTTTAACGCTTCCAACCTGCATGCCTCTAAAGCTAGCTCTACCTGGATAATACTGCCAAGTTCAGCTGCTATCACAGGACGGACTCTGCCTCCTCGAATCACATTAGCAGTGGTGATTTTATTCAAATGCTTTCTAAGAGCAGAAAACTCTTTAGGTTCTTCTCCAAGTTGGAAACTTGGCTGTTGTGGAATATTATTTTAAGATGAGTTGTATTTGTTTATGCTGTGGAACATTTGCTTTAATGATGCAAAGATGTGTTGCATTCCTTTATGTTGTGTGTGTTTAACTCTGTGAAGCTGTGTTACTGTGTCTGTCTAAAACACCTGATGGTCTAATAAAGAGCTGAACAGCCAATAGCAAGTCAGAAAGGATAGGTGGGGCTGGCAGGCAGAGAGATGATAAATAGAAGGAGAAATCTGGGAGAAGCAAGAAGACAGATCAAGGAAGGAGAGAGGAAGGAGGAAGACTTCAGAGGCCAGCCACACAGCCACACAGCCAGCCATGGAGTAAGAGTAAAAGTAAGATATATGTAAGTAAGAGAAAGGTAAAAGCCCAGAGGCAAAAGGAAGATGGGATCATTTAAGAAAAGCTGGATAGCAACAAGCCAAGCTAAGGTCAAGTATTTATAAGTAAGAATAAGCCTCTGTGTGATTTATTTGGGAGCTGGGTGGCTGGTAGCCACAGAGTCAAAAGAGCAAAGAGCCAAAGAACTAAAGAGCAAAAACTAACAACATCACTTAGCTGGGTGAGGTCTTTTCTCACAGTGGAGAGCTGGAGGCCTTTCCTTAATGACACAATCCCCTTAACAACTGCAGCCTCTCTAACTGCACATGCCTGGGCTACAACATTAGGTTTCCTAGTGCTCTTTTTTTCTTTTTATACTTCTTCCTGCCCATTTGCTTCTTTTTACTGTAGACCTGCGCGCGCACACACACACACATACACCAGTGATAACTATGCCCTGGAGTCAACATCATGCAGAGTCAACATTATGCAGAGTAACACATTTCCTCCATCGAGGCCACATCTCTACAACCTCTCCAAACAGCACCACCAACTCCCCAAGGTTCAGAAGCTTGAGCCTATGGGAGACATTTCTCATTATCTCTCCACCACTTTTCAACACTGGATTAATGACATTTTCCATTTTTATTTGTGTCTGTGTGTATGTGTACATGCAAATGTGCGTGAATGCAGCTGTGTAGAAGACAACCTTGAGTGTTATCCATCACCTTCTGCCTTGTTTGAGACAAAATTCCTTGTTTTTAGGGTGCTGTGTATGCCAGGCTAGCTGGCCCATGAACTTTCATGGATTTGTCTGTCTCTGTCTCATACCTAATCACACACACAGAGAGACACACACAATAATAATAATAATAATAATAATAATAATAATAATAATAATAATAAATTAAATGAAATGGAAAAGAAATCTTGCCTAGAGTTCTACTTGCATATCTTTAAAATGATACCTATGTAAGGAAGTATAATATGTGAAGATTGGCATAACCTAAAAGCCTATTGGTAGATATAGTGGATTGTCTTTATTTATATACATGGAAGGCATAAACTCTTTTCATTTGCTTATCTATTCTAATCAATTAGCATTTTAAAGTTGTTATCACAATGTAACCCAACTTAAGCAGATGAGCACAAGCTGCCACAATGAAAATCTGGCATTTCTTTCTGGTCTAGTCAACAAAAGACATACAAGCTCATTCTTGGAAACCAGAACAGAGGAGGGCCAGTATGTAATAAATACATAAAAAATTAGCAGTCTTCTGGTGTGTTAGTTCATCTGGTGCTGCTATAATAGAATGCCCGAGATTGTGGAGTTTACAAAGAAGAGAGTGTGATGAGTGTGATAGTGCACATACATAATCCCAGCACTTTGGAGTTGGAGACAGGGGAATCGGGATTACAAGGCTACCCTGGCCTACTTAAGACCCAGTCTCAAAACCAAAAATGAGATGTGGAGGGTTGTTGGAAGCTGGGATATCTTCAATTGAGTGACCACTATCTGTTGTGGTCCCTCTTGCTGTACTGCTACAGAAGTATCACCAGAAGGGGAAGGGGAATGAGAGTAAGAAGTTAATGATGTAGCCTTAAGACGTTGTGATTGGTCCACTGATAAGGGCGGGGCTCCTGTGACTTTATGCTGGAATAAAAGCATACCCACACCAAGATTTCACCAGGATTCAACAAATTACAGGAGAAGTCAATTCTTTACTATAAAATACTAGAATCCTTTACTATAAAATACTAGACTAGTGTAAGATAAAGATAGACTACACTCAACTATGGGCTTTGGTAGGTGCGCTAAATGCATTTCCAACTTAATGATATTTTCAAATTTCAATGGGTATAATTTAAGACACAATCACATTGCAAGCTAAGGAGCACCACCCCCTTTGTGTGTGTGTGTGTGTGTGTGTGTGTGTATGTGTGTGTGTGTGAACAGATGCTTGATCATGTGGCAAAGTCATCTATTTATATAGCTATATTATTGTAACTTCTAAAGTAACAATGTGAAAAGCTGACAAAGACATCCAGAATACTTACAACATTGTTGGTAGCATTGTCAAATAGTACAACTACTTAGGAAACAGTTTGACAATTTAAAAAATACATTAAATAGATACACGTCATATGATCCACTGATCCTATTTGAAAATGTTTACCCAAGAGAAAGGAAAACAATACATCTTCACAGAGATTGATATGCCATATTCATGACTCTGTCGTTAACAGCCAAAACATAGAAAAAATACAGATGTCTGTTAGTAGGTGTGATGGTTACTGCCGTCAAGTTGACAGACTCTAAAATCACCTGGGAGACAGGGGTTATCTTCATTATGTGATTGACGTGGGAAGACCTGCCTACTGCGGGTGACACCATTCCCTGGCTGGGATCCTGTGCTCCCTAAGTGAGAAAGATAGTTGAGCAGCAGCATGCATTCACCCCTCTCTGCTTCCTGATGAGGGGTGCAATGTTATGACTAACTGCTTCAATCTCCTGCTGCCTTGACCTCCTAACCAGGATGGACTGTCCCCTTGCCCTTGGTTGTGAATAAACCTTCAGTTGCTTTGGTCAGGGTATTTTCTCACAGCAATAAAAATGAAACTAAGACAGCTGGCCAAGGCATAAATAAATCTAGAGAGAGAGATACAATGGAATGCTACCCAGGAAGCCCTTGATTGCTTAGCAAGACATGTGGGCCTGTAGGAGATCATAAGGACCTTATGGCATGTGGGAAAACAGTGCTGTGTAAATGCACAGGGTTACAGCCCCCTGGTTCTAGCCTGGATTCCTCCAGGATCTCCAACACTCACCACCTACTCTGGTTCCTGTTAACTAAAGATGCCAACTGTGCTTATAGTACCTCAGTTTTATTCCATACTACCTAATATATTCTATCAGTTGGTTTTCTGGTGCTGTAATAAGACACCATGACCAAAATCAATGTATTGCAGAAAGTTTATTTGATTTCTAGCTCCAGAGGGATAAGAGTCCATCATGGTGGAGAGCTGCAGCAGCAAGAGACAGACATAGTGGCAGAACAGGAAGCTGAGAGATCAGATCTTCAAATGCAAGCTTGAAGCAGAGAGAGCAAACTACAAGCAGGGCTAGGCTATATAATCTCAAAGCCCACCCCCACTGATGCCCTTCTCCCAGCAAGGCTGCATCACCCAGATCTCCCCAGACAGTACCACCAATGGGGAGCCAAGTGTTCAAATACTCAAGCTGGGGTGGTTTGAATGAAAATGGCCTCCATCGGCCCATACAGAGTGGCACTATTAGGAGGTGTGTCCTTGGTGGAGTAAGCGTGGCCTTGTTGGAGGAAGTGTGTCACTGGGAGCAGGCTTTGAGGTCTCCTATGCTCAAGCCAGGCCCAGTGTCTGACTCTCTTCCTGCTGCCTGCCAATCTGGATGTAGTACTCTCAGCTACCTCTTCAGCATCATGTCTGCCTAAATGCTACCATGCTTCCCGCCATGACAATAATGGACTAAACCTCTGAACTATAAGACAGCCCCAATTGAATGTTTTCCTTTATAAGGGTTGCCATGGTCACAGCATCTATTCAACAGCCATAAAACCCTAACTAAGACAGAAGATGGCGAGGGACATTTCTCATTCAAACCACCACAGAGGATGAGCAGCCCTACACATAAATCCTAGAACCTAGATCAGGCCCCATGATGGAAGGAGCTGATCATTTAGCAGAGCAAACAGGAATAAAAATGAGAACAGTAGCAGACGTTTCTAATGCCTGTCCTTGTTTATACTGAACCAACATAACGAACAGAGGAGCCACAAAAACATAGGAGCTTAACCAAAGCCTTACTTACAGTGTGCCACATTTGCTGGGCTTCTCTTGCTCACAGCTGACATGAGGTGAGGCAAGATAGCCAATCAGCCCTCTGATGTCAGTTCTGGAGACTGCAGGTCTGCTTAGGATTCTCCTGTGGCTCTGACAACACCAGCATGGCGAGGTCACATGTCCACTTTTAACCTTCAGCCAGACATACATTGCATTCAGCTTACAGCAGTGCCACATGTAAGTCAGTCTAACTTCTCTTAAAGCACATTCTTTGATTTGACTTCACATCAATTATTCACTCTTCAGAGCAGACTCTGGTGGTGACTATTCTCAATCTCAGTGCTTTATTTGCACATTTTGTAGACCCTCATTGGCAAGGCGTGACCACTCATACTCTGCACTGGTCAACTAAAGATCTAGTTGTAGTTTGTCAGGGATCAAGCTCTTGAACAAACCCTTAAACGAAAACCCATAAAAAGTTGGAGATCTTTTGTGGAGGCATAATCTTATCTTTAAGGAATCCACATTCTCTTTCTTCGTGCCCTTGAACATCTGCTCACCATTAGGCAGCAGGCCAGGGATGAGGGTGCATGTCATTAACTGTGGGAAAGAGGACTACAGTGGCCCATCAAATGCTTGGGCATGCTGGCCTGGCCAGATAAAAGCATGTCTAATTTTTCAAGCACTTAGGGTTCCTCAGAACTAGAGGAGGGGCCATATATTTATTAGAAGGAGTCAGCTTGAGCACTTACGAAGTTAAGAAGTTTCATGGCCTCCAGCCAGCACGCTGGAGACCCAAGACAGTGATGTGTCATTCCAGTCCAAGTCAGAAGGCCTGAGAACTCAAGGAAGCTAATGATGCCATTGTGACTCCAAGAGCTGGCAAGGAAAGCCAGTGCTTCAGACTACAAAAGAATGATGTTTCTGTTCAAGCATCAGATGGCAGAGGTTCTCTTTGAGAGGAGGCTGGACTTCTTGGTCAATCATGGCCAACTGCTTTGATGAGGCAGATGTAGGTTTGCCTACAGCAAGATCGAAGTATAGTTTACTCAATCTCCCAATTCAAATGTCAAACTCATCATTGAAATGTCATTCAAAAGTCCATCCCAGAGATATATTGAATGATGTTTGGCTAAAGACCTAGACACTCCTATTGTACACAGAATTAACCATTTCACTAAGCTAAGAATGCACCAACCAGCTGGCTCAAAGGTATGCAGTCTGAGCCTCTAGATTTTTCATGCAGCTCTTATGAAATTACATGTCAAAAAATGGTAATTTTGTGGAGACCCATCACTTTAGCCAGCCAGAATCAAAAGAAAATTGATTAAGAATTAGGTAATTCACAGAGGTCACCAATGGGACAAGAGTCGGCTGCTCTTTATCAATGGTCTTTAATCATTTCGACTGTTCATAGCCCCTATGTCTCCCATGACCTTGTCAGATGCTAGATGATTTACCTTAAGACAGGAAGAGCCAATACTAAGTCCTTCTGTCTTCAACAGTTATGGCTAGCTAAAGCAGTCACCATCACCAGATCCTTCAGGCTCAACCAACACACACCATCACTTTTTTTTTTTTTTTTTACTGTAAATTGATATTCCTGAGTTCTCCAAAGCCTCCTTTTAGCTTAACCACTTAGGATGGGGAGTTGTCTAAATTAGGGTTTCAATTGCTGTGAAGAGATACCATGACCACAGCAACTCTTATAAAGGAAAACATTTAAATGGGGTGGCTCACATTTTCAGAGGTTTAGTCCATTATCACCACAGTGTGACACGGTGTGCAGGCAGACATGGTTGCTGGAGGAGGAGCTGAGCATTGTTACATCTTGACCCACAGGCAGCAGGAAGTGGTCTGAGACACTGGGCATACTTGAGCATATATGAGACCTCAAAGCCCACCTTCACAGTGACACACTTCCTCTAATAAGGCCACACCTCCTAATAGCGCCACTCCCTTTGGGGGCCATTTTCTTTCAAACCACCGCAGGAGTACACTGAGAGTTACTACTGTCTTCTTGTCCTTGGGACACTGTAATGATTAGGTATAATTGGGTGTGGTGGCTCAAGCCTGTAATCCCAGAAGTCTAGAGACAGAGACAAGAGGATTGAAATTGAAAAGTAGCCTAAGCTACTTAGAGAGTTCTGGCCCAAGCCAATATACATAGCAAGAGCCTGTCTCTTAAAGGAAAAAAGGGAGCTGGGGAGAGCACCCAGTGGGTAAGAGCACTTGCTATGGGATTATGAGGACCTAAGTTCAAATCCTCAACATCCATGTAAAAGCAAGGCATAGCTTCACATGCCCACAGAAACAAGTGGATCCTGGGAGCTCACTGGCCAGCTAGCCTCATCAAAATGGTGGGCTTCATTTCAGTGAGAAACTTTGTCTCAAGGGACTATTTCAGTGTGATAGAGCAGGGCTCCCAATGTCCTTCTCTATGCACAAATGGTGTATGTGTGTGTGTGTGTGTGTGTGTGTGTGTAAAATAAATAAACAGAAGTAAAGAAGGGAGGAGTGGAATAAAAAAGAAACGATCAAAAATACAAAAAATCCATTAAATATTATATATATATATATATACATTTTATTTTTATGTATTTTGAATGGTCTTTGAGAAAGAGTATAATGATTTTTAAAACCAGGTTTCTATTCTGAAAAACAAGAAAAAATTGCCCTTTGTAGAAAATGTGACATTTCTTGAGGTCCCCCTTCTCTGTGGTAAGAAGGGTGTTCACCTCCCTCCACGTGTAAAAATGCCTGCACTTGCCCCCACTCCACCCCAGGGTCTGACTCATGGGACCTTCTGAGCAGCTCCTTCAGCTGCTATCCCACAACAAAGGCCACACTTCCTCCCCAATCCCTCTTTGCTAAATCCTTCTTCCTTGGAGACACAAATAGCCTTTGAAATAACTGAGGCCAATCTACTAATTTATTTCACCTCCCAACTTAACATTCACCCATGCCAGGAACTTGGCATGTATAGTCTTCATTAACTCTCACAAGAAAGCACCTGTGGTGGGCTCTATTTTTGCTTCCACTTTACAAATAATGAGAATAGAGCTTTGGAATGTTGGCCAGCTCACCCACGGTCATCACACTGTGAATGGAAAATCTACTCGGGCTCCTGAATTAATTTACCGGCAAACCATGGTGAGATGTGTATGTTTAAATTTAGAAATCGCAAGTCATAAGTGTGCATAAAGCAAACTTTACAGTAAGTCTTAGGTCATTTCAAAAGATGACAGTTCAGCATTCATACAATGCCATCAAAACAGTATTTCTGGGTCTCCTGACCCAAGAAATGTCCCTATGTAGTTTTTGTTGGGGGTCTCAAGATGTAAACTTAAATCGTTGTTTTAGATTCTTCAGATGAGTTCAGGGTGCTGGAGAAATGGCTCTGTGGTTAAGAGTACTTGCTGCTCTTGCAGAGGACCTGGGTTCCACATCCAGCACTGACATGGCAGTTCAAAACCCCCACAGCACCAGCTCCATGGGATTTGATGCCCTCTTCTGGCCTCCACGGGTACTGCACATACATGGTGTACATGCATACATGCAGACAAAACACACCAACACACAAAAGGTAAATATATCTTTTTAAAGTGAGAGGGTTGAACCTTTTGAGAAGGAGGCAACAGAGTAGTTCTCAAGTCTAAATTCTTTGTACCCTATTAAAAATCAGATAGCTGAAAATAGATTGGATTTAATTTAATTAATTTCACTTGACCCCTGGTGGAAACGAGGGTGGAACTGGAGAAATTTCAGCTAGCCTAAGCTAAACAAAGGTGACTCTCATTCTCAGGAGCATACAGATTAGTGAGAGGTGTGGGCATGTAAACAGTCCTGGTATAGCAGCCTCTCCTACTGTTGCAGGAATTGGTCTTGAAAAGCATGTCTGTCTAGGCCATTTCATTAGCCCCCCAGTGCTCTGACAGTGTAGCTTATGAAACTGCATTGAGAGGTCCCATTTGTACTGTTACAGCTTCATTTTCTGTAGCACGATGTCAGCAGATGTCCAAGGAACATTGAACACCTATCCACAGGAAAGTGCTGTAAACTGGACCCATTCAGCCAACCCCATCCCACTCCCCATTTCTTCTCAGAGCACCCCCCTTTCTCTCCTGTGCTAACATGAGAAGCAATGCACAGCAGGTGTTGTGAGGTATCCACCAGAGAAGACCACTCAGACATGGGTTCAAGCCAATAGAAAGTCATTGTTAGCTGGCTAGTGACTAATACTGGGTATTTGGGATCCACGTGCAGTCCCAAGATTTTCTTACAGTGAGCTTTTAAGGACAAAACCACACCCTGGGTAGACACACCTCAGTTAGCAAGAACAGTTAGCCAGAAGCAGAACCACAGAAGCCAAAAAAAACAAGGTTGGTACATTTAGGGACTTTCCCAGAAATATGGACCTTGATGGATTAGACTTTTATTCTTGTTTTGGCAGGTGCTAAGGTCTACATCCTGAGCTCTTAGGTCAGGATGGTGCCTCAGTGACTCTAATGTGACATCAGTTGTGCTAAGGTATGAGGACCTGTCACACAGGGCTAAATCCAGGGACAGTTGCTAGGTCTGAATTCCATCCCATCCACCAGCTGGTGCCACTAAGCATGGCATTCCATCCCCTCAAAGCTGAGTCACCGTCAAGAGTAGATGGGAGGGTGCTGGGGGGATGGCACAGTGCTCGCTGCACAAGCATGGAGACTAAGTTAGGATCCCCAGGTCCCATGTCAAAAGTCTGTCACTGTGCTGGGAAGGGGAGATGGAGGGTCCTGTGGGCTTGCTGTGCAGGCAGGCCAGTGAAGATGCTGAGTTCCCGGCTCAGATCCCAAAAAGGTAGGGTGGGGAGTGATTGAGGAAGGCACCCAACGTCAGCTTTTGGCCTTCACATGTGTGCAAGTTCACACACACACACACACACACACACACACACACACACACACACGATAAGATGATATGGACAGATGATATGGACAGTACTTGGTCACCAACTAGCATATAATAAATCAACATTTCTGGGCCAGGAGTGATGGCCCAGTGGCTAAGATGCCTTGCTACTTAACCATGAGGACCAGAGTTCACGTCCTAGCACCATGTCTCAGGCCTTTCAGTAACCCCTGCTCTGAGGGACGTGACACCCTCGTCTGACCTCCATCCACACGTGCACAGGTATACACGCCATGCACAGGTGTACACACTGTGCACAAGCACATACAGACACATAAATAAAATAAACAGTTACAAAATAAAAAAAGTCATTTCCTAGACTGTCTCACATTCTCTGTCCATTTCTTTGAACATCTGAGCTATTAAATTGCGAAGACTCCTGCCTGCGTGGAGTTTTCTTCCTCTGTGAACTTTGCCCAACTACTCCAGCTCCTGGGGACACTGACCACGTTGACTTTGGACACAGGCCTACTAGACAGACTCCAGCAACACCCGGGGGTGTTGGTGGGTGTGGTCTGAGGGGATGGGAAGACAAGCAGCGTAACGCTGCTCTTGCTCGCCTAGACTGACATGGCTACCAGAGTGATCCATAAAGGAACCCGTATTGTACTTCCATCTTACCCCCTTCCTTCCCTAGTGTTTAGTTTCTAACTACGCAACCTGAGGTGAGGCCAGGCCTTGGTTGTTTTATCTATAAAATGAGATGTTTCCTGGGAACTTCTGAATAAACATCTACTTACCTCAGATAAGGGTACCAAAAACAAATCAAGAAACCAACACCACCAAAGTCCAACTTGGCAAGCCAATGAGTTCCTGGGCTTAATTACAGAGTGTGCATGAGGGGTTACTTACAGGAGTGTAGGGGGACCCCAATGCAGTCACATCCCTGGAAAGTGTCACTCAAGCATGAATGATGACTTACCCACAGCCATGTAAGTGTCGTCATCCCTTCCAAATAGCCTCACATTCTATATACTCCATTGCCTCAAGACCACGAGACCAGGAGACCACATGCAGCTCAGACCGAATTCTGCACAGCTTAAAAGGACATATAGGAAGCAGCGGTTAGAATCTCAGGCGAGGTCAAATGACCATCCACACCCCCACCATATGAGAGAATATGACCAGGCCCTGTCTTGAGGAGGATTTGCAATTAATCACAGCTACTCTGGTGTCGACGATAATGTCTGCTAGGCTTGGAGGATAGTTTTCTACAACGTGGATGGATGCTGTTTCCCTAGCTGGGATAAAAAGCTGCACCAGATCCCTCTGGAAGACCTCCTCCAGCTGCAGACCTAGCATCCTACTGGCACCTGTGGCCTGGTTTGGGCGGGTGTGTCACCCCTAAACCAGGTAACCTGCACCCTTGGCCACAGCAGAAGTCTCCATCCCCTCTGGATGAACAGAACGTGTTGTTCTTGCTTCCCTCCACCCCCTCCAAAATCTGGAACCTCTCTCCAATTGGGCCATGAGCCAAATGCTACCAGCACCCAGGCTGCCAACCAGGCAGTGCCCAGGACTCACTGATGTAAACACTGATGAGAAGTGATTGAAGCTTGGCTCTGTCGGTCCCTTTCGGTGCTGTCTTGAGCCAGAGGCCTGGAGGCTTTTACCCACTGTGCCAAGCAGTCCTAAACAACATTAGCTGATCCCCCTTCCTGCTCTGCCTCCCACCCCTCCTTCTGGCCACCGTCTCAAAGGAATGAGCCAGTGAGGCCTGGGCCGCCCTGACATTTGCACTTCCTGTCATAGGGGAGGGTGGTGGCAGACATAGCCAGTCTCTCTATATCCTTCAACACTAGTCCATTAACTAATCCCAGGGAAGATTGGGAAACAGACAGAAGGGACCAGAGACTTCTCTTGGCTGAAGAACAAGAGATTTTGATCAAAAAGCCTCAAATCCAATCTGTAACCAGGCAAAACCCTATCAACAGCCAGGTTTTCCTGTAGAAAAAGGAAAGGTAGAAGGTCCTGGATGGAATGACGCACAGTGCATCCACCTCTGCAAGCAACACCAGCAGGAAGGTAGCTGTCCATGGAGCCATCAGTAGAATCATTGCATACAGAACACAGGTTCTATCTGCAACCTAGCTTGTCTCTAAACCAGCCTGTCTCTAACCCGGCCCGTCTCTAACCCAGCCCATCTCTAACCCGGCCTGTCTCTACCTCACCATGTGCAACATCTTCCCCAAGGAGGCATATTTCCTGCTTCTCGCAAAACTTCCATGGAGCGTTTAACCTGTGCTCTGTGCATTCTCTGCCTGTGCTGCAGAAGGGCATGCTGGGTAGACCAGTAGCATTCCTCCAGCCAACTGCTTCCCAGTGTTCTCACTTCCTGATACCATGACTTATTTATCCCTCTTCCTTTTTCCTTCTCTTTCCTCATTCCCACTTCACTCTTCTCTCCCCTCCCCTTTCATGCTTCCTGGTCCTTTCTCTCCTTCCCTTCCTTCTCCTTCCCCTAATCCGTTACCGTTACCACATCGCTTTCATTGTTGCTGTGACAGATGCCTGACTGACAGACACCTGACAAGAAGCAGTTTCAAGTTAGAGTTTGTTTTGGCTTACGGTTCAAGGTTTACAGTAGGGAAGCCTTGGTGTGAGGGGAATGGAATAGCTGTGCTGTCAGAAGTAAAGGATGCACAGGAAGTGGGGCTAGGCAGTCAACCCTCAGGGCCCGCCCTCAGGGAATCACTTCCTCCAGCAAAGCTCCACCTCCCCTTCTAAAGGTTCCAAAAAGGCAACTACTGTTGAGGACCAGTGTTCAAACACATGAGCCTGTGGAGGACATTTCCATCCAAACCACAGATGGCTAATTAATCCCTTACCACTCCCAAGGGATGGGCCCCAATGGGAGGGAGCTGCAAAGGAGAATGTCTCTGTTATTCAGAATTCATCCTTCTTCCTTAATGTGACTTAAGAGGTCACAGCAAGTCACCCCGGGACATGTCAGAAAAGATCTGGAGGGCAGCTCTGTCTGAGAAGTTTGAAGAAGTGACTTAGCTCCAGCTTACAGAAATTTATAGGCACAGTTCCAAAAACTGGTAGACCTGTGTGCTCTATTTTTCTTTGTACATACTTCCTGCAGTAGGCACAGTAATGCCACTCACAACTCCAAAGATGTCCCTTACCTCAGAACTTAATGGTGGAGCTGGGCTGGTGGCACATGCCTGTACTCCCAGCAACTCAAAGGCTGAGGTAGGGAAGGTGAAAATGAAAGGCCTGTGTGAGTCACAGGAAGAGTTCAAGACCAACCTGGACAACTTAGGGTCTCTCTCTTGTCGCTCTGTCTCTCTCTGTCTCTGTCTCTCTCTTACACACACACACACACACACACACACACACACACACACAAACACATAGTTTTTAGAGAGCACTTGCTTGGCATGTTCAAGGTCAAGGTCATAGTTTCAATCCTAATTGTCTCAAAACAAAAACCTTAGCTGGACCTGGCAACTTGGGCCTCTCATCCCAGCTACTTGGGAGGATGACACTGGAGGATCAACTCTAAGGCCCGATACAAAATCTTGTAAAAATCTATGAGAGAAGCAAACAAGCAAAGCCTGAACTAACAAGCAAGGGGTGAAAAATTAGCATCACTCTGACTGAGTTCCGGCAACTCTTTCATGACAGGCCACCCCTCTCGCTCTAGGGCAGGTTATCCTGTCTATCTTAGTTCCTGTGGCTGTGACAAAATACCCCAGCAGAAGCAGCTTTAGGGAGAAATGGTCTATGTAGGTTCACAGCTCAAGGTTATAGTCTATGATGTTTGGGGAGACACAGCCGCAGGAGCCGGAGGCAGCTGGCCACACTGCTTCTACGGTCATGAAGTTGAGAAGAATGAAGCTTGTGTTCAGCTTGCTGTCTCCATTTAATGCAGTGTCAGGACTCAACCGTAGGGAATGGTGCCGTCTGCAGTGGGCAGTCTTCCCACTCCACTTACTAACCGAGATAAACCTGCACAGGCATGCCCAGAAAGCCATCTCCCAAGTGTGTCTAGATCCCTTTCAGTTGGCAGTTGGGATTAGCTACCACACTGTCCCTGCCTCTTAATGCTGTGCTTCTCTCTGTGTGAGAACCTTCCCTCAACAAATTCCAACTCAGCTTCAGACCAGCTCATCCTGAAATGCTTTTCTGTGGTATAAGTTGGGAATCCTGGCTGAGAACAACTATCCAGTCCCCTGCTGATCCTGGCCTTCCTTGCCATGAATTACTAGAATTCTTCAGACTTCTTCTCAGCTGCTTGTGGTGGCTCATACTGTGATTCCAGCTCTCAGGGGGAAGACACAGGAGGAGTGCTGAAAATTTGAGGCCATCTGCTCCATATAGAGTTCGAGGCCAGGCCAGTCTTAACTTCTTAAATGCAAGGTAAGTCTGTGAATATGTCAGCAGATATGAACTTCCTTTATATTTTGAATTGTTGTTCAGTTGTTTTGAAGCAATTGTTAGTGCAGTCATGTGTACTCAGTGACTGTGGTCGTAACCCATTTTTCTTTTAGTCTTTTCAACCATTGGATTCCTTCTTGATATTCTGTATTATTCAGAGTATTTAACCATCAGCACGTGTTTTGTTATTACAGCTGGAGTCTTGCTCTTCAACACAAAAATGAAGAGGGTGATTTTAGCCAGTCTACGGAAGCAGATGGCCCTTGACAGCTGTGAGAGGAAGTCATGCCCTTGTCAAAGTGTAGTAGAATGCTGTGTATGTGCACACCTGTGTCAGATTTTGCTTTAAGCTTGCTTTTGTTTATTTGGATTTTTAAATGTATTTGGTCGGTTGATTTTGTTGAGACTGATTTTCAAATAGTATCCGGGGCTAGCCTCAGAGTCACTTTGTAGTCCAGGCTGGGCATGAGGCAATCTTCTGTGAAGCCTCTAGAGAGTTGGGCTTAGAGACCATAGCCAGGGCTGCCTTAGGTTTGAATGGTTTACTAGTATTGTGGTTTGTATACATATAGCGAGTGGTAGAAAAACCCCCTCTGTTTTGAGAGCTCATCTTAGGGTTGGGAATGGAAATCTGCCATGTGCTTTATTGTTTCTATGTTATCACATTTGGGGTAATGACATCTTTTTCTCCAGATTCCCATCAGAGGGTGACCCTGTGATCACTGAGCTCACAGTTTGCAGTGTCTCCTTAGACCAGGCAGGTGGAGACTCTCAGTCCCTGGGCAGGTAGGGTCTACACCTCTGCTCAGTGTGAAGAAGTTTGGAAAATGAAGCTGGTTGTCATTAATCCCTAAGATTCCAGGATCAGATCAAAGTTTCAAGGAAATTGAGAAAGATAAGAAGTCAGGGGAGGGCTGACGCCATGGCTCACTGGTTAAGAGCACTTGCAGCCTTCACAGAGGACCCAGACATCTGTAATTCTGGTTCCAGGGCATCTAGCAACCTCTTCTAAGACAATGCACACATAGGGTGCACATATATACATGCAGGCAAAATATTCACCTACATAAAATAAAAATCAATCTCTCTCTCTCTCTCTCTCTCTCTCTCTCTCTCTCTCTCTCTCTCTCTCTCTCTCTCTCTGTCTCTGTCTCTCGCTTAAGGCAAACCCATTAAGGGACCATGGAAGGAAAGGACTCCCTGGTACCTGCTGGCTGAGATTTCAGACAGTGTCATGAGACCAGGAGCCAGATTCACAGGCAAAATTTGTCTTGTCCTCCTTGCCACCCAGGGACAGTGAGGATTGCTTTGACCTTTTTATCCTGTTTTTCTCTTGTGACCCTGTGAACCTATACAGTGTACCTCAAGCTACATGATCGCCTCATTTACTAGAAAAGCCCTTCAGGTAACTGTGCCAGAGGATCTTAATCTTTTAAATCCTTTGAACAATGAAACTCCAAAGCCACCAATTATTAAGACACTTACACTCGGCTCTTCAGAAGGCAGCACACACATAAGGGCTTAGCATTCTGTCTCTTTCTTAAGTCTCTCTCTCTCTCTCTCTCTCTCTCTCTCTCTCTCTCTCTCTCTCTCTCTCTCTCTCTCCTTTAATGCCTGTGCTTGCATCTGGAGTAGGCTGCCGACTCTTCCCCTCCTCATTGGTTTCTTGGCACAAGGTCCCTCTCTGTTGCCCACACTTGCCTGGAATTCACCATAATTCTCCTGCCTCAGCTTTTGGGTTAACAGCTCTGACCCCCCATGGGCAGAGCAAGCCCCTAGCTTACACATTCTCCAGGGGTTCCGAGATCTCTGGGCCCTGCGGGATCTAACAACTTCTGAGGTGTTTTATGCCAGGAAGTTTCAGAGATGCCACTATCCATCATGGTGGCCACTGTCTACAAGTGACAACTAAACACTGACAATCTAACTAATTCAGTGTACAAAATACAAACTGTATTTCAAAACGGATCACTAAAAGAAGAAAAAAAAAGTAAATGTTTTAGATCGATTATACATTGAGTGATGCTATTTTCATATGCTAAATAAAGCATATTATTAAAATGAAATGCACCTGTTTCTTTTTTTACATTTTTGCTTCTGGAAAATTTTAAAAGGGATGTGTGTCTATGTGGTTCAGTTTTTTTTCTACAGAACGGCACTGTTCTAGCCAACTGGAGACTGTCCCAACTCAACACCTCACACCTTCCTTAAAATAGCATGTCTTCCTGCCAGTTGCCACGTGACCCGTCCCTGCTTGGTGCTTTAAACTTCACCCTGAGGCTTACCCTGGCACCGAATGACAGAGTGTCCACAAGGTCCCGGAAGATGACTGTTTCATGTAAATGGTGAAGATCGAGATTTCTTCACCTTCCCACCAGGGCCATTGACACAGATACGGTTAGGGGATTAGTTGACTTCATCTTAAAGCAAAACCTCCAGTTGAAGTGCTGGGATCAGGGCAGAGGCAGGTGTGGTAGTGAGTGACCTGTAATCACAGCAGTGAAGGTTTGAGGCCAGCCTGGGCTACACAGCGAGTTCCAGTCTATAAGATCCTGTCATGAAAGAACAATGGAAAAGTAGCACATCCCGATCTCTTTGCCGCCTGGCTAGAAGAATGAGAACTCAGGGCAAAATGACCAGAATAACCAGTAAGTGTGGAAGGAAGTGATGATCCAGAAGTCACAAACACCTCCTGCTCCTTGCCAAACCCAGGCATCACAGACATAAAGGCAGCTCTTGGGGAGCAACCAGTTGCTGAGCAGACGTTATTGAATGGATTCACGTGTAGAAGAAGTCTTCTATGCCACAATTGGTTCAGCATCAAATGGAGAACCGCAAAGGCAGGGCCCAGACAGGGCCAACCCTCCATCAACAGTACCAACAGTATTTCTTTCCTCTACCACCAGGTTGCATCTAAGGATTTGTTACCCACTGTTACCCAAGAGTGAGGTCTAGGCTTGCAAAAAATAGAGTATAAACCACGAATTTAATCAGATGACTAATATGGAAGAGACAGATACAAACCCATCTGGAATTTTTATAAATTTAAAGCGCTAGTGTCTTCTAATTAAAAACTATTACTTTAGCCGGGCGGTGGTGGCGCACGCCTTTAATCCCAGCACTCGGGAGGCAGAGCCAGGCGGATCTCTGTGAGTTCGAGGCCAGCCTGGGCTACCAAGTGAGTCCCAGGAAAGGTGCAAAGCTACACAGAGAAATCCTGTCTTGAAAAACCAAAAAAAAAAAAAAAGAAACCAAAAAAAAAACAAACTATTACTTTAGTTCAAAATAGTAGAGCAAGAAGAGCATTTAGCAAAGATTTTTTCCCTTTCATTTATTTACTGTATTGGGCACACAGGCTGTATCACATATGTGGAACTCAGAGACCAACTCGTAGGGGACGGTTCCTTCCTACCGTGTGGGTTCAGGGGCTCAAACTCAGGTCATTAGGTTTGGTGGTAAATGTTTGCACCCACTGAGCCATCCCGACAGCACTTCAGAGTCTTTTTAATATCTGATGACATGACAGAGTCTCCACCCACTGCCCAGCACACAGTAGGCACTCTGTAATTGTAAGTATGAGGGAATCTGAGGCCTCAGCTACTATCAACCTAGGGGAGCGTCGCTAGAACCTCTGTCTAGCATGCTCCAGGCCTTGGGTTCAACCCCTAGCTGAGAGCGAGGTCAGAGAACCCAGGGAAGCATCTGGCTTTATAAGTCACATCTGGAAGACTGGGAATGGTAAGTCTGTTCTTTCGTTTGGAGAAATTTGTATCCAGTCCTCACACTCATGAAAGCTGAACCAAAAATAAGCAGTGGGGGCCAGGCCAGCAAGCTGCCTCAGGGAGGAAATACGCTTGCCAGCAAGTCTGATGGCCTGCGCTCCATCCCGAGGACCCACATGGTGGGAAGAGAGAATGTATTCCCACAAGCGGCCCTCTGACCTTCACTCACGTGCCATGGCATGCACTCATGTGTGCATGCACACACATGAATACACTAAATAAATGTGTAATCATAAGACAGGGTCTGGATTCCACAAGTGAAGACGCTACCATGGATCTCAGTGTTAGGACAGCTAGCTATACCTGGAGGTGAGGGATAGGGTATTTCTTGGAATAGCCTTCTTAGCTGGAGGGGAAGGGATTCTGGGGTTGGGTCTAGCAAAGATTTGTAGGCGATTTGGTGTTGTAGGAGGTGAGGAAGTGGAACAAGGGAACAAATACGGGAAGAAAATGGGGAGGGGAAAAGAGGGGAGGGGAGGGGAGGGGAGGGGAGGGGAGGGGAGGGAAGGGGAGGGGAGGGAAGGAGAGGGGAGGGGAGAGAAAAGATGTTTGAGAAGTGGAGAAAAACTCCAGTTCAGAAAGGGTGGGGCTTTTTTTGTTGTTGTTTCTTTTGTTTTGTTTTGTTTTGTTTTGTTTAAATAAGAGGAACGAAGCCCGTAGACTAAGGGGAGGACAGAGCCTAAACAACTTGGAGGCCATTCCCGGAGGAGTCGAGGAGGGAGGCTGTCCCTGTCAGAAACTGGGGGAAAGGGCCATGGGGCAGCATGCTTGTGAGCTGGAGAGCAGTAGGTCTGTGGCCCTGGGTTCCCCTGGGGAGTCAGGGAGGTGGGGGAGGAAGGATGTGGAAGAGCCAATGTGGCCATTTTCAGGGTTAGACACCAATCCTCTAAGTAAATGAGAACACTCTCTAAGGAATACAAAAGGATTTTTTTTTTTTTTAGGCTGTAGCCTCAGGTGTGATTTTACTCCAAAGAGATAAAACTTACTTGGAATCCCTTCCGCCTATTATTTTTTCACACTTCTGAGTTTAACCTAATTAAGTCAGCCTTTCTTCTGAGGCTTAAGCAGGGAATGTTCTGGGATGAAACATGTCCTAGCATGTGGGACGGCTTCACTCATCTCCCTCTGTGGACCAGGCTGGCTGCCACTGAGCGAAGGCCCACTGTCCCCCTACCTATTAAAATGACACAACTGTCCCCAGGATGGGGAATTACAGTAAATCTGGCGTGGCAACCCAGAACGTTGAATAAGGGCCTCTGGGAAAGGGGTGAGGTTTCTAAATTGAGGGCGGCAGCTCTGCTTGGAGCAATGGGCTGTTCTGTCTGGGGCACTCTGGCAAGGAACAGAAACTGTCCCTGAGGGGAACAGATCCTGGGGCCAGTCAAGATGCTTATCTGGGCTTGACAGCCTCAGGGCAAAGGAAAAAGAAAGAAAAAGATGGTCTTGAAACAATTTGGGCAGGGAAACAATAGGATTCTGTATTTCTTGGCACGAGAATGAATGAATATTTATTCCGAGTGTGAGGCAAGCATTAAATCCAAGGACAGTAAATGGTGAGACCAGGCAACAGTCTTGGGCTTTCTCTGCGGAATCTCAGAGCAAACAGTCCCACGGGGCTTCAAAGAGACATGTGGGTTTCTTTTTCTATTAAGTAAACAAAATTAAGAGAGAGCATGCACTTCCTACAGCTGTGGGTGCCCCAAATATCTCCCGTTCCAATCGTGACCCCCGCCCGGAAGAGCCCTCTCCTCTTTTGAGTTACAGCCACACACACTCACAGCAACCCTGAGGTCCAGCCTAAACATGAGGGGCAACCTCCCCTGTCAGCAAGGCCAGACTTTTCCCAAAACCTAAAGACTTTTATCCCAGGAGAATTGGACCTCATGCCCAACCCCTTTCGATTTCTTGTTCTTTTTTAATTTTTAAAAAACAAAAAAAAAACCCATACATTTCTTTGGATAAGCACCAACATGCATTATATATGTTTGCCAATAAGAAATTGAGGGGGGATCTTCCTTGTCATGAGAGTGATAGTTGTAATATTCTGTATAGCTACTCACCAATGTGGCGGCTTCTTCTTCTTCTTCTTCTTCTTCTTCTTCTTCTTCTTCTTCTTCTTCTTCTTCTTCTTCTTCTTCTTCTTCTTCTTCTTAATTATTTAATTTCAGTTTGGTTTGATTTTATACACAGATTTTTGCTATAAAGCCTTTGCTGGTCTGGCACAAACCATTCAGCCTGGGCTGGCCTCAAACTGAAGGCAATCCTCCTGCCTCAGCTTCCCAGTGCTAGGATTATAGGCGTAAGCCATCACTCTTTACTTCTGTTTATCTATCTACCTACCTAGCTATCATCTATCTGTCAGTCTGTCTATCGATCCATCTGCCCATCTGTCTATCCGTCTATCCATCTATCTATCCATCTCTATCTCTAAATCTCTCTTCCTTTTTTTCTTTCTTTTATTTACATGGGCAGGGTTCTGGGTTTTTGGTTTTTGTGTGTGTGTGTGTGTGTGTGTGTGTGTGTGTGTGTCTGAGTTTTATGCTGTATTTACATCATTTCCACCCCCCTCAGCTTTTCTAGATGTATTTGATTCAATTTATTATGTTTTGTTTTCTGAGACATGGTCTCACTCTGAAGTCCAGGCTAGCTTAGAACTCACTATGAAGCCCAGGTTAACCCAAACTCTTCCTCCCGAGTCTCCCAGGTGCTGGTATAAAAGGCCTGAGCTACCACAGCCAGCTCCTTAATATATTTTTGAAAATCAGCTTTTATTTACAGCCAAATATGAATTTGGTGTTCCAATACAAGGGGGCGAATCGGTATTCCCTTAGCTTGTCTTCTCCTGAAGTAGCTCCATGCTAAAAAATGTAGCACAGGAAATGCCCGTGTTGATCAGAACCTGAAGTCAGGGCCCTTGTTTCCCACTTCCTGGCCACCTAAAAAGTCCCTGTCTTTGCAGGGGCCGGAGACGCTTTGTGGAGTCACCTCCTGCCACTTCCCAGAAATCGCTCCGAGTCAGGGAATTGCAAATAGAGTTTGCTCCACATCACATGATCCTTCCTCCCACAGACATCCCTTCTCGAGTCTCATGGTTTACATATTCCCACAAGGTCAAATCAAGGACATTTGGTCACATGCAGGATTATGGCAACAAGGCACGCAGGGCTGACCCTGCAGCAAGCTCAAAAATGTAAAAGATGGGCTAATTCCATGCAGGTTTTCACACGGGACCTTTTCCTTTCGACAGAGCTTTTTCCCAGAAAAAGAACAAAGCCTAACCAATCTCCCAAGGTAGACAGTTTTAGACTCAGTTCTACATTTTTAATGTGTCTGTGTGCTACATATGTGGTTTATTCAGACGTGTGTCCTATGTATGTGCAGTATGAGTACACAGGTGGATGTGCCCTGTGTATGCCTGTGCAGAGACCATAGGAGGACATGAGTGTCCGCTTATTGCTCTCTACCTTAGACTCTTGAGACAGGATCTCTCGCTGAGACTAGAGCATGGCTGACGGCCGGCAAGCCCCAGATCTATCCCTTCCCCCTCACAGCACTGAGGGTGCAGACATGCATGAGACCACACCCCACTTTTTATATGGATGCTTGCGATTCTAACTCAGGTCCTTTACGCTTGCACAGGAAACACTCTTACCTTCGAACTGTCTTCCCAGCCCCAGTTCTACAGCTGCTTCTGCCGTGAACCTGGCACTCGCTAGACATAGTCAGTGTCAAAAGAAAAACAAAACAAAACCACCACCACCAACAAAACCAACTAGATCCAGCCCTCAGCTACTTTGTGATTCAGACGGCCCCCAGGACATGCTCTGCTTACAGGGGAAGGGTCGGAACTAGAGATGGTGGTTAATGGGGGTGGCAGAAATGACTTATACTACCAGTAAACACAGCAGACATTCACCGCACATCAATGAGAGCAGCAGAAACCAGGGAAACCTGCATGCGAACAGGATTTGAGTTTTTCGCTATTTGTAAGTTTTGCTGTGGCAAGAACATAACACGAGATCTGTGTTCTTAACATACGTGATGGTTACTTTTTGACAACTTGACACAAACTAGTGACCTGGCCAGTGGGAACGGCACGTGAGGAATGGCTTCCCACATATTGGTCTGTAGGCGTAGCTGCGGGACATTTGCTTGATGGAAGTGAGAAGGCCCAGACCACTGTGCACGATTCCCACCCCACCCCACCGCCGCCCAGGCAAGTGATCGTAGGCTGTGTAAAAATGCATGCTGCACTAACTGTAGGATCAGGCCAGTGTGTAGTGTTCCTCTGTGGTCTGCTGCACGGTTCCTGCCGTGGCTGCTTTGGAAGATGCCCTGCAAAGTATAAGATGAAATAAACCCCCTTCTCCCCAAAGCTGCTTCTGGCCACAGTGTTTATCACAGCAAAGCAGAACAACAGATTTTGAATGTTTTAACTTTATGTATTGTTGAGTGGCTGTGAGTGCATGTGCCATGACAGGCACGTGGAATTCCAAGGACGACTTTGTGTGGAATCTCCTCTCTCCTTTTACCATGGATGCTGGGGAATTAAATTCCAACTGTCAGGCTTACGTGACAAGTGCCTTTACCCACTGAGCCATCCTGCCTGCTACTCACAGCATGTTTTAAGTGTACAATGAAGTATTATCATTGATAGGCAGCATGTCCAACTACAGATTTCTAGAACTTACCTGGATAACGGAAACCACACATGCACAACAGCTCTGCCATGAAACCCCTTACCACCCATAATTCTCTTGACAGTTTCCATGAACTTGGCCGCTGGACAAATGAAATCATGTGGGCACAGCTTCTCCCACTTAGGGCGTGTTTACTTCCAGTCCATCCAGGTGCTCTTATATCATGGGATCTCTTTTCCTACGGTGGAATAATAGTCCACGGTACACACGTGCACATTCTGACACCCACTTGTCCACTGGTGGGCATCCAGTCAGTGATTACGTCTTGACAGTTGATATGCGAGTGCAGATATCTTTCTGAAGAGGTAAGTACTCCTTTGAATCATAAATAGCTCTGGGTAAACAGAAGAGAGGAGGCCTCCGGAGGAAAAAACAAAGACACCAAAACCACTGTCTGAAAGATGCTGCCATGCAGTGGGTAGGCAGGATGGCTCTCAGGCCGAGGTACAGAGAATAAGAGCTGGATTGGATCACTGCGTTGGGTAAGCACCCCACTGCACTGGTCACGCAGCCCACTGGTCAAGTACTCTAGAGGCTCTTCCAGGCCTGTAGCTTGCCTGCACACCTCAGATCATGAGCCAGTCTCATTGAGACTCAGTGACATCATTTGCAATGGCAGGCCACCCTTGACCTGGTTGTGGTGAGGATTCGATTACATATGAACTATGCTAAAAACAGTGCCTGGCACATAGTATTTGTCAATGAACATTTATTATTATTATTATTAAATATAGAAAAAGCATGTGGTAGCTTCCTGCCATTGATGCCTGCTTATAAATCCTAGTACTCGGGAGGCTGGAGGAGGTGGATTGTTGTAAGGTCAAGGTCAGCCTGGGCTACATAGTGAGTTCAAAGCCAGCCTGGGATACACAGATGCTGTCTCAATAAAATGGGGTGGACAGCTGGCTAGCACTCATGAGTGCTGGGAAATACACCAGTGTCCTACAAGTATTACACATATCAAAATATTAATACTTTGTCTCCTCTCAGGAAAGCCATAAGAGACAGATGGGAATAAGTCCTCTCCAGGCTTTCTTACTAACTTTTATTTGTATCTGTTCTATATCAGATGCCCAGGCACAGAGTTTGAAACAGGAAGTATATGAGAAGGGGAGACCAGAAGGAACATGGGGCTCAGAAGGAGCTAGACGAAGACACAATCCTGACCCCAACTTCTAACTTTAGCCTAATTGTATGAGCCACTCTGGATTCACAGCCTTCCACAGGTTTAACTTGATACAAGAGATTGTGTTTTATATTAAGCAGCTATTGGCTGAAGACCATCCTGGGGTGGGGGATGATGGGCATAGTGCCTGGTGATTCCAGCCAGCCCAGAGAGGTTCTCTGAAAAGAGCAGGGATTACTGAAACACAGCAGACAAAGGACACTGGCTCAGCGAAGAGACAAGAGTGCTGCTTTACAAGCCACCCAAACTCAGCGCCAAGGCAATCGTGCGTCTTCCCACAACTTGAACAGGCTCAGCTGAAGCTATTTGTTTCTGTGTCACACGGTACATATGGCTCAGCACCTAGAAAACTGAGGGCAGCCCAGCTGTGGAGGTGAATGCAAAGGTTCCTGTCAGGTGGTGCACCAGCAGCTAGAAATGCCCATGCTACGTGGGTCTTCATGCAGCTACTTGGCTTCCCTGTGACTCCAGATTTCAGGATGGCCACCCCAAGAGAACAGCAGAGAGTGCTTGGTGTTTTTATGAGCCAGCCTTGGAAGTCTCAGAACACTGCTCATGCCTTACACTGTTGACTGAGGTATTCATAGAGGTGCAAAAGCCAAAGGGAAGGGCGACAGACTGAACGCTTGCGCTGTAGACTATTATTTTAAGATGGGTCACATTTGTTTGTGCTGGGGAACATTTGTTTTAATGATGCAAAGATGTGTTGCATTCCTTTGTGTTGCGTTTGTTTAACTCTGTGAAGCTGTGTTACTGTGCCTATCTAAAACACCTGATGGTCTAATAAAGAGCTGAACAGCCAATAGCAAGGCAAGAGAAAGGATAGGTGGGGCTGGCAGGCAGAGAGAATAAATATGTAACATGCATTGCTGAACGGTCTTATTAATAAAAAATTAAAAAATAATAAAAAAAATACCTGGCAGATATTGGGGTGAAAGCTGAAAGATCAAAGGAATAGAACAAGCCAGCCACAAGTTCTTACTGCTAGGAAATCCTCAGTCCAAGAGGGCTGCTTCCTGTATACTCACGCCTATATACCTTTCTGTGCCCTGCCATCTTACTTTCTCTCTCCACCCAGCTACATCACGTCCTCTTTCCATCCAGCTCTATCACTTCCTGTCTGTCTACACAGACCTCCAGACCTCTATGATTAACTAGTGCTGGGGATTAAAGGTGTGTGCCACCATGCCTCGCTCTGTTCCCAGTGTGGCCTTAAACTCACAGAGATTCAGATGAATCTCTGCCTCCTGAATGCTAGGATTAAAACTACCACTGCCTGACCTCTATGTTTAATATAGTGGCTAGCTTTGTCCTCTGATCCCTAGGCAAGCTTTATTTGTTAGAGCACAAATAAAATATCACCACATAAATAGAAGGAGAACTCTGGGAGGAAGAGAAGAGAGAAGAATGAGCAAGAAAAGAAGGGGGCAGCCACACAGCCATACAGCCACATAGCCAGTCATGTAGTAAAAGTAAGATAGGTAGAAATAAGAAAAGGAATAAGCCCAGAGACAAAAGGTAAATGTGATAAGTTAAGAAAAGTTGGCAAGAAACAAGCCAAGCTAAGGCCAGACATTTATAAGTAGTAATAAGCCTCTGAAAGGACCAGGCAGACACCATAACAGGCTGCTCAGTCTTCTCTCAGAGATCAGACCTCAATTTCAGTTTCCTGAGACTTGAGCAAGCAGTTTCTAGGAGAACCATGAACAAAAGACAAGTCCTTGCAGTAGCTCCCTTTCTGCACATAACACCACGTACTCTGACCTGTAGCTGGAGAGTTTTCTCTCCGGGTCCCGCCAATCCTCAGCAGTCCGACAGCCCACTTATAAAATAAACACACAGATGCTTAGATTATTTAAACTGTTTGGCCTAATGGCTCAGGCTTCTAGCTATCTAGTTCTTACATCTTAAATTAATCCATTTCTATAAATCTATACCTTGCCACGTGGCTTGTGACTTACCGGCATCTTCCCACCCTGCTTGTCATGGCGGCAGCTGGCAGGGTCTCCCTCCACCTTCCTGTTCTCTCAATTCTCCTCTCTATTAGTCCTGCCTATACTTCCTGCCTGGCTACTGGCCAATCAGTGTTTTATTTATTGACCAATCAGAGCAACACATTTGACATACAGACCATCCCACAGCACTGATCATTCAAAGGTTCAGTCAACTGTTTACTGTCTGGGACCCCTCATCAACTTAGAGCTACGTGCATGGGTCAATGTGGACGTGTGAGGCCAGCCAGCCTCCATGGCAGCTAATGGACAGAGCCTGGGCCATTGAGTCAGCCCCCACAGTCAGTACATGCTAGGCCAGCCAGCCTCCATGGCAACTCAAGGACAAAGCCTAGGACTTGTTCAGGCCTGCCCCAAAATGGATAACTATAACCCCCAACTAACCTTAGCCAATTAAAAGTTACTAACATGATTGCCACTCACATAAACCAATCCTGAGTCTGTTCCTATGTAGTCTGTAGACCCCAAGCCCCTGCTTGCTTTAAAAACCCTGCCCCAATGCTACTCAGGGTCTCTCCTGTTCTGCGGCTGCGTCAGATGGACTGAGAGCCCCGAGTTAACTTGTAACAATACAGAGACTCTTGGCTTTGGCACTGGATTCGGCCTCTTGGTGGTCTTTGGGGGACTCTGGGTACAACATCTCCATGTATTTATTTGTGAGCTGGGTGGTGGGCACCCCCCCAAGAGAAAAGAGCAAAACAAACAAATAAACAAACCAAAAAACCCATAACATTTTGGCCTTCCAACCTGGGGCCATAGAAAGCTGAGCTCCATGTTGCCTTCAGACTACCTGCTTCCTAAAGTGATGGTATTTGGAAGTGGGTACTGGGGGCATAATTAGGTTCAGTTAAGGATGAAGTTCCTGTAGTGTGATTAGTGCCCTCTTAAAATAGCTATTCTCTCTCTCTTCTTTCTCTCCCTCCCTCCCTCCCTCCCTCTCCTTTCTTCTCCCTCTCTTCCCTCTGCATTCTCTCTTCTCCTATCTGTCTCCCCTCTCTCTCTCTCCACTTGGTGCTCTTTCCTTTCTGAGCTATCACCTCCTCTTTTCTTTGCCCTCTATATTCTCTACTCTGTGCTCTTCCTTCTCCATGAGCTTTCTGTGTCCACTCTCTCTACCACCCATCTCCTCTCTGTGCCCTGCCCCCCCCCCACCCCCTTCTTACCCCATACGCAGTCAGGAGACAATCTTTGCAGACCAGAATGAAGGCTCTCACGAGAATACCGTCCTGGATAACTTGCTGATTTTTGTTTCCCCAGCCTCCAGAAATATGGGAAATAAATGTCAACATGTAGGCCACTTCATCTGGAGTTTTTTGTTATGGCAACCTGAAGTGAGATGGTTGGGGCTACATAACAAAATGCTAGCCTGAGTAGTTAACAGCATGTCTTTTTTTTTACAGCTCTGGAGGGTGGAAGTCTGAGACCAAGGTCTCAGCAGGGTTTTGTCTCCTAAGGCCACCTTTTCACTGTGTCTCACAGGGACATCTCTCTGAGTAGGCACACATCTAGCTGTATACACATCCCTCCTCTTACAAAAAGCACCCACCTTCCTGATAAAGACCTAGTCTCATAACTTGCTTTAATTGAACGAAGACCTTATCTTCAAATAAAGTTGCAATCTGAGACACTGGGTATTAGGACTTCCCCATATGAAGGGGTGTGACACCCTGTCATAATTCAGCCGTTGCAGTCATGTGGGAACATAGATTCTCTTAATGAGAAGAGAAACACATAACACTGAAGAAGAGTTTACAGCATTGGGTACACTGTGGGACCCCCTCTGGAAAATACAGTCCACTTCAGACATGCCCTAGTTTGCTTTCTGTTTCTATGACCCCTTGACCAAAAGCAACTTGGGGAAATATGAGTCTATTTCATCTTACAGCTCATAGTCTGTCATTCAGGGAAGTCAGGGCAGGAGCTCAAGACAGGAACTTGGGGGCAGGAACTGAAGCAGAGGACATGGAGGAACACTGCTTACTGGCTTCCTCCCTCTGGCTTACTGAGCTTACTGTCCTACAACCCAGGCCCATCTTCCTCAAGTGTTAGACCTTCCCACATCAATCCTTAATTGAGAAAATGACACACAGAGTTGCCTACAGGCAACTGATAGAGGCATTTTCTCAATTCAAGTTCCCTCTTCCCAGATGACTCTAAATTGTGTTTTAAACAAACAAACAAACAACCCAACCAGGGTAGGTATCAACATCAATGCCTGTGCATCAATAAAGATAATCTTGATTTTTTTTTTTTTTTTAGTGTTCGTTGTGAGACTGAGAGACTAATAAATAGTAGTTGTAGTAGCTCCTTGTCTTGTTACTGCAACAAACTACCCAACAAAAACCACCTAAGGAAGCAAGGGTTTACTTTGGCTCACAGCTCCAGGGATTACAGTTCCTCACGGCAGGGAGGAATATAACAAGACAGCGAGGCGAGGAGGCTGGTCACACCGCATCAACAGTTCCGAAACACAGAGAGGCGAATGCTGTGCTCAGCCGGCTGACTCCTCTTTATTCAGTCCAAGACCCTAGCCCATGGAAACAGAAACAGGACACCTGAGTTTAGCAGGGGTCTCCCCCTCCCATCAATTAACCTAATCTAGATAATCCCTCACAGATGTGCCCAGATGCTCAGCTCCTAAGTGATTCTTGAGCCGTGAAGTTGACAATACTACCCATTAATACTCAGGTGCTGTACCATTGTGCTGCATCCTCAGCCCAGCTGATGTCCATTTAAAGAGAATCTTCTACATGTAAAACCTTGACACAGTCTCCAGAGTTCCTTTATGGGCTTCAAGCTCCTTCCACACAGAAGTTCGGAAGCCACTCCTCCCTTAGGTGATAGAGTTCCGACTGCTCTATTATTTTTAATAACAATATGACCGTTTTTTATAAACTCATGTATGTTATATAAAGTACATCCATTTGGAGAAAATGTCACAAAATCAATGCACAGGTGGAATGTGGCATTGATAAACACTACTTACACTCCCAATGAGAGTCTGAGTTGTAGCAAATTAAAAGAAGGCATGGCAGAAATAAAGTTTTCCATGTTAGGAAGTGATTATCTTTTATTTTAACTTTTTATGAAGACCAGTTTCTTCAGCACATTTCAAGGGGCAGTGGGCTGGGCAGTAACAAGAATATTGTCCATTGGAGGTGGTTATCTTCTCAAAATCTTTTATTCTTCATCTGATGATGATAACTGTATCCATGCTATAGAAGTCAGTGTCAGGGGCCCATATGACAGACTCATTTATTTATTTGTTTGTTTGTTTGTTGTGGTTTTTCAAGACACGGTTTCTCTGTGTAACAGTCCTGGCTGTCTTGGCATCTGCTTTGTAGACCAGGCTGACCTCAAATTCTCAGAGATCCACCTGCCTTTGCTTCCAGAGTGCTGGGATTAAAGGTGTACGCCACCACTGCTTGGCTCCATTTTTTTTAAAATAGACCCTCTTCTTTCACTAAAAGTGTTTTAAATCAGACCTCCTGTGTGCTGGTATTACAGGTACAAGCCACCCTGCTGGGTTTATGCGGAGCTAGAATTGAACCCAGGCTTCCTGTGTGCTGGGCAAGCACTCTTCCAGTTGAGCTACAGCCCCGCCCCTTGTGCTTCACGTGTACAAAAGTACTTATTTCCCACATCTTTTCACTCTTTACCTGGAGATCTTCCCGTAGGAATTTACAGCTCTGGCTACGTCCACAGCACACAAGCAATCTCCTTCCAGAGAGCCAGGCCAGTAAGACATGTCGTCAAACTTGTATATTTGCGAACTTGACAGATTCAAAACCATCATTTTGTATGCCTTCAGTTCAGTTGGTCATTCAGAGTAATTGTGGGCATTACTTTGTGTATTTTATAGGCACAGCACACCTGTAGTCCCAACACTTGGGAAGTAGAAGCAGGAGGATCTCTACGAAGGTGAGGCCAGCCTGGTCTACACAGCAAGTTCTAAGCTAGCCAGAGCTACGTAGAGAGATCCTGTCCCGAAACAAAACAAAGCAAACACATGAACAAAAAAGTCATTTGTATTTTCTGTTTCAAGAACTGTCTACTCTTTTCCTTTATCTATTTTTTTTTTCTGTTGGATTGTTGGTCTCTGAAAAAAATAAAAAAGAAATCTCTTTTGGCAGTTCTGAAGCTCTAGAAATCTAAAGCTTTGCAAAATACATGGCACCAGGCAAGTGCTGTCACTGAGCTGTACCCCCCCCACACACACACACCTGATTTCTTTAAGGACAAAGCCCTCAGTCCAACCCCAGCACCATAGTTTTTATACATGCATAGATATGTGCATGTATAAGTCCTATCTATAAAGTATATCTATTTATAAAATATATATTTAGGATCCTATTTTATTTTAGGGAAATTAGCTTTTGTTAGGGATGTGTTATCTCACTGTTTTTGTGACCCTCAATGTTATTCAAGTGTCAACAGATTTAAAATATCCTGATACTGGGATGCGGAGATGACTCGGTGGATGAGACACTGGCTGTGCGAGACTGAGGACCACAGTTCGGATCCCCGGATCCCACACAGAAACGAGGCACCTGCGGCAGCTACCTGTAGCCCAGTCCTCAGGAAGTGGACACAGAGTATCCCGGGGGCAATCTGGCTAGCTTGACTATCGAGAATTGGTAAGCTCTGGGTTTGTAAGACAGCCTGCCTCAGTAAATAATGTAGACAGCAATTAAGGAAGACATTTGATGTCAATCTCTGTGCTGTGGGATGGTCTGTATGTCAAATTGCTCTGATTGGTCAATAAATAAAACACTGATTGGCCAGTGGCCAGGCAGGAAGTATAGGTGGGACTAACAGAGAGGAGAACTGAGAGAATTCTGGGAAGTGGAAGGCTGAGGAGGGAGACACTGCCAGCCGCCGCCATGACAAGCAGCATGGGAAGATGCTGGTAAGCCACGAGCCACGTGGCAAGGTATAGATTTATAGAAATGGATTAATTTAAGATGTAAGAACTAGATAGCTAGAAGCCTGAGTCATTAGGCCAAACAGTTTAAATAATATAAGCGTCTGTGTGTTTGTTTTATAAGTGGGCTGTCGGACTGCCAGGACTTGGCAGGAGCTGGAGTGAAATTCTCCAGCCACATCTCTGGGTTCTACATGCCCATATGTACTCGTGCATGTACACCTGCACACACACATGCCCACATATGTGTAAGAACACTTACTTGTAAGCACGACACACACAACTGATGGTTGCTGGTGGAGGCTCAGTCTTCCTAAAGGGTGTGGCTCCTGGAAGGCTGACCACACTCCAGTGGAAGGCCACACATCCAAGAGTATATAGGCAGCACAACTGGCCTTGCTGAGTTTACAAGGGAAAAGAGGCCACAAAGCTGGGTGAGTAAGGAAAGGGGTGGATCTGGGAAGTGTTGGCGAAGATGTGAATATATGCTTAGAACATGTTGTATGAAATCCCCAAACTAATTTCTAAAAAAGAAGTAAAGCACTAAAAAAATGAGAACAGACTTACACACATTGAGGCAATGCTCACTTGTGAAGCTTGGAAAATAGAAAGAGAAAAAAAAATAAGAACTTCACACGCTTGCACACGCATGTGCACACACACACACACCTCAAAGTTGGTTAAAACAGAAAACTTCTCTTGATCAATTTCTTTAGGGAGATGGGAGTTTCAGAAACAAGAAAGGAAGGAAGGGGGTAGATGCACCTGACCCACATATTCCCATTCATAATCTTCACTCCTTCGTCCCACATCCCAGTTGCTCCTTCATCCCACTGATAAGTATTGGAACCCTGGTTATTGGACACCCTCTTCCGACACAATAAACCAATCAAACCGAATCACTAAGTCCAGGTTTAATAAACAGAGCGAAGCAACTACCAAGAGACTCTTGAGAAGGCAGGAAGGAGAGCACACAGCAGGTCAGGGATCAGGTCTTAAATAGCCTGTAGGCATAGGCATGGTCTTGAGCAGCTCCAGGGGAGGAGTTGACCCTTGGTGGGCTTCTGAGGGGCGGGGTCTGGAATGGAAGGGCAGCTCCAGGGGAGGGGGATTACTTGGAGGACTTTCTTTGGGGCAGGGTCTGGGGGGAGAGAGAGAGAGGTGGGACCAGGGTGGGGCTTCCATCCAAACACCCACATCCCAGTTCCATTACATAGCTAAGGAGCTTGAAGTTCTGATAGGTTGGAAACCTGGACCAGGATCACATAGCTAGTGAGAGACAGATCTGTGATCCAACTAGAGCTCCTGCTGGCCTTACATCTCCAGCTGTGCCCCTACCATCTATGTTTTTTAAGAGTGGACTGTTCTGTCCTTGAAGACCCATGATAGTTGACTAAGCGGAAACATAATTTGGATGAGATTGAAGACTCTGTTGTTTGGAATACCACTAGAGTTCATTTGCCCCAATCCTAAAGCATTTCGTAAGTCTGGAACTGTCACACAGATCAGGAAGAAGAGCCCAGCTGGTTGCCATTGGCTGCCAGCCATGTGCAGACAGTCCCCAGTCATTTGTCAATGTCCCCCAGGGTGCCTGCTTCACGTTAAGATCCTGGCAGAGTGCTTCCCTTCACTGTATAATTGCACTGGCCGCAGCAAGGCTGACTAAATCCTGTTGGTGTGTCTGCTGAGTCCATGGGCTCTGCAGGCTGGGAGGGCTCAGAAACAGGACAGGGCACACCCAAAAGCCTTCGGTCCAAAGACTGGAGACTCTTCTGGTTTTCCAAGACAAGGGTAAACATTTCATTGTCAAGTTTTCAACATGCAGCATGGGCAGAGTGGTCCCCTGAGCCTGAGCAGGATGTCAGAATTGGGATGGCCATCAGTCATTCCTAATTCATTGCCTCTCCCCCTCCCCCCCGCTGTACACTAATTTCTAAAAAAAGAAGTAAAGCATAAAAAAAATGAGAACAGGCTCACATGCACTGAGGCAATGCTCACTTTTTGAAGCTTGGAAAATGGTAAGAGGAGAAAAATAAGAACTTCACATGCTTGCACATGCATGCCCCCCCCCCACACACACACATCTCAAAGTTGGTTAAAACAGAAAACTTCCCTTGACCAATTTCTTTGGGGAGATGGGAGTTTCAGAAACAAGAAACGAAGGAAGGAGGTACACTAAGGAGCCCTGAGATGGCAGGGTGGGGTGGGGTGTCTACCAGAGGGTCTGTTGGTGGGTCTGCAGAAGGTGGGCAGGTAAAGATCTTGCTTTCACACCCCTGGACCATTTGAGCTGCCGTGATAAAGTTCCATGAGCGAGGTAGGTTATAAATAGTAATAGATTTCCCATAGCTCTGAAGGCTAAGGCGTCCAGAACCAAGGTGGGGTCTAATGAAGATGCTTTGGCTCACAACCCTTTCCTGCTATATCCTCACATAATAGAAGGAGAAAGATGGTCTCTCCCAGCCCTAAGGCCACTTTTAGAGGAGCACCAATTGCATTATCCATGAGGGCCTCATGGTCTTTCAAAACCCCATCTTCTAAGCATCGCCCTGGAGCAGGTAAGATTTCAATTCAATACATTAATTCACAAGAACCCCAAACCTCCAGAGCATAGAACACCTTCAGTTCAAACAGCTTAGCCTGACTTTTGTGACATCTATAGATTTACTCGGGAAGAGATGCCAGCTCAAAGAAATTTGATGAGCATTTCATTTCCCTGAGGCTCAGAAAAGTGTTGTGGCCAGGTCCCAGGGACAGCCAGGCATGGGAGCAGGACCAGGTCCCAGGGACAGCCAGGCATAGGAACAGGACCGGGCCCCAGAGACAGCCAGGCATGGGAGCAGGACCAGGTCCCAGGGACAGCCAGGCATAGGAACAGGACCAGGTCCCAGGGACAGCCAGGCATAGGAACAGGACCAGGTCCCAGGGACAGCCAGGCATAGGAATAGGACCAGGTCCCAGGGACAGCCAGGCATGGGAGCAGGACCAGTAAGCTGACTTTGCTGTAAACGCTCTTTCCACTCCCTGGAATCCCTCACTACAGTCTTCTGGTCTCCTTCCTCCCTAGTCCTTACCCTTAGAGATGTGCAGAGGTCTGTTTCTCAAACCCTCAGCTGTGAAATCAATTCATCCTGTTTCTCAAAATCCCCTCCGGGAAGCCAAGCCCTTAGTACAGGGTGTTCTGGCTGATCTTTGGTCTGCCATGACCTCAGTAACCTGCTTGGTGCAAATTACTTGAGCTCAATTGGGAGCTGAGACAGAGGGAGAAAGTGTGTGTCCCGGATGTACTCGATGAAAAGTCCCCTGGGTTGTTGAATTGTTTGTTTTTGACCCCAGGTCTTGCTCTATAGCCCAGGCTGGCCTCAAAATCCTCCTGACTCAACTTCCCAGATATGGACTTACAAGTGTGTGCAACCATGCCTGGCTTGTCCTCCCATATTTCTGAGTCAGTGAAAATACTAGGGAAACGTCTACAATTAAAAGAAAGAGCCAAAACCAATACAAAATGACAACAAAACTTCCTCTATCCAAAGCCAGTGTGCTGCTGGTCAGCTTGCTATTATCAGCCCTCACAGGGCACCCTCACACACAGGGAGACACAGGGTCAGCACAGACCCAGAAACAGAGTCACCTGAAGCAGCTGTCCTTGTCATATCGTCTTACCTAAGCAGCAATAGCCTATATTTATGTACATTTTTGATATTTTGTTCATTGTGCATTTTATATGACATTTTAAAATCAAAATACTGCATGAAACTACTTTGATCTCCTGCTCTTCTTGGTATATCCTTGAATTTTGTAGCTGATTTATAGACCTCTCCTCCCTCAAAACATGAAAATCTACATAGCCACCCAGTCTTTTACCTGTGATGTGCCCGCTAGCTGAAGGGTAAATTGATTGCCAGTGTCCAAGGATGTAATCAATGTATGTATGAGATAGAGTATCCATAAAATCCCCCAAACACCCTTCAAGAATCTTCCAGATAGTTGAATACTTGGAGATTCCTTGTGAATGTTTCCTCAGCAAAGGGTGTGGAAACTCTGTGTCTTTTCCTGAACACCTCTTCCTCCTCTACAGCAAGCAAGAGCTGGGAGCCTGGCTCAGTTGGTAGAGTGCTCGCCTAGCATGCACAAGTCCTGGGTTCCACCCCCAGCAATACACGAACTGGGCATGGCAGTACACAGCTGTAATCCCAGCACTCTGGAGGTGGAGGCAGGATGGGAAAGAATTCACCGTCATGCTCAGCTACCTAAGGAACTCAAGGCCAGCTTGTGGTACCTGAGACCCTGTTTCAAACAAACAAAAACCCAAAGTAAACATAGGACAGCCTGAATTCACATTGTTATTTTTTTCCTTTATCTCATTTCTATATCCCAAATGAGCTCCAAATAAGAATTTCTCTCTCAAATTATAATCCCTTTTGGTAAGAGTTAAGTTTTTATGGGTATGGAATCAGAACAGGGCAAGACTCTGTTACCCTGAGGCCCGAGTCAGCTACAGCAATTCCAGAAAGCTCTTCTGGGAAGGGGTTTCCTATATGTTTATATATAATTTGGGGTTCCAGGAACATTCATGTCCTTAAGACCTCCTTGGTCTTGGCAATTCCTTTTGCAACTTGCCTAGAGCGGATTTCTGAGGCACCTGTGCCTCAGAACTACTGATTTCGAAACGCACCGCACCAACTGGGAAATGGAACAGTCGGATAGACTGACCGCAGCCACGTTATGCAACTTCTGCCTCCTCCCGCCACAGCATTGCAGGAGCAGACACATGGGGTTGGAAGGGGACTGCAGAAATGCTCAGCCCTCTTCCTTCTGTGTAGGAATGTTCCCTCCGGGTATTCTTTCCTTCTCAGCCGTGTGCTCAGCAACATTGTTAGCCAGTTGTTTGCCTGAATTATCTCAGGGCACTGCTGGTCACTGCTGGTCACTGCGGCGGCTGGCACTCCCCTCCCTCAGCCTTATTAGATCTTCTCTAAGATGCAGGGAACTGCCAGCAGGAAGCAGGCTAGCACGCTAATTCCTAACTCATTGCTGATACTTGTGTTCCAGCAACCCTGCCTTCCTTTGTTTGTTTCCATGTCCCTAAATCTGGGCTGTCCCTCATGAATTTGACTTTGCTTCTCCTTCTTGTTCTCATGAAGAGTGGAGGGATCATGCCTCTAGGGAGATTTTTGGGATGTTCACATCTGCTCTTAGCTGTTTTCTTCTTTTTTAAGAATTGTGCGGGCCTGTGTGTGACATGCATGAGTGTGTGTGTATGTGTGTGTGCGCTCAAGTGACTGCCACATGTGTGCAAGTGCTCTGGGAGGTTAGGAAAAGACTGAATTAGCTAGAGCTGGAGTCAGAGGTAGTTGTGAGCCGCCCGGTGTGGGTACTGGGAACTGAGCAATGGTACTCCGCTGGAGCAGCCTGTACCTGTCACTGTTGACCATCTCTCCAGACCCAGTAATTGTTTTGCTTGGTTTTAAATTTATCCTGGCACCCAGGAGGCTCAAATGGGGAAGAGTTGTCACGAGTTCAAGGCCAGCTTGGGTTACATAGTAAATTCCAGGCCATCTGGGTACCAGAATGTCATCCTGTCTCTAAACAAACAAACAAACAAAACAAAATCATTTTGTCTACAGTATTAAAAAAATCTCTATGAGATTAGGTATCTAGGAGCTACTTGATAGACGAGAATTAGAATTCTCAAAGATACTATTGTTCAGGTATCCCCTCTAATGGAAAAATAGGTGGGCAAAGCTGAAGGTGTATTGACAACTTAGCCACATGTTTAGCTTGGCCAATATTTGTAGCGTAGCATGCTTTCTAAGTTCTAGGCACTGCAACAGTTACCACAACCACAAAGCTTAAGCCTGCCAGTCTTTGCAGTCACCTACACTCACACATACATACTCACATAGACATAGACTTGGCGGCATGCCATCCTTTCATTGGACCTGGAAGGACAATGACATCTTCCCTTCTGGCCTGCTCTATGTCACCTTCAGCCTGGAAACTCATCTGCACCATCAATGAGAGTAGGGAGAGCAGTGCTTAGCACTGAGGTTGCAGACGTGAGGCACACGCCTGGATTTTCACATGGGTGCTGAGGATCTGAACTCAAGTCCCAACGCTTGCTCAGCGAGCCCTTTATCGGTTGAACCATCTCCCCAGATTTGCTTAGCACATTTCTCCCCACCTCCTAATGGGAATGACTGCTAGTCTTGTCTTCGAAAGCCCCCTTGCACTCAGTGCAGCAGTGGTGTCTGCTAAAAACGAGACCCCGAAATAAGATCAATAGAGCCTCGCATGCCAGCCTTGCCTCTAAGCTGTGCTTTGTAGTTTCCGGTTTCCTCTGACAGTCGTTCTTTCATTTGGGCTGCCCAACACTCTAGGGTCTTCCTCTCTTCTCCTGCCTGCCTCTCCAAATGAAATACTCATTAAGTTTGTTATGTTGTTTTTATTTTAACCAGAACATTATGTCTATTTTAGGAAGACAATTCTGATGTACCAAGGAGTCACAAGATCCGTAATAGATTTTTCAGTCTCACAGTGTCAGAGATTATTTTCCTATTTTCCTTGGATTCTAAAATGTTTAAAACATAACAATGAGGCTGGGGGAAGGGTGGCTTTTGCTCTTTGTTCTTCCAGAGACCTGAGTTTGGTTCCCAGCTCCCACATCAGGTGGCCCACAACCACCTGTAACTCTGGTTCCAGGCAATTGGACACCATTTTCTGGTCTTTGCAATAACCTACACTCACATATACATACTCACATAGACACATACATAAATGTAATTTAAAAAACCAAAATAAAAAACATAATCAGCACATAATAAAAGTATTCTTAAAGCCAGGATTTATTGAGTTTGGATGTAACGTCCCCACTTAGCAAACAGTGTGTGAACAAAAGCATCATGTTCAGCAGAGGTTCCGACCCTGCCACTCACTGGGATGAGATATTTCCTAACTTCCTCTCCATCACATTCCCATGAGCTGTGGCTGCTGGAGCACTGATCCACTTAATACCGTTTGTGGCAGTATCATTCACTGTCAAATACGAGGACCCTAGTTCTGTCTGGCCCCTTCAGTTGCTGTGTTAATATTATTCACACTCAGCAGCATCCTCAAAGATGGTTGTCATGGTGCCCGATTTACAGATGTAAACTGCAAAGATGATTTGGACCAATTAACAAACTCACTCAAGGCTTGACGGTCCGTATATAGCAGATCTGGGATTTGAACTCACATTCCAGGGCCTGTGTTCTTTCCATTGATTCCACAGAAATCTTTATGCTATGTCCCCGAAGGACAAAATAACATGTGAGCATAAGAAATGAGTGGACAGTTCCTCTGGGTAATCACATGATCTGATATAGTCAGGAAGCAAAAGGCTTGCGTTTAAATTCTACCTGATTGACAGCGTTCAGCAGGTGGCTCTATTTGGTCTACTCTGGGGTACCAAGCAGAGACAGGGCCTGGAAGGCTAGCTCGAGTGGGATAGTAAACCCACCTATGGGCACCAGGGTACATGGGCTCCCACACTGTCCTCAGGAGGAGCCTGATGATGAATTATTTGCATGTCAACCTGTGTTTCTTAGTCACACCAGGACCCTTCTCTCAAGCTGCTTCAAGGCCATTATCTGGACCAATCTGTTGGCTTGTAAGGGTCGACTTCCTGAGGATATATTTGATTGTTCTTGACTAGAGAAGCAAATTATTCTAAGGGTGTTGTTGCTACTGCTTCCCAAACTGAAGTTCCTGGGTACCTACTGGGTTGACTGAATCCTAGGCAGCTTACTTTCAGCTCTCCAGAGCAACAAAGGCAGGAAGCAGCTGAGATCCTTGCTGCCATCCCAGGGGACTCTCTCCCTGTGCTGATTTAGGTATTTTGCTTAGAGCTTTAGACGTTAGATCTTCGCTGGCAGAAACCCAGGTGCATGCACCCAAGCGGTCTTGGTAGTCATGTGTAACCATTCCCAAGCCATTGCTTCTGTGGCCATGTTGATAATGGAGGTAGAACGGACGGCGAGGGTGGGTGGGTTACACCATACTGAGGCACACACACTGTATACTTCCACACCCGTTAACCAGGAAGCCAAGCCACACACGAGGATGAAAGAGCAGTTGCTAACCTCAGCATTAACTCACACTGGAGCAAAACATTTATCTTGGCAATGACAGCAGAACCCGGGCTGAGTAAGGAAGTATCAGAAGATTGAGGCTCTCGTCCGAGTCCTGTCGTCATCCTACAGTGCAGCTTGGTAGCCTCGTTTTCCTAAGTGCTGAGCGTCCGGCTCCTTCTTTCCCTTTGCTCTACAGAAAATTGAACCTAGAGCCCCGTGCATGCTAGCCAAGTGCTCTACCACTGAGATACAGACCTAGCTCTGTCTTTACCTTTGATTTTGAGACAGTGTTTTACTAAGAGCTGTGGGCTGGATTTGAACTAACTCTGCAACACAGGCTGGAATTGAGCTTGTGACCCTCCTGCCTCAGCCTCCTGAATAACATATCTTTTGGTGCACAATACAGAGAGCCAGGGCAGCACGATGAAAAGTGTATTAAATCTGGACTCCAAACCCTTGGGAAGTGAGTTAATATCCTACAGCTGACGTGCTGCGCAAGTACTTTTTGCAATTATTCATCAAGTAAACATAATGTCATTTACTTTCTAGGTTTAGAGGGTTGTAACACACAGCAAAGCAGCCAAGATGCCTGTTCTCATAGACTTTACTATTTATTCATTTGGTTATTTTTATTTTGTTTCTTTGAGACAGAATCTCATGTAGTAACCTAGGTTGGCCTCGAACTCACCCTGTAGCCAGGGCTGGCCTCAAGCTTGATGAATCTCCCTTCCCTCAGCCTCCTGGTTCCAGGATTATGGATGTGAACCTTCAGACCTACCAGAGCTTCCCTTCAGGTGGATAGACCGTCAATAACCAAAGAGGCCAGGACACGGGAAAAGACACAATGCCAAGGAGGAGATGACCCATGGAGACTTGTTATGTAAAATGGGAGAAGAGGGAAACTGCGTTTTGACACTTGACCAGAGTGGCAGAGGCAGATATTATTCACACACAGAGTTATTTCAAGACAGTCCAAAGGTAATAGAATACATTTTAACCTGTTACCCACTAAAGAAATAGAACACCGTATTGCTGTTCAGAGGTTTGTTTCCAAATAGCAAGAAAGAAAGCGTGGAGGAGGAGGAGGAGAAGGAGGAGGAGGAGGAAGAGGAGGAGGAGGAGGAGGAGGAGGAGGAGGAGGAGGAGGAGGAGGAGGAGGAGGAAGGAGAGAAAAAGAAAGTGAAAGAGAGAAGCTTCTTTCCTGCAAGATAAGCTTGGAGATCCCGGGTCATGTCCACGGCCGCTGGCTAAGGCTCTGCACACCAATTGCCGCCGTTCTGCTTTTTTCTGCTTTTGTCCAGTGCTGCACCCTCCATTTTTCTGTTGATGGTTTCATTTCTGCAGGGGGACCTTGACTTTGCTGGCCATACTGTAATGAATGTAAACACTCCGTGGGAGCAGTGGTATCTGAGGATAGAGTCTGTGGGTCACCTTTGTTCAGCTTTTGGGGTTCAGCACAGGGATGTGGGCTCAAGGCACAAGAAGCATATTTGTTTTGGATAGACCTGTCCACCAAGTGGTAGGACCTTCCTGTTCAGGAAGCAAGCCCTGTAGCAGGCAGGCAGGCAGAAATCCCTCTGCCCAGAGCATGACAAAGGACGCCACTGTGCAGCCACATCCTGCCCCAGAAAACACCTGCCTGTAGCAACGCTCTGCCCAAGCTCTGGCCCAACTTTTCAAAGAAAGCCAGCTGTCTGAGGTTTCAGCATTCCTCCTCAGAAGCAAAGATGTTTTTACAATTGCACATTGCTGGACTTGTTTCTATCAAAGCAAAGCTTTACTGCAGGCTGTAAAATGGGTGACCTGAAGGGTATAGGTCACTGCCTGCTAGGGTAAATGTCATGATGGGGAATTAGACAATAAGAAAATAATTTTTTAAATATTTCTGGCCTGAGAGTCAGTAGCTCTTTCTAGTACAATTTTAACATTCTGCTGTAGATGTATCCAACCTTCTTATTAAATAAGAAACACAGAACCAATGCAAAGAAGAAAGCCAAGAGGTCAGAGCTAAGAGCTAAAACCTTACCCTTCCTCCTGCAGTGGTCCTACCTCTCCAAACTCGCTACCCCTGTGTTAATGTCTTTATATAATGTTCCTGTTCTGCCTTCTCATTGGTTGTAAACCCAACCACATGACCGCCTCGTCACAGCCTGTCTGTATAGGCCTCCAGGTTTTCCTTGTTTGGTATTGAGATTAAAGGCATGTGTGTCCAATAATGGCTGTATCCCTGAACACACAGAGACTTACCCAGCTCTGCCTACCAAGTGCTAGGATTACAAGTGTACGCCACCACTGCCCTGCTTTCCTATGGCTTGCTAATAGCTCTGACCCCCGGGCAACTTTATTTATTAACATACAAATAATATTTTAATACAAATAAAATATCACCATATTCTGCTGTTTCAAATGTTTTGTTCCTAAAGCCTCTTTTTTGATCCTATTTTATTTGCTATTTTGTGGTGTGTGTGTGTGTGTGTGTGTGTGTGTGTGTGTGTGTGTGTGTGTACACTGATGCCTACCTGCACACATGTGAAATTCAGAGGATAACTTTCAGGAATCAGCTCTTCTTCAACCTTGTTTTTGAGGCAGGGTCTCTTTCGGTTTTTTCACGTGGGTCTTGGACACTGAATTCAAGTCCTCCAGCTACCATGACAGGCACATCTATTCAGTGAACCATCTCAGTGCCTCCCACCCCAAACCTCTTATGGAATGCCGTAATACCCAGCCTGCAAGATGACCCTCGATGACCCTCATTCCCATCCCAGTGTCTACACTTCATGTCACCTCGTGTGGTCTCCTCATGCTGAGTCAGGACTGATGTGTGTGACCATAGGGCACAGTACAGATGGTAGAGTCTGGTTTCTGAAGTCAGGTCAGTAGCTTCTGCCTGGGTTCCTTAGATTGCTAACCCTCCAGGGCCTAGGCGGCCAGGCCACAGGGACACTCAGCCGCTCCACAAGAGCCTCGCTATGACACCTCTCCTATCACAGGTGTGTAATGGAGCAGTCCAAGAAGCCATTCCTCAGCCGAGCTGTGCAATGACCAGCACATGACAAGGAGTTGAAGGGACCCTGAGAGAGGTCTCCCCTCAATTTCCGGCCCGTAGTCATTGTGAGAGACAACGGTGGCTTAATACACTAAATTTGGTGTCGTTTGTCGTTCAGCAAGAGAGAAGGAATTACAGAACCTCTTCTGAGGTGCCAAGATCTAGTAGGAGCGATAAAAGTCTCCTGAACCCAAGGAGATTGAATCTCTTGAGACAGAGTTTATATGATAAATGTTAGATCGTTTTGTTCAAGGCCATGGCAAAATTTTTTGAAGAACTACTTCCTGTAATTAGCATTGGCTTTTTGAGATCCAGTTTTGTATTTATGAAATTCAAGAGCATTCTAAGGAAAAAAGCCTTACACCCTTGCCTTTATGTACGGCCTCACTAATGCCCACAGCCACTTAGTCTTCCTGTCATATGGCTTCTTCCTCTTTGTGTTCCTCTCGCCTCCTCCTTCTTAGAGAGGACTCCTTCACTCTGTAGCCCTGGCTGGCCTGGAACTTGATATGTAGATCCGGCTAGCATCAGTTGACAGAGATCCTTCTGCCTTCCAAGTGCTGGGATTAAAGGCACGTGCCACTATAGCCCACTCTATCTTCTTGACAAGTCTTAAATCTTTCCTTTTGAGGCAGTGTCCCACCTTAAAGCCTAGACTACGCAGCCCAGGCTGGCCTCTAGCTCCCCGTAACCCACCTCAGCCTTCCCAGTGGTAGATGTTTCAGGCCCACACCACCACACCCAGCTTAGTCTTGATTTTTCTTGTCCCTCATACCTTCGTACAGAAAGCACAGAAAATAATCTGGTTCTCCATATGCACGGGAAACCTCTTTCCAGGGGGCATTCAACCCCTGTGAAGGGTTATTGCTGAGGCCACATTAGCCTAAGGCTGTTAAGCATCCTCCAGTTCCCCTAGCCCCATGGTCCCGTGACACTTCACATTCAGGTAGCACTAGAAAAGTAATTCTCTCCCAGGCCCCTCAGCTTTTGTCATTAGGAGGCAAGGGCAGAAAGTTCCTTCTATTTTTTTCTTCATAGATTTGTGTTTCTGACTTCAACCCCCAGAGGGCGCTGGTCTTCAGGAAACCCACCAGACCATCATGCAGCATGCCAGCTGTTCACCCTGCAGGGAGGGAAAACCCTTGGCATTCTCCGTGAATAATTTATGCTGGTGAAATCTAACCACAGGCTTTAATAGCACTTATAAATGTGGTGTCTTCTCCCCCGGTAACAGAAAGAAGCCCCTAGCCGTGGTTTATGCTGCCTGTCATTTCTTCTTTCCTCCCAGCCACTGTCTCTAGGCACTGAGAGGCTTTCTCTAGATGCTGACCCCTTACTTCTCACTTAGTACATGGTTGATACCAGATAAACCTGGCATTCTGGGAGCCAGACATTTGCAGGCTGTGAGGCTTCAAGACTGCATGACAGCAAAGGACACCAATCTTAGAGTTTCAGAGATCTTGCCTTCCATCGAGACCTTGGGAACACAATACAACCATGCCTGGAAAGTCTACCTTGTGCCTGGAAATGATCATTAACCTTGTCACATCTAGCCGTGGAACAAATTCATTTGGACATGAAGCCTGCTACACTTTGCTTTGCATGACAGGACTGCATTATAAAGTTACTTATGTTCCACGGTCCTTCTTGCCGCCTTTTCATGATATATGTGTGGACACCAATTCTTGGATGGTCTCCTACAGAAGTCTCATCACTTATTGGAATTAAATTACTTCCTCGCTAAAAGATGAACTTTTTTTTTTTTATTTTCTCTGGCATCCTGCCAAACAATAAGGAAGAATTGAGGCTATATGAGATCCAGAAGCAAGATTATCAAGAAGGCAGGTGAGGAGTGGAGGGAGGAGAGTCACGAGAGCCCCGGGGGCAGATAAGGTCGGAAATTGCTTAGCAGGAAACCCTACTACGGAGTGAGGAGGAGTCATCCCTCCCGTGCCCACTTGAGTACCATGCTTTGTTCTGAATCGAGAAAACTTGAAACACGAACTTTGAGAAACTAGGCTTCCAACAGTCACGGAGCTAGGAGCGTGGAGCGGAGACGGCTCTCAGTCCCCGGACCACTGCATGCCGGTCCTCGATGATCTTTCTGTCTAGCAAGGGAAGCAAAACAATAAACAAGCGGTTGCAACACAGTGAACCAAACACCATGTGTGGTGAAGCAAGTGTCACAGGCTTAGGACTCCGACTGCAAGAGATAGGGATCGGGGCTCTGTTGCAACAGCCTACAGCCTTCATCACTCGTCTTCCGGCGCCAAGCTGACCTCTCTGGCCCAAACCGTCTTCCAGTTCCCGGTCCCCATCTTATCATGTGACTTCTGTGCTTCAGACTGCCATAAGGAAGGACCAGAAATTGTGCTTCACGGTGCCGTGAGAATAACCCTAACCAGATGAAGAAAGATACATTTCATCATTTAGTCCCCATTTTTTGTTTCTTTCCTAAAAATGTTTTAAATTTTTATTTAACATTTTTAAAAATGTGATTCTAGAATGTCTGAGTTTCTCATTATAAAATTGGGATTAAAAAACATGGCATTTGCCAACCATCCCAGCTACCTTAGGATCTGTCCTAGGCTTAACATTAAAATGACCACATCCTGGAAAACCCCTCACTCCAGCACAAACTACCATGGATGGTCCTTAGCTGCATTCTGTATTATGCAGAGCATAGAAAAAAAAATGAGCCAAATCTGGTACTTAATCCCCAAAGCATGGACACAGAAAACAGAGTTGCCCCACAAGGCCTAAGCTGCTTCCTGAATACAAATAGCAAACATGTAATATTTAATAAACACAAACATCCATGATGAACGGATACAAAATGTTATACAAGGAAACAAACCTACCTTCAACACACATTGAAGTAACCCACAGTGACTGGAATGGATATTTGCCTGGGAAAACCCATAAGGGCTGATAACATGGGCTGTCCTGTAAGATACCTGGCTCCCAGCCATGACCTGCTGCTCATTTTACATTGCCGTGTGACTCAAGAGAGTTGCATAACCTGTAAATTAATTTCCGTTGCTATAAAACAGTAATATCTACCTTGAGGTGTGTTCTACACTTCAGAGTGCTGGGAAAGTGTCTCTGCTGGTAAAGTGCTGGCCACGCAGGCCTGAAGACCCGAGTTCAGATCCTCACTCAGCACCCGTGTAAAAGCCAAATACGGTGGCATGCTCCTCAAATCTCCGTGTCGGGGAGGCAGAGACAAGAGGATCCCCAGTACTTGCTTAGCAGCTGGTCTACCTGAATCAGTGAGCTCCAAGTTCAGTGAACGACTCTGTCTGAAAAAAATAAATTGGAGGGCTGACAAGAAAGCTCAGAGAGTTAAAGGTGCTTCCCAAGCAAGCCTGACTATCTGAGTTCAATCCTCAGAACATTATAAATGTGTTGAATAGGAGAAAGTCAACTCCACAAAGTTATCCTTAGAACTCCACACATATGTTGTGGCATGCATATGACCAATAATAATAATAATAATAATAATAAATAATTTTTTAATGAAGTGGACACAGATTGAGGAAGAAAACAAGACATCAAAACTCTCTCTCTCTCTAACACACATACACATGAGAGAGAGAGATACAGAGATACAGAGATACAGAGATAGAGAGCATCAGAGTACACAGAATAGCCTCATTGGATACCAATCAGTGGCTATTAAAAAAAGAGAGAGAGAGAAATAACTTGCCCTTGGTTGCCTTGGTTGTCTCTGGCAATAGAGATAATGAGGAGCCAAGAGAGACTCTAGGAAGCGATTTTGCATGAAATTTGAAGAGCGCATAGTTTAGACCCTGTTCCCGTGGGTGCTCCTCCAGCGCCTCCCACCCTCTTTGTTACCCTGGTAGGCGGTTGACGAGGTCATGAACAATTTTGGCCTTCCAGATTTTAGTTGGATTTGGCTCAAGCTAACTGGCTGCATTTCTCAATTAATGATCCCTGGTCTGTTGGGAGGTCCTTTCTGTCTGCTGATTCTGGGACACACACTCCGGCCTCTTAGAGTTTAAAATACCAACAGTTGCTGTGCATTGTGTTACCTACCTTGGGGTTCCCTGCCATTCTTTGGAGTCACTTCCACACATTTGTAAGTCATCCCGCTGAAAGTCTCCTCCAATTACTCAGCTAAAACTGCCTTTTGGATCTTGTTGGGACTTTGGCAAACACAGTTTGGACTAACGCTTCTGGCTCAGTGGTCCCAGGACAAGTGTTTGGGAACCAGCTCTGGACAGGTCCCATCAGAACCATGGGGGGAGCTGCTGATAAATACAGACCCCTGTTCAAGTGACGGCTAGCTGGGTCTAGGAGACTTAGACACCTGTAGCTAACAGTTCTTTCTGCCTGTACAGCAGTGCATTCTGGGAAGTGCTCACTGCTGAAGCCCTCCTTCCTCAGCACAGTTTTTGGTTCTCTTCCATTTTCACTGGGCCTTGGTTTCATTTTGAAATTAAAAAAAAAAAAAAATCAATTCAGCCTACACAAACACCATGTATGTTCTTAGAAAGGCAACCTCCATGGGTTGTTTCTTGAGTTCTAAAATGTTGCCTGGTGTGTTGTTGGCACTCAGCGTTCCTGAAGAGAATCCTGACTGAATCGTGTTGAGAATAGTGACAGCAGTGTGCAGGGCTTAGATGAGACCCAGTGTGTGACCTCCAGGAGGGTATGGCTGAGCTCAATATTTGATTAAGATGGAAGCAGAAGAGATTAATTAGTGAGGAATGTGAACTCACCAAAGCTAAGCTCCTGCACAGTTTTGGCCTAGAGGTTCTGAATGTGTCCTCTCTCGGTCCTTCAAAGCCTGCTGCACAGGATATGAAAGGGGCAGCCTGTGCTAAAAGTCAAGATACTATTGTAAATGTCGGTCTGGCAACTGTCAGGAATTTTTTAGTTCTTTTAAAATTTTATTTCTATTATTTTAAGTCAGTGTGTGTTATAGCTAGAGTTTTCCTGCCTGACCCACAGTCAGGACAAATCTCTGTCACCCACCAGTCCCACAGCTGCTCAGACCCAACCAAGTAAACACAGAGACTTATATTGCTTACAAACTGTATGGCTGTGGCAGGCTTCTTGCTAACTGTTCTTATAGCTTAAATTAATCCATTTCTATAAATCTATACCTTGCCACGTGGCTTGTGGCTTACCAGCATCTTCACATGCTGCTTGTCATGGCGGCAGCTGGCAATGTCTCCTTGACTCAGCCTTTCACTTCCCAGAATTTTCTTCTCTGCTTGTCCCTCCTATACTTCCTGCCTGGCTACTGGCCAATCAGTGTTTTATTTATTGACCAATCAGCAACACATTTGACATACAGACCATCCCACAGCAGTGTGTGTGTGTGTGTGTGTGTGTGTGTGAGAGAGAGAGAGAGAGAGAGAGAGAGAGAGAGAGAGAGAGAGAGAGAGAGAAAGAGAGAGAGAAAGAGAGAGAGAGAGATCCCCTAAAGCTAGAGTTACAGGTTGTGAACTGCCTGATGTAGGTGCTAGGAACCAAACTCAGGTCCTCTGTGAGAGCAGTACATACTCTTGACCACTGAACCAACTCTCCAGCCCCTAGGAGGCATTTTTTTTTTAAACAGAAGTTTGAGTTTTCACTTGCCCCTGGTCCCTAGCAGGTACACAGCTTGAGTACATATTACACTATTTTTACCTTAGGGCTTCTTGCACATTTTCAAGTTGAGTGGAATTTCTGTGGAAATTAAAATAAAAGTCCATGGTCAGGCCACCCCTCCCTAGTCCTCAGGTACCCCCAATTGCCCAAGGAGGCTTTTTCTTCTCTCTGTCCTGTATATCCCTCATCTATCAAAGGACCCTTTTAACAAAAGCAACCCTTGGCTCACCTTTTCTTGACAATATAATCAGTAAAATGTCTAGCCGACCTCTTTTCAAGTGGATACTAAACTGACATGAAATCATCTACTAGGAAGGCATTCTAGAGACAGAAACACACTTGTCTTGCTCTTTCAACAAATCGTACGCTCAAACCTTTGTTAATGATGAATTTTCTGCATGACTTATGCCTGTCATTATGAAAATCAATGACTGACTTAGCATTTTAAACCCATTGACTGCCTAAAGGCCAAGAAGGTAGTTAGTTAGCATGGCTTTCTCCTCCTGGGACTGGCCCCAGCCTGGCTCTTCTATTCGAATTGCTGACGTGGCTCGCCCCTGTCTGGATGATTGTTCCCTACAAAGACGGAAAACAAAGAGTTCTCTGGGTAAGTGAAGAGTCATTTTGTCTAGGAAAAATGTACATACCTTTTTTTTTGTTATTTTTGTTTTGAAAACGGCTGTTTGTGGTGTGTGTGTGTGTGTGTGTGTGTGTGTGTGTAAGAGAGAGAGAGACAGAGAGAAAGATCACATGTGTGTGTAGGTGGGTACACAGAGGCCAGAAGAGAGAATGTCAGAGTTCCTTCGCTATCACTCTCCATCTATTTTGAGGCAGGTTCTCTCACTGACCCTGGGGCTTGTGCTGTCTTGCATAGATTGGGAGCTAGCAAGCCCCAGTGACTGTCTTTCTCTGTTCCTCTGGGAACTGGGGTTACAGGAGTACATGAGGCACCTAGCTTGCTTTGTGGGTGCTGGGATTGGAACTCTGGTCATAATTGTGTTGCAAGCATTCTCAACTGCTGACTCACCTGTGTAGCTCTTAGTTTGGAGGGCTTTGTTTGTTTGTTTGTTTGTTTGTTTGTTTTGAGACAAAACCCTTGTTATGTAACTCAGAATTCCCAGTCCTCCACATTTGCCTCTCAAGTACTGGGGTCACAAGCTTGTGCCTGTGAGCCGCCAGCATAAAATACGGAAGTGGGGGAGTGTATGTGAGAGGGCTCTTCTCAACTGTAGAAACAGCATGAAATGAAAGGACTCTAGGAGTCGGCAATAAACTAATGATTTGTCAGATGTCTGGAAAATGTTTTCAAAGATTGGAAGAAAAGATGAAGAAGTATGTGCTGGTCAACTCAGAAGTAAATCTGAGGACTGATCGGACCTACACAGCTCCCAACCAAGGGCACCTGGAACAGAAGTAAAGATGGCTTGCAAAGGAGGCCTGCCGTGCCCTTCTGAGGGAATCACGAAATTGCCAGATCTTGCAATCTCTAAAATTAGCCCGACTGACTAAACATATTTGCACTCCTGCCCCGGGGAAAGGGAGATGACCATGATGCTTCTCGAGTTTCCTGCTTGTTTCAAGATTCAGAAGAACAGTCTCTCCAAACTCCCTTGGTAAGCGCTGAGCACTGAGCACTGAGTGTTACCCCCGGGCTCACGGTTGGGTGTGATCTCTTTCAAAACTTTGGAATTGTTGTGAAGCAATGAAACTGTCTACCCTCCAAAAAAAAAAAAAAAAAAAAAAAAAAAGCAGAGAGAGACTTCCGAGTTTTTGAAAAGCATTGTGAGTCTGGGCCTCTGGAAGCAAGTGTATCCCGAAATATGCTGGCTGAGATACTGGGGTCTGGGTCTCTTATCTGCACCTGAGCCTCTCCTTTGCCTTGTACAGTGAAGAAGTATGAGACATCAGGAGGACAACAGGCTGCAAACTCAGGTTTAGACTTCCTGGAATCTTCTGCAAAACCACAAGTGCATGGATCTGCACGTGAAGCATCTCCGGCGGAGCTTGAACCTCCGAGGTTTCAATTCATGCTCAAAGGAGAACTCTAAGATGAGCTTTTCCGTAGTGTCTTTTGGTATGGATGTCTGCCCCACCTTTGTTGAGTGGACATTTAGATCTCTGCTGTTACCCCAATATGTCTGTCATGTTTGGGTTAGCTGAATGTGCTTGAGGTCCAGTCTTGGGGCCACTGGGTATGGATGTGGGAATGAGGTGTCAGAAGCTCAGCTGGTACCAGGTGAAGCCGCTGAGCACCTCTGAAGCAAAGGACAACCTCAAGTGTCATCCCCAGAAACCCTGTTCATTTCATTTGAGACTGGGTCTGTCACGGGCCTGGAGCTCACCAATTAGACTAGACTGGCTGGCCAGTGAGCCCTCAGGGGCCTCTCGCCTCTGACTTGGGATGAGAAGTGCATACTGCCCCATCTGTCATTTTTACATCAACGCTGGGCATCAGACCCGGGTCTTCATACTTTCAAGGCACGTTGGGCTTGCTTCCTGGCCCACTCTAAGATGTTTTGAGCACATTGTTTGATCTCCCAATGCCATGTTTCCTTCTATAAAACATACAACTATTTTGCTCTGATTCTGTTTCTAGAAATGAAATATGGAGCAAATACTCCTTGGTTACTTTAGCATTGGTCAAACAAGGTAATTGTTCCTGAAGAAACAAACTGGTTTTTGTCCTCTCAGGACTAACAGGAGAGCTGGTTGGCCCTATAAAGTCCTTTCTGAACTTATCCATCGCCCCACCCGTTTCTAGAGGAAGAGTCACCAAACAAATGACTCAAAATACTCTCATTCAAAGAGAATAATAAGCTGGGTGTGGTGGTGCATACCTGTGGAGGCAGGAAGATTAGGAGTTCAAGGCTGGCATCTGTAACATGAGCGTCTCTCTTAAACAGCAACAGAAACAATAAAACTGCCAAGGGAAAAGACAGCTGGGTACCTGCACAGATTGGCAAACAGGACCCAGTGACGTGGGGGGACATTTGTCTTTGATGCCACAGTAGCTGAGAATGGGCAAACATCCTTATAGAGACTGTTCGCTTTAATTGCTGAGAAGCCAAGCGGGTGGAAACTGCTTGCATCTACAATTTCTGTGGATTATAGTTCCCCGTGCAAACATCAGGTGGCAAAAGGCAGCAGGGAGGAACCCTGGCTGCAGGGCCATGGAGGGGAAAAAGAATAAGAGCAGAAAAGGAGCCACTCAGTCTTCTGTTATAGCCAATACACCAGCTTAAGACTGGTGTGCTAGCTTCAGGTGGCATGAACATTACATGGTCATGGTCCAAGGTTTAATTAGGACTTAAAAAATAACAGAACTGGGGTGCTTTGGGGAGTTCTGAAGTCATATAGTCTAACTTATCCTGAAAATGAAGAAACAGGTTTAGAAATAGCTATTTATTAAGCAGCGCAATGTTATTTATTAAGTGGTGCTGTTCACCATGCAAGAGAAGCCACGAGGCACAACGAAACCCATTATAAGAGTTTATTAAGGGAAGGGAATAGAAGGAGTGTGCATAGGCCTATGGAATGACCATGCAGGAAGAGGGGGGAGGAATAGGTGGAACTCGCTTTTATAGGTTCCTCCCCGCCGCCCTGCACCCACCTCCCCACACACACATGCATGTATGGGCTTACATAGCTATGCCACGCATGCGCACCGATTGCATGATCACGCTGAGTGCAAATTAGGTGATCACACAGTGCACGGATTACATAGGATGTAAGGCCCTGGGATGACTAAGCATCTTGCCTGGCTACTGGACAGCACAGGCGCAGTCATATAGCTGGGGGAGTGGCTAGGAATTCTAACCGGGATGGGGGGAGACCGCTTAGTTCTGAAGCACTTGCTCTTGCAAGTTCAACCACCAAACCCATGTTCAAAAAATAGACAAAAAAGCCAGGCGTGTGATGGTGCACACTTGTAATCATCAGGCAAAGGAGGGAGAAACAGGAGAATCCTGGGGCTTTATAGAGAGGCGGGCTAGGAAAATCAGTGAGCAACTGCGCACGCAGGAAACAGGTGGAGGATCCTCTTTCACAGTGTCTGTGATGTGACTTTCTGAATGCTGCGAAGCTGAGTCAGAATCAGCTCTTGTAGCACTAACCCCAACCTCTTCCACGTGATATTCAAGAAGCTCTCCTGGCACATTGGCCTGTGGGACATGGGCTTTCAGCTAGGTCCAGTTGTGGAAAGGAGGAGTCAAAGAAAAGACTTCATGAAGAATGCTGTACCCAGAAGGGTCCCCCGCTGTCTCCAATGCTTAGGTTGTCCTCTCCTGGAGACCTCCTGGAGAAGGCTAAAATGTGTTTAGAGGGAAACTGTATAGCTGTTCTCTTTGTGTATTGGTTTTGTTTGTATGTGGGATTGAATGTAGGTATGTGTACCATGTGCATACGAGAGCCCATGGAGATCAGAAGAGGCTGTCAGGTCTCCTGAAATTGGAGTTACAGGCAGTTATGAGCTACCTGATGTGGGTCCTGTAAATTGAACCTGTGTCTTCTTGCAAGAACAGCAAGCACCCTTAATCACTGAGCCATCTCTAGCCACCACAAAGCAGTGGTGGAAACCCAGACGGCCAATTCCTGAAAGACTTGCTGTCTCTTGCACTCTGGCTTCTGATATTTTTACATGGTAGTCTTTAAGTAAGCCAGTGCCACAGCCATTTCACTGGCCCGGGAGAAGCAGCCAAAATACCGTGGATCATGGTCTCCAAAATTAGCCCATGTACACTGACAGGAAGAAGGGGATTTGCTAAGAATAGAAATGTTTAAAAGACAAGTGAAGACATCTACAGTCCAGAGCAACTTATTTGGGGTTTGGTGAGTATCCTGGTTAGTTTCGATTGCCAACTTGACCCAACCTAGAACATCTTAGTTAAGGTTTTAGTTTTGATTGCCAACTTGACCCAACCTAGAACGTCTTAGTTAAGGTTTCCATTGTTGTGATAAAGTATCATGACACAAAGCAACTTTGGGGGAAAGTGTTTATTCCAGGTTACAGTTCCACATCATAGTCCATCATCACAGAAAGTCAGGGTAGGAACTCAAATAGGTCAGGAACCTGGACACAGGAACCGAAGCAAATGCCGTTGAGGAGCGCTGCTTGCTAGTTTGCTCTCCATGCTTTGATCAGCCTGATTTCTTATGCACTCCAGGATCACTGGCCCATCAATTACCAATTAAGAAAATGCACTACTGACTTGCCCTCAGGCCAACCTGGTTGGCATTTTCTCAATTAAGGTCTCTTATTTCCAAAAAGAATCTCTAGCTTGTGTCAAATTGACTTAAAACTAGCCAGTACACTAGAGCCCCCTAGGGAGAGGGACCCTCAATTGAAAAATTGCTTGATCAGATTGATCCGTAGCCATGTGTTTATGGTGGTTTGAATAAGAATGGTCTCCATTGGCTCATATATTTGAATGCCTAGTCATCAGGGAGTGGTGATATTATTTGAAAGGACTGGAAGGGTTCAGAAGTATAGCCTTGTTGGAATAGGTGTGGCCTTGTTGGTGGAAGTGTGTCACTGTAGGTGGGCCTTGAGCTTTCAAAAGCCCATGCCAGTCCCAGACTCTCTCTTGCTGTCTATGGATCAGGATGTAGAACTCTCAGCTTCTACTCCAGCACCATGTCTGCATGCATCCATGCTCCCTGCCATGATGATGATGGACTAACCTCAGAAACTGTAAGCCAGACTACAATTGAATGCTTACTTTTACAAGAGTTGCTCTGGTCATAGTGTCTCTTCATAGCAATAGAGCAATAGTAACTAAGCCACCGTGTCTATGAGAGACTGTGGGCACTGGTATTTGACATGGGAGGACAAAACTCATGGTAGGAAAGTGGGCTTAGGCTATATAAGAAAGCGAGGTGAGCATGAACCCAGGAGTGAGCTAGTAGGCATCATCCCTCCGTGGTTTCTGCCTTGAGTTACCACTCTGACTTTCCATGATGACAGACGGTGTAGGAAACAAACCCTTTCCTCCACAAAGTGCTGTTGGTCATGGTGTTTATCAAAGCAAAGGAAAGCAAACTAGGATGGTGAGTTGAAGATGATAAGGGTCATCTAGTGGAAATGTCAGCAGGCCACTAGAGACACAGAGCTGTAGCTTCAGAAAGGATGGAGGGCTGGAGACCTAAAAAGGACATCATTGCCAAATGGGACCAGCCTTTCAGACACCTTAAGCTAGAGACTCCAACCTCCAGAACCATGATGTAATGATTTTCTGGCATTTGGGCCGCCTGATTGCGGTGTTTTGTTTTGTCAACCCAAGCAGACAGATAAACTTCTCATCCCTCCCAACACAGTTTCAGAATCCACCCTGAACCTTCACACCACCACACCCTAGCATGGCTCAATCCTTTGGTGGAATGTACCCTACCATACCCACCTTTGTCTAACTTGGTAAACAATTACCCATCCTCATTCCTTAAGATTTAACCCACATGTCCCTTCTGGTGTGGCTCTTTCAGAGAACATCCTTTCCCAAGGCAAGACTTAAGCTCTGCCTTCTTGGCCATGACCAACGAGCATCCCTGTCATCACACACGGCACATGGAACTGTCATGACTGGTAAATCCTCTGCCTTTGGACTGTTCTTAACCTCTAACTCATATTAGCACCATCCAACTGGTTTTAAAGATAACTCTCCTGCTTGGCTTCTACCTGAGATCTGAAGTCACTTGTTGGGGCATCACTGGTGTCAGGCATCACTGGTTTTCAGCAGATAACCCAGGGAAGTTCTGGTGCAGCCAAGAATGAGGACCACTGTGTGAGGCAATGTTCACACAGGTTAGACAGTGCTTCAATACATTGGCAGTGCTCCCAGTGTATAAAGTGCTCCCAAAGGATAGATAATGCTTCCACAGTATGGCAATGCTCTGAAGAGATAAGCTGTGCCTTCAAAAGGAATGTGGTACTCCCATGGCATAGAGTCTTCCCAAGGTGAAGTCAGCATCCCCAAAGAATAGATAAGGAGTAGGTAGTGGGCCAAAAGATGGGGTTTCTGAGTTAGTCTGTGATTGGCCTTTATCATGAACAGAGGTCGACTATGAGGAAGCAGTGAATAAATGTTGACTGAACTGCACGAAAGAGCCCTGGTTCCCCATCCCTTCTATTTCCCACAACCTTCTGGAAAATAATGCAGATTTGGGGTTTTGCACATTAGATTGAAATCAGCCTAGGCTAAGGAAAAGGGAGTATGTTAGTAGTTCTTTAAAACAAAAACAAGAATGCAGCCAGGAGCTCATTTTAAACCTCATTTTCCTTCATTCAAAGATTTAAAGCTATCTCTCCTCTTGCGAACATAGGACGTGGGAAGGTCGCTTGTCAGCCTGACACTCTTGCTCCCACGCCCTGCGTTTTCCCTTGAGGAATTCCAAAAGGGAAGCACAACACTGTCTTTAAGTGTTCCCAGTATTTACACCCAGCCTTCCCTCAGAAAACGGAGTACGGGAAGATTCCAAACCCCAAGGCTCCTTAAATTCTTTTTCCCTTTCTCCTCCTATTATAGAAAATACTAACATGAAAATCACTGAAAGGGGTTTATTGTTTCCATTTTTCCTGAGGATAATATTAGTACTCACTCTCTACACAAAATTCAGAAAGTATTTTTTCAATGTTTTTAAGGGTTAGAGAGATAGTTTTGCTGGTTGAAGGACCCCTGTTAGGTCACCAGAACCCACAGAAAGCAAGCCAGACACAGTACTTCCAATACCAGCACTGCTGAGGTAAGCCGGGGCTTGCTGTCCAACTAGCCTCATCCAGTCAGTGATTTCTGAGTCATCTGAGTCCCTTTCTCAAAAAATAAAATAAAAAGGTAGACGGTTCCTGGGGAACAACACATGAAACTAGTCTCTGGCTCCCATATGTACGCCTCCACCAAAAAGACCGTTGAAAAGAACAATTTGTAATTGTGATGTGAACAATCAACTGTTGATATTTTTGTATGTTTTGTCATAAATTATGTATCTATAGAAAGAAAGGTTTTCCATAAGTGTATGTTCTATAAAGGTATGTGTGAGAGAGATGATGTACAGTATGGTGGGGAGCCCGGCCACAGCACTGTGTGAACTCATTGCTTTACATATCCAGAGAACAAAACCCTCACCCAACAAGGCACTCAACTGAAGGACTGTCTAAAGATTTTGATGAGATGGACAAGAACTTTTCATAACTTTTGGAGCGTGAGAACACAGAGTAGAGAAAACTTATTCAAGGTGAACAGGAAATTTAAAACAGCACAATGCTGCTCTGTTGCTGCTGGTCCAGAGGCCACAGTGGCAGGCTTTGAAAGAAGGGATGGAAAGCCACAACCCACAGGCCAAACCCAGCCATGCTATGTCAGAGAAATGCCTGCACCATGCCCGGCCTTCCACAGCAGAGCTGCGTGCTTGTGCTGGGGACCGCGTGGTTCACACAGATGAAAATATTTATTTACTGCCTCTTCCTTCATGGGGAGAGAAAAGGAAATTGCTGATCTCTGACCCAGAGAAATTCTTTGCAGTTCCAGGGACTCCCAAGTGCAGGGTTTCTGTTTGTGTTTGTTGTTCACTTTGGCTGATAGGGAACTTCGTGCTTGGTAGAAAGAGGACAGAGGAGAGTCCCCATGACTCTGGTGAAGGCAGAATTTAAGATCGGGGGCAGAGCTGTAAGAGGCAGAAGGATTAGGCTTCTTAGACACAGACTAGGAATCAACTTCCTTCACAATGGTACCCACCCTCCATAGCCAGAGCTCTGAAAATGGCCTCCAGCCACCACTTCCCAGAAAGGCCACAGTGGGGTCAATCACTCTATCAATAATTAAATATTTCAAAGAAGTTAGACACCAAAGGCTTCCAGTTTTACCTGATACAAAGCTCTCCAAGAGGCATATATCCTCAAAAAAAAAAAAAAAAAAAAAAAAAAGGTGAAGCACTGTGGTGACATGCTTCAGCTCTGGGCCAGGCAGGCAGGTGCCGGAGTTCCATGAGCTGAGAAACCTCTGGAAATGTACAGTTTCTTCTGGAAATGAGGGACAACAGTGGCTTCTGTATACGGCTGTGTTGACTAGTTGGCATAATAGTGCACCTGGGACATTTGTGGTTGTGACCGTGGTCAAGAGATGCTGATTGGGACTCATGAAGGTGACTTGGAAATACAAGAAAGCAGATGAAAAAAACCATTCCTTTGATCAAAACAACTGAATGGCCACAGTATCTGTGGGAATGGAGACTGTGCACATGACACAAGGGATCTTGGGGTTTTAAGGGGGAACTTTGGGGATGGACAGTCTTTACGTGGCAGATGCCACTCAAAGAGGTATGTTGATCTTGTCAGATGTTTCCAGAACCTGACAGCCTACATACAGGTGCCATCAATGAAGCCAGCATTCCTGTCCGGAGCTTCCCAGTCCACTGGAAGCTTTTAGGTCATTAGCGTTCACTGACCAGTGTCACCATTTGGTTTGGGTTTTGACTCAGTTGTCGCTTGGAGTACTGTATTGACATCCTTTCTGCCTTACCCTCTCCCCACTGCAACTCCTCTAAGGTTCTCCCAGCTCCCTCTCAAATCTGTGACCTCTCCTTAACTGTTGTTACCTCTGTGTGTATGTATACATACGTACATATAAATTCAATCTGCTGGGGCCATTTAGTGTCTCTCGTATGTCTATGAGTTTAGAGCTGACCAGTTGGGATGGGATAATATATGGAGGCTTATAGGTTATAAGCCTGGGGAAGAATGATTCTCCTTCTCTCAGCATCTTTAATGTCCTATAAGTCTTCGTTGAGGGGTGGAGCTTTGCAAGATTTCCCTCATTCATGCTGCATGTCAGCTGGTGATGTCATTGTTCAGGTTGTTTTAGGCAGCCATATTGTTGAGAGCTCATGACTGCAGCTTCCCTGTCACGTGTGGAGGATACAATCTCACAGTTCCTGTCACGTGTGGAGGATACACTCTCACAGTTCCTGTCACACGTGGAGGATACACTCTCACAGTTCCTGTCACACGTGGAGGATACACTCTCACAGCAAGCATCCTGATCCTCTGGCTTTTACAGTCTTGCTGACCCTCCTCTGCAATGTTCCCTGGGCCTTCGATATCGGGTTGGGTTGTAAATATTTGTATCAATTGGGATTGTAGTTGGTTTTTTGATATAGGATCTCACGTGGCCCATACTGACTCTGAAGTCCCTATGAGCCCAAGGATGATCTTGAAGAATGATCTTTCTGCCTTGAGAGCTGGGATTATAGGCACTCATCTCCACACCTGCTGCTATCATTCTTATGAAGATTGTTTTCTGGCTGGACTAGAAATACCTTTTTTGGTTGTGTGCACATATGGCCAGAGATCAATCTTGTGTGTTGTTCATGTCCTAGAAATGTTGTGATCATAATTTCCTTAAGAGATTTTTAAAATGTTATTGATGTGCCTGGTGATGTTTAGTAAATGACATAATAAAGATCTAGTTTCTACACTACTATGGCCAATGGAGCATCTTTAAAACTTAGAATTTAATCCACAAGAATAACTTTATATAATCAAGCCCATCATTTGTATATGTATGTACATGTATGAGTGCAGACAGTGCCCATAAATGAAAAAAGCCCATGGAATAATACCCCATTTATCTACATGCAATACATTTTATTATTTCCTACTACCATTTTTAAGTGGGATTTGAGAAGCATGTACCCATGGCTCACCAACCCAAGGGCTCTGGTCTCATGACTGACTCTGATACAACCATTCCTTGCCATTTACGGCCTATAACACCTTCCTTTTTTACCTATTTATGTCACTATGCGTTCTAGTTTAATTTCTGTTGCTGTGACAAAACACTCTGGCCAGTTTGGGGGCTTGTAACTGCAGGTCACAGTCCATCATTAATGGGAGGTAAGGCAGAAACTTGGAGGCAGTCTGCTCTCAATTCCGTAACGTATTACCTCCATTAAAGAACTCATAGCCAAAGATGAGGAGCGGGAGCCATAGAGAACGTCGCTTGCTTGCTGTTTTGCAGGCTGACTTATATTCAGCTAGTGTTTCATAGAGTTCAGGACCACCTGCCCAGGAAATGGTGCCACCCACAGTGAACTGGCCCCTCCTACCTACATCAATTAACAATGAAGACAATGATGTGCGTAGGCCGATCTGATGTAGACAGTTCCTCAGTTAAGGCTCTCAACTCTAAGCTCTGTCAAGCTGACAATTAAAGCTGATTAGAATACTATGCCTTGCACCCTTAATTATATCTTTTGAAGTTAAAGTTTTATTCTTAACTCAAAAACTTTCACAATTTTCTACCGCCGAGGAAACAAAAGAGCTCTCAAAAACTTGTTTTTAAGTGGAATTGAGTTTACATCTGTAGAAAATTGAAGAGGGTGGGTTGTTCTGTCTGTCACAGGAAATTTCACAACCCAAACTACAAAAGGCAATCAAATGCCAAAATTATCTTCCTATTGAAGTCTAGACTCTGATGTGAAAGTGGCCCGGGATGAAACATTATGCAAAATAGATAAGAAGAAGGAAAAAGAAAAAAGCAGCTACTGTTCCTGGTTCCTCCCTCTACTTATCCCCACACAGGGATGGCTAATGGCAATTGCTGAAGGGCTGGATATCAAGTCGTTTATGTATTTGTTTTTCTGTGTGCGTGTGCGTGTGCGTGTGCGTGTGCGTGCGTGTGTGTGTGTCTGCATGCAGGCACACTTGGAAGTCAAAGGACAACCTCTAGTGTTCTATTTCTTTATTTAGGCAAGATGTGTTGGTTAGTTTTTTGACAGCTTGACACAAGGTATCTGAGAGGAGGGAACCTCAACTGAGAAAATGCCTCCATAAGATTGGCCTGTAGGCAAGCTAGTAGGGCATTTTCTCAATTAATAATTGATGTGGGAGGACTCAGTCCACTGTGGGTGGTGCCACTCCCTTGGCAGGTGGTTCCGGGTTGTACAAAAAAGCAAACTGGGTAATCCAGGAAGAGCAAAGCCAGTGGGAGGTATTCTCCATGGCCTCTGCTGCAATTCCTGCCTCCACGTTCCTACATTGAGTTCCTGCCCTGACTTCTCTCCATGATAGACTATAAGGTGAAATAGACCCTTCCCTCCCCCAGGCTGCTCTGAATCACAGCACCAAATTAAGACACACAGGGTCTCAGCATGTAGCCCTGGCTGGCCTGAACTTGCTATAGGCTGACCTTGAACTCAGAGATTCACCTGACTCTGCCTCACCAGCACTGGGATTAAAGGCACACCCCCACCATGATCAGCTTCAGGTGTCTTAAGTTCTGTCTATCTCCTTTGAATCAGGGTCTGGTCCCAGGGGTCCTCCTGTTCCTACCTCCCTAGTATTAAGATTACTAACATTCTCCAACTTTTTAATATGTGAAGATTCTGAGGACAAAATTCAGGCCCTAGTGTTTGCAGGGCGAGCACTTTACTCAAGCTATCTCTTGAGCCCCAGTTTCTGTTATGTCTTGACACAGTAAGAGTTGTCAACCCCACAAATCACAGCTCTCATCGAAAGGAGAATGAGAAACAGTTTATTCTGGAATGGTTTTGAGTGACCATGGCTGGGGTTCCAACGTGGAAGTGGTCTCATAGTTCTATAGAACAAAAAAGTCGTAAGTCAAGGCAAGTTCAAATACACTGGTGGGTACATTTAAGAGACAGTTACAGCAAGATGGGGAAGCTTTTCTACAGGCCCAAGCTCATATCTGATAACAGTCTTAGCTGTGGGGTTGGTGGAAGCCACTGCTCTGCTAGGTTAATAGATTCTAAAGGGTTTCTATCTACTAGTCACAAAATGTTAGTCTTGCACAGTGGGCAGGAAAGGCCCCCCGGAGGCGGGAACTAGCCTTTGGGCCTGCCGCAGTCCAGCGTCTCCGCAGCACTGACATCTAACAGTACCCGTCTCCTCAGACAGCTTCTTTTGGGGAGTTTTTGTTCACAGAGTCAGTCTTCCTGTCTTTGCCTTTCCTAACTATGCTCTTTCCAACTGGCATTCTTTCACAGACACACAACCCATACCCTCTGTTTCTGCCTTGTGACCCCAGATCAGAAGTACAAAGCTGTGAAGATCCCAAAGAAGACTCCAATTCAAGGCCAGGGCTGGCAAAACACGCCTCGAATTCCAGGACTTGGGAAGCAGAGGCGAAGGGGCCAGGATTTCAAGGTCATCTTCCTTTAAATAGCCTTCGAGGCCAGGCAGGGCTATTTGAACCTCTGTCTTCAAACAAAGACACTACAAATGGGAATGCCCCTCTCCAAGCCACTGCCGCCTTCCAGGCCCCACAAGCTGCTGCTAGCCTAGTAAGCTGTTGGCAGTCCTGGACCAGTTGAGACCAGCCTTCCGAGTCCCAAGACCTCTTTTCCTATCTATTTCATACACATTTACAAAAGTTTCAGATTTGAGAGCCTACAAACTGCTTCTCACTGACCCTACTAGAATTTCTAAATAAGTTATACATGCTCAGCATAGTTAGGGAAGCCTCGGACTCATAACCCTCTTGCCTTAGTTCCCTAAGAAAGGAATTACAGGCATGAACCACCATACCTAGTTTTCTTCCTTTCCTTCCTTCCTTCTTTCTTTCCTTCCTTCCTTCTTTCTTTCCTTCCTTCCTTCTTTCTTTCCTTCCTTCCTTCTTTCTTTCCTTCCTTCCTGTCTTTCTCTGTCTCCCTCCCTCTCTTTTTCTTTCTCTCTCTTTCTTTCTTTCTTTCTTTCTTTCTTTCTTTCTTTCTTTCTTTCTTTCTTTCTTTCTTTCTAATTTTCTCAAATGTTCCCCAATGAATTATGAGATGAGAGAGACTCTTTTTATAAACTATTTTTGGGGGTAGTATTTCACACAAGTCTGTATTTACATCATTTGTACGTCCCCCATGCCCCCAACTCATCCTGTATCACCTCCCAACTCACTCTCAACTTCTATTTTTGATTGCATGAAAAAAATCTCAAATATCCTTCGCATAACTCATAGCTGGTGAGTCCAGAGCTGAGGGTGCAGGATAATGTCAAGAGACCTTTGATGCACAGCAGTAATTCAAAGAAAGGTAGTGTAGGATCAGACCTTTTGTCCCTTTGCCATTGTATGTATATGACCCTCAAATGCTTCCTCATACCTAAACATCTGGGTTTTTGTATTAGAAAAATGAAGTTAATAATAACACATTGCAATATAGCCTACTATTGTATCTATGCAAAGAATTTCATAACATAAATATGGCAAGCAGCTAGTATACACCAGAACCCTGGGAAAGCACACTACAGACATTTTCCTCATTTCATTAGTATTTTTATTGTTTGTGTTGTCCTAAGAGTCCTCCTCCAAAGCCACAACCCTGGATAGAAGAACCAGGACTCCAGCAATGTAATATAGGCAAATATTTACAGCCTGTCCTGCCAAGTTCCCCCCAACGAACAGCCTGTTTTAGGACTGAAAGTTATGAGAAAGCCCTCCAGAATGAAGACAAAGCCAGGAACACTTTGTCACAGCTCTTCAGAATCTCAGGATGCAACTGGCCTCCAGCTCCAAACAGACTCCCTGAGCCCAAGGATCCCAGAACTGATAGACCTTCTAAGCCCCCCAACAAAGAAAGGCTGGGAGATTCCTCCATGAGGCCTACCACGTGACCACTGGCAGCAGATAATCTGAGGCAACGCCGAGAGAATGGGAGTAAAGCTCAGGTCTCACAACACTACCCAGATCCCTAGACTCCACAACTTGACCCTGTGTCTGAAAACCACACTCTTGGAGCAATGAGTCGGTCAGTCATGTCTTCAGTTCCCAGAGGAAGCCTGCCAAGGAACTCTTCCGTAGGCCATTGAAGAGGTACCACAGGATCAGCTTCCAAGGTCACCAGGTCTGTTCAAACATCACCTGCGGGGTGGTACGTTCAAGGTAGACCACCAGTGAAGGGGCTTGACCGTCAGAGGCTAGCCCTCAGCTTGGCCCAATGCTCTTTGATGACCTAAACCCTTAGATGGAGCAACAAGGCGAACAGAGAACTCTGGATACTCTTTCAGCCCCGAGTTTAGTCTAGAGAATGTTTTCACAATATAGATGGTAGAAACTGATTAAGAGTCAGTGTGGATAAACTGAGCTGCAGACATTCCCCTTCATTTCTTAGTCTTCAAACTTTGGCCATGAGCCTTGAAAACCCAGGGGGCTAAGAACAGCAAAACAAGGCATATTGCCTCATGCTTAACTCCCATCTCCTATGATTTCATGTGAGATCCACAGCTGTTCTCAAGGCACATCTCTCAGGGGCAAAAAACACTGGGGGTCAGCTAGGTCATCCTCCTTAAGAAATATCCCCAATTCACGAGATCTATTCAAAGCTTTGCAAAATTTACATTCTTTTTATTACTAATTTTTTTTAGTTAGCATATAAAGTTAATGGTTTACTTTGTGGTTATTACATCCATCCGCCATTATACCTGGTTCTAATTACTTCATATCTAACATTCTTTGAACATCCTTTTGACCTTTTCCAGGAGGGAGCTCTCAATGATTAAAGGGTTGGATATTCTAACGCAGGGTCAGAAGGTAGGAATGGCTCCTCAGATTTTGTCCAGTCCCTCTGCCACCTGTAGAATCTCTGCTTCGCTTCTGATGATGCCCACACCACTGCCACACACGACATGAAGCACCAGTTTCTAGTCAGTGTCCTTCAGTTGGGCCAGGCCACTGTGTGATGTTCAAAACCTGGTTGCAGTACAGAGATTAGAACTTTGTGAGCATAGGGAAGAAGGATAAGATGGGTTAACATTCACTCCGTGCTTTGGGCATGTGTGGACTCTGACCGATCAATAAAGTCAAGAGGTAGAAGACCATTGGGGACAGTGGCATGACAAGAAGATGGGTTCCTGGGTTCCTTGGATATGGAGTCATTGAAGAGACCATTTAGTCCTTAATTTGCATCCAGGGAAGATGAACCTCATTTAATAATTTAATCAGTTATGAAGATGTGAGGGGGAAGGAATTGCTAGGAAAGCTACTATTTGTCACAGAAGCAAAACAGCACAAAAAGTGACTGAGTGTTTATATGCATACTGGTTAAACTTGACATAAATTCAAGTCACCTCAATTGAGGGACTGCATCCATTAGATTTGCCTGTGGGCATGACTGTGGAACTTCTTCTTGATTGATGGTTGGTGTGGGAAGGCCCATCCCACTGTGGGTGGTGCCACCTCTGGGCAGGTGTCCTGTTGTTTACGAAAAGCAGCTGAGTAAGCTAGAGGAAGAAAGCTAGTCAGGAGTGTTCCTTTCTGGTCTCGATTTCAGTTCCTGCCTTGACATAGTGTCCTGCGTTCCCTCAGTGGTGAACTGCTACCTGGAAATGTAAGCCAAATAAACTCCTCTCCAAGCTGCTTTTGGTTGTTGTTAGCAATCACACCCACCCCTTGGGGACCTGCCCAGTGTCCTGACAACTTCATCTTAGGTAAAGTCCTCTTTAAGAGAGAACCCCTCCCCCTTCTCTCTCTCTCTTCCTTCCTCTTGCTGTGAGGGTGCATACACCTCTTCTCTCTCTCTCTCTCTCTCTCTCTCTCTCTCTCTCTCTCTCTCTCCCTCTCTTTCCCTTTCTTCCCTTCTCCCTTTAATAATAAAACTTTCTACGTGGGTGCCGCCTGCATGGTGTGAGTGACTTTCCGCTGTGGCCACCCTTGGCTCCACCTGCCAAGGCCGCTGTGCCATTTTTCAAAATACAATTGGTGCTGTGCTTGGCAGAGGACCTCCTGGTGCTTTCTCCTGCCTGCTGGCAGTCTGAGACATGCTAGGATCCCTGGAATCTTCAACACTCACTTCATCCAACACCGGCATAATGGGTAAGCTGCCCTCCCCTCATGAGTGAGGCCTTGTTTCATCTCGGCGAATTTCTGTCCCTCGGGCTCAGCCCTTCGGCCCCTGCTCTCTGTTTGACAAAACACTACAGCAGCCTGTGCCGTCTTGTCTCTCAGACCTCCGCATCCTTCGGGCCCCTGCTCTATGTCTGACGAATCACTCAGCAGCTTGCACCCTAATCATTCTGCCTCACTTAGGGAAATAAGCCCACCACCAAACCTCTACACTTAAGACCCTTTTTAAATGCTTCTAAACTCATCCGCCTTTGCAGTCAGACTTGGTCTCAGACCCTTATCTTCGCACCTTCTGCCAGCGATCCCGTAGATCCAAGGCTTCTTGGACTGTGCTCTCCTCTCCACCACCACACCGTCTCGCTCCGGTGCGTGACGCATGAAAATTTCCCGGGAAAGCTTTGTCTGTCTTTCTCTTTAAAAGGTCTATTTCCTATGTGTGCATGAAAATGTGTGACTGAGATGGCCACATGACTGTTTCTGGCTCATTTTTGAGTGCTTGAGTTTATGTGTTCCCTCTGTCTTGGGGGGGGAACCCAAAAAACATGTGACCACGTGGGCAGGCTCCATCTTGACTAAGGTCAAAGACAGACAGGTCATTTGGCTTTATGGCCATCTTTGATGAGGTCGGGGCCTGCCTCTTCCGAGTCCCCACTCTGTCGCGGTCTTTAACTCTTTTGCTCTCAAACCTCTTGCACTGACCCTGTTGTATGTGGCGTGTTGGTTTAGTAGACTACCCTGACAGGGGGCCGTCAAAGGTATCCACTTCACACCAGGACCTCACTCGCCCACTTCACACCAGGACCTCACTCGCCCACTTCACACCAGGACCTCACGCACCCACTTCACACCAGGACCTCACTCGCCCACTTCACACCAGGACCTCACTCGCCCACTTCACACCAGGACCTCACGCGCCCACTTCACACCAGGACCTCACTCGCCCACTGCACACCAGGACCTCACGCGCCCACTTCACACCAGGACCTCACGCGCCCACTTCACACCAGGACCTCACTCGCCCACTTCACACCAGGACCTCACGCGCCCACTCCACTTGAGGCAGGTCTGCTCTCTTCAGCCTCTAACAAATCTGCTTTCCTGCTCACCCATGGCTTTGCCTGCCATTCGATACCAGCACTTGGGTCTCTGGTGGCGTTACCCGCTTCTGACCATCCCCCTGGATGTGAGAATGGCCTCAGTATTTCTTTGGGCCAGACAGTCAGGGAACGGTCTTTTTCTTTCTCCGAAGGCCTGCTTATGTCTGTCTACTCTCTTTAAATGTGCCAGCATGCTGAGCTATGGCAAGTCACCTGCCCGTCTGGTTCTGATTCTGGATGAAAAGTTTTGTTTGTCTTGTTGAAAAAATTTTGTCTATTTCTCAAGAAAGTTGTGTATGCTTGTTTTGTTGGAAAGTTTTGCCTCTGTTTTCTGGTGTGTTCATTAAGTCTTGTTGCAAATAGAGGATGTTCTTCTTTATTGGAAAGCTGGCGCTAGGGTCAGATTATGGCTCTTCACTAGACCCAGGCATGCTTATTTAAAAGTTTCTTCTATGTTCCTCTGTCAGTCTCAGTCCCTGACACAGTGACAAGAAGAAGGAAACAAAACAGAGCAGCCAAAAATTAGACTTGGTTTATATGAACATTCTGTACCTTGAGGTTTATAAATTTATTTTGTAAGCTATGCTTAAATATCTGTTAAAAATAAAACTAGATAAAAAGTTAAAACTAGCAACATTGGGAATCGATCATTTAAAATCTATACAAGGGTAAACTTAAAAAACCATATGGCATGATTCCATTTTGGATTGCCACCATTTTTAGTCAGCTGCATGGCTGGTTGCCATTTTTCTGGGGTTAGAAAAGATGGATGTCTATGATTTCACCGCCATCTTGATTAAAGATGACCATGTAGCATGGGCCTAATAAGGAGGCAACAATAGATCTATAAGACACTTTGGATTGGGATGGATTTTCATGTCATGTCCTAAAAACAAGCTGTCTCTACAGCTGGTCAGACAACCACATGCTTCTGACCAATGACCCATTGCCTGGTCTTTGACTAGCCTTTCAGCCTTTCTAGGCCCTGATAACAATGCCCAATGTCATCTCAAAGCAGTTCCAGAAGAGAATACATTGTCCTGTCCTCTCTGCCCAAAATAGGTTGAAATACTGAGTCAAGAGGAAACTCCCTGGCATAGGGGACAAAATGTCTACCTATAATGCCCATTGACATACTAGGAAACAGGGCTCAGAGCTGTCAATCGATAGATTTACTAACTAAAATGATTCTGCAATAAAATAAGACATTTGACCTTCCTTATGCAGAACCATAGAGATATTATATGACCTTAAGAAATTATTATTTCTACATAAATCATCCAAGATTATAATCTGGCTGTACTCAAAGATCAAAACTACAGAGCCCTAAAAATGGCAGTAGATGCAGATATCACTGCCCTAGAAAAATCTGTTACACATTCAGAGGAATTGCTCTCCTCTCTAGCTGAAGTAGTTCTCCAGGATAGAAGGGGCCTTGACTTAAAATTTGTTCAATTGGTCCCCCTGGTTATCATTCCTTCAACAAGGGGGACTATGTAAGGCCTTAGGAGAGCAATCCTGTTTTTATGTTAACCACTCAGGAGTCATTAGAAACTCCACGACCCTGCTGAAAAAGTGGGATCCATGACCAAGAAAGGCAGCAGCAACATGGAAACCACCCTGGTGTCTGCCTTTGCCAGCCCCTTAATGATTTTGCTTCTTTTAAACCTGTTTACAGGGGTCGCCTAGGACCACCTGCATGTCTGATGTTTGCGTTGAGAGTCACAACAATGACTAAACTGCAGTTATGAAATAGCAATGAAAAAAAATTTGTACCAGGGGTCACCACAACATGGAAAACTATTAAAAGGTTTTCAAAGCATTGGGAAATTTGAGAACCAACGGCCTAGAGAATGTTTCTACTGATCTAAGGTCTATTCAGGCTAATAAAGACCAATTTATACCTAACCTTCTCACTTTTACTTACATGTTTGTAAGCTTTAAGAGGGCTGAGGAGGGTCCCCAACCCCCTCCCTTACAGGAATTAGTGAAAATGGCTTTTTTAACAGCTGAAAAGAGGCAGCCGAGTTTTCCCAGCAGGCCCAGCTGCAATGGAAGGCTATGCTCCAAGTCCACACCTTGGCAGCTGCCCTGAGGTCACCAGGTCCCCCACATGGGGGCAAGGGAAGTCAACTGTGAGGCTCCATCCTGCTGGAACTCAGCCCAAGTCAACTTCACCAGGAGCCTGCGCCAAATGCAGCCTGGGACCACTGGTCACAGTATTGCCCTGACCCTCAGCTGTCCGTGAGGCCATGCCCTGTCTGCTGACAGCCTGGACACTGGAGATTGGAATGCTCTGTGTGGGCTTGTCCTCTATGCCATACCACAGAGGTCCAGCCTCAACAACACTGGCATGTGACTCTCCCAGCCTTTGAACTCCTAAGCCTGGCAGAGGACTGACAGTGCCTGGACTAGGTCACTCACATTCCCCTCTCTAAGTCTGGGGTGACGGCGCAGGGAGCGAGTAAGTCCGTTGACTTTCTATTGAACTAGGGAGCTATCCACTCTAACAGTTCCCTTGCCAATTCCTGTCATGGGGTGGATGGGACCCCCTCCTTCCCATTTAAGAGAAACCTGGGACTGCCTACTATGGTGATATTGTGTTCCCCAAAATATTGTGCACCCTAATAAACTTATCTGGGGTCAGAGAACAGAACAGCCACTAGATTTAGTGGCCAGAAAATGGTAACACACACGCCTTTAATTCTAGCCTTCTGGAGGCAGAGATCCATCAGGATCTCTGTGAGTTCAAAGCCACACTGGAAACAGCCAGGCATGGTGACTCATGCCTGTAATTCCAGGAAGTAATGGCAGAAAGCAGAAAGGTATATAAGACGTGAAAACCAGGAACTAGAGCTGGTTAAGCTTTTAGGCTTTTGAGCAGCACACTTCAGCTGAGACCCATTTAGGTGAGGACACAGAGGCTTCCAGTCTGAAGAAACAGGATCAGCTGAGGAATTGGTGAGGTGAGGTAGCTGTGGCTTGTTCTGCTTCTCTGATCTTTCAGCCTTCACATCAATACCTGGCTCTGAGTTTGTTTTTATTAATAAGACATTTTAAGAATCGTGCTACAGTCTACCAAGCAGGAAAGCTGTCTCACTTCTGTTCACTTACTTGTCCTTCTCAGATCTGATGGCTTTTGCCAGTTTTACAGCTCTCCCCCAACCCCAAGGCTACAAACATCTTGGTAGCTCATTAATAAGTTTGTTTCCTGTTAAAAGCTTGAAAAACCAAAAAAAAAAATGAAAATAAAAAATAAAAAAGACAGACAGGTGTGCCTCATTCACAGACTCCATCCTACAGAATAAACTGATTTCAGATGTAACTTCAGAGGTTCAAAATTCTAACATTGGTAAATGCAGTTTTGATAAACTGATAGAGCACTGACTATAAACAGTCTTGGAAGTCCTTAAATTTCTGCAGACTTTACTGGTCCCAGCTTTTAGAGACAGGTGTGGTGATACTTTATTTGTGCTTTAATAAATGAAGTTTGCCTGGAGACCAGATGAATAGGAACAGCCATTATAAGTAAACAAAGAAGTCAGGCAATGGCAGCACATGCCTTTAATCCTATCACTTGGCAGGCAGGAATCTGTCTGGATCTCTATGAGTTCAAGGCCACACTGGGAACAGAGCCAGGTATGGTGGCATATGCCTTAAATTCCAACACTAGTTAACCATGGAGGTCTGGAGGTCTGTACAGACAGACAGGAAGTGACAGAGCTGGGCAGGAAGAGGAAGTAATGTAGCTGGACAGAGAGAGCAAATCAGATGGCAGAACAGCAAGATATATAGGTGTGCGTAGACAGGAAGTAACTCGCATTTGGAAGCTGCAGAGTTGGTGAGGTGAGGTTAGTTATGGCTTTCCCTATTTCCCTGATCTCTCAGGTTTTCACCCCTGTAACTGGCTCTGTGGTTTTTTGTTTTTTGTTTTTTTGTTTGTTTGTTTGTTTTAATTTATTTAATAAGACCATTTAGAAATTTGTCTACAGACAGATTAGCATTAACTTCTATACATACCTGTATGGGTAGATGCATGTATACACACACACACACACACACACACACACACACACACACACACACACACGCTACACAGACACATATAAACACACACAAATAAATTAAATATTGGGTTGAAACCAAAAACAAACAAAAGCTGCTGTGGCAGTTTTGCATTTCCCTCCTCCTCAGCGGGTGTCTTCTCCAGAGTCATTGTATTGCTTACCTTTCTGTTGCTGGGATAGCACACCATGACCAAAGTAACTTATGGAAGCCCTTCCTCTTGGTTATGGTTCCAGATGGATGAGAGTCCTTAATGGAGGGGCGGCATGGCAGCAAGCAGCAGCCATGACAGCAGGAGCTAGAAGATGAGAGATCACATCTTTAACCACAAGCATGAAGCCAGGAACAAACTGCAGTGAATGAGGCCTTAAACTGTCAAAGTCCACCCCAGTGACTTAATTTCTTCGGTAAGGCCTCACCTTCTAAACCTCCCCAAACAGCACCGTCAACTGGGAACCAAATTTTAAAACACCCAAGCCTAGAGGGGCCATTCCACTCCCTGGCTCCCATACGCAAAATGTAGTTAGTCCAACTTCAAAGGTTTCCATAGTCACCATATCATGTAAAAGTCCAAAATCTGCTCTGAGACTCATGGCAATCTCTTAATGTTAACCCCATGAAAAATCAACAGGCAAATTACATACTTCCAACATAAAATGGCTCAGAATATACATTACCATTGCAAAAGGAAGGAATGGGGGAAATTGTGAGGAAATATTGGATAAAATCAAGACCAGAATAAAGACAGGCAAATACCAAATCCTGTGGCTCCATGGCTTGTTTCAAAGGGCTTAGATGGCTTTATTTCCTCAGCTTTGCTTGCTGTAACATACATCTCTTCCTCAGCTGCTTCCCTTCTCTGTGTGCAGCTCTCCTTGCCAGATGTCTCATGGTTCCAGCATCTCCAGCATCATGGACTCTCCACCTAAAGCAAGGCTTTACTTTCATAGCATCATGCAATACCTCTCACAGCCTCTGGCCTTCTCAGGGCCTTGATGCGGAGGCTTTCCTGCTAGGTGCTGTTTGACCTCAGTGGCTCTCTGAAACTGAGAAAGAAGAAGCCATGGCATGTCTCTCTTGCATCCTGCATGCCTCCAACCCCGTGGTTCTCACCCTTCCTGATGCTGTGGCGCTGTGGCCCTTTAATATAGTTCCTCATGTTGTGGCGACTCCCAACCATAAAAATATTTTCTTGCTACTTCATAACTGTAATTTTGCTACTGCTATGAACTGTAAGGTAAATCTCTGATATGCAGATGGTCTTAGGTGACCCCTGTGAAAGGGTTGTTCAGGTTCATGACCCCCAGGTTGAGAACCACTGAAAAACCATGTAGATGACACTGCCAAATTCAGCTGCCAGCTGGGGATATAGACCCTAGCCCCTTGAATCACACAGCAGCAGTGTTTTTTATTCAGTTGCTTTCCAGGAGCAGAAAATGCCTTAGGCTCCTCAACAAGGTAGAAACTTAGCTGGGTGGAGCCTTACCCTGAGGCATCCTTCTCTTTGCTCCAGTTTGGAGCCTGAGGTCCCACCTTAGAGGCACAATCTCTTTAACAAGTACAGCTCTCCTCAAGTGCACACCTTGACTGTAACATTAAGCTTCCTAGTGCTCCTTTTTTCTCCAAATTGTACATTTTCTATTTATCTCTGCCCCATGTGATTTTTTTTCATTTTAGCTCTGCATAAGTGTTATCAATAATAACCATGCCATGGAGTCAACATTATTCAGTATTGAAATTTCCACTGCCAAAGAAATTTGTCCACTACTTTTTAATTTAACCTCAGACAAGTTCTCTGGATGTGAGCAGAAAGCAGCCAGATTCTTTGTCGAAATAACGTAAGAACAGGCTCCAACCTGTTGCTAACATTGACCTCTATCATTCCCATTACTCTCAGCACAGCTGTCATCCAGGCTCCTCAGATGGCATTTTAAGATCTCCTTACAGCATTCAGCTGCTTTTCTAGTCCAAAGTTCCCAAACTTCCACAGTCTTCCAAAAACCAACATGGCCAGGTTCTTCACAAAAACAGCCCACTCTCTATATTAGCTACTTTTCTGTCCCTGTCATGACCAACTTTGGGGTTTTTACTCCAGAGGGATAAGTCTACCATGGTGAGGAGGCCCGGCAACAAATGACAGACATGGTATCAGGAGAAGGAAGCAGAAAGGTCTCAATTGCAAATGTAAGTAGGAAGCAGAAAGAGTGACATACTTCTTCCATCAAGGCTGTGCCACCTCCCCAAACAGCACCTCCTACTGGAGACCACGTGTTCAAATGTCTGAGCCTGTGAGGGACATTTCACATTCAAACCACCAGAATCATAGTGTTAATACATGCTTCATTAACTCACAAATTAGACCACTGCACTGTAAACATAAACTATTATTGAAATGCCCATTTAATGAAATTTGTTTGTTTACAAAACTATACATGGAGACATTTCATTATTAACAGAAATTCTATGCTATTAAAGGAATACAAACATGAAGAATTCTAATTATGGTTCTCATTTGATTCAATGGCACTTCTAGCCTAGATCAAAGTTTCAAACTCAAAGAAGAGGTTAGATTCCATAGTATTGACGTTGACCATGGGTTAGCAGGCTACTAGTCAAATTTCACAGGCCTTTAAAATTCTGGTGGGAAGATTTTCTTTTAGGGCAGGGACTTTCTATGTAGGCCAGCCTGGCATTGAATTAAATATGCAGCCCAGGAAAGCTTCAAATTCCCGGAGAACTACCAGCTTTAGCCTCCTGGGTTCAGAGATTGTGGGCATGTGGCACCATGTCTAGATTTGCTAGGATAGTTAGATAATCCTGAGTCTTAACACAAAGTATTAAAAGTAGCATTTAAAGTAGCAGTTCCCACTAGGCAGTGGTAGCCCATGCCTAAATTTAATCCCAGCACTTGGGAGGCAGAGGCAGTTTGAGGCCAACCTGGTTTACAGAGTGAGTTCCAGGACAGCCAGGGATTCACAGAGAAACCCTGTCTCAAAAACAACAACAACAACAACAACAACAAAAAACTCACTAGCAGTTCCCATTTACAAATATGTATGGTGATATTTTGTTTATGCTGAAATGTGATTTTATTTGTATGTTAATAAATAAAGTTGCCTGGGGGTCAAAGCTAATAGCAAGCCATTTAGCAGAAGTCTGGCAGTGGTAGCACATGCCCTTAATCTGATCACATGTCAGGCAGAGTCTGTGTGTTCAAGGACATAGCCAGCTTGGTGACACACGCCTTTAATCCAAGTACCAACCATAGAGACCTAGAGGTCTGTATAGACAGGCAGTGACGAAGAAGTCATATGGTTGGGTTTAGAACCAATGAAAAGGCAGAACAGGAAGTGGGTCTCTTTGGATGGCAGCGGCTGGTAAGCTAAAGGCTATTCGCTAGTGCTCTGACCTCTTGGGCTTTTAACTCTTTATTTGGCTCTGTGTTTCTTATTTAATAAGACTGTTTAGAATTACATCTACAAATATGTTTCTCACTGAGTACAAAACTAAGGAATCAGAGTAACGGAGACATTTATTTTAGTGTGATTTTTAAGGGGACAGAGGGAAACCTTTGCAAACATTCACCCAACATATTATTTACCTATTACAAGTTTATATTGGAAGAGTTATAATCTTTCATGCTCTGCATGTTAACAGAAATTGGTGGGTTTTGTTTCTAGCTTCCTGTTATTGGGATGTTAAGTTGCCCTATAAGTATTAAAAATATGGAAATGTACAAATGGAAAGACACTCAGATGTAACATTAATGTAGACCATGTTTCCTTTTTCCAGCTAACATTCAAATAACATTGTTAATGGTTGGTGACACACAGACATTAACAATTTTGGCTTTTGTTTATTATTTGGTTTTGGTTTTTTGAGACAGGGTATTATATACCCCAGTTTATCCTCGAACTCACTATTTCGGTAAGTGTGACTTTGAACTTTCCATCGCCTCCCAAGTGCTGGAATTAGCAGCCAGTGTCACCAAACCCAGCTTATTTCTGTTACTTTAAAAGGCTTGTGTAAAGATAGAGTTGCTGGAGGACTAGGATTCCCTTTGATGGGTTCTTGGTCTCATTGATAAAAGAATTTATAAACTGACTCAGAGGTAAGTTTAAGGACTATTTTATTAGTGTTTGGGAGAGAAGAAGGGGGACAGAGAAGCTGTAAACCTTGACATGTGCTGGGAGGAATGGGATAGATGAGAGGAAATGAAATAGCCAAGCCTTTCTTACTAGGGTCCAAGAAAGCAGGCAGGTGCTGTGGGATGGTCTGTATGTCAAATTGCTATGATTGGTCAATAAATAAAACACTGATTAGCCAGTGGCCAGGCAGGAAGTAGGCGGGACAAGGAGAGGAGAATTCTGGGAAGTGGAAGGCTGAGTGGGGGAGACACTGCCGCAGGTGTAGCTACTGAGACTGGCAGGCAGGTATGAAGGAGAAGGAGAAGGAAGAGAAGAAAGTCATCATCACAGAAAACATCGAGAAAGCCCGGAGTGTCAGGGCAACATGCTTAGGATTTTGTTATCCAATGACAGGGAGAAAGGGAAAAGTTATGGTTTTTGAGTTAGGGATTAGAAAGGCTGTCAGAGTTAGCAATGAAAATCCATGAGCAATGCTAATGTATCATAAAAAAGTGAATTACACTGAGTTTATTCCTGACTAGGAAATCCCTCCTGAAGGATAATAACAGCTCTCCAATGATACCATTTCCAACCTAACAAGGGTAGAATGGGTTGCATCCAACCATAGGACTTGGCTTGCTGTCACTGATGGGTCCTCACTCTGGCTGTGGTCTTCCTTGTCAGGCCAGTCATCTTATTCAAGGTCCTCTTCATGGTAGGGTGTCTGAGGCCACTTGCTTTGAGATGAGTGAGAAGACGGGAACACAGAACTCACAGCAGAAGGCCGGGGATGGAGCCTGTCATAGGCGGCGACTTTTTGGGAAGGTGTTCAGCGTTTAGCCAATTTAGTAAGGACCTCCACTGCAGAGGTCGCTTAATGAAGTGAGTATTGATCGACTCTGCATCCAGTCACCTGAGCTCCAGTGCCATGTGACCTAGAGAATCTTTCTCGACTTCTCTGTGGTTCAGTCTTCTCATTTTGAAAGTAAGAATGAGAGAAGGCTGGCAAGTTGGCTCAATGGATAAAGGTGTTTGCCACCAAGCTTCACGGCCTGAGTTCAGTCCCCAGAAGACACAGTGAAAGGAGAGAGCTGACAGCAGCAGGCGGCCCTCTGCCCTCCACCTTCGCTCCATGGCCACACGCTGTACAAAATAAATAAATAATGTAAAGATATTTTAATTAAAAATGAAAGGAAAATCTACTTGTATGTTTGTCATGAGAATTAGATCATTTATGCTATAAAGGGCTTGGTAGAGGCTGGCTGCCACAAACAACATGTCTGCCATCAGGAATCAGTAGATCTTGTCTTGATATCTGTCTGCAGCAACATCCTATCTCAGTATTCCTTATTCGTAGCAGAATAAGATGAAGCTCTTATTCTGAAAAAAAACAAAAACAAAACAAAAACAAAATAAAAACCCTCAGTAGAGCAAGCTAAAAGACCAACTGGCCTTCTCATGACCGTGAAAGAAGATGCAGATGAGCAGCTGAGGACGTCCAGGTGCCATGGGACACCTGAAGAGGTCATGCATCTCTACCTTTGAAGTTAAGAAGGTGGTGCTGAAGAAGCATTGTTCGGAGAGAGAGAAGACCCAGGGGGTGTTTCAGGCAGAGAGCACTTTCCCCATGATGCTGAAACCATTCCATGTCCTATGAACACCACACGTAGACCTTGGGTTGGTTGAAGCCACACTGCCCACCTGTTCCTTTTATGGCTGTGTCTAGCTTTCCTGTGGATCTTGGTTTTGGCTGAGCATACACTCACACAGATGCCCTTCAACACAGCCTTCTGACTGAGTTTTGGCCAATACCCTTACTTCCAAATTACACATTTTCAAAGGAATTTCTTTGCTCTCCACTTCACCTCTCCCCTCCCAGTGGGCTACAGTATGTGGACCTGGTTTTAACAAGGTGGTCATGGATAACTGCCCAGGAAAGAGTACAATATCATGAAAGAAGAAAGCTGAATCTGAGAACGGAATGCCTATGGGGGACAGATGCTACCAGCCTTGGGTCTGCTTCTGTGGGGACAGAGGTCACAAGCCTTGGGTCTCTGCTTTTGTAAGAACAGGTGCCACCAGCCTTGGGTCTCAACTTCTGTGGGGACAGATGCCACCAGCCTTAGGTCTGTGCTTCTGTGGGGACAGATGTTACCAGCCTTGGGTCTGTTTCCATGGGGACAGACACCACCAACCTTGGGTAGCTGCTTCTGTTGGGACAGACTCCACCAGCCTTGCATCTTTGTTTCCATGGGAATAGATGCCACCAGCCTTGGGTAGCTTTTTAAACTATTTCAAGGAAGTAAAGAGAACAAACACCTCTCTTTTTTAAGCCATGGCACACTGTGATCTCCTCATCATGGTAGTTTATCCTGTGCCCCAGCTAAGAGAAAGAGAGGAAGAAGAGGCCCAACATGGGAAGAGGAAAAGGATGCAGAAAAATAGTGGGGGTGCTTGCCTTTAATCCCAACACTCAGGAGGTAGAAGCAGGTGAATCTCTATGAGTTCAAGGCCAGCCTGGTCTACAAAGTGAGTTCCAGGACAGGTTCCGAAAGCTATAGAGAGAAACCCTGTAAACAAAACAAACAAACAAACAAAATAGTGGGGGTAAACATGGAAGTATAAGATCTAGAAAAGAAGGCTAAGGCTAAGGAGATTGAAAATCGGTTAAATAGTCTAGTACCCATAATTAAGGAAGCACCACAGGTACCCTATATGCAGATTTGACCAAATAAGAAAATATAGGGGCTAAGGACAAGGTTGCCTGGGTAAGGCAAAGCCACAGACAGGAGGAAGAAGAGGTATTTGAGTGAGCTGGCCCAGGGACTATCCTTAATGCTCTGGTATAACCACCTCCACTTCTCCAACTCAGACAGAACCTTAATGATGAGCATTAACTTTCTATGGATACTTACTACATACCAAGTGTTTTCCATTGATCATTTAATGATGAGTACTAAGTTTCTATGGGTACTTACTACATACTGAGCGTGGATCACATGCTCGCACTGATCATCCTCAGTTTCCATACTAGGTCTAAGAAATTTATCCAAGATCATGTAGATGGCAAGTGACCGAGATAGGATTCATGTCTCCTTGTGGTTAATTACTACCCTATACTTCCCAGTAGGCTGGAGTCATGGGGGTGAGTGGGGAATCCCTGCCAATGCTTTCTGGTTTCAGGAGAAAGTTCATGTTGAATCAACCTTAACAATAACACTGAAGAAGTACACTTTGTACCAGCCAACTCACTCTTCTGCCCCTAGTCAGTGGGCTGAGGGGGAACTCTGGTCCAAAGGCAGCCAATCATAGTGTTACCAGTGAACACAGAAGCTGTGTCTAGTGCATAACTATGAGCTGACTATTTGAATTCTTTCCTTATAAACTTTAATCTGAAGACATCGAGATAACATGCAGTTCGCACTGGGTACTTAAGTTAAAATGTTACAAAGCTGAAGCAGAGGCTAGAGCAGCAATAAGGAAGCCGAGAGGAATCAAGAAGCATGAGAATGGAGACGGTAAGAGCTGTGGGTAAAGACAGATGTAGCCCATGAACCTGAGCCAGACAGAAATGATATAGATCAAATTCAGGCTATTTGCCTCATAAAATAAAGCTGGTTTTTCTGAGATGAACTGAGAAAAGTCTTTTTTCCCCCTCTATGAATTATAGTATTTTGAAAGGATGGTGTTCACATACCCTTATCATACAGGCTGAGAGTTCAGCTACTGATCTATACTTCCCAGTCTAGCAGGAAGGAACTATACCTCAATCCTACTACAACTTAGTCCCATCTGGTCATTGCAAATACTTCAACTGGGAGAATAGCATTGATCTGGAAAAAAAAAATCTAACCAATAGCTTAATCCCAGATGCAGAAGTCATAATGTGGTAGCAAGGAACGTTAAAAAACAAACAAATAAACCAACAAACAAAAATTGGGCAACATGATTCTTCCAAAAATTACCATATCCACAATAATGGCTTCTAATAAGAGTGAGGTAGATGATATCCTGAAGAAGTCAGAGAATGAGTGCAATAATGTTCAGTGAAATCAAAGAGGACACAAAAATCTCCTATGGTGATTTGAATGAGAAATGCCCCCCTCCATAATCTTGGACATTTGAACATGTGGCACTCAGTTTGTGCTGTCTCTGGAGATTTAAGAATATAGAGTATCAAGGATTGAGGGGAAGATGAATGAATTCAGACCATAATAAAGGTAAGATAGTAAGGAAGAATGAAAAGAACACGAGAAATCTATGAGACATCCCTAAAAGACTTGGAACTAGAGAAATGGATAAGTACTTGCTGCCCTTATGTGGGACTTAACTTTGGCTCTCAGCATCTATGTCAGGTGGTCATAACTGCCTGCGATGCAGGTCTAGGGAATCCAGTGCTTCTGACCTCCATAGACACCATCACTCATGTATACTTACCCACAGAAAACTGCACACATACATATAATTTAAAATAATAAATAAACCTTGGAAAAAAACACAGGAGAGCAAATTAACTAAAAATTAATTTGTTGCCTGCAAGAAATATATTAACTGGAAAATACAAATTAGTACATAAAAATAGAAAAGACAAAAATATCCCAAGGAACTAGAACTTAACTTCAAAGGCAGGAGGGATTTAAAAAGAGTCACTTCGTATTGACCAAGAGGGAATTTATTAAGGACATTAAAAATTTTTTTTTTTTGCTTTTATGTGCATTGGCGATTTCCCTGCATGTACGTCTGTGTGAGGCTGTTGGATCTGCTGTAACTAACAGACAGTTGTTAGCTACCGTGTGGGTGCTGGGAATTGAATCAGGGTCCTCTGGAAGAGCAGATAGGTCTCTTAACTGCTGAACCATCGTCTCTCCAGCTCCAAAGTTTTTCTGTTTTGCTTTTGGTTTGTTTGGGGTTTTTGTTTTGTTATTGTTGTTGTATTTGTTTGTTTGTTTGGTTTTTCCAAGACAGGATTTTTTCTCTGTAGCTCTGGCTGTCCTGAAACTTGCTCTGTAGACCAGGCTGGCCTCAAATGAAGAGATCCACCTGCCTCTGCCTGCCAAGTGCTGGGATTAAAGTCAAGCACCACTTCCACCCAGCGATCAAGGGCATTTTAAACATTTGCACATGAAATCTGGTAAAACAGTTATATTTCATGCAATAAGATATTCTTCTTAACAGCTCATGGTCACTTTCTCCAAAATAGACCCTATTTTACAACACAATGCAAGTATTTTAAAAAAATGCAGTAAAATCAAAATAGTTTCTTATAATCTATTTGATCACAGTAAAATGAAACTAGAAATTAACAGTAAGAAAATGTACAAACTCATGGAGATTGAATACTGTTGAATGATGAATGGGTCATTAAAGAAATGGGAAGCATAAAAATTCCTAGAACAGAATTAAAAATGAAAACACAGTATACCAAAACCTGTGAGACACAATGATTCCACTTCAAAGAGTGACCTTTAGAGCTATGAATATATTGGAAAAAAATCAGGGATGTAAAACAAACAACCTAATGATGCACCCCAAGGCCTTAGAAAAACAAGAACAAGCCAAACTCCAAATCAGTAACTGAGGGCAACGATCAATATTAAGGCATAAACCAATGGAACTGAAATAAAAAGAACAATACAAAGAAACAGTGAAACAAAGAGTTGGTTCTTTGAAAAGACAAACAAGACTGACAAATCCTCAGCAAACTAAGCAAAAGAAAGAGAAAAAACCCAAATTCCTAAAATTAAAGATGAAAAGGGAGACATTACAATAGATACCAATTAAACTGAGAGAATCATTAGATTGTAATTTGAAAAAATCTATATTTCTAGTAAGTTGGAAAATCTAAAGCAATTTGATAAATTTTTAGATACGTATAATCTACCAAAGTTAAACCAAGAAGATATACGATGGAAAAGGAGCTTTCAGTAGTAAAATCTCCAAAATTTAAAAAAAAAAAAAAGCCAAAGTCTCTATAAATCTACTGATGAGTTCTAGAAGACCTTTAAAGACGACTAAGATCAATACTCCTCAAACCACTTCATATAATAGAAAGGGAGAGAACACTACTAAGCTATTTTATGAAGCCTGCATTACTCTGATAACAAAACTGTGTAAGGATACAATTAGAGGAAGAGATAGAGATAGATAGGTAGATAGGTAGATAGATAGATAGAGAGAGAGATAGATAGAGAGATAGATAGAGAGATAGATAGAATGATGGATGGATGGATAGATAGCTAGAACTATAGGTCAATATCCTTGATGAGCATAGATGCAATAAAATACTTGCAAACCAAATTTAACAGCATATTAGAAAAAAATCACTATCTTAGTTAGGGTTTCTATTGCTATAAAGAGACACAATGACCATGGCAACTCTTAAAAAGGAAAACATTTAATTGGGACAAGTTTACAGTTTCAGAGGTTTAGTTCATTATCATCATGGTAGAACATGGTGGCATGCAGGTAGACATGGTGCTGGAGAAGGAGCTGAGAGTTCTACATCTTGATCCACAGGTATCAGAAGGAGACTGTGTGCCACACTGGGTGTAGCTTGAGCATATGAGACCTCAAAACCCACTCCCACAGTGATACACTTCCTCCTACAAGGCCACACCTACACCAACAAGGCCACACTTTCTAATAGTGCTACTCCCTATGGGCCAAGCATTCAAATACATGAGGCTATGGAGGCCATTCCTATTCAAACCACCACAATCACCATGACAAAGTTGGCTTAGTTCCAGGAGTACAAAGACAGTTCAACAATCAATAAGTCAAAATCAGTAAGTGCAATATATCACATAAACAGATCCAAGGAAAGAAATAGAGGACCTAGAAGTAAACCCATACATCTATGCCCACCTAAATTTTGACAAAGTTATAAAAATTACATTATAGAAAAGTCAGAAGCTTTAGCAAACAGTGCCAGAAAAACTGAATATTCACATGTAGAAGGATGAAATTAGGTTTCCTTCTTTTCACCTTGTATAAAAATCAATTCAAAATGGATGTAAGACCCTGATGTGGATTTGAAACTGAAACTAGTAGAGGAAAAAGGGGGGAAACATAAATCCTTCCAACCACTCAGGAAATAATGCCAAAAACAGACTAATGTGGTTGTAGAAAATCAAAACACTATGCACAGCAAAGAGACCTCCAACTGAAGAGATAGCCTATGAAATGGAAGGAAATCTTTGCTAGCTAACCATCTGACAGTTTAATATTTATAATATATCATGAGCTTTAAAAAACATAAATAAATAAGCTAACATACAACATCTTTAGCTCTCTTAACCTAGTCTGCTGGCTATCAATTGAAAAACAACAAACCAATTCTCAAAGAATTAAAAGACAAGCTTAAAAGCCAGCAAGGGTACAGGACAAGGGAGATGCGACAAACTGCTTCTGGGCCTGTAAATTAATTCAGCCAATATGTAAATTAGCACTGAGGTTCCTAAGAAAAAGAAAAAAAAATTACAAGTCTCATGTGATCTGGCTATATACCTGAAGGAGTCTAAATTCGCATATCGTAGACATGAGAGACGCCTGCTCCCCATCAATTTCCATTGCCTCACTATTCACAATAGCAAAGTTTCAGAGTCAGCCTAGACAGGTATGCACAGACAAATACATTTAAAATCTTATTTTTTCTGGACAATGGATGGGATTGGAGGTCATCATATCAGTCATCACGATTTTAAATCTTCAACCTGAACCCCAACATCCCTGTTCTATCTGAATCCGGTTCTCAGACTCACTCTATTTCTTCAAAGTGTGATTTTTTTTCCCTCTTCTTTTAGCATGCCATGTAATTTTCTGACTGTCAAACATGTGGTACCAGGCAAGGGAACTCCTAAAAAATAGGCCTTTATTGAGGTAAATGTTGTGCCCAGATCGTGACCCCCAGAGAGACCACCAAAGACGAGCATGCCGGAATGCAAAAGCAAGGTTTAATTCTGGATATCCAAAAGCAATACAAGCCTAGGCAGGGACTTCATCCAATACATCCAATGCAGTGGAGGCTGGAAGAAGTGCCCACCTATCTGCAAGCTCAGCTTTTAAAGGGAAAAATCACGAGGTTACATCATTTAGGGGTGCTAGTACGGGTATAATTCTGATTGGCTCACTTCTAGGGGCTTTCTAGAAATCATGGCTTAATCTTACTTCTAAGGGAGTGATTGCCTGCCACCATTTCTCATTGGCTGCCCTCAGGTGGGGGCATTTTTATGGTCAGTTACCCTGGAAACCAGGGAGAGGACATTCCATAGTCCAGCAGGCATTACCTCGTGACTACCTTGTGACTCTGTACTTTTACACTTCCTGGTTTCTGGAATCTGAACTGACTGGTTTCAGTAACTAATGGCCTATTCCCAAAAGGAGAAATCTTAGGCCTTTATTTTAGGGTGAAAGCATTTTGGTCTTATTTCTAAGATGGCTCATTTTGGTCTCACAATGTTAATTCTTGTTGGTTTTCATCTTAAGAATAGCTAATGATTCTGCAAACTGCTTATGTGTGTATGTATACAGGTATGTGACTTGAAAATGTAAGCAAGCTTTAACTGTACGTATGTATGTGTGTAACTTGGATCCAACTATGTGTATGTGTGCAAGTAATTATTGTTTAGAAAAACAAGCTTTAAACAGCAACCACGTGGCTCCCTCCATCTTGGCTGGTGACCTCATGGGCAGCCATGTGGCTGGCAGCCATCTTTTACTAAGGTTATAAAGATCTACTCGGGTTAACACCTAATACTTATGTCTTTACCAAGTGTTCAACAGCAAGTTTCTAGAGAATTTAAATAAATGGCAACATATGTTTAATAAATAAGATATTTGATTAATATTAAAGCTACACACCAATGCTTTTATACACAGGAATATACCTTGCTCTGGCAGCTAAACTTTGTATAATGATTTTAAAGAACCAAAAGAGTTATAAATAAATCCCAGATATTGAACTTTGGGATTGTTTGCACTTTGGAGCTTGGTTTTACTTTATACAGATTGTGATGATGCCATGTTTTCTCTCCCTTAAAGTAGAAGAAGATACTTTATTGTTGATATTACAGAAGGCATTTGAGAGATCTTAATCTTTTAAGAACAGTTTTTATACTTAAAAACCAATGGCTTAAAAAAAATGTTTCTCCTTAACCAAGGTACGTTCAGGCTTAAGAATATTGTATTTTGATATTTTGTTTTGGTTTCTTTACTGAAACCAGTCAGTTCAGATTCCAGAAACCAGGAAGTGTAAAAGTACAGAGTCACAAGGTAGTCACGAGGTAATGCCTGCTGGACTATGGAATGTCCTCTCCCTGGTTTCCAGGGTAACTGACCATAAAAATGCCCCCACCTGAGGGCAGCCAATGAGAAATGGTGGCGGGCAACCACTCCCTTAGAAGTAAGATTAAGCCATGATTTCTAGAAAGCCCCTAGAAGTGAGCCAATCAGAATTGTACCCGTACTAGCACCCCTAAATGATGTAACCTCGTGATTTTTCCCTTTAAAAGCTGAGCTTGCAGATAGGTGGGCACTTCTTCCAGCCTCCACTGCATTGGATGTATTGGATGAAGTCCCTGCCTAGGCTTGTATTGCTTTTGGATATCCAGAATTAAACCTTGCTTTTGCATTCCGGCATGCTCATCTTTGGTGGTCTCTCTGGGGGTCACGATCTGGGCACAACAGTAAAGTGTAAGAAAGATGGCACTCTATGGTCCTGTGATGAGTTCTGAATGAGCCTGCGTCTCTGGAGGGTGAGTTCTGTAAGTACATCTCAAGGTGCTGGGGAGATGGTTCCACAGTTAACAGTTCTTATTGCTCTTACAGAGGACCCGGGTTCAACTCCCAGCATCCACATGAGATCTTCTAACTGTGCTGGAGGCACTTATGACCGTGTATGTCTCCTGGAGTCAACTCATGAAGCTGTCATCATAGCTTCCAGCAATTCATCAACTAAAGTTTACATCCGTCCCTGGCTGACAAGTTCCTAAGATAGTTTGCCTACCCAGCTTGCCTATTTCTGTGCCATGAAGTTTTCTGTCCCCAGAAATTGTGATTGTCTACCATCTATTTATCTTTCCCCCCTTCCTTTGTGCATGTGTACATGTATAAGATGTGTGGATGGACATGAATGCGTGTGTGGGAGCACACACATTCAAGGATGTATGTGTGTGGAGACCAGAGGCTTAACATTTTCTTCCCTTGAGCTCTACTTTATTTATTCAGTCAGAGTCCCTCACTGAACCTGGAGTTCACCAATTCTGGCTAACCAACTTGCCCTGGAGGCATTCTGTCTGCCTCCCACAAACTGGGATTGCAGGAGGTCTCCATATCTGCCTGGACGCTTATGTAAATTCTGGGGATCCAAACTGCTCCTCAAGCTTGCATGCAAACCATTTGCCCACCAAGCCACTTCCCCAGCCCTCTCTGGCCTGTTTCCTAACTTAAAGGGCAGCACTTTGCCCCATGACCTTGCGTCTTTTGTATGTTCAAGAAGAATTACAGGTTTTTCTGTTTTCCATCCTTTCCTTGGTTTCCTAGTTGGCTGCGAGCTGAGCCTCCATCTCTTTGCTTGATCCAAATCCTCTCCTCACTTGGATTTTAGCCTGCCTTCTTCAAACCGTGGACACAAACAGGATGCTCTCTGCCTCTTCGCCATCTGAACCCCATGCACTTTTTTGGTCTCACTGAGATGTGGGATGTGAGTCAGTGTTTATGGCGGCCTCATGGCCTCTTTGCACCACCTAATCTCCATTGTTTTACATTTACTCTTTAATTACAGCCTTAAGCTACAGCTTTCCTGCTGACTTCACTTAGCAGGCACTTGTTGACAAATTCAAATGAACTCACTTCTTAACAAAGATTTATGGTGATTGTCTTCTATTGAAATAGCCTCCCTCCTGTGGAACTGCTTATTTCAACCCAAAGCCATGCTGTCTTCACTGTCTCTTCTAAATCTTTACAGACACAGAATATTAGGTAGATTTCACTAAGTGGTGGTAGGGCCAAGCATGTCTTAAAGACTTTTATGCATTGATGGATTTGCATACATTAACAATTCTCTTGGGATTGTTGTTGAAGTTACATGCTTAACAACAGAAAAAATGTAGCAGCAGAATTTATTTGCTCAAGAGGTGGTGACTGTTGTCCCTGGGTTGCAAGACCCCCAAGCAAGACCACCACAGAGCCAATATCTGATGCAAACACACAGACGTTTTTTTAATAACAAAGCAAGCTCAGGGCTTGGTCTGTATTCTAAACACTCGATATAGCAGGTGGAGGAGGACACCCCAAGCACTCACTTTAAGGGGTTTATGTAGGAAAGGTTTACATGCAGAGAGTTACATATCTTGGGATTGGACCAGGGGGCTAGGAGTGAGGTAGTTCTTTGAAGTTACTGGCTAAACTATAAGCATGAGGTTACTGATGGCTAACAGGATTCAGGGTATCTACAGAGACATAAACTTTTTACTCCCTATGTCCTGCTTTTGCTGAACCCAGGATATATACATTCAGATTTATTGTTCCAGTCCTATTTTCCCATGGGTTCAATTTCTGGTCAGTTGAGTCCATTACTCCCCATATCCTGTTTTACCAAGTCTAGGATATGTAGATTTATTGTTTCAGCCTTATCTTCCCATGAGTTCAACTTCTGGTCAGTTCTAAAACTACTGGTCAGCAAATACCTTTAGAGGAGGGTGCGGATGGGTGTCTCTCAAGATGGCTACTGCTTTTTCCTTTCATTCCCTCCTATCCTAGTAACTCAAGGACACCCAATCATGGGTTGTCAATACCTAGTTTGCAAATGTCTACCCTGAGTCAGGCACATTTTTATATCTTGGTTGAGGATCTCATGTTGAGCTTGAGTCCTTTGCACTATTAATTGGATGGTCCCCAAGCTTTATCTGATGAATTGCATCAGCTTGTTTAAGAGGTAAGTCCCAAAGGTTAATATGAGGACTAGTAGCAGTAGGGGTCCCAAAAGAGTGGAGATTAGAGTTGTTAGCCAGGGGGAACTGTTATATCAAGATTCAAACCATCCCTGGCCAGCTTCCTTGTCCCCTTTTCACTGGTTGAGGCCTTCTCTTACTTTGGCCATAGAGTCCTTAACCAGCCTGGAGTGATCTATGTAAAAACATCATTTCTCTCCCAGGACTGCACATAGTCCCCCTTGTTGTAAGAATTGGAGGTCTAACACTAGCTTATTCTGTAACATAACCTCAGAAATCAAGGTGAGGGATTCTAGTATCATCTGTTTAGTGGTATCCAAACAGGAATTATTATTTAGTTAAAGCATCAATGATATAAGAGCCAACAGTAATTAGCAGAAGCAGAAGGGCCAAAAGTCCTTATCTTGAAGGAACTTGGAAATGAGAATAGGGACCAATTATCTCAGCTTCCCTATGACAAGAAATTTTTTTTGATCTAACATTCCAGAAGGATATAAGAGTGACGTTTTTGTTTCTGTAATTACTTCCTACTGATGTTGGGACATCGTTTCCAGGGCCCTAGAAAGCCAGAATGTTAGTCAAAAACAAGGAGGGGATTTAGAAGCATCTGGTTCATTGATCAGCTGAAGAAGGTCCATATCAGCTTTCAGCAAGTCCATGTGCCACAGGTTGAAGTCAGTAGCCGATGCCTGGATGTGTCTGCCAGCCAAATGTAAGCCCATTGAAACAGATATAGACTAGAGACAAAAGTTAACTTATTTGGAATTTTTAGGCCCACAGCCTTAGTAAATATATTAGTGTTATCAACTAATCAGTAGTTAAATACATATTGTAGAAAAAGCAGGTAATAGGTATCTGTCTATAAATCTTTTGGTTATTCAGAAGATAACCAAAAGAAATCCAAAATCTTGAGCTCATAATCCAAACAATAAGCAGTCATTGCTCTATTAACTTGTCAGAATTCTATTAATGTTAAATTCTGAATGTTTTAAGTTTTAATGCAATGACAGTATGGTCTTCAGTTAATTAATGCATTGATCAACGAATTAATAAGGTGACTGCAACCTTGTGGAAGACTCTGGTTGCCTGATGTTTCTAAGCTGACAAAGCTATAGCTAGCCCAATCATCAATGCCATCAGAGATCTGAGAAGGATAAATTTTACCTGAGTGTGGACCTTCAAATCTATTAAAAAATGACAGAGATTATCCATTGCCCAGACTGCCATCATCCCAGGCTCCTGTAGTCTTCATAGCGTTGGCAGGACAGGTGTCAGGACAGTATCAGTCTTGGATGCTGGGCCCATAATGTTAAACTTCTCCCTGTGTAGAAGCAACTTTGGGAGAGATTAATCTTATCTTGTCAGTGTCTCATTTGTCCATTCTGGGCCAGATACCTGGCAGCAGGTGTTGAGTCTAGGCGTTGTCTTGTCATTGTTCCATATCTTCCTTGGGAATCTTGGGAGTTAATGCTAGGATCTGGGAGTCTCTGTTCACTATAGTAAGCTTTTTTATCAAATACTTTAAATGCCATATTCATCAGGTCTTTGACGGGTTTGAGGACCATTGTCTATTAAATATATTTGAGCCAAACAAATCTAGGCCTGATCTTGAAAACATCTCTAAGTTTGGTAACAATAACCAGGCCAATTTGTTATCCTGTAGATATATTATTCAAATGGACCTCTTGAGTTCTGTTTCATTTATTTTCTAATAGCTTATAATTAAATAAGAATTAACAGTTTATGCTTTAAACTAGTATCTGGATGGCCAGATGACTAGCATTAACTTGTATTCATTAACACAGAGGACATGCAAACTCAGACATTCAAAACCAAACATACATGTGGCCACATTTTCATTCATACCTACAGAGTAGACAGACATTTTTAAAACTATAAACTTTTGGAGTCTCAATGTAATAGCAGAATAGCAAAAGAAAGGAATCTGAAATGTGTTTTATTTTTTATACATCTCAAATCATTTTTTATCATTACTTAAGTCTTTTTATCCTCAAACCTTTATAACTTGTTTTTATATATTTTAATAACTTGTATTTTTATATAATTTTTCCAGAATTTTTTCTTTTTATATTTCCATACCTAGAACCTTTATATCTTAGACTCCATATAAACTTTATTTATATTTAAACCTCATAATTTATTTAAACTTTAAACTTTAAAGTTCTATATTTTTATATTTTAAACTACTTTCTCAGACCCAAAAATCATTTATTTAAACTTTCATCCTCATATTTTAGGTCTTCATATTTTTATAAAAACATTATATCTTAAAATATATTTATTTCTATTTAATTCATTGAGTTATCCTCTACTTGAAATTGGATACAATTTTTTTCTTATCTTAACCAATAATAATTTGTAACCAATTTTCTTAAATGATGGCAAGTATTTGTAACCCATTGAACTCAAATGACCAAAATCCATGTATTATATTTTTTCCTGTGGAAACAAAAGCATAATTTTTTAAACCTGATGTATCTTTAACATTTTTTAAGCATTACCAAGACAGAGAAGGGTTAAGATGGGAAGCTAATGATGAACTTGGCTTAGGAAGGAAGGGAGGGGGATTTAGATTCAGAGTCTGTAGGCAGTAAACTTCCCACCATCCTTCACTCCCCCATCTCTGCCTGTTTGTATAGAGTGTGCATTTCCCCCCTCTGTGAGAGCCACAGGAGCCTCTCCTGCAGGCTAACACCAGCTCTGCCTGTCCTGCTCCAAGCTCCCTCCAGGAAGGCATCTCCCCACTCAGGGCCTCTTCTGCCCTGTCTCCCCATGTGTGGAGCCCTGTTCTCTGGGAACTCACCTCCCTGCTTGGGGAGGGCCCAGTTAGGGCCACTGGAGGCCCCAGTCTCAGACCTTCCCAGGGGCCAGGGGGAGAGAGGAGCACTCATGGCCAGGCTGAAGAGCTTCCCCTGCCCACCAGTGCTGCAGGTCTGATAGCAATAAGGAAAGCTAGTAGACAGAAGCAAGTAACATTTACATAGCCAGTGGTGAAAAGATTGATTTCTGCCTTGATCAAGAGGAACAGTAGCTCTTATGGGAAAGGCAACTTCACTGGGATCAGGAGTTTTTGTTTTTTTTCTTCTCTACCTCTTCATACCCTTTGCAGCCTAGTTCTCCCTGCTAGAGCAGGGTCTGCAGGAACCACAGGGAGCTTTTCCTTAGTCAGCATCAGAGGTTCCCTCCGGAGGCCAAGTAAACATTGTCAGAGGCCCATTCTGCACTGCAAAAGGTGACAAATTTCCCTTTGTGAATCAATCATTCTGTTGTGAGCAGTGGCTCACACATCCTTCCAGGATGCTAGGCAAAAGTCCAGGGGAGAAAAGGGAGACTGTCCCATAGCCGTCCATCTTAGTCAACAATAAGAACAATTAACATGCTACACACAAGACCAAGGGCACACCAAAACAAATGTTGCCCCAGGAGACAACCAACAAAGTTCCAAGAACAATGATAGCCTAATGTGCTCTGGAGGGAGTGACCCTCCAAGCTCAGACACACCAAAACCCATCCAGACTCAAGGCTCTCAGTCTTCAGTTAAACAGACCAAGGGTTTCCACATCCCCATTAAACAGGGTCCAGAACATCTTCTGGAATCCTGTGATCCTGGTTCCAGTGCATCCACTGGCTGCCACTGGCATTGACCGTTACTGGACCAATTCACAGATCTAGTGTGCCTCAGAAAATAAACGTACAGAGTCACACAAAGACAAGGACAAACAAAAACACACAGAAACTTACTGGCCAGTTGGAAACCCCTCAGATTAGAGTCTGGGGGAAGCAGGGGGGATCCCGGACAAGCCCCCAAATGTTGTGCCTGCATCATAAGACCCCCAAGCAAGACCACCACAGAGCCAATATTCAATGCAAGCACACAGAGGTTTTTAATAACAAAGCAAGCACGGGGCTTGGTCTGTATTCCAAACACTTGACATAACAGGTGGAGGAGGACAGCCCCAAGCACTCACTTGAAGGGGTTTTTATAGAAAAGGTTTACATGCAGAGAGTTACATATCTTGGGATTGGATGAGGGGGCTAGGGATGAGGTAGTTCTTTGATGTTACTGGTTAAACTATAAGCATGAGGTTACTGATGGCTAATAGGATTCAGGGTATCTACAGAGACATAAATTTTTTACTCCCTATGTCCTGCTTTTGCTGAACCCAGGATATATACATTCAGATTTACTGTTCTAGTTCTATTTTCCCATGAGTTCAATTTCTGCTCAGTTGAGTCCATTACTCCCCATATCCTGTTTTACCAAGTCCAGGACATGTAGATTTATTGTTTCAGCCTCATCTTCCCATGAGTTCAACTTCTGGTCAGTTCTAAAACTGCTGGTCAGCAAATACCTTTAGAGGAGGGGGGGGGGGTGTCTCTCAAGATGGCTACTGCTTTTCCCCTTTCAGTGACCATTAATAAATCCTGTCGGGGTTGAGCGAAGTGCACGCTGAGGAGGTTCGGTGTCCACTACTGGTGTACCGAGTTTCTTCATTGGCATTAAGGAGCACAGCATGGGACCCCAGTTTGGGATTCACACATACAGCTCAGAATGCCGGGTCTAAGTTGTAGATTTTATCAACACAAATTCCCAGAGGTGGAAGATGTAGTGATGGTGAATGTAAGATCCATTGCCGAAATGGGGGCTTATGTCAGCTTGTTGGAATACAATAACATTGAATGCATGATTCTTCTTAGTGAATTGTCCGGAAGACATATCCGTTCTATAAACAAACTGATCCACATCTGCAGAAATGAGTGTATAGTTGCCATTAGAGTGGACAAAGAAAAAGGCTATATTGATTTGTCAAAAAGAAGAGTTTCTCCAGAGGAAGCAATCAAATGTGAAGACAAATTCACAAAACCCAAAACTGTTTATAGCACTCTTCACCATGTTGCTGAGGTAGTAGAATATTCCAAGGTAGAACAACTGAAAAGCCTGTTCCAGAGGACTTCCTGGGTCTTTGATGACAAGTCCAAGAAACCTGGATATGGTGCTTACGATGCCTTTAAGCATGCAGTCTCAGATCCATCTATCTTGGATAGTTTAGATTTGAATGAAAATGAACGAGAAGTACTCATTAAAAATATCAATGGGTGTTTGACCCCACACGCTGTCAAAATTCAATCAGATATTGAAGTAGCTTGCTATGGTTATGAGGGAATTGATGCTGTAAAAGAAGCCCTGAGAGCAGGTTTGAATTGTTCTACAGAAACCATGCTCATCAAGATTAACCTAACAGCTCCACCCAGATATGTGATAACAACAACAGAACTAGTGCGAACAGAAGGCCTCTCTGTTCTCAGCCAGGCCATGGCAGTCATCAAAGAGAAGATGGAGGAGAAGAGGGGTGTGTTCGATGTTCAGATGAAGGCCAACGTGGTCACAAATACAGACGAGACCAACTTGCAAGGCAGCTGGAACGGCTTGAGAGAGAAAATGCAAAAGTAGATGGAGATGATGATGTAGTAGAAATGGAGGCCAAAGCTGAAGACTAGCCTTGTGGAAAACAGTCCAATTTAAGGAACACAATGCGGCCTTCCTGGCTGTAAACCCTAGACTTGAAAGTTTTCCGGTACTGAAGACTTCAAAGCTGAATAGTTTTATTTCCAAGTATTTAAGTATTCAACACAAGAATCTAAATGTCCTCCCTCATGTCATCTGTTTTCATGGAGATACTCTAACACCTCACTCATTTTTTAAGGGAATGGCTTGATTTGACCAGAGACAAATCTTAAAGAGCAGTCCTAAAATCGGGCCTTCAGTTTTCATTTCTGATGTCTCCGGATTGGCACTCTTATGGTGTAGTGCCTTCATGAGATTTACCAAGGGCGCCCAGCATAAAGAGTCCAAACTTTCTATATAAAATGTATTCAAGAAAATTCAAATAAATTTCTGGGGTAGTTAAAAAAAAATAAATCCTGTCTAACATCTTGCAAATTACTTATCATTATCTCCATCTTCCAGAGGAGAAATATCAGGTAATTGCCCTGGACACCCAACTGGTCCAATAAGCTTTGGAACCCAGACACTTGGGGCTAAAAGTCTGTAGTAGTCTTAATGACTATATTGATGACTGACTGATTTGTTAGAAATCTATGAACAATACAGGTAAGACAAACTTTAAGATTATTTTATTTCAGACTTTCTTTTCATTAAAAAACAATTTTTATCATTGAAATATTAATTTTCCTCCACTTAAATCTTTTTTTCAGAAATAATTATAAGAAATGTATGGTCATTTAATACTATTAATAAATCTTATCAACTGTGGGAAAAAAGAATAATGAGTTAACCATCACTCAGTATCCTATGAGGTGATGTGGATCATTTGTCCCAAATATCTTATCTTACAAAAATGAAAACTCTTGGGGCTGGAGAAATGGCTCAGTTATTAGGAGCACATACTGTTCCTGCAGAGGACCTGTGTTTGGCTCCCAGCACCCATGCTGGGTGGCTCACAACTTCTTGTAACTCTAGTTCCAGTTCCATTCTTTTCTGGACTTACGGGCACCTGCACTGGAAAGGGCATACCCACACACAAGCCCACCTGTTGTGTGGTTTGATAAAAAATGGCCCGCACAGGCTCGTATATTTGAATGCTTGGTCACTGGGGAGTGTGGAGTCCACAATAATTCAAAAACAGTAGTCACCTACCCCACTTCTGTTGTATGACCCTTGTCCCATATTCTCTACAGTTTCGAGAAGAACAGTTGGTTAAAAATTAAGACAAGCCGGGCGGTGGTGGCGCACGCCTTTAATCCCAGCACTTGGGAGGCAGAGCCAGGTGGATCTCTGTGAGTTCAAGGCCAGCCTGGGCTACCAAGTGAGTTCCAGGAAAAGGCGCAAAGCTACACAGAGAAACCCTGTCTCGAAAAACCAAAAAAAAAAAAAAAAAAAAAAAAAAAAAAAAAAAAATTAAGACAAGACCCCAGCTGTGTCAACTGCTATGTTAAGATAACCACAGACTTGTGTAAGTAACTCCCCTGTTATGCTTGTACAAACACCTTGTTATCACAAATTGTACTACTAGTTGTAAAATGTTATCACAAGTTGTAAATTCCCGGAATGTACCATCACCCAGGACTTAACCTCAAACTATAAAAAGTCTTCTCTTATATCACCCCTGGCCCCCTAACTGATAAGTTTTTGCACCCCATAAGCCTCTCTGCTGACGCAGCAATCCAAATCAGACCAAATCAGACCAAATTAGAAAAGCCCAGGTTTAATGGGTACAGCATTTCCAGGTGATTCTCCGGCCCCCAAGAGAGGAGACAAGGATGAGAGACCAGAAAACCACATGTCTGTTTTCTGGGATGCAGCTTAAATACACTGAGAGAGTGGTCTTGAGCGTCTCTGGGGGAGGAGCTGTGTTTGGTAGGCTTTGAAGGGGCGGGTTTAGGGAAAGAGATGGGGGAGGGGAGTTAAGATGGATCTTCCACCAGAGCATTCCAGACTCTTTGGGTATAAGATGCCAGGGTGCCAGGGGCTGAGGTGGAGCTTCCTCCCAAACACCAACTTGTGGCTTTTGATTTTAAAAGGACCTATTCCCTCTGTTCATGGTCATGGTGTCAGAACCCCAGCTGCCCATGGCCCTAACTTGTTAGAAGTTCTGGTACCCCACAGTGATGGAATAAAGTAGCCTCTACTCATCTAACTTGGGCGGACTTATCCTTTATATCTGTGTCACTCCTAGACCCAACGGGAGTGGCACTACTTGACAGGGATTAGGAGACATGGCCTTGTTGGAGGAAGTGCCCTTTACTGTTCTAATTTGCTTCCGGTGTCAGTGATAAAGACCATGACCAAAAGCAGCTTGGGGAGGAAAGGTTTATTTCATCTTTCAGCTCATAGTCCATCAACAAGGCAGGAACACAAGGCAGGAACTTAAGACCAATGAGGCGGTTTGCTTACCGACTTGCTCCCTCTGGCTTGCTCAGCTGCTTTCCTTCTACGGCCCAGGCCTCCCTGCCTGTGGATTGTATTGCCCACAGTGGCCCTCCTCCTTCAATCATCAATGAGGAAAATGCCCCCATCGACATGCTCACAGGCCAATCTGATGGAGGCCGCTCTGCAGCTGAGATGCCCTCTTCCCAAGTGTGTCAAGCTGACAAGCAAGATTAGCCAGCACAACCAGACCCTGCTTCTGCCCACACTCTAGCCTCGGATCTCCTGGCCTCTAGAGAAACAAATTTCTATCTTTAAAATGTATTTGTTAAAGTTATTATAGATAGAAGTATATATTGTATACTGAGTCTATGCCGCCCCCTTATCCCCTTTTCTCATCTCTCCCCCTCCTGTTAGCTCTCTTTGTCCCACTAAACAATTGTATACACACACACACACACACACACACACACACACACACACACACACACACACACATACACAATTTTATATGTTTGTATGAAATCTAGAACCTCCAGGAAGAGAAAAGGTGACATATTTGATTTTCTCAGACTACTGAATTCACTTCTTCCTGTCTCCCCTTTCCACACATGCCTGCCACCTTCTACTGGGTAATAGTCCTCAGTCAGGATGTGAAGAAACTGAGCCTTAAATGAATTCTCCACAGATGGGAGCCGAGCAGGCTGTCATGTTCAGGAGTGCAGAATGCCCTCCACGCCGGCCCCTCTTCAGTGGTACATGTGTTGCTGCTCACGTTTGAGTCTTCCTACAAAGGACAGTACCTGAAAGGCTGAGCAGGGCTCCCTCTCATCACGTGGATGTGCCTATAGTCCAGTTGTAGCCTCTGAAATGCTTCAGCAACGCCTTTGGGGGTGAAATCCCCCCCATCAATATCCAGCTTGCAAGCTCCCCCTGCTTAACACGCTGGAGTTTCTTTCTCCTTCACTGGTACAGCCGAGGCCATCTTGGAATCCTTGGTGTCTGTTCACTGAGCCATGCCGAGTTTTTATTCTTCATAAATGAACGAGTCTGAGATGTTTTGTTATAGCAGACAAGATAACTAAGAGCAATGAATGCGGGACAGTTCCCACCTCTCTAATTAGGGTTCTAAAAGGATTAAGTGCAGAGCTGAGGTCGAACTTTGTCAATATTATTGAAACACCACATGGTACTCCATAAGTACATATAATGTTTGTGTTTTTATGTCAGAGAAACCAGAGGGTTGTGGAATCTGAAAGCCAGGCCAATAACGAATAGACTAGGTCATGAGTGAACACTGGAGCCAAAATCAACCATGTCCTACCTACGGTCATAGTTCAAACTTTCAGCAGACCAGTCGAGACAATAGATGAATGAATGGCAGGAGCCCTAAAAACCAGCTTACCTTTAGGGGCATAGTCTAATTTCACTTTAGTCCCAGAGGAATACGCCCAGAAAATGGGTGAGTGGCTGAATCAATTCTTTAGTTTCTCTTAATTAATGAGAAAAGGGAAATGAAAGTGGAACAAAGAATAAAGAGAGAGCCGAGGGAATAAATTTAAAAAGAAAAGTTGAGGGCAAGTTGCTCCAGGGTAATCTGTCGAAGAGGTAAAGAAAAGGAAATGCTGCCTTTTGTGTGAGACAACCGAGAGGCAAAGCCAGCGTGCTCGCCCCTAAGCACAAGGGGAGGACACACGTTCTGAGTGTCGTATTTAGAAATGGCATGCGGCAGTCCGGAGGGTGGGAAGAGATGCACCATGCAGACCGCACTCATGTGGAGTTTTATTAGACGGGAGAGAAGGGAGCTGAGGAGAGAAGAGGAAGAAGAGAAAAAGAGACAGGAAAGAGGGCAGAGAGGAGGTGCAGCCTCGACCTCGTGGGAATAGGACGAAAGGAGGTGGGCGGGGCCCCGCCTTTTATTTTTACAGCACATGCACAGAGAGACCGCGTAGCAGTGAGCGCCTGATGCTGTTAGGACCCTGAGCAGCAGGAAAGGCGCAAAACTACGCAGAGAAGCCCTGTCTCGAAAAACAAAACAAAAAAACAAAAACAAAAACAAACAAACAAACAAACAAAAACAAAGCAAACAGAAAAAAGACCCTGGGCAGGCAAAAGTACTGCCTGTGCATTGTGCATGCTCCACGGTGATGACTCACCCTATCAGGTCCCCAAGTGGCGGGTCTGAAGACAACCACTTGCCTTGGTCCCAGCAGCTGAAGCATCTCTCCAAAGGGCACAGATGTGAGCACAGAGCTCCATGATCATCCAGGGGAAGCTTTTTAAGCGCATCACCAATGACTTGTATAGAAAGGAGTCCAGTGGCGGCACAATTCCAAACGATGTCAAGTAGGACCTCCGTGGGGACCAGTGTTGGTCGGAACTCCACTGAACAACCTGAACTGGCAGAGTGCTATCTGCGAGGCTTTGGGAAATTTGGAGGAGTGTGAGTGGCACCCAGAAGGGGAGTGGGCACTGCCATCATGAGTATGGTGTGCCCGCCTTGCTTGAAAAATTCTTGTATTGTGGGAAGTGAACTGAGAGACTAATTCACACTTACACTTAAGTGCAGTAGACAGAGCACAAAATAAAGCATGATATTGAAGTCCAAAAGCCAGAGGCAAGCAGAGCTCCATGAGTTCGAGTCCAGCCTGGTCTACATACTGAGTTCTAGGATAACCAGAGCTACATAGTAAGACCCTATCTTAAAACAAACAAACAAACAAACAACCCAACCATACAAAAATACAATAGCCTAGCTCGTAGCTGAGACAAAAATCTTCACTCTGGGACTACTATTGAGAGGAACAGGTGGTCGGAAGTCATCTCTGGATATTTCTGTCTTCCTTTCCAAGGCTCTGCAGTAAGGATTTGGGTTTCTCTGGGTGAGTGCCAAACACTTTGAAGCTCACTGGAGCTATTTTTATGTAGGAAATGGATAACATATTACCCCCCTCTCTGTGTCTACAATGGGATAACAACCACTGTACAACTCTGAATATAGGGGAATGCCCCTTCCTTTCCTGAGATACGAATGTTGTGAACAGAGCAGGGTGACTGGGGAGAACTCTTGTCACAGGACGAAGGTAAAAACTGACTGTGATGATTCTCATCTCTACTTCATCATACCTGCAATGACAAAAAAGGAAGAGAGGAAGAATCAGATACAGTGGTACATGCTTGCATTCCTGAGGCTTGCTGGCCAGCTAGCCTAGACTACCCAGCAAGTCTCTGCCTCAGAGACCCTCTCGAAAAGAAAAGAAAAACAAAACAAAACAAAACAAAACAAAAAGCAGTTGGTCTGTAAGAGATGACTGAACAGTTAAGAGTGAGTTTTCCTCTTCCAGAGAACCTGGATTTGGTTCTCAGCACCAACATAGGGTAGCTCATAACCATCTGTAACTCTGGCTCCAGGGGGATCTGATGCCATCTTCTGGCTTACACACACACACACACACACACACACACACACACACACACACACACACGAAAAGGAAAGGAAAGAAAAGAGAAGAGAAAAGAAAAGGGAGGGCATGTTAGGAAGCCATTATAAGAAATTAAGAAATACTGGCAGCTACCTTAGAGTGTCCATCTCAAGACTCCGAGGTTGTAGTGGGTCACACCTCCATTTTCTGGAGTGAACGATGCTAGATAAACCACTGTGTGCCCAAGGCCAAGGGTTGTCCAGATTGTTTGAGACATTCCTTAACAGCTTCCAATGCCTCAAGTGTCAGTGAAAACACTGAGATGACCTGTTCTTCTCTTTAATTGTATTTAATATATGTGGGGCCAAAAGGTACAAATTATTCTTTACAGGGCCAGCCACTCGGAGGGCGAAGGAGGAAACCTGCCAAGTCAAAGCCCTGCTTTCAGAATTGGGGAATCTGGCCAAGCACAAACAGCTCAGAGTGTCCCCACCAATCTTTAAACACAGATAAGGTAAGTCAAATAAACACCAGGAACAATCATTTCACAAATAACTTCCTGGGTTTTGCCTCTTTATCACAAAATCAACAGTGAGAGTTGCAATTGACCCAATAAATATAAAAATGTACCACTGCCTCTGAAGACCCCGGCTAGAAGTGTGCTGCATTCTTGTCTCTTTGCTCAGGTATCTCCAAAGCCCAGACCAGTGCTGAATACAATAGATACTGAATGGCTGGAGAAAGGTTTTCTTTGTTGTTGTTTTCCCTTTTTTGTAATCACCAAAAATCAGTACACGAGGTGGGGCATGTGGGTGCACACCTTTAATCCCGGCATTTGGGAGAAGTTCAAAGCCAGCCTTCTCTAAATAGTGAGACCCTGTCTCAAAAACACAACAAGCGAATCATTAGCACTCCATAGGTGTGCAGCCTCTACTTTATTTATTCCTCTTCACGAGGAGCTAAACAACAATAAGAGCGCCAGAAAGGAGACAAAGTCTCCCTGTGGGAAAGAGTTAGAAACTGGCAGAGGGGAGAAGCTGCTCTGTGACTGGGGACCACACTGCTGTGGGGTATGTCAGAACCGGCCGTTTTAGATGACAGCGTTTGCCACTTTCTCCGGAATGGTGCCTGGAGTGGCTGGACTCCTACAATACAGGGAACAGACACTGATGACAACAGGACACAAACGCAGACACCTAAACAATAACTGAGCTCCAGTCTCCTGGCTTGGGAATTGTCTTAGCTTTCTAAAAATTCAGAAATTACTGGTGTTCACTCTATCTGCCAGTGCAGACAGATGTGAGGACCGCACTAGTGCAGACAGACAGATGTGAGGATAGCACTAGTGCAGACAGACAGATGTGAGGACCGCACTAGTGAACACAGATATGAGGACCGCACTAGTGCAGACAGATAGATGTGAGGACCGCACTAGTGAACACAGATGTGAGGACCGCACTAGTGCAGACAGATGTGAGGACCGCACTAGTGAACACAGATGTGAGGACTGCACTAGTGCAGACAGACAGATGTGAGGACAGCACTAGTGAACACAGATGTGAGGACTGCACTAGTGCAGACAGACAGATGTGAGAACCGCACTAGTGCAGACAGACAGATGTGAGGACCGCACTAGTGCAGACAGACAGATGTGAAGACCGCACTAGTGCAGACAGACAGATGTGAAGACAGCACTAGTGCAGACAGGCAGATGTGAGGACAGCACTAGTGCAGACAGACAAATGTAAAGACAGCACTAGTGAACACAGACAGATGTGAGGACCGCGCAGCCCCGGGTACTAGCAGAGACAGCAGTTGGGAAGACTTCAGCAGTGAACAGGAGCGCTGGCCCCTCTGCAGCCCCAAGCTGCCGCTCACCCCTTTGTTACTGTCACTCTCTTTCCTTTAGCCCTCTCTTCTGCTGCCACAGTGTGTTGTTGCCAGGGAAACAAGGAAGGGCGGTGGACACAAGGCCGAGGAAGGGATTAGGAAACCCACACAGTGGGTGAAGTTTATTTAGGTTATAGGAAGTGAGAAAATACACTTCAGCAATTATAATGTCAGTTCTCGTGTATCCAGTGGTCTATAAATAGCCATGCTAGGGGCTCAGAACTGTCTCCCCGCTGGAGTTCAGAAGCCTTCGAAGACTGTTGAGTCTGTCTGGGATGAAATGACTTCACTGGTATACAGTGAAACCCGAACTCAATTCGCTGGTAAACACTCAGCCGGTATCTGGAGCATCTACCATCCGTGCATAGCTCTCTCTCCTGGTTCCCCCCTTCCCTCAGGAAACCAAAGGTTATTTTGATATCACCAGAGGATTACACAATTGCATCACCAGCCTGGTCCAGCCAGTCAGATCGCCAAGCTGAAACTCTGTTGTTATTACTTAATTAAATACTATTCCAATGTCTCAAGTTCTTTCAGATCCAGGACAACACCTCTGCCCAAGTCCTGTGGCCCAGGGGGAAGAAGAGGACACACACACACACACACACACACACACACACATACACACACACGCAACAACAACACAATATCAGGAGATCTGGAAGAGTATCGGCGGGACACCACAATGTGTCAGGAGATCCGGAAGAGCAGGATGAGACACCATAGTGTCGGGAGATCTGGTCTACCTGTTCTGGCCATCTGTTTGGATGGCCGAAAGAAACCATGTGGAGTAAAGTTTGCTCTCCCTTATTCATTCCTTCAATTCAGCTAACAGATACTTACTGAACACTTAAAGTTAGCCAGACTGTGCTACCGTGAACATCTTTTTAAATGTTGTATTTTATTATTTTGTGTGTATGGGTGTCTGCCTGTACATGTGTCTGTGTACTGTGTGTGTGCAGTGTTCACAGAGGCCAGAACATGTCATTGGATCCCCTGGTAAAGGAGATACAGACAGTGTTTAGCTGCCGTGTAGGCTCGGACTAGAACCCAGCATAGAACCCTCTGGAAGAGCAGCTAGTGTTGTTAATGACTGAGCAATCTCTCCAGCCAAATACTGATCTTTTTTTTTTTTATGTCTGCTTCATGTTCGTGTTTGTTTGTTTGTTTGTTTGTTTTGGTTTTTCAAGACAGGGTTTCTCCCTGTTGTTTTGGTGCCTGTCCTGGATCTCGCTCTGTAGACCAGGCTGGCCTCGAACTCACAGAAGTCTGCCTGCCTCTGCCTCCCAAGTGCTGGGATTAAAGGCGTGCACCACCACTGCCCAGCTGCTTCATGTTTTTAAGCCATACCAAGACCTACAGATAGAGACCAGACCTTAATGATCACCTACTCTTGCAAGACAGGTGGGGTGCTCCAGCATAATGTAAAAGTGAATCATTGCATAGGAATAACATAGAGAAATGTCACACGATATGGAGGTCAGAATCCAGAGAACTTCCTCAACATGGGGGTGAAATGGGGTGTGGTGTGGGGAGGATCAAGCTGTAAGACAGAGGTCACATTAAAATGAGTCAAAGGGTGGGCTTGCTTCTGAGCTATAGAAGTGAAAGCTGGAGGAGAGAGAAAGAAAATAGAGAGGACAGAGAGCAGCATGTGTTCCCAGACCTAAAACCACTTCAAAAGATGTGAATTCTGAGCCCCCCCCCCCCCCGTCTGCTTATCCTCCGCTTGAGAGTCTGTGGCTCTTTTGGACTCCAGGGCACCCCAGCCCATGCTTTGCGGAGGCAGAAAGCTGAGTACCTGTGTTCCTTCTTTGGCTCACTTACACTCCCGGCTTCTTTCCCTTCAAGGGTAGATAATCTGGTCTCTGGACATGACTCACCGTGAAGTACAAATTACCAATATTGACACAGCAGGTTACCTCTGAGCAGACTGTGCCCTTTGCCAGACACGCAGCCTCTGTCCAAATAGATGACGCTGGAGCTCAGTCTGCAGGGGTTTCTCAGGGGAGGAAGAGGGACAGAGTGCTGGTAAGAGGGGGTAGCTGCGCTAGAAATTTCCCACCTCGACTGGATGTGGGATCTACTCTCCTTCCCTGTGTTAGTGGTGTTCACTTCACTAAACGCGCATGGTTTTGTTTTAATCAAGAGAGGACCTCACTAGGCAGCCCAGGCTGAACTCAAGCCTCCAAGATTACAGGCATACACCTTTGTGCCTAGCTGCAAATTTAACCTTAAAAAAATTATTACTTTTTATGTGCGTGTGTTTTGCTTGCGTATATGTATAGGTACCACATGTGTGGCCGATGCCCACAGAGGCCAAATGAAGGTGTCAGACCTCCTGGAATGGGAGCTACAGATGATTGTAAACTGCCATGTGGTTTTTGGGAGCCAAACCTGGGTTCTCTGCAAGAGCAGGTGAAAAGATGATCATTGGCGCTGGTGGAGGCACTGGTGGAGGCACTGGTGGAAGCACTGGTGGAGGCACTGGTGGAGGCACTGGTTACCGCGTGGAAAGGTCACATTCTCGACAGAACCCAGTGTTAGTTTTCAGAGCTTTATTAGGAGGGAAGGGCGGGGGGAAGAGGGGAGCCAGGCCTGGAGAGAGAGAAAGTTGGTGGTGGGGGGCGGGGAGCAGAGTAGAGAGCAGAGAGAGAGAGGGTGGGGTCTGCATCCAGCTTTTAAGGCCCAGATTGTGTGCCCACACCTGGAGCACATAGTTGCCAGTGCCCCCATGCTGATTAAGATACAAGACTCCGAGCTGTGCATGTGCAGGAGTGAGGGCAGGGTCCTAACAGCAGCCAGTGCTCTTAACTGCTGAACCATTTCTCCAGCCCCCACACTCCAGCTTTTGAAGAGCATTGTTGTCCATCTGGCTTACCCGCACATCAAGTGCTCAGAACAGGGACTTGGCAACAAGCAACGCTCAAAAAATGCTGTTAGTCAACTCTTTAGTGAATTCTGTCTGTTTATGATACCCTATAGCACAGACCTGATAAACTGAAGAAAAGAACAGGAGATAAGAAAGCCGGAAATTTGAAACATAAATACAATTTTATTTTACATGATGTTTGTCTTCGTTGTTGAAATAGATTAAATGAAAAGAGTCAAAAGTTAAAAAAAATTTCTTAATTCTCCCCGAAAGGTCAATTTTGTTGACATGGTGCTACAAATTCATCCAGATTTTTACAGTTATTTCTGTATCTATACATAAAATGTGTTTAAGAACAATGGCAAAAAATCACCGACTTAAAAATAAGAATTTAGCCGGGCGGTGGTGGTGCATGCCTTTAATCCCAGCACTCGGGAAGCAGAGCCAGGAGGATCTCTGTGAGTTCGAGGCCAGCCTGGGCTACCAAGTGAGTTCCAGGAAAGGTGCAAAGCTACACAGAGAAACCCTGTCTCGAAAAACCAAAAAAAAAAAAAGGATTTAATATTTTGTAAGTAATCTTGAAAGTTAAAAACTCATGACCAAGCACAGAGAATAAGTATTTGTGGAATCCTCGACCACAGACTATAGCACACTATAGCACACTCTTTCCCCACTACTGCCCTCATGAACTCACAGCAGCTCTGGTTGCCTGCATAAGACCAAGTCAACGTGCCCGATTAGAGGGAGAGGGGGCTCAGGAGTCTCCAGCCCTTGCTGAAGAGCTAATGACAGTCAATGACTCCTGGATCAGGGAGAGTCTATTTTGTTTAAGAGTGTGGCCTCTGTTAAATCAACACATGACTCCATACCCATACATAGACAGTACAAATTGGACTCGGTGCATTTTACATATGTAAAATTAAATAGTACTCAAAGTTGATAAAGAATTGTAGGGGGATCTGAAAGGAATTGGGGAGAGGAAAGGGGATGAATATGGTCGAAATACACTGTACACATGCATGAAATTCTCAAAGAATTGATAAAAATATATTTAAAAATTCATGACCATCTTGTTGGGCATTAACATTTATTTCCTTTTGCATGGCCAGCTAACGATCTAGCATCTAGGTATACCAGAAGACCCAATTCTGCACTTCCCTCTTGCCGGACATCATGTTGGTTCCAACTTTTCACTGTGACTTTTAAAAGCATGACAAAAGACGTCTTTGTTGCTAAATCTATGCGCTCATTTATTTCCTCTTGCAAGGGAAAATATTATCACTGTGATTCTGAAATCACTGGCAATATTTACTGAATGTGCCCTGTGCTGGGCAGGCAGTTTACAATGCACCATTTAATCCTCCCTCGGACCCTATTATTTACAGACAAGGAAAGTAACTTTAGAGACACTGAGTCATTTGCTGGAAACTAGTGTGACTCATGTCTTGTTAAAGTCTTTGATTCCTATTGCCAAACTGTCTTCTGGTTTTAGTATGCTTTAAGGACTAACTCCAAAGCTGTCCCTTCAGGTAAACCCTCCACTGGATAGATTCCTGTAGAGAGCTAGTCCCATGTTTATTTATCCCAGACCTTTGTGATAGTTTGATTACCCCATGGCCTTGTGATAGGTTAACTGCTTTCTACTGCCAGGGAGTGGGAGACTTTTGACTCCGTTTATGATTGAACAATGTTCCATTATGATTGAACAGTAGAGTCCAGGGCTCAGAGTCCTGAAACAAAGACTTGGTGTTGGGGACCGATTCCGGACAGCAGTGTCCTTACTTAATCAAACCTTACAAAGGCAGGAAGTTCCTGGCCTAACCGCGGGCTGTACAACTTCCTGGAATACCTGCTAATCAGCCAGCTGCAGGGGCCTGGGACCAAAGTGACCTCACCCTCCCTTAGGAATTTGCCATCCTTCTCTCCGTGCTTCCCCTGTTCCCCCTCCCTGCCTGAAGCCCTGTTTATAAGCTTCAACACCCAGTCAATAAACGGAGACCTCGACGCAACTCAGACTGACTTTGTCTTCCTTTACGCGCCTGGTCTCCTTTCTCTCTCGCCCCCATTGATCTTTCAGGAGGTGCCTCCTCGGGTCTCATCAAATAAACTGGCCCGCGGGACCGGGCAAGTGGCGCCCGAACGTGGGGCTCGAGGCACGGTGACCTGCCGGACGACGGACAACGGAAGGGGCCCCGGAGAGGATCAGGGTAGAGACGCCCAGACTGCATCACTCGTGCAACGCGGGAGAGTCTTGAGGTAAGTATGTCGTCCCATCGATCATGGGCAAAAATATATCTAAAGAGGCTGTTTTTCTAAAGGAGATGAAAAGGTAATCTTAGGGAGAGAGGAATAAGAGTTAAGAAAAAGGATTTGATAAAATTCTTCCAATATGCGGAGGAGAAATGTCCCTGGTTAGTGATTAATGGACCAGGAATTCACCCTCTGACTTGGAACGAGGTTGGAAAAGATATTAACAAATTAATCAGAGATGGGGAAAATGTCCCGGATGCCTTTTTTAGTTTTTTATGGTGTGATTAGAGATGTTCTAAAGGAAGCAGAGGGAGATGGGCGTGTTTCACATTTACTAGCCCTTGCAGAGGATTTTCTCTCAAACTCCCCCTGCCTGACACCCAAGGGTCCAGAGGTTTATTGACATCTACCAGTAAGAGCGCTCTCTGTCCTGTCTGTGTCTCTGTCATGTTACTTTTGTTTTGTACCGGTCGACCGATTTGTACTTTGCAGGCTCTCACTGGGGCAGACGTGTCCGGACAGTGAACCTGGCGGCGAAGGGAGACGTCCCAGAGCCCTAAGGCCACCTCAGAGGTGACCATTTGGTTTAGGAGCATCTTTGGGTATCTTCCCCCATGGTGGGAGGAAGTGCCACTTTGTATTTTGTCCCGGGAATTTGTCAGAGCCATTTTGTGGGTTTTTTTGTATGTTTTGTTGTGATCATTGTTACTTTACTGTCTCTCCTTCTCTTCCAAGAAAAAATTTTTTTTAACTAAATGAAAAAAGGGGAACTGCTGCAGGCCGTAGGAATATATCATAAGAACTCAGCTGGTTATGGCAAAGTCACTACCTGGAGGAATCAGGGAATTCCTCCAGAGGAAGCCAAATCCTAAGGAGTTTTTGGTGTTACTTGGCTTGTTATATATCAGCTGTATTCTGTTATAAAAATCATGTGTGCCTTCATAGTTTTCCCAATTGATTTTTCCCTAAGAAGGGCTAACAATGTGCACTGATCACTCTCTAAACATACACATTCCAGGCATTTGGAGAACAGCCCCAGGAAAGGCTTTCTCTGGAATCAGATATCTCCCCTAGCCATTTTCAAGGACACAAGGAAACACCACCCAGGTGGTCACCCAACTTCCGAGGACTAACGGTGATAACCACCCACAGGCGAGTCTCCTGACTTAAGGTAAATTCCACAAGGAGACACCGCCTAGGAGAGGTGGATGTTAAGTAATAGCTTTACACAGTTTAGCTTGGACCCTCCCTTTTATATACCGGGACTTCCAGGGCACAGAAAGGAAAAGAAAAAAGAGAATGGAAGAACTAGATGGGTAAGAACTTGAGAGGAACAAACTGAGATGGGGAAGAACTAGATTGAAAGGCTAGAAGAGAGGACTAGAGGAACGAGATGGAAGATGAGAAAAGAGCCAGATGGGGAAGAACAAGATGAGAAAGAGCCAGATGAGAGAGAAGGAGATGGGAGAGGAGCTGATAGGGGAAAGAACTAGATAGATGAGAACCTAGAAGGGTCAGAACTATATGAAGGAATTAAGATAGAACCTAGAGGTAGATAAATATAGAGAAATCAGTCAAGAAAGGAGCTAGACATGACAGCAGAATAGAAGCTGTGTAGAGAGAGAACTGTCACAGAATAATAAAGTGTATGAACAAAACAAAACACAACAAAAAAAAAGGTGCATGTCTGACTGACAGGGATGTGGAAGCCCCTGATGTCTGTTTGATCAAGGACAGAGATCCTCGAGTCTGGATTGTTTTTGATGTGATTGAGCCTGGAGGGTTACCCCCTCACCTCCCAGAGCACATCAGGCTGTCATTGTTCTTGGAGCTTTGTTGGTTGTTTTGTTGGGGCAAAGTTTTTTCGTGTGCCCTTGGTCTTGTGTGTAATGTATTAATTGTTCGCTTTGTTGACTTGACTGTGACGGACGCTATGGGACAGTTCCCTTCTTCTCTACTAGACCTTTGCCTAGCCCACTGGAAGGATGTGTGAGCCACAATAGAGGGAACTGAGTTCCCCACCCCCACTCCCCGATTGAACTGAGATAAACAGGTAGCTCCTGCCAGGTGGGGCTTGCATACTGCAGGAGGGGCTTGCTAGCTGTGAATGAGGCCGTCATCTTAGTGCTGATGTTCCGGTTCTTGGATTGTCTGTGTAAATGTTATTTGTTTCTGTCTACTAACCTCCCTTATTTTCCTAGAGGAAGAGGAGGAGAGAGAGGCATAGCAAAGGCCACCTCCGTCCCTCCCTAGCTCTCTTGCTATCAGGACTGCAGCCAGCTGGCTGCTCTCACGAGGGTGGGGGTGCGTGCTCTCGGTACAGGCAGGCAAAGACGGGAGCTCTGGACAGGGCAATGGGGACTGCCTGCAATTGACAAAAACTGTGTGAACACTAAAGAGAGAATCTGACCCTCCCTTCCTTCACTGTGATAACTTCAAGGTCTCTTCTGCCGGCCAGCAGCTTCTCTTGTTAGCCCTTCTCTGTCCTGATATTGCTTAAAAAGAAATGTTAAATTACCAGTTCAAGATACTGGGAAAATTATGCTTTTGTTTCCACAGGAAAAATAAAAATTTACATGGGTTTTGGTCATTTGAGTTCAGTGGGTTACAAATACTTGCCATCATTTAAGAGAATTGGTTTCAAATTATTGTTGGTTAAGATAAAAAATAATGTTTTTATAAAAAATTACTTGAGATATATATAAAAAAAATGAAACATGTTTCAGATTTCTTTGTCTTGCTATTCTGCTGTTACATTGAGACTCCAAAGGGTCATAGTTGTAAAAATGTCTGTCTACTCTACAGGTATGAATGAAATATGTGGCCACATGTATGTTTGGTTTTGAATGTCTGAGTTTGCATGTCCTTTGTGTTAAGCAATGCAAGTTAATACTAGTCATCTGGCTATTCAGATACTAGTTTAAAGCATAAACTGTTCTATTTAAAAAAATAAAAATAAAAAAAACTAAGAGGTATATTTGACTAATACATCTATAGGAGAACAAATTGGCCTGGTTATTGTTACCAAACAGAGATATTTTCAAGATTAGGCCTAGATTTGTTTGGCTCAGATACATTTAATAGATAATGGTCCTCAAACCTGTGAAAGATCTGATGAATATGGCATTTACAGTATTTGATAAAAAGCTTACTATAGCAAACAGAGACTCTGAGCTCCCCAGCTCCTAGCAATGACTCCCAAGTTCTCCAAAGAAGATATGAAACAACAAGAAGATGCCACCTGAATTGTGGACAATGCTGTCCTGACACCTGTCCTGCCAACACTATAAAGACTATAGGAGCCTGGGATGATGACAGTCTGGGTAATGGATAGTCTATGTTGTTTTTTAAATAGACTTAAAAGTCTGCACTCAGGTAAAGTTTATCCTTCTCAGATCTTTGATGACATTGATGACTGGACTAGCTATAGCTTTCTCAGCTTAGTAATTGATTGATCAATGGATTAATTAATTAAAGCTAATAAGTCTCTTTAAAAAGGATAAACAGGTTCTAAATATAGACTTACAGATGCTTTTCATTGGGCCAAGGAAATTTCAGTCCAATCTATACTTGGTTCTCTAGATAGAAAAGACACTATGGATTTCAGGGCAAATTGATAATACTACAATTACTAAGACTATGGGTCTAAAAGTTCCAAATAAGTTCGTAAGTTTTAACTCCTGTTCCTAGTTTATATCTATCTCAACAGGTTTCCACTTGGCTGACAGATACATCCAAACATCATTTGCTGGTGACAACCTACTGCAAATGACCATGAGCCCTGAACTTGCTGAAAGCTGATATGGACCAATTCAGCCGATATGTATACCATCTCTTCAGCTGGTCAATAAAACGTTCCCTCTTGTCTTTGACTAACATTCTGGCTTTCCAGGGCCTTGATAACAACGTCCCAATGTCAGCAGGAAGTAATTATAGAAGAGAGAAAACATCGACCCTGTTTCCCCCCCACCCTGGAATGTTAGCTCAAAAGGGAATTTCTTGTCATAGGGAACCTGAGATAAAGTTCCAAGTTGCTTGAGGATAAGGAACTCTGTCAGCCATCATAAGGCTTTTGGCCCTGTGCTTCTGCTAATTACTGTTGGCTCTTATATCACTGATGTCTTAACTAAATGATGATTCATGTCTGGGTACCACTAAACTGAGGATGCTAGAATTCCAATATCCACCTCTGAACCCATGACACACTTGCAGATGGCAAAAACTAAATAAGGGGAAGCTCGCTTTGCCATTGATAATGGGAAAACTCTTATGTTCTGGTCCAATTAGTCTCCGATATGGAATTCTTTGAGCAGAGAGGCAGATACACTCGAGAACCTGTGTCTATGACTATTGCCCTCTTGTTAGGTATTGGGGCATCACTGCAGGGATTGGTGCAGGAACTACTGCCCTCGTGCAGAGCAACCACCTTATGCAGTTACAAATGGCTATGACTACTGACCTAGAGGCCATAGAAAGATCCATTTCTGCTCTGGAGAAATCTTTAACCTCGCTCTCTGAGGTTGTGTTACAAAACATAAGAGGTCTGGATTTACTATTTTTAAAGGAGGGGGGATTATGTGCAGCCTTGAAGGGAGAATGCTGCTTTTATGCTGACCATACTGGTATTGTCAGGGAATTGATGGAAAAATTTAGGGAAAGGCTGGCTCAAAGAAAAAGGGAGTTTGAAAATCAGCACGGGTGGTTTGACCTTTGGTCCCTGGGCCTTTCAGCGGTTGACTCAGTTTATCAAAAATCAGATTGATTCGGCCTTACCATGACACGTCTCGATTCATTATCACAGAATAGATTCCGAGGAGGCCAGCCAGGAGCCCCATCAAGGACTCAGACTCAGTGTCCTAAGGCCCTATCGTCCCCACGGTCCTGCTAGAGGGTACTCAATGACGGGAATAGTACAGGGCCCACGCCGGAGACAACAGCATACAGAGGTCGCCCGAGACCGGCTCAACACGGCATGCTGCCGAGCGTGGGAAGCCCCCTGTGTAGCCTAAGACAGGGACTCTCTCGGACCACCCCGGTCACATGGATTTAGTCCATTTTTGAGAAAAGAGGGGGAACTGTTGGGGACCGATTCCGGACAGCAGTGTCCTTACTTAATCAAACCTTACAAAGGCAGGAAGTTCCTGGCCTAACCGCGGGCTGTACAACTTCCTGGAATACCTGCTAATCAGCCAGCTGCAGGGGCCTGGGACCAAAGTGACCTCACCCTCCCTTAGGAATTTGCCATCCTTCTCTCCGTGCTTCCCCTGTTCCCCCTCCCTGCCTGAAGCCCTGTTTATAAGCTTCAACACCCAGTCAATAAACGGAGACCTCGACGCAACTCAGACTGACTTTGTCTTCCTTTACGCGCCTGGTCTCCTTTCTCTCTCGCCCCCATTGATCTTTCAGGAGGTGCCTCCTCGGGTCTCATCAAATAAACTGGCCCGCGGGACCGGGCAACTTGGGAGGTGATTTCCCGTCTTTTCCTGGCATGGGATCCTTGTGCACATGGATAAATGTACCTAAGCCTCAACTCACATATAAATGGCAAAATTAACATTGACCTAACTCATCTCCCAAATGGTGAACTGAGATGAAACATTAAAAGGACTTTGAAAGAAAGAATGCTAGGAATACAAGGTACTGTTATCATTGTGATCATCCCTAAAAGTATTGCTTTGTTTCCTCTTAGATAACCCTTGCTTGGGGGCTTGGGGGGGGGGGGGCAGAACCAACTGGTTTTTTAAAAGTACTTCATGTGTAAGGCAAACATTTTATCTAAATCTATATAGAGCAAAGAGCATCAGTGTTTGATTCCTTTACTCATATCTGCTGGTGGAAAGGGTGGGAAGGCCTTGTTTTCTTAGACCAATAACCGAGAGACAGTAGGTTAAACCTGAGAGATATGGGTGAATCTGTCACTGAATCTAACCAGGTCTCCTCTTGGTGACCTGAGCACAACAGGCAGATAAAAGAAGGGAGAAAGAAAACTTGCAGCAAGCAAGAATACCAGGGACAATCGTAGACTTGCTCTCCCCAAACAAAGGAAGACTGGGTTTTTTTTTTTCCAGGAATCTATACATATTGTTCTTGAGTCTATACATATTCGTCTAGGAAATAGATGGAGCAGTGGCCATATTTGTGAGCCTACCCAGTTTAAGATGACAGAGCATATATTCAAAAGGGAAAGCTAGTAGACATGATCACTTCTGGGCATGCTCAGTTCATACTTAGAATTTTAATTCATTTTTATTTGTATGTATGTACCTGCTTGTCTGTATGTGCACTGTGTGCATGAAGTGACCTTGGAGACCAGAGAAGGTGACAGATGCGCTGGAACTGGAGTTACAGGCAGTTGTGAGCTGTCCGACATGGGTGCTGGGAACTGAACCTGGGTCCTCTCCAAGAACAAGTGCCTTAACCTCTGAGGCCCTCAGCTCAAATTCTAATAAGCCAAATTTACTCTAGGTCACCTAGGACAGACTGATTCAATAGCCTTGACTGCTTCCTCTAAGATTCTCCAAAGATTGGTAGCTAGAACAAAAGAAACACTAACTTTGAATGTATATTAACAATCTTTTAAAGGGACTGTAGCCTTTCCCTCCAGTAAGTCATTAGACTTTGTCCCTAAAGGTGTCTGTCTCAATTAATTCAAAGATATGGAAGAGAAATGTTGTGGCATATTTGTGCACTGTGTGAAGATATATTGCCGTGATTGGTTTAATAAAGTTCTTAGCCAGGCGGTGGTGGCGCACGCCTTTAATCCCAGCACTCGGGAGGCAGAGGCAGGCAGATCTCCGTGAGTTCGAGGCCAGCCTGGTCTACAAAGCAAGTTCCAGGAAAGGCACAAAGCTACAGAGAGAAACCCTGTCTCGAAAAAAAAAAAAAAACATAAAAAATAAAATAAAATAAAGATCTGAATGGCCAATAGCTAGGCAGGAGGTATAGGTGGGACTTCTGGGCAGAGAGAGAGGAAGTCGGAGATAAATCTAGACTCTCGAAAGACGCCATGGAGAAGCAGAATGAGTTGAACACACCAAATGGGAGACAGGTAAAAGCCAGGTGGTCGAACATAGATTAATAAAAATATAGGTTAAGTTATAAGAGCTATTGGGACAAGCCTAAGCTAAGGCCAAGCTTTCATAATTAATAATAAGACTCCATGTTGTTATTTGGGAGCTGGCAGCCCAAGGAAAAATCCAACTATAGAGAAACTTGGAAGGAAAAGGACGGGAATACAGCCCCCAAAAGTGCTCAGTCCTCAAGTAGCACAAACATCAGCATTTTCAATAAGCAAGCGCTGTCAGAGGGAAATCAAATGAAAGGTAGGAAGAAAACAGAAGTCAGAAAACAATGAACTGATACTGAGAAACATTGGAATGCTTCCTAAGAATGAGCAATGAACTGACATTGAGAACAAGCTGGATGACCCCTGACCACACATCCCAGTTCCTGCATCAAGCGGGGAGGGGGCATTGTAGGAAGCATATCAGGGAGCAGAATCAGACTTGTGGACATCGCTTTAAAATGAAATAGGCTGGGGCAATGGCTCAGGGGGTAAAGCACTTGCCACATAAACACGGGGACCTGGGTTCACATTCCTAGACGCCACGTAAAGCCAGTCACAGCACGTCTGTGACGCCAGTCTCCTACAGTGATGGGGAGGCAGAGACAGGAGGATTCCCAGAAGGTCCTGAGCCAACTAGCCCAGTGTATGCATCAGGGAGGGGTGGGGGTAGGGTGGAAGGAGAGCACAGGACAAGGTAAAAGGAATAAACAACACCCAAGGTTGTCCTCTGATCTCCATATTTGTGGAGTAACACTCAAGCACTTGAATTCACGCACCTGAATGTGCACACACACACATAAGTGCATATACCACATGCACACTACACAAACAGATACACAAAATAAATCAGTAAATGAAATGAAGACATTTGGGCATATAACTGGAGCTGTGTGGTCTTCAATTCTACAGTTACCAGCAGCATTCACTTTGTTCTCTGGATGTGAAGGTTTCTCACCCTCTTTCCAATACTGTGCATTTCAGAACTTCACAGTGTCTCCCTAAAGGATCCACAGAACAACTTCTAATGCCAATCTGCTTCTCAAGCTGATGTGGCACCCAACACAACCCTCTTAAAGGCAAAGGCTCTGTAGGAGAGAGTCCATGAATATTACCCACAGGTCTGGGGTCCTTGAGAAACTCTATGCAGAGAAGTTCAATTTTTAAATTTAATTTCTGCTGGCTAATTAGTCATTCCTAAATGAAACAAACAAAAAGGGAGGGAGGGAGAGAGAGAGGTTTAATCTAATTCAGGCTTTGAAACAAAGCAGAAGATTAAAGCCAACATCTCAGAAAGAATTGTGAGCGTAGCACAAAGAAAATTGGATAACTGATATTAAACCATGACATGTCAGGAAAAAAAAACCTTAAATGCTTTCTAAATGAAACTATTCTCTCCCATAATTTCTTAAAGATGTATCCTCCCCAAAGGATCAATATGAAACTCCTGGCTTTCTTCTTCCTCTTATATAAGTCAGAGACTTAATGTCATTTCACTGCCAAATTCTTCCAACATCACTGCATGGCTTCACAAAGAAAATGACTTGCATTGATGAATGGTTTGACGTATAACAGTGTAAGTCTCTCAGCCTAATTAACAAAGCTGTTGGTAAGGAAGGGGCTGATCCCAGAAGTAGAAGCCATGAGGTTCAGTCACCAATATTCCCACTCAGGGGGAGCCCAAGCATCCTGTTTGCACAGGCATCTTCATCTTTCATCCTCTACAAGGAAAATTGGAGCTTCATCCTGCAGCTCGTCCGGTCAGATTGAAAAGATTTAGTTTAAAACATTTAGACATGAAGTTGGGCAATGACATCTCTGAGTAAATTCAGTTCCTGGAACTAAACAGACCAAAAAAAAAAAATGTTTTTAACTGATAGGAAGCTATGTGTCTCACAAGTGGTGTTTTGGGAAGAGACTTATTGGAAATGATGGGAATCTAATTACAGTTAATGAAGTGGATCGTCTGGATGACAGAGGCTGGCCTGGATTTGATGGAGTCATCCTGAGAAGCTGTGGTGGGAAGATACCCAGAGCTTCTGCATCCAGCCAGTCATCATTGCAGGCATGTAGAGCAAAGGCAAAGCCAGCTTGAAGCCGTGCTGCTCAGAATATTCTGGAAAGAAGAAACCAGAGTTACTAGGTTGTGGTCAATACAGTGACTTCTGAAATTGGTTGGGGGGAGGAGGGGCAAGGAAGGATAAGACATATATCACTGAGCCTGATGCACAGTGAGACACTCACACACACACAGACCCACAGAACCCCATTTTACAGCAAAGAACAGGAGCAAAATGTGCATGCAGGAAGAAGACACTACGAAGTGTGGAAGAAGGGCACAAAGATGGAAAGTGGGTAGTGAGTATGGTCACATTATTTGTGGCAGCCCTACTGTGTGCATGAGTGGAAACAGTGGTACTTGTTGGGCCTCCTCCATACGAACAGTGTACAAAATAAAACATTTCTTTGTGGTGGTGTGAATGAGAATGCCCTCCACAGACTCAGACGTTGAAATACGTGGTCCCCAGTTGGTGGCACTGTTTGGGTGGTATAGGAGCTATGGCCTGGGGTAGGGCTTTGAGGTTTTAGTGCAACACACCATTTCTCTCTGTTGCCTGCTTGCAGCTGGGGATGTGAGCCCTCAGTTTCTTTTCCAGGTGCCTACAACCTGCTACCTTCATTCCACGTGTGGACTCTCATCTTCTGGCACCATAATCCCAAACAAACCTTTTCTTTTGTAAATTGCCTTTGTTGTGGTACTTCATCACAGCAATAGAAAATTAACTAATATATTTCTCTTTCTGCCTGCCCTGTAACCCCTACATATTTGTGGAAAAGAAAAATTTAGACCCCTGTGGAAAAGCCAAATGTTGATTCAGGGAATGTTGACTACATCAGAACTTGGTTACTAATTCAAGTCTTGGAAATTTCATACTTAGCAGAAGTTCCCCTTTTGAAGGGATTGTGAAGAAATGAGATTTGGTGATTTCCATTTTAATGGTGAAGACAGTAGATTGGGAAAACCATGGGAAGAGTTTCATTCATGCATGGATTTAACAAGAGTTGATTGTACACCTACTCTTCACAAGATCTATGCTTGTAGCAGAGACTTTCAAAAGGGCTCAAGAGACATCCCTGTTTGACATATAATCATCTACTTAGGAACTGCATGAAAGAGAGAGCAAAACATGAACCCCCAAATGACTAGTAAGTAAAGTCTACACATCTTGAGAGTTCAGAGAAGAGAGAAAACTTTTCAAGAAGGTACATAGCTGTCCCAAGAGAGGGCACTAAATATTGCAGATAATCCAAAGGGAGAATGTTCGAGTGAGGCTCAGAAAGAACTCCAAAGGTGGCTTTCTAGGGGATGTGGACCACAAAACTAGAAGACAAAAGGTGAAACAGAAGGAGAGCTACAGAAGGGATTCAAAGATGAGAAACAGGCCAGTTGTAACAAAAAGCAACTCAGGAGTCCAACTGCTAGTTGCCATGCACATCCCATTGCAATGATTTGATATCTGGTTTGTGTAGCCGGAAGTTTCTCTGGTCCCACCCAGCCCTCTGGTCCCACAGCTGCTTATAAAATAATCACTCAGAGGCTTATATTAATTACAAACTGTATGGCTGATGACTTAAGTTTCTTGATAGCTAGCTCTATCATCTTAAATTAACCCATTTCTATTAATCTCTCTTTTGCCTCATGGGTGTGACATTACCAGTCTGCTGGCATGTTGCTCCTCGGGTGGCAGCTGGCATCTCTCTGGCCTCTGTCTTCTTCCCATCTCTCTATTTGATTTCCTGCCTGGCTATAACCTGACTTGCCATAGGCCAGAGCATCTTCTTTATTAACCAATCATAGGAACATATATTCACAGTGTACAGAAAGACATCCCATAGCACTTCCCCTTTTCTATCTAGTCAAAAAGGAAGGTTTTAACTTTAACACAGTAAAATTACAAATAATAGAACAGATATCAAGCAAGAATTACAGGAACAATATCTACTTTATTTGTATTTGGCAAAATTAAGGAATATATTTTATCTATCCTATATTTGTGAGTCTAAGTTTTATATCTAATTTATCTCTTATCATAACCAAGGAAAATTATAATTATAACTATTTAGTCTTCAACTACATCAAAGATCCCAGAAGGATATAATATTATCTAAGTAAACAGGAAGTGCATTGTAAGCAACTTCCAAAAGTCTAGAATGACAGAGACAGCTGGCTGCCTGGACAGTCACTCAAAGTTCCTCTGCAACGTTGGGGCATTCATCTTCAGCCTGTAGGTCTAGAGTTTCTCAGTCTCTTCTCCCTGTGTCCTGCAGAATGTCTGGCAATCTCCTCTGCAAAGCAGGAACCTGAAGGATCATCTCCCCTTGTTTTGGGAAAATTTAGTAGTCATTTTTCCTTGGGTCCTACATGTCCAGTCTATACAACATTTTGTCAAGCAGTCCAGGCAAGAACAGTTTCTTGCCCAAATGGCCAGTTCTGCCAAGAAGAAGATAAACTCCATATGGAGTGTCTTCAATGCCCATCTTTCTCTTTGAAGTAAGTCGGTGCTGCCAGGAGCAGATGTGTATCACTGTCCAGGAAAGTTTAAGTTTTTAAAAACATTTTAAATGCCATATTCTGTAGGTCTTTGAAGTGTTTGAAGATTACCTACCTAATTGAAATATACTTTTATGTACCTAAAAAACTTAACCAATATGACTGTAAGTTTGATTATCCTAGATAACTATTAATTTATATTCCTTAATTATATATTACAATTTTAAATAAATTGCATAAACATGATACCTGAAACAGGAGTAAAAATGTAGACAGTATAACAAAATTAACTTTAAATTTGTATCAATAAACTAAAATGCATAACAATATAAAACATTTTAAACAACTTGTTGCTCTTTAAAAGTAGATTAAATAATCTACTCTTTTATCCTATCATATCTATATTATCCCCTTTTCTTCTTTAGAAAGAGATTACATTTATAAACAACCCCCTTTAAATAAAAATAAATATTTATAAACAATATTTTGAAAATTTGGACGTAGCTTCTCATACTACTTCCTGCTGACTGGGGGCACTTGCAAGCTTATGGGGATCCTGAGAAAATTTGAGATAATGGTCAAGTCCTGGGAAGACCAGCTATAACCCTTGTTGATAGGTACCATCTGTTAAGGTTCAGGAGGTCTGGCTTGATCGAATCTGATCCATCTTAACCTGGAACAAATCCATAGCCTCTTGCTTCCTGCTCCAAATCAACATATCCTTAGATCCAAATTTTGAAGTCAAAATACCTTTAAAATACATATATATTGGTTTAGCTCAGCAGCCTTTACAATCAAATGTCTTTTTTAGTTAAAAATCCCAAAGACAATACAATCTAGATTCTGTGTGTAATATCCATCTTTATGTGGCTTATTTTTTAGACTTTATTTTATTTATGTGACTATACCTTTTCTCTTCTCTCTCTCAAGCCTGTGTACCTTTTACATACATTGTAAAGCATTTAGAGGCTTACTCAATCTGAATCTGTCTTTTGTGTATCTATAATCCTTTTTTGATCATTGCTTTAAACTGCAGCATGGCTAGGACTGAAGCGGCAGCTGTGACTGCTGACTCCACCCACCTCAGCTTCCCAATGTGGCAGAGGTAAGCCTACTGCCAGCTCTGGGAAGCAGTGGGTCTATGCCTCCAACAAGCAGCATGTAGCAAAAGCTAAATCCACCATGCAGTGTGCTGTATGGATTGGAGACACCTCTGTACTGTGGTGGGAATCTGCTATACTGTAGCTCAAGCCTGCACGCTGTGGCATCTCTTGCCTGAGAGACACAACTAAGAAGCTGCTCTTAGCTCTATTTTAGAACCCCTTTTTAAAGTTTTTTCAGGTTTTGGGTGGAAATTCTTGCTCTTGCTACCACGTTGAGTGCCAAAATGTTCAACGGAGACCCTCAGGGGTGAGGACTCAGAGGCTTTCAGTCTGAGGTTTCGTGGAAACAGGATCGGCTGAGGAGTTGGTGAGGTGAAGTTGGCTGTGGCTTGTTCTGTTTCTCTGATCTTTCAGCTTTCACACCAACATCTGGCTAGAGGTTTTTTTTTTTTTTTTCTATTAATCAGACCTTTTAAGATTTGTGTTACAGGTTTGTAAAATTGGGTGACAGGGATAAGATTATCCCACAGGACAAGAGTCATAGCAGCAAACTTGATGCACAGTGAGACCTTCACAAAAGTTGAGTCCCTTCCTCTGACTACATCCTTTCATCCTGGACATCCATACCCATACTAGGAAGAGATTAGAACTCTTTGTTTAGCTTGGTCTGGAAGTCGGTATTGTAAACTCTCTTTCATGGAATGCTTAGCAGTATAAAAGGTCACCTGAGGGCTGAGGTTACACCACAATTGGTAGAGCACTTGCCTAGCATCACAGAGTTCTATGTTCCTTCCCAAGCAATGCATAAACCAGACATGTGTGGTGGCACATATTTGTAATCTTAGCACTTGGGAAAAAGAGTAAGTAATATCAAAAGTTTGAGGGTAACTTGGGTTACATAAAACCCTGTCTCAAAAAAAAAACAATTTAAAAGAGGTCTTCTCAATATTTAAGGGAAGGAAAGCATAATATCTTCTGAGTTTAGTTTGTTTTTGAAAATCACTATCAGGAGCAATAGATGTGTGTTTTATATGCACACTGGGACGTTCTCCCCTCTTGAACTTAGCACTTTGCAGATAGGGAACAGAGCTAGTAAATTGGGAACTGGGTTTTGTTAGTTACAGTCATCTCCTTATCCTTCTATGTAGTTTAATAACTGTTATCAGCTTTAATGGTGTGTGTGTGTGTGTGTGTGTGTGTGTGTGTCTGTCTGTCTGTCTGTCTATCTGTCTGCTCACAAACACCTGTGTGTCGGTCAGTTCTTGTCTCACTTTGTTTTGAGGCAGAGTCTCTCTGGTTTCTGTGACTGTGACGCACACACCACAGGCAGCCTTTAAACTTCATGCCATTCCCTGATCTCCTCTTCTCATCTCACCATAGGAGTACCCAGGTACCCAGGTTACAGATTCCTGCCACCACATCTGGCTTTCTGCATCCAGCTGTTTCTGTGGCCCCCAGAGATGCAGCTCAGGTCATCAGACTGACAACCCAAGTGCTTTACTGGATAAGCCATCTCCCTGTCAGGTTTTGGTGCTTTTTTGGAAGTGAGTTCAAACAACTCCAAACCTTACAACAATTTCCTTCATTCTCAACCACCACTACTCAAAAATGGTGATGCGTTGAAGAGATATTCTCAGCTTCACAGTAGGGTTCTCTACCAACTTCATGTCTTCAGAAAAAGATCCTGAAAGCCCAGTGAAAGGGATAAGATGACAGAGGAAAATCCCACAGTGAGCCAAGCATTTGGATATATACCATGTCTATGTATTAAGTCATGTCCTTAGCTTTTGTATCTTACACACATCTGTGGGATAAGAGCTAGTTTGTATGGACTGATAAAATGACTCTGTAGGCGCCGGGCAGTGGTGGCGCACGCCTTTAATCCCAGCACTCGGGAGGCAGAGCCAGGCAGATCTCTGTGAGTTCGAGGCCAGCCTGGGCTACCAAGTGAGTTCCAGGAAAGGCGCAAAGCTACACAGAGAAACCCTGTCTCGAAAAAAAAAAAAAATGACTCTGTAGGCAAAAGCACTTGTCACCAAGCCTAATGACATGAGTTGAATTCCCATAATACCACCTGGTTCAAGAACAGAACTAAGCTGTCCTCTGATATCTACACATGTGTCATGGCATGTGCATGACCACATACATGCTCACACAAATGCAAAAGAACTGAGCCAGGCAGTAGTGGAGCACACCTTTAATCCCAGCACTTGGGAGACAGAGGCAGGCTGATCTCTGTGAGTTTGAGGCCAGCCTGGTCATGCTACCACTGAGTGGCTCTGGAGATGTGTCAATACTATCAAAATTTTTTCAACAAATTGAGATTTAAGAATAATTGTCTGTTATTTGCAATCTGTGAACTGGGAAGTTGTGGAAACCCGATAATATTACAAATGAATCAATCTCCATTGTAAATATGTAAAGGAATTGTGAATGGAGGAGACTCTGTCTCTCCATGGCAGAAGTGATCAGCTGGGCATTCATTAACAAAACCAGTTCAGTCTTAGTGTGTAGTTGGAAATTTTTCTGGTCCCACCTGGCCCCACAGTCAGGATGAATCTCTCCCACCTGCATCTCACAGCCACTTGGTTCCAAGTAAACACACAGAGGCTTCTGTTAATTACCAACTGTATGGCCTATGGGTCAGGCTTCTTGCTAGCTAGCTATTACAACTTAACCCATTTCTATTTATCTATATATTGCCATGTGGTTGTGGCTTTACCGGTCTGCTGGCATGTTGTATGAGGACAGTAACTTTCCCAGTTGTTGTGGATATCATTCTGTGGATATAAATCTATACCTTGCCACGTGGGTTAATAGAAATGGGTTAATTTAAGATATAAGAACAGTTAGCAAGAAGCCTGCCACGGCCATACAGTTTGTAAATAATATAAATATAAACGTCTGTGTGTTTATTTTATAAGTGGGCTGTCGGACTGCCAGGGCTCGGCGGGACCTGGAGAGAAAACTCCAGCTACACCCAGTTCGAAATTTTCCTCAGCAATAGGAAAATGTAAGGATGAATGATTGCAAACTCTAGACTAAAAAACCTGGTCAGATGTGGTCTAACGCATTCAAGTGGAAAAATTCACTAATGAGAATGTCTGTCATTCTTATCATTATTTATTCTGTAGTAACGAGGACTGAACTCGGGGCTTTGTACATGCCTCCAGCTGGAGTCCAAGTGTTCAAACACATGAGCCAGTGGGAGACATTTCAAACTGCAGTCCTGGGCCGTGGGCTGGGAGGCGTTTGATAGCAGTAAGCTGGGCAGCCACACGCTCACCTTCTTCGTCTCCATCACTCAAGTCCATTGTCCCTCACTGAATAACAACCATTGTCTCAGAAACTATTATTTCTCTGGGACAAGGGGGCAGAATGCCTGAAATCCCAGCACTTGAGAAACTGAGTCAGCAGTGGCATGAATTGGAGGACAGCCTCGACTACGTTGTGAAACCCTGTCTCAAACAAACAACAAAAGACCTGTTGTTTCAAGTGTTTGATCATATTTTTCTTTCTTTAATTTTCAGTGAGGAGGACAAACTCAGTACTTATTATTTTATACTGTCTCTATGTATGTGTGTGTGTGTGTGTGTGTGTGTCTGTCTGTCTGTCTGTCTGTCTATGTCTCTGTGTGCATGTCCCTAGTTTGTAAAACTTGATACATATTTGAGATTTCTCGCTATTTTAATACGTTTCCAACTTACTTTCTTTAGTTTTCTTCTTTACGACATGTATCTTTTAAGTCGTATTTTTATGTTATCTGAGACTGTGCCTGGCACACAGTGTATCAGAACAGTGCTGATCCCAGGGAACCTTGACTTCTGGGGTCTTTTGTCTTCTCCCTGAGCCAGTTCTGACTCTGAATTGGAAATACAGAATTTATTGTTCTTTGGGAAAGGAAGTAGCCATCTCTGAGAGTTGAACTGGGTTGTGTCACACTAGTGACTAGGTTTCATTACATGTTGCCTCCCACTTGGCTTCCTACTCCTGAGATAAACACCATGGCTAAGAGCAACTTGAGGAGGAAAGGGTTTATTTCACCTTACAGCAAATGGTCCTTCCTGAAGGGGATTCAGGTTAGAAACTCAAAGCAGGAACTGACACAGAGGCCATGGTGGAGTGCTGCTTCCAGCTTGCTCTCCAGGCTCACGCTCAGGTTCCTGAGTGATACAACCCAGGACCACGTGCTCAGTGGTGGCAGCCTCTACAGTGGGCGGGCCTCCCACATCAATCAGTGACCAAGAAAATGCCCTCACGGACTTGTCTACTCGTCAACCCTGATGGAGCCAAGTTCTCAACAGACGTTGTCCCCTCTTCCCAGATGATGCTAGCTTGTGTCAAGTTGACAAAAAAAGTAACCAGCACGTGCTGCTGGGTCGTTTTGCTGAGACAGCAGACTCTTTCCTCCTTGGACCTATTTTAATGTGGTACACAGTCATAAGTGGATCTGGTAAGGGGCTGTGCTTGATTTTCAAAAGCAGATTTCACTTGCTGTATTTTCTTGTTTTGATAACTTACATTATTTTTTTTAAAAATAATTTAGGATTTGTTACTCCTTCAAAGAGATCAGATGTTGGTTTTCTTGTTTCAATGCTATCTTTATAAGATTTTGGTACAATGTTATGTTGGCTTTCTAAAAATAACCAGAAAGCTTCCTATCTTTCCCAGGCCTCCGAAGCCATCCCTAGAGCATCAGCATTGTCCGTGATCCCGTTAGGAACCTGGCCCCAGGGTGGCTGCTTCTCTGTCACACGCACATACACACACACACACACACACACACACACACACACACACAGTCACACACACAGACATACATACACACAAACATACATACACACACATATACGTGCATACGTACGTACATACACACAGAAGCACCCACACACAACACACACAGACATACACAACTCACACACACACACCACACAAAGTTAGAGGTTTGTAATTATTCACCCTTGAAACCTGACATTTTTAGCAGGAATCAGTGAAGTAGGCGTGTAGACTTTAAGAGTCTCTTCAATTGTTTCTGTGGTGGTTGGTTCATTTTGTATCTTTATATCTCCTGAGATTAAATTCATTAACTTATATTTTCTTAAAATTAGTTTTCCTCACATGGTGGAATACACCTTTCAACTTAGCATCTGGGAGGTGGAGATAAGTGTATCTCTGTGAGCTCAAGGCCAGCATGGTCGACATAGTAAGGTCTAGACCAGCCAGGACTACACAGTGAGACTCTATCTCAATGTTAATACTAGGAGTAATAATAATAATAATAATAATAATAATAATAATAATAATAATAATTGTCTCTCATCTAAGCGTTCAAGTTCATTTGCATATCACTTTGCAAGGTGCTGCTTAATTATTCTTTAAATAGCTCAGAATGTATAGTTCCTTCAAATTTCCCATTTGCAATCCTAAAGATGATTAGGTGAATTCTGTTTCCTTTTTTCTTCTTGAGGATCAAAACCAGGGCACTGTGCTTGCTAGACAAGTGCTCTACTACTGAGCTAAACACCCAACCTCTTGTCTTTCTTTTTTGAAAGGTTTGTTTTATTTTTATTTATGTCTATGATTGTGTGTGAGTTCGCAAACGTGTGTGTACATTAGAAAGAGAGAGAGAGAGAGAGAGAGAGAGAGAGAGAGAGAGAGAGAGAGAGAGAGAGAGAGAGAGGAGAATATGCATGAAGTTACAGGCAATTGTGAGCCACCCAATGTGGTTACTAGGAACCGAACTCAAATTTTCCTCGAAATAGGAAGCACTCTTAACCCCTGAGCCATCTCCAGCTCCCCTATCCACTTTTGGGACAGGATCTTACATAACCAAGCTGACTTTAAACTTCCTCTGTAGCATCCAAGGCTGATCTCGAACTCTGTATCCCCCTGCCTCCACCTCCCAAGTGCTGGGTTTACATGTGTGCCCCCAACATGCCTGGACAGTTTTTTTTCTCTGCTTGATTAAGTTGGATGACGGCTAGCATGTGGTTAAGAAGTGATAGACCCTATGGTAACCATGTCTAGATGCAAATTCTGCCTCATTGCTTCTTATTTTCAATAAGAGAAGAAGAAAGGAGGAGGAAGAGAAGAAGGAGGAGGAGGAAGGGGAAGAGAAGAAGGAGGAGGAGAGGAGAAGGAGAAGAAGGTGAAGAAGTGTAGCTCTTAGGACAGATTCAGTTACACCATGAAAACAAGTATCAGTACCCAATGGCCTGTGACTTTGTCATGCAATGTGATCATTGAGAAAAACAAGGGAAAAGGACATGGATGGTCACATGCTGGCTCTTCAAACTTCTGTCTGAAAGCTACACACATCACTTCTGCTCAGACTCACTGGTCAAAGCAGGACGTGCCTGAGCCTGTGTTACTGGGCAGAGAAATGGAGTCCTCCCAGGGCTGTGGAGTCCACCAGGGTGAGTGAGTGAGCCAGGCTGTGAGGACAGGTGAGGACCACATGGCTTCCTGGGCTTTCGTGTGGGTCTACAGGAAAGATATAAAAAATTACTTCATTCAAACACCACTGAGGAGCTCCTGTTGTGCGCTTTTTACCAGGGTCCAGTGGGCTGGTGTGCTTGCCAGCTTTCTTACTTATAAGCCCATCCTCACTAACAAGAACTGGGTCATTAATACTGTAGGTTATAATTCTCACCATCTATAAGGGACAGAGAACCCAGCTTAGTGGTTACTAATCTGGAAAGAATTTTCCATCGAATCACAGGGCAACTTCAGGGCAGCACGCCGCTCCACACCAACAGTGCCAGAACCACTCTCCTCTAGCATTTGGATGGCTTTACCAGTATTTTGGCCACAAGATGGTACTGTGTACTGGATATGATTTGAATGTATCCCCCCCCACCAGAGCATGTGTATGAGGAGCTAGGTCCCAGGGCAGCAATGTTAAGACATAATGGGATCTTAACCCTTAAGAGGTAGGGATAAGTAGGGTGGTTGTTACTGTCCCCATATAGGTCTGGCCATGGCTTCCTCTCCCTACCTCTGTCTCTTTCTTTCTTTCACACACACTCCCCCTACACACACACACACACACACACACACACACACACACACACACACAACCTCCATACACACAGCATACATACATAAACACCCCACATATATACACACATACAACACACACATACACGTACATCCCACACATAGATACCCTCACATGTACACACACACACACACCGTACACATTTACACAGACATCACATACACATATACTATACATTCACAGATATAACTCCCACATACACAGCACACATACACAAACACCCCACACACATACACACAACACACACACATACATCCCACACATAGATACCCCCACATACACACACACACACACCCTATACAATACATCCTAGACATTTACACATATTAAAATGCACACACACATGCACACACACACACACAGGAAGCAACAAATTCCCACCACAATGTCACCCACAACAAGTCCTTACCAGAAATAATACTGTTGTTATTTAGACTTTCAGCTCCCAAATTATAATCTAAATAATTCCATTTCTTTCTTATAAGTTACCTAGCCTCGGTTATTTTGTTACAATTCCAGAAATCCTACTGTAGACGGCTCCTTCATAGCACCTGCTATATTTTTATCTCACACACTTATGACTCATACACTTCTAGTGGATGGCTCTGGATGTGGCCCCATGCAAAGTCAAAATTTCATAAAATCATTCTAGAAGGCTAGATGTCTACAATAAATGCCTACTACACCCAGGATAGGGAAGAGATTAAGCATGGAATTTGCCTTCACATATCTTATCATTCAGGAAGACTACTTACATTAATTAAATTCTAATCATATAAAGAGCAGAATTCCATAAGCGTGTATAACATCCGGACCCAGCCACCTATTTCAAAGCTTCCCCAAGGAAATGAAAAACAGATTGAAATCTGAAGAAACAGGACCGGAGTTTATCTGATGGGAGGTGAATAAAAGAGCCAGCACCCAGGAGGCAGACAGACTGCCCACCGTCTTCTGTCTGCAGAGTCAGGAAGCCCTGGACTCGCTGAAGAAAAGCCGCTCTTCAGAGGTGACTGTGAGATTTACTGGAGGGTTGGGAGCTGCGGCTACAGTGTTCCACTTGCTCTGAGAAGTTCCAGTAGCCGGGGCCCCCCCATAGTCACCCACTCAGTGCAGAGTGAGAGAGAGATCCTTGAGTCTGATCTCATTCCCAACATTGTCTAATCTGGCCTTCTCCCTTGAACTGACCTTATTTTTAAAATGTGTATAGTGTGTGTGTGTGTGTGTGTGTGTGTGTGTGTGTGTGTGTGTGTATGTGTGTGTGTGTGTGTGTATGTGTGTGTGTGCGTGTGTGTGTGTGTGTATGTGTGTGTGTGCGTGTGTGTGTGTGTATGTGTGTGTGTATGTGTGTGTGTGTGTGTGTGTGTGTGTGTGTGTGTGTGTAAACTTTGAAGGGGAGGACACATATGCCAATTTACATGCATGGAGAGTAGAGTCAGTTCTCTCCTTCCACCGTGTGGGTCCCACGGATTGTACTCCCATCATCAGGGATTACACCCTTCCACACACTGAGCCATCTTGTCAGCCCGAGCTAACTCTTTAAATGGCAACGAGAGAAAAGAACTGCATGAGAGAGGTCAATATTTTATAAACACGTGCCATCTACCAAACATGCTTAGAGGCCTGATATAAATTATCTCCAAGGAAAGGATTATCGACACACGTGAGGGAACTGGGCCCCAGCAAGGTTAAGTAGCTTGCTCTATGAGACACCAGTAAGAAGGAATTGCAACAAGCTTACCAACCCTGTCTCTCTGGTAATAAGCCCTGCATTACACCCTGCAGCCAATAATAGGGCAGAGGAAAATACACTAGGTTAGTGGTTCCCTAGTGTAGTCCTGAAATCAGCGACATCAGTGCCCGACCTCAGGACTTAGAAATACAGATTCTCGAGCCCTTCATCACCCTTTCGGATTCCTGGGCCAGGAATTCTGGGGGCAAACTGCCAGTGAACCCCGATTCTGAGAACCAGTGCACTAGGTTAGTGTGCGGCAGAGCGGCTGAAGAAAGGCCTTTAAACCTCCACTTAATATTTTTGGAGCATCTCTCCTCGAAACATAGACAGCGCCTTGGGGGTGCCTCTAAGGAAGGCGCTTCCCCTGGTACTGTGAACCTGCTCCTGGCAACAGCAGACCAGCTGTTCTTCTGCACACAGATGTTTTTGCTGGGATGTAAAAAACAACCCAGCAGAGCCCTGCCCCAGGGTTGGGGGGCTAACAACATGTACATTTTCCATTCCCCAGGAGACTGGCAAGCCCAGGAGGAATGAAAAGAGACTTCCTGTCCCTTTGTACTTAAAAAAAAAAAAAAAGACTTCAAAGCTCAAAAGAGGGTTCCCACCACCCTTAATAAAGAAATCCAGTCAGCCCCACCCTGACCCCAGACAGAGCCAAAGCATCCCTGGGGATGCATAAGTCAATTGCTGTGGTGCCTTTTGGAGTAAAATTAGTAACACAAGCTTTGTTTGGAGGAACTTGGTAGCAAGACTGTCCCTGTGATGGGCAAAGGGAATCATGGAAAAGAGATGGGGGTGGGGTGGGGGTGTTGCTGAAAGGGAACAGGCTTGGCAGTTGCTAGTCGGCACACTGGGTCGACCGGGGGCATGTCTGAGTCTAAGGAGGTGTCTGAGGAAATGCCTTTTGCTGCAAAAGGTGGTGGGCCGCCTCTCATCACCCTGCCAGGCCTCAAATAAACTCAAGGTCCCTCCCACCCCCGAAAATGCCCATCTCAGGATCTGTGACCTAGTCTGCTGTGCCCGGAGGCTGCCCTCGGGGAATTGCAGAAGTGAGGTCATAATGTTGCCTTGTCACCGGCTCCAGACAGGTGTCAAATGTCAACCTGCTGCCAGGACCGAGTCCGGATCTGAGGGCAGCAGCAACCACCACAGAAACTTTACTTTGGATGGGAGTCTGAAGGCAGAAGGAGGCTGACCTTTGAATTTTCCAGCACAGCCTTGACAAGTTCAGAGAGTTAGTGGAGAAGAAAGTAGGTTAAGTGGGAAGGGAAAACCATCAATCACTTCATTCCCCGGGGAGGGACAGAAAGGAAAGGCTGGGTAATACCCACAGGAAACATGCTTGCTTCTCGGCTCACTGCAGGGGCATGCCCACTAGCAAATGCTCCATCTCCTCGTTATTTGTATGGTCACAAAAGAAAGACTGCGAAGAAAAAAGACTTTTATTTCTCACCAAGCACTCACCGCAGGTAGGAGCTGGGTGTTTCTCTTTCTTGTCTTGAACAGTCAGGGCTGGGGGGCTTGTTTTGTTTTTCTCGGCTTTTGTGTGTGTGAGTTTCTTCTTGCTGGCTTTGGGGCTTTGTCTTCCTTATTTTTCCAGCAGGTCCTAGTCACAGAAAACAGCCAGGGTTCTAAATGAATACTTTTCTGTAAAAAGGCTTGTATGACCATGTGTGACTTGCGAATTATACTGCAATGGTTACAGAAAGACTGGATGCCAAGACTTCAATGGATGCTACAAAAGCCAGGTGAGGGCTGGTGAGATAGCTCATCAGTCCAGAGTTCACACTCTCCTAGAGGACCTGAGTTTGGATTCCAATGGCTTATCAGGCGGCTCACACCTGCCTGTAACTCCAGCTCTAGGATCTAATGCCCTCTTCTGGACTCTTTGAGCACTGCACCTATGTGTACAAACACATGCATATATACACATAATTAAAATAAAATTTAAAGCTTTATATAAAAACCCAACAAGTTGATGGGGCTGGAGAGTCAGCTCCATGGCCAAGACCACTGGCTGCTCTTCCAGAAGACCAAGGTTTGATTCCTCGCACCTACGTGGTATATTACAACTATCTGTAACTCCATCTCCAAGATACCCAACAGCCCCTTCTAGCCTCTGTGGGCACTTGCACACTCATGCACATATGCACATATAGGCATACAAACATACATCATTAAAAATAAAAATAGAAAAAAGTAACAGTATCATAGGTAATATTTTGGCATTTTTTCTCCCCAAATCAACATGCAAACTACAGAAATCATTTAGAGGAGGAAAAAGAACATTGCTGTCAGGTGTCGTCTGCCTTCCCTGGTGGTGAGGGCCAGGTTCCTGCATGCTTGCTGGCCACCTCTGACTCGATCCTGTTGGTGGTGGCTGCTGCTTTTCATTATTTGATTCTCTGACAGTTTCATACATGTGCATAATGACTTTTAGTCATCTTACCCTCCCCCCACTGAAACCCTTGTTCTCCCCAACAAGAGTCCCTCCTACTTCCAGGTCTTCCTTTGTGTGTGAGCCACTCAGTCTAATTAGAGTTGTTTGCATGGGCATGAGGAAAAGGTCATTTCCTGAAGCAGGGACAACTTGTCAGTGGCTACACTATCACAGATGATGGTAGAAACTCCCTGGACAACCATTCACTTCCATTACTCCTGCAGGGAAGGGTGGGACTTCATGGGCCCTTCCCACACACTTGATGAATATTGACAGGCCTGATCTCCAGCAGCTTTTGTTCAGGTAACCACATGAAGGCAATGTGTAGACTGGAGTTTTCCTGTGTCCTGCAGCCATTCAGTCCCAAATAAACACACAGAGGCTTATATTAATTATAAGCTGTTTGGTCTATGGTCTAGGCTTATTACTTACTAGCTCGCTCATCTTAAATTAACCCATTTCTATTAATCCATGTATCACCATGTGTCTTGTGGCTTTACCCGAGTTCCATTACATCTTGCGTCTCAGGAGGCAGCTTGCAGCGTCTCCTCTGACTCTGCCTTTCTTCTCCCTGTATCTCTCTTGGGTTTCCTGCCAGCTGTCTCCTGTCTTACAGGTTCTTTATTAACCAATGATAGCAATGTATATTCACAGTGTACAGAAAGACCATCCCACAGCATTTCCCCTTTTCTGTCTAATCAAAAAGGAAGGTTTTCATTTTAACATAGTAAAATTACATATAACAAAAGCGTTATCCATCAAGAATTACAGTTATAATATCCAGTCTATTTGTATTTGGCAAAATTAAAGAAAATATTCTATCATATATCCTATTTTTTGTGAATCTAAGGTTTTATATCTAATTTATCTTTTATTTATTTATTTATTTATTTATTTTTTTTTTTTTGGTTTTTCGAGACAGGGTTTCTCTGTGTAGCTTTGCGCCTTTCCTGGAACTCACTTGGTAGTCCAGGCTGGCCTCGAACTCACAGAGATCCGCCTGGCTCTGCCTCCCGAGTGCTGGGATTAAAGGCGTGCGCCACCACCGCCCGGCTAATTTATCTTTTATCATGATTAAGGAAAACTATAATTATAACTCTCTAATCTCCATCTAATAACTCCATCAAAGATCCCAGAAGGATGTAATATTTTTTGAGTAAACAGGAAGTGCATTGCAAACAACTTCCATAATTCTAGAAATTACAGAGAAATTTGGATATCTAGACAGTCATTCAAAGTTCTTTTATAATGTTGCAGCATCCATCTTTAGCCTATAGGTCTAGAGCAGCTGGCAGACTCTTCAGTGGAGCAAAAAATTTGAAAAACTATTCTGCCTGTTTTGGTAAAATTTATCAGTCATTTTTCTCTGTGTCCTGCAGAATGGCAGTTTCTTTTGTGAAGCAGGAACCTGAAGGACCATCCCTCCTTGGTTTGGCAAAGTTCAGTGGTCATTTTCCTATGGGTCCTGCATGTCCAGTTTATACAACATATTTTCAAACAGTTCAGGCAAGAGCAGTTTCTTGTTCAAATGGCTAGCCTCTTCCATATTGTAAGCAAAGTCCATAACGAGTTTCTTTGATACCCAATATACTCTTTGAAGAAATTGGTGCTGCCAGGAGCAGACATGTCTCATTGTCTAGAAAAGTCTAAGTTCTTAAAACACTTTAAATGCCATATTCTGTAGGTCTTTGAAGTGTTTGAAGATATTTATCTAATTGTATACCTAAAAGCTTAACTAACATGACTACAAATTTGATTATCATAGGTGACTATTAGTTTGTATTTCTGAATGATACACAATTTTAAATGAGCTGCATAAACATAGTATCTTAGACAAGAATAGAAATATACATACAGTATAACAAAAATTAACCTTAAATTTGTATTAATAAACCAAAATCCATACCAATGTAGAGTATTTTGAGATTAACAGTTGTTTTTTGGATTAAAGTAGATTTAATAATCTACCTTTTTTCATCATTTCTATAGCACATTCCCCTTTAAATAAAAACAAACATTCATAAACAATATTTAGGGAATTTGAGTGTAGCTTTCTATACTCCTTCCTGCTGACTGGGGGCACTGGCGATCTTATGGGGATCTTGAGAACATTTAGGATTATAGTCAAGTCCTGACTAGAGTAGTCTATGAGGCTGCATCATCTCAGTCAGTAGCCTTGAAGCTGTTCTGGATGTTGGATCATCTGGGCCATAGCTCCCATCGGAGACCTCTCTGGGGGGGGGGGTCTTCCTTGATGAAATCATATTAACCTAGAAAGAATCCACAGCTTCTCATCTTCTGTGGGAACAAAAGCAGAACCTCTTTTTCCAAAGTAACATATCCTTAGACCCAAATATGGAAGGCAAGATACCTTTAAAATATATATGTTGGTTTAACTTAGCAGCCACTACAATCAAATGTCTCTCTGCAGTTAAAAATTCCAAAGACAACATAATAATATATAGGATCCAGACTCTGCGTATTGTCCATCTTTACATGGCTTTCTTTTTTTAATTACTCTATTTCTTTTTTAAGGACTTTCTCTATCCCTTTTCTTTTGTTTCCCAAACCTACATATATTTTTAAACATAGTGTAGCCAATTTAGAGGGTTTTTTTTTCCATCTGAATCTATTTTATTGTGTATCTTTAATTGTTTTTTGACCAGGAGAATTTTTAAGCTGCTATTCTGTGTGGCTAGGAATAAAGTGGCAGCCCTGGCTGCTGGCTCTGCCATGCTTAACTTTTCAGCATGGCGTGGATACCAACAAGTCACACTTATCTCCCCAGTTCTGGGAAGCAGCATGTTTTTAAGCCTGTGGCTGTGCTCCTAAGCCCACAAGTAAGTGGCTGGGAGAAGCCTCTTTGTATCTTGACCTGTGAGAGACTGTGGGAGTCTGACATGTTGCCGCTGAAGCCCTCCATGGCTAGGGAACATGTCTCTGTACCTCAGCATGCAATGAGAGCTGGAGCTGCTCTTGGCTCTGTTTTAGAACTTTTTTTTTTCTTTAAGCTCTCATGTTTTATGTGGAAAGTCTTGCCAAACGTCTGGGTGCCAATTGTAGATGGAAGTTTTCCTGTGTCCCACAGCCGTTCAGTCCCAAATAAACACACAGAGGCTTATATTAATTACACCCAGGCTTATTACTAACTAGCTCGCTCATCTTAAATTAACCCATTTCTATTAATCCATGTATCACTGTAACGGTAACGCCCGCGTTACTGTCACCCATTCACCATGTCCGAGCGAGGGGCTGTGGATTAAAAAATAAGGGACAGGAGACAGCGGGTCATTTGCCTCAGCAGAATGCCAAATGCCAAATGCCATTTATTGAAAGAGGGAGGAAACCTTAAATACAGGCTTACAGCACAATGGCGGATCCCCGGAGGGCAGAAGTTTGCTACTGAATGTTCTACATTCTTGCATCTAAGCTGTTAACGCCCAATATGCAGGATACACAAACAAGGAACTTCCCTAAAGCATTCAGGAGGGTGGATACCGGCAGGGAATTAGCATAGGAAGGACATATGGTCAAGGTCGGCAAGCAGGCAACAGTTTACTCAATATGGGAGGAGACCAGGGCCCTACAGGTCCCCCCTTTTTACTAAAAAATGAGCTTCTGACTTAGGTTGCGTGGGACGTCAGCAGGTCACCTTACCCGTCATGGAGACACCTGCCCAGGCCCCGCAAGTGCTCTGTCTTAGGTTGGTGAGCGCCCCCCAAGCATTACCCGTCTCTGAATATTCATTATCATACAGGCTCAACCACGTGAGCTATAGAGTAAACTGTTGCCATAGATCTCAAAGTGGCGCTGGGCTTGCAATCTGTGCGACCCAGAAAAGACCAACAGTAGTCCTAACCCACCCATAGCCAGGAGGCTAAAGGCGATTGAGCCATTCCCTTCTTAAACGAGCCTTACTGCAAATAGGAGTCCTTGTAAAGTGGTATCCCATAAACAAATGGAACTTGAGTTTAAATAATTTTTACAACTTTCAAAGCCAATTTAAATGTATAAATGTAGAATTAAATTTATCATGCCCAATAAAATAAAAGATTAACTAACTGTGGTAGCTACTTTTGCTGCCAGGGTCTCCATTGTGCTAGCTGTAGAACCCAATTATGAAATAGCCCTCCCAGAAATAGTAGCAGCAGTGGCCACCACCGCTGTAACAGCAACAATGGCAACATCGATGTCCGAGTCTCTTCTGGAGCGTGTGAGCATCATCTGTGTCTAACTGCCATGGTCCACTGGCATGGACGCAGCTCCAGGAACACGAACCACCAAGGCCCATTTTTCTTGATCCCAGCACTACTTAGGCTGGCAGGTCTGCAAAAGAACAACTAAGAACCATAAAGAAAACAAAAACAAAAACAGCAAACAAGGAGCAGAACTAATGGTCTCATAAATGGCTACATTCAGGCTCACAAATTTTAAGGTGTCTACAAAAGAGGCTAGATGAATTTCAGGAGGCCAATAAATGTTGCACAGAGCCATTCCTGAAAAGTAGGTACTACACCAGCTTGAAGAGGGTTGCAAAATGTGAAAAGGCTTAGCTGGCATGCTACTGTTAACAAATGAAGGTCATTGACCTTCAGAGTTATCCTTAATCTCCAAGGTGTGACACATTCCCAACATTTTTGAAAAAAGTTACCATACATTACCTTCTGAAGAATCCAACCACATGGCTACACTTCCTAGGCTTACAATAATGTTTGCCAAGGCTGGCCATATTGGGCTCTCAATCCCCATTGACATCAGAAGGGGAGAGTTTTTTATGAAGGCCCAATAGGTCTCTGCCATGTCGGGATTTAGCAGCAGCCACAGGGCGCACACAGTGCTCAGGAACCCGAAGAGGAACTTCATTGTCCTGTGGAAAGACACAAACAGATCCCCGGGCCCACACCAACACCGGATCGGGTCCCCTCCAAGTGCCAGTAGAAAGATCCTTCCATCGCACCAGAGGATGATTTGCAACAGGAGCCCTCCAGTGCTTATCTGCAGCGGATACTCCAGCAGAATCCACCAATAAAAAATTTAAAATATATAAAACAAGGGAAAGAGTAGAATGTGGAGAGGAGAGATGAGCCCCTAGCTCCCCCCTTTTTACTTTAGCAATATATGTTTTTAAGGTACGATGGCAGAGTTCTACTATAGCCTGTCCTTGGGGATTATAAGGAATACCAGTCTTATTAACAATAGAAAAGTCTTGGCAGAATTTTGAAAATCCCGTACTGCTGTAGGCAGGACCATTATCAGTTTTTATGCATTTTGGCACGCCCATGTAAGCAAAAGCATTAAGGCAATGATTCTTTACATCCTTAATCTTTTCCCCTGAATGAGCAGAAGCAAAAATTAGAGAAGAATATGTATCAATAGACACATGGACATATTGTAATTTTCCAAAGGAAGGCACGTGCGTGACGTCCATCTGCCACACATGATTAGGTAAAAGTCCTCGGGGATTAACTCCCAAATGAGGAACAGGTAAAAATTCAACACAAATAGGACATGATTTAACTATCTGGATGGCTTGTTCCCGGGTTATGCCTGTATGATGACGAAGAGATCCAGCATTAAGATGATAACGTTGATGCAACTGAGTAGCCTTATCAAAGGTGGAGCAAATTAATGTGACAGCCATACGAGTAATGGCGTCAGCCCTCTGATTACCTTCACTTAGAGGTCCAGGCAATTGAGTGTGAGCTCTAATATGGCCCACATAAAGGTTATGTGAGCGGGACCATATAAGTCCTTGCACTTGCAATAAATATTCATGAATGGGAGAAATGGATGGTATGTAGGCTGTTGTCTCCAAAGGCATAATGGCATGTGCCACATATTGACTATCAGTATAAATATTTACACTCTCATCAGAAAACATCTGTAAAGCAAGCAACAGCGCCTGTACCTCTGCCATCTGGGCAGAAGTGCCATGGACTTTCATTCTCTTTACTATGTTACCAGAAACCACCACAGCAAAACCATGTGAAGTGCCATCAGTAAATACTACACGGGCCTGAGGAATAGGAGTCATCTGTACTATCTTGGGAAATATAACAGGATGCAATTTAAAAAAATTTACACACATCATTGGAGGGGTAGTGAGTATCAAACTGACTCTGCATGGAGCATGTTAATATGGTCCAATCATTATCATTAGCTTGCAACCATGCTATTTGAGACTGGGTGTATGGGGTCACCACAATATCTGGCTCCTTACCGAAAGTTTGAACACTGATCTTGATTCCCTTAAATATAATCTGAGCAACAGCCTGTGGATAAGGAGTAATGGTTTTTGCTGGAGAAGCTGGGGAATGTACCCATAGAATAGAACCTGTTTGCCAAAACGCTCCAGTAGGTGAATGAGAAAAACAAAATACCAAATACAATAAGGGAGAAGAAAGATCTATATACTGCACGTGAACCTGTTCCAGGGCCTCTTGCACTCGTTGTAGGGCTATACGTCCTTCAGCTGTTAATTTACGGGGAGATAAAGGGTCAGGGTTGCCCTTTAAGATGTCATACAAAGAGCGAAGCTGACCTGTTGGAATTTTTAAAGTGGACCGAAGCCATTGAATATCTCCCAGAAAGGTTTGGAAATCATTAAGCGTGCGTAGCTGATCCGTACGCAGAGTAATCTTTTGTGGACGTATGCCCATGCGTAGCAATTCATGACCTAAATAATGATAGGGATAAGATACCTGTACCTTTTCTGGGGCAATCTGTAAATTAGCCAGGCTAAGAACCTCTTGTAATTTAGAAAAGGCATCAAAAACAAGTTTTTTATCTTTAGCAGCCAATAAAATATCATCCATATGAGTCAATCACAATTAAATGCCAATGTTTAGGAATTGCCACAGGAACAGGCAAGCCAGGTTGTGTTGCTCCCATGAGAAGCATGGTTTTATTTACAGCTCTAAGATCCTGTAATAGCCGCCATTTTCCTGACTTCTTGTAGAGGCCAGTTGGGATCTCAGGATTCTTGTGAAATTATAGATATGCCCAGCACCAGAATCCAGTAATCTTTTAATCTCAATCCCATATAATTTTATTTTTAATTTAGGCTGTTTATCATTGATAACTGTTTGTCAAAACACCTTTTTCCTATACTTTCAAAGCCTCCAGTTCTACATATAGGTGCCATTTTGCAATTAAAATATGAAAGCAATATTAATCGAGCAATTTTATCACCAGCTTCTATTTTCATGGTCCTTTTTACATATACCAATTATAAAAGCATTAAATACAGTCTCTACAGGATTAAGAGGTAACTTTAGGTAATACTTCTGAGTATTTTTATAAAATCTTAAAAAGAGGATCCTTTTTTATAGATTCCAAGTAACATTAATGTAAATTGCCAAATATTAACAATGTGGACCAAACAATTTACCTGTATTTTATTTACTGGAAAAATAATTTTGTAACCTCTTTATCAGTAAAAGATTATTATTTATGGGTTTATCTTAGCAACATTATTTAATAAGTTAACAACCCAATCCATTTCAGGTGTTATACTTCTATAGAATTCTAGAAAGCAACTTAAAGAGCAGAGCCAAATTTTCAGTAATGATCAACAGACAAGAGCATACCTAATATATAGTTCACAATTATGAATTCTGTTCCTTAGTTTATTTACCATGAGAATCCAAACATTTATTAAGACAATCAAAAGAACAGAACATCCTTTATTTAAACAGCATTGACTTAGCATTCTATGTCCTGACCGAAACCATTTTTTACCAGAAGTTAGGCCCGTTTAAACTTTTAGGCGCTAGTCCCTCTCCCGGACTGTGCTGGCTTGGTCCATTCTGTTGGCCTTGTGGCTCCACCTCCTGCTTTGGCATACCTGCCCACCCATTGCTCCGGGCTATCTCACACACTGCTGCTGCAGCATGTGCCTTTGACCACAGCCATACTGGACATGCAACACACACACACACACACACACACACACACACACACACACACATTTCTGTTTAAACTTTTAGCGTTAGTCCCTTCCTGGGCCTCTGCTCACTTGGAGCGAGCTGAAGCTGTGGCTTAGCTTTGGCTCCGTCCAGTGCCCAGGCTCTAGTGCTGGTGCCCGCCCGGGCCGCGCTCCATTGCAGCTCCACTTCCCACCGGCCTGTACCTGTCCGCCCGCCGCTCCGAGCTATCTTGTGCATGTCCACCACTGCCGACGCTGGGCGCGCGCGCCCCGCACACACAAACTCATGTTTAAACTTCCTACTCCCATGAAGGGACTACCTAATGAGTTATTCCCACCATAAGGGAAAAACAGAAAAACATTTCCCACGAAGGGATCCTAAATATTGAATTATTCCCACTCTGAGGGAGAAATAAAAAGCATTTGAACCAAAATAAGCAAACAGACAGCAGAACTTCTAACCTCTGGGCTCTCTTGCTGTTCAGCCAGCAGCAATGAGGCCTACCTGCCGATTCTTAGTAATTCAGATGCTGCACTGCAGAAAGAGCTCAGAGTTTCAGCTATCCTGAAAATTCTACAATTGGAAAGAGCCTTTTCTTCCTCCATTACCACTGGGAAGGGGCTTTTCTCTTTTGTTCATCCTTCTTCTACAGGGCCCCAATCTTTAGGCCTAGTTTCAAAATTTTTCCCCTTTTTACCGGGAAAATCCTTTTTTCTTGATTAAGATTTTTTTTTTTTTTTTTCCCTTTTCTAACGGGAAATTTCCTTTCCTTCCCTTTTCTCTTTTGGGAAGATTTCCTTTTTTATTTAAAATCTTTAGCTGTCTTGCCCTTTCTTTTTTTTTTTTTTTTTTTTTTTTGGTTTTTCGAGATAGGGTTTCTCTGTGTAGCTTTGCGCCTTTCCTGGGACTCACTTGGTAGTCCAGGCTGGCCTCGAACTCACAGAGATCCGCCTAGCTCTGCCTCCCGAGTGCTGGGATTAAAGGCGTGCGCCACCACCGCCCGGCTGTCTTGCCCTTTCTTAACTTCGGTGCCTTCCTGCCTCAGCAGTCCAATCAACTGACTGTGAGCTAGCTGCACCCATTTCAATTCACCCTCATCTTTTCTTTTTTCTTTAAATTGCTGGCCAGCCTTACCTTTCGGGTGTCCATCAGCTTGTCCCTTCTTTCTCGGATCTTGGTAACGTCTTGGTAGAATCTCGGTAGGGACCTCCATTTGTAACAGTAACGCCCGCGTTACTGTCACCCATTCACCATGTCCGAGCGAGGGGCTGTGGATTAAAAAATAAGGGACAGGAGACAGCGGGTCATTTGCCTCAGCAGAATGCCAAATGCCAAATGCCATTTATTGAAAGAGGGAGGAAACCTTAAATACAGGCTTACAGCACAATGGCGGATCCCCGGAGGGCAGAAGTTTGCTACTGAATGTTCTACATTCTTGCATCTAAGCTGTTAACGCCCAATATGCAGGATACACAAACAAGGAACTTCCCTAAAGCATTCAGGAGGGTGGATACCGGCAGGGAATTAGCATAGGAAGGACATATGGTCAAGGTCGGCAAGCAGGCAACAGTTTACTCAATATGGGAGGAGACCAGGGCCCTACATATCACCATGTGTCTTGTGGCTTTACCCAAGTTCCATTACATCTTGCTTCTCAGGAGGCAGCTTGCAGCATTTCCTCTGACCCTGCCTTTCTTCTCCCTGTATCCCTCTTGGATTTCCTACCTGGCTGTCTCCTGTCTTGCCATAGGTCGAAGCAGCTTCTTTATTCACCAATGGTAGCAACACATATTCACAGCGTACAGAGAGACCACCCCACAGCAGCAACGGCTGTGTCATGACCAGAAGACATCTTTTTGCTGCACGCTCCCCAGCTTCTGGCTCTGACATTCTTTCTGTCCCCTCCTCCCTGAGCCTTGGAGAGGATGACAGAATTGCCCCATGTAAAGATAAGCATGACTCCAGCCTTCTTGATCCCAAAGAAGCTCAAATAAAATGCTATTACCACACTCTTTCTGGGTCTGTCTCCTCCCACCCTTTCTTGGTGTCTGCCGTAGGGCAATCAGTCTACCTCACAGTGCAGAAAGAACAAGGCTACCTCAAGCAAGGCTGATGACAGACCTGTTTGTGGTCTTCCAAGTGAAGATCACACTGTTTCCCCAATTGTCTACTGAGGGCTGGTGTTCTAATGCCAACATTTCTGATCACAGGAATTGGGTATTCCCTTGCACAGAGCTGTACCAGGTTTCACCCAATTCTACTTCCATCCTATCTCCTCTGAGTGCTAGGGAGGCTCAGAGGATCTGTGTTGCCTCCAGAGTGCAAATCTCAGGGTTCTTTGGAATGAAGATTCTCTCTATGGAATCTTCCCCTGGGTGGACTAGAACACTGGGAATAGGGGAGCAGCTGGGGACGCAGTAGAAAGCACAGTAGAATTTTATGTTGCTGATCAGCACATCAGCCTATCACTAAGGTAAGTGATTCCTTTTTAAACAGCATCCCCAAGAAAGAAGTGGGGGCAGGGAGACAACTCCGCAGGTAAAAGCTCTTAACGTACAAGTCTGAGTTCAGTCCGCAGAAGCCACGAAAAAAGGCAGGTGTGACGGTGCCCATCTGTGCCTCAAGTGAGAAGGCAGGTGGGGACAGGAGAATCAGATGGCTGGAGTATGCAGCGGGGCAGAAACCTATTCCCAAAGTTGCCCTTTGACCTCCACATGCTTCATATGGGACGTGCACAGCAACACACACACTTTTAATTTTTAAAAACCTTTCCTCTATGTGTGTGGGTATTGTGCCTGCATGTCTGTCCGCACTTGTTTGCACACCTGCTGCCACAGACATTGGAAGATTGTACCAGAAGCTCTGGAACCAGAGTTTCAGAAAGTTGTGAACCACCATGCAGGTGCTGGGAATCCAACCCAGGTCTTTTGGAAGAGCAATAAAATGAAGAAATAGGTAGTTTAAGTGTTATCTAAAGTATCCTTTAAACCCATGATTTTCTTATGTCAAAGCTCTTTTCCTGGTAAGATGGAAGAGATGAACCTACCGTCTTTGAATGCCCAAGAAGTGTAACAAAATATAGATATATTAATATTGCATCTTTTCAAAGCCTGAGTGTTAATATTTTACACTGGGGTCTTTAGAAAACTAACAAATGTTTATGCTTCTTCCTAACTAAGCTGGTGTGTTTCACTTAATCATCCATAAAAATGATTTCCTTAGATGACATGCCTGGAGATTCAGGTATAATCACCTCACTAATCTGAGTACTTTTTATGTCTTTGTGTGTGTATATGTGTTTGTGTGTGTGTGCATGCACGTGTACACAAGCATGAACATGCCACAGCGCATGTGTGGAGGTTAGAGGACCTTGAGTGTCAGTTCTCAACGTCCATTTGTGGAAACAGTTTCCTGTTCTCTGGCCTACCAGACTGTCTAGCCCACAAGCTTCTAGAAATTCTGATTTGGCCTCTCAACCCTTTGAAGGAATGCTGGCATTACAGATGGACCCTACTCTGATTAGCTTTATGTGGGTTCTGGGGACCTCAACTCGGGTCTGTGTGCCTTCATTGTAAGCACTTTTACTCACCAAGTCCTCTCTGGTCTTCGTTCTGATATTCCTTACAGAGACACCACCAGATAGATTTCTCAGGAAACAGCCTTCATCCCATGGCCTTACCATGCAGGGTGAGATAACGACACCCATGTGTCTCCGTCAGCCATGCTCGGAGAGCCAAGCTTTGATGGACAGTAATCTGCGAAGCACCTGGTGAGACCTCCTAGGAGAAGTTATTCCTTCTGCCAGACAGAACGAGGAAATGGCCCTGGATAAAGGCAGTCTCTCCGAGGCATGGCTAAATCTGTGCCTACTTTCCGATTGCTTCCTTCAACCAGAAAACAGGAGGGTGTTTGTTTGTTTGTTCGTTATTTTTCCTGTCTTGTCCCAGAGGTGCACAGTATTGCTTTAAAAAAAAAACAGGCCGGGCGGTGGTGGCACACACCTTGAATCCCAGCACTCAGGAGGCAGAGGCAGGCAGATCTCTGTGAGTTCGAGGCCAGCCTGGGCTACAGAGTGAGTTCCAGGGAAGGCACAAAGACAGAGAAACCCTGTCTTGTAAAACCAATAATAATAATAATAATAATAATAATAATAATAATAATAATAAGTGGTGGAGCTGGTTAGCGGGAGAAAAGGTCATGAGACATGACAAAATCCCTCTGAGAGCTTTATTGGGGGGAGGGAGGAAACAAAAGAACCAGGCCTGGGGAAGAAGCACGTGCAGAGAGAGAGAGAGAAAGAGTAGGGGGAGGAGAGAACAGAGAGGAAAGCGGAGGAGTCTGTGTCTGGCTTTTTAAGGATTCCTGTACACATGAGCAACTGGGCTTACGGAGCTACACCACGCATGCGCTGATTGTATGACTGCGCTGCCAGAATTTGGGCAATCACCCAGCACACCGATGATGTAAGACGCAAGACCCCTTGCTTAGCTCCTGAACTGCGCACATGCGGTCAGGCAGCTGGAGTGGCAGCAGAATCCTAACACACAGTCCGTTGACTGGTCCCAGACAAGCACAATTCCTCGGCTTGTAGACTGATGCAGTATGCACATCAATCAGCCCTTCAGTCATTTAGAGAGTAAAAACCAGTCATACGGAGACAAAGCGAATGCTTAGCACCCCCTCTTTGTGGGCCCCCATCACTCAAAATAAAAGTCCAAGACAGGGAAGGAAAGCAAAGTCCTGGTTTCCAAGGCCTTATTAATGGTTTATCATTTCACAAGCCTAAAAATAATAAAAATAAATAAATAAAAAAGTAAAAAAGCACTATAACTTAAAAGTCTGTGACTAGAAAACACAGGGAATTCCAGATTTCTATCTCTCAAATCCCCTGAGTATCACCCCAATTTGCATAAACTAGGAACTTCTTATTTATTCATTTCTTTTTGATGTTTTTTTCGTTTAGAAAGGGTTGCATGTAGCCCAGACTGGCCTGGAGCTCAATTAGACAAGGCTGTCCTTGAGTTCCCAATCTTCCTGCCTCTACCTCCTAAGTGCTGAGATTTCAGGCATATTCCACCATACACATCTAAAACAAGAATTTTTAAAATTACATTTTTATTTATTGTGTGTGAGAGAGAGTCTGAGGGAGTGAGGGAGTGTGCGCACTGAACATTATGTTCAGTGGTGGAGTATTTACCTAGCATTCTTTCTTTTTTTCCAGCAAAAGCGAATTTGGTTTATCTGAATGGTTTCATTAAATAAGTCTACAAAGGTTACCAACTGAAGCACAAGGCGCAATCCTACAAGAAGTGCACCACCCGGAGTTAGTGCAAAATGTACTGTTAGTGCAACACCCAGAGTTAGTGCAAAATGTACTGTTAGTGCATCACCTGGAGTTAGTGCAAAATGTACTGTTAGTGCAACACCCAGAGTTAGTGCAAAATGTACTGTTAGTGCATCACCTAGAGTTAGTGCAAAATGTACAGTGAACGGCTGCTCAGAAACCCCAAGGTTTGAATTCAGTTTTAAATAGTGTACATTGTTAACAAAAGGAAAACACTTGTAATTTGGAAAGTTGTTTTTTAATGTGGAGAGAGATACTCTATTACCTAGCATGCTTGAGGTCCTAGGTTCAATTCCGGCACTGCAGTTAAACCAAGGCAGTAGAATGGGTGCCTACTTCTGCCGCACACCCGGGATGAACTCGCTGGGTTAGACGTCAACTGATTAGCAAGTGTACCTGTTATAAGCACCGGCACTATGCTGGCTGTTTCGGAAAACAGGTTTAGAGGTTAGAGACGGCTCAGCAGTTAAATGTTAAGTTGCTGCTCTTGCAGAGGACTGGAGTTTCATTCCAGCACCCACATTGGTCAGCCCACGACTGCCTGCGTCTCCAGTCCCATGGGTCTGATGCCCTTTTCTGGCCTCTTTGGGCCCACAATTACATGGCATATATTCACATAGACACATACACCTAACGAGAAGTAAAAATTAATTTTTTTTTTTGTTTTTGTTTTTCGAGACAGGATTTCTCTGTGTAGCTTTGCGCCTTTCCTAGAACTCGCTTTGTAGATCAGGCTGGCCTTGAACTCACAGAGATCCGCCTGGCTCTGCCTCCCGAGTGCTGGGATTAAAGGCGTGCGCCACCACCGCCCAGCCCTTAAATATTTTTTAAAAGAGAGAAAAACAGAAGAGGTTAAAAATGTATTTTCACCTTGAATGCACATTTGATGAAAAAATATGATCACAGATGAAATGTGAACGAGAAAAATGAAATGATATCCAATTAAGATGTTCGATATCTGATGTCACTTGCCAGGGGAGTCATCTCAATGCTGATACAACCTTATTTCTGTTCATTCAATTCCTTAGCTCCAACTACCCCTTCCCAAGCAGGATTCTATGACTGGAGGATTTCCCACCAAGCTGGCTCCTCCCTGTATTGTTTATCTTAAAGCTTTTAGATATTCATTCCTTTTTTTTTATCTTAGCCTTGTTTTTTAGATTTATAGATTTTATTTTATGTGCGTGAGTTTTTTACCTGCACGTATGTCTGTGTACCATGTGCATGCCTGATGCCCAAGGATGTCAGAGAGGGCATCAGATCCCCTGGGGCTGGAGTTACAGCCATATGGGTGCTGGGAACCTAACTCGGGTCCTCTGTGAGAGTGACCAATACTCTTAACCACTGAGCCATCTTTCCAGCCAATCCTTCTTTACCAGATTCCAGAAATGCATTAATGAACTACCATAAGTAAAGGGCTTCCTTTGTTTAGAAGACACAGCAACCAATAAGATGATAGTATTCATCGATGACACCTTCTTCCATCTTTGAATGTAAGCTGCTATGGAGGAGAACATGTGACCTTGGGAAAAGCAGTTCTGATCTGCTGAGCTGCAGCAAGAACCTTTTATACGATGGAGTCACAGTAGTGAGCGCTCACTCAAGAAAGATTTCAGGGTAGGGAAATGGCTCACTGAGCAAAAGGCCTGTTGTACAAGCAAGAGGGCCTGAGTGTAGATTCCAGAACCCCGAAAAGCTGGATGTGGTGGTGTGCACATGTATTCCCAGCACAGCTGTGTAGTTTCAGATACTTCTGCCCATCTTTCCCCCACCTCCTTAACTTTCACCCACAGGTCAAGGAATCCATGTTGGGTCCACTGCCAAATGCATCTTCTTTAATTTTCCATTCTGGGACAGGGGAAAGAGCCACTGGTTGAGTCTACAGACTCTGTAGACACACTGCAATCCTGAAACTGTCATGAGCTTCCATGCATTGCCAGGTGTCACATGCTCCTGGTCTGTGTACCTGTGTCAAGTTGACCTTGACTCCAACAACCTTGGCATGCCTGGACTCAGTGTTTCCGTAGGATATGGTTAACTGAGCTCCTATTTGCAGACTGCTTTAGGGAAGTGTCAGGTCACCACGGCTTTGAAGAAACCCTTTTCCAGGAAACCTCATCACTCTGTCATTGGGCTCTGTACTTGAAAACTGGCCTCGTCTGAACCGGGATGGTAGGACACGCTGTTGAGAAATCCTGCCTTTAGAATCTTGGCCATGCATCCTTGGCTCCCTTTGGTCTGAGAGGTTGAATGGTTTGCTTGTTGTCTGCTGTCTTTTTTGTCCTGAGTACTATGGAGTTGTGTTAACAATCCCCTTCCTTATCTGTGAGCCAGATCTCCCGATCAGTCCTTTGCTCTTGACCTTCCTCTTGGCAAATGCTACCACCTGGCTTCTAAGTATTAAGTGGAACCCCTGCAGCTGTTGTGTTGGGCTCCTCTTCTCTGTGCCCAAATCCACTGGCAATCTCTGCAATGACGTCTCTGATCAGACACAACCTTCAGAAGCTACTCACCACTGAATTTCTTAATTATGCTGGAACTCACCTTATCAGTCCATATCTAAATGCTCTGCTCAATAACATCATAACAACAGTTATCCAGTGAGTCTTCTGGCCATATGTCATCTGCCATTGTCTTTTATTGCCTAGAAAGTGTCCATAACAATATGGACAACAATGTATTACTTTGTGGTAGGCTTTTTCCATTCTTCATTTATGTTCTAAATCATCTCGTATCATATTTATGCCATCCACAGCTGCCTTGATAGGATAACTTCTTATCCAAGAAGAATATGCCCCAAGAAACAGATCCTGCATCATCTAACTTGAATAACTTGAGGCAGTCCTTACACAATCCACTCCCACTTACAGTCTCCTGGCTTTGGTGGGACTGGTGGTGCTCCTTGTGGCCTACAACTTCTTTCCTTACCAGACCAAGCTCAGTCATCTGCCAAGCTGTTGTAATGTATCCTTAGGGTTTGGCCTGGTGACCAGGAGAGAATCTGAAAAGGAGACATCAAGCACTTTACCCACTTTCGCTCCTGGACTGGCTTCTTTACCTTCATGATAACTCCTCCCCTGCCATATTCTAATCTGGCAAGGAGGACTCGAATTCGGGCTAGTGACCCTCTTTAAACAGTGTTGAAGAGCGGTGACAGCCAAAGGCACTGTGGACAGTACCACTTTCTGCATCTGTGGGAAGAGAGTCCTTCAGTGCTAAAGGGGGACTTAGGTGCCGTGTCCCACTGCCACCACCTTCTCTCTTGATTATGTAGGGAGATGCAATGTCTAACGCAGGCGAGAACCTTTAGGATGCAAACTTTAGATAGTTCCCATCTAGCAGGCTGTGTACCCAGAAGCGGGGTGTTTGGTTTGGGGAAACTATGTAGGTTAAAATGAAGGTAGTTTGCTGAGTCGGGGAGAACTGAGGTGAGCTGTGGGAAGGTAACCTAGACTGGGGAGACAGTTTCACAGTTTCAACCTTTCTTTTCTCAGTTGCTAAATGACTGAAAAAGTCTTTCAACCCCACTGACCTTCTGTTCATCTAGAAATAAGGGAGGGAGGCTGGTAGTACCTACGATATACAAAGAGCCTCAAAACCAGAGACTGAAAAATTAGAATAGGAAATTAGAAAAGACAGATCTTCCACTAAATAAGATAAACAGATGGCAAAGGAGTGTGTGAAAAGAGATTCAACACCATAAACCATCAGAAAAACACACACTAAATCAGCAGAAGATACACTAAGGAGCTGAACGATCACTCGGTGGTTAAGGGCACATGCTACTCTTTCAGAAGAACTGGGTTTGATTCCCAGCACCCGTGTCAAGAGGTTCACAATTGCTTGTAACTCCAGCTCTGAGAGATCTGATGTCCTCTTCTGGCCTCCCAGGCTCACTCACACATACATGCCTATACTCACACACATAAATAAAGTAATGTGAAGATCCTACACTGCTATCAGAATGGCTTAGAAATTTTAAGGACATCAGCAAATGTTGACAAGGATATGAGACTCATACACTGCTCCTGGGAATGTAAAGTGGGACAGCCACTCTGAAAACAGGGCAGCGATGTCTTCAGAAAGTCAAACATCTGCCTACTATATGACCCAGGAAACATATTCTTAATGGCATTTATTCCCAGAGAAGTGAAAATGAAAAATTCTACATGTGAATTTTCATAGCAGATTGATTTGCAATCACCAGAAATAATCCAAACATCCTACAATGAGTAAATTGAACAAACAGTGCCAAACCAACACTCTGGAATAATACCCCCCAATAAAAACTGGAAAACTATTGATAGAAGCAACAACTTAGGTGGATATCAAGAGAATCATGCTGGGAGGGAAATTTCAAACTTTGGTACAGTGTGTCTCACATAGAGGTACACGAATCTCTCCATATACTGAAGTTCCAGGCTGGGTGGCACAGGCCTGTAATCTCAACTTCACAGGAGGCTGAGGCAGAAAGATTGGAAGTTCAAGGCATGCCTGTGTTACAGATTGGGTTCACGGCTACTCTGCGCAACTTAGTGAGATTGTCTCAGAGTCAAAAGTAAACAGAAGGCTGGGAATACATCTCAGTGGTAGAGCACTTGCCTAGCATGTATAGATTCAATTCCTAGTGTGGCAACCAATCTGTCAATTAATGAATGAAAATATATATATCTATAAGCACAGTAAAAACTATGAAACCTGAATAAGATTCATAGGTTCTATCTATGCCAATATTCTGGTAGTGAAAGTGTTGTAGTTACAGAAACTGTTGTCAACTACTAAAAACCAGTATGTATATCAATTCTTTACTATCTAGTAGTAGTAGTAGTAGTAGTAGTAGTAGTAGTAGTAGTGTGTGTGTGTGTGTGACTGCCTTACAAGATATGGTCCAGGTAGTTCAACAATGGCTGTCTCATGATGGAAAGGCCAAGAATCCAGCCTCGTAGTTATTCAGTTCACAAAGTTGGATATCTCAGCAGTCATCACCTGGTACTGGAGACCTGGAAGATTCCTGGAAAGCTGCTGCTATTCAGTCTTTGTTGGAATCCTGACTATGGTGAAGGACTGTCTCAGCAACAGGATAGATGCTGGTGCGAGTGGGGTGGGACAAGCAGGCAGAAAGAAAAGTCTCCCTCTGGCTGTCATCAGAAGATGGAGTCCAGATTTAGAATGTGTCTTCCTGCTTCAAATAATCTGATTATGAAAATCCACCACAGGGCTGAGATTTGATGACTCAGTCATTAAAGGCTAGGCTCACAACCCAAACTATAAGAAAATCCCTCATAGGCATACCCAGAGGCTTGAGTTTTAGTTGATTCCAGATGTAGTCTGTTGACAACCGAGAGGAGTCATCACAGAACCCAACTCTGGTCCTCTGCAAGAGCAGTAGAGAGAAATTAGCCGCCATTATTTTAGCCCCTCTGTATCATGTATTAGAACTGCATGTGAACCTGATTATCTCAAAAGTTAAAAAATAAATAAACCCTTGTGTGAGAGATGGCTTCAGGGTTACAGATAATACATAAAAAAACATGTATCATCAACCTTCAACTCCAGGCAGAGATCAATTTAAAAATCCAGTGATTTCCTAATCTGTGTCAGACATTGTACAAGGGGTGCGCAATATGGCATAGAACCTACAGCATGGGAAGAAGCAGACACGAAGCAAATATGTATGTACATAAAAGCCAAAATGTCTATGGTGTGGTGCATGTGGGGAGAAATCTTACCGCGTCTCAAGGTTAAAGGAGAATGTCCTGCCTGATTAAATGGGTTAAGAAAGGACCAAAAGAGGAAAACAGCCACATGGAGCTGAGGAGGAGGTAGGTCATTCCAGAAAGAGGAAATATGCTGGCGCTTTGCCAGGAAAGTAGTGGATTGGGATGTACAAGATCCCCAAATGAGTCTGGAAAAGCAGGGAGAGCCAGCTGGGTTGGGGTTCCCAACAGTACAGAGTGACACTAACCCCAGAGCAATGCAAGACCTGGAAAGGTTCCAGACAGAGGTGACTGCAGCTGCAGAAGAAAACATGAGCTATTTTAGGATTTTCAATTATAATGGCAAGTTAGCGCAGGAATAGGTTACCAGCAGAGCTGGGGGAGCATTCTCTTGGAAGAAATTGAGTTGACTCTTAAGAACGATAAATAACTTCACATGGGAAAGTATGCAGGACAGAGCTGCAGGGTGCTGTAAAGTGGGTCAGGATGTGGGAGCCAGGCACAAAGCAAGTGCAGCAGACCTTAGTCCCTGGATCAGGCCCTTGGTAGCCACTGCGCTCCTCTTGTCATAGGCGGGAAGAACATTCTGGGAGCTAGCTGAGCATTTTTTGACTTCCTTTTACAGGTGATAGGTTGCTGGGTGATATGGCAGTTACCCTCTAGACTTGGTGACATCCTGCTGTGCACATACCCAGGTTTAGGTGATCCTGTGTCGCTTGTCTGGTTTCCTCCTGATGATATCAGTTCCAGGACCCCTGTCCTGGATGTGGCTGCGTTGACTACCTCTTGCACAATGCTGACACATAAGGAAAGAAATGGCCATAGAAGTCTTGTAAATAATAAATATAAACACCTCCCAAACAACTAAAGAGAGACATCTGCACCTGTATCAGTAGATTATTTTCCTAGAGTAACGAGTGTGTGTAATAGTTGAGTCATTTGTAACAAAGAGAATTGGGAGGGAAATGGTCTTCATTTTCAACAAATTCTCAAGGACATTTTTTTTCTCCCTCCTATATAGTCCCCTAAACTAGGCTAAAGTCTAGCTGGCATCTTTAATTTTATTGTATTTCATATTTTTCTATTTAAGAACAAATGTGGAATGACTGTGGGGTGCTTGGCCCCAAACAGAACATCTACACCACCGCCCTCCCAGCGAACATCATGAGAGGGCTGAAAGGCTGTGAGGGCCAGAGGTCAAGGTGGGGAGGGACTATGATGACACAGTGCCTTCTGGGTATGGCAGGGCCATTACGCTCATATACTCACAGTAGCCATGGCTGCCTGCACAAGAGCCGCATAGATTAAGCCCATGACCATTCCAGCATGGATGAGAAAGGGGCTCAGGAGACCCTGACACTGACTGAGAGTTATTGGCAGTTGATGTCCACTGAGGAAAAGAGGGTTTTCTTCAGAAATACGGTGCTGTGGGATGGTCTGTATGTCAAGTGTGTTGCTGATTGGTCAATAAATAAATCACTGATTGGCCATTGGCTAGGCAGGAAGTATAGGCGGGACAAGGAAAAGAATTCTGGGAAGTGGAAGGCGGAGAGGGAGACACTGCCAGCCGCCACCATGACAAGCCGCATGGGAAGATCCCGGTAAGCCACGAGCCATGTGGCAAGGTATAGATTAATGGAAATGGATTAATTTAAGATATAAGAACAGTTAGCAAGAAGCCTGCCACGGCCATACAGTTTGTAAGCAATATAAGCCTCTGTGTTTATTTGGTTGGGTCTGAGTGGCTGTGGGACTGGCGGGTGAAAGAGATTTGTCCTGACTGTGGGCCAGGCAGGAAAACTCTAGCTACAATACGGCCTCTCGTAGGTTGCCCATGCTCCAGTGGACGGCCCTATTCCTATCCCTGTGCCCTATGGACAGTGCTGACAGAACTCACCAGGTTATAAAGAATGAAAAGAAGATATGTTATTTCAAAGAGATATGGTTGGGTGGCATCTGGGATAAGTTGGAAGGGGAGGGTGGGAATGGATATGATCAATGCATTGCATACATGTATGAATTTTCCAAGAGTAAATAAATAAAATAAAAATTACAGAAAAAAAAAGAAAAGGGCTGGTGTAGATGTAACCAACCTTCTTATTAAATAAGAAACACAGAACCAGTGCAAAGAAGAAAGCCAAGAGGTCAGAGCTAAGAGCTAAAACCTTACCCTTCCTCCTGCAGTGGTCCTACCTCTCCGAACCAGAACTACCCCTGTGTTAAAGTCTTTATATAGAGTTCCTGTTCTGCCTTCTCATTGGTTGTAAACCCAACCACATGACCGCCTCGTCATGGCCTGTCTGTATAGGCCTCCAGTTTTCCCATGCTTGGTATTGAGATTAAAGGCATGTGTATCCAATAATAGCTGTATCCCTGAACACACAGAGACTTACCCAGCACTGCCTACCAAGTGCTGGGATTACAAGTGTACGCCACCACTGCCCTGCTTTCCTATGGCTTGCTAATAGCTCTGACCCCCAGGCAACTTTATTTATTAACATACGAATAACATTTTAATACAAATGAAATATCACCATAGGCTGGGGTGGGGAAGCTCGTAAAACCCATGGAAACAGGGATCAGTGGCAAAGTGTCTAAGAAAGGTCTCAATTGCACTCAATGATTAATAATTACGTCGATGGCTGTCTGAGTACAACATGCCATACTCACAGTACATTCAGCACTTCATTTCTATAAAAAGCATGAGCAGAAATGTTTATTGACCATATTCAACAGCAGTTGATAATCAGCATTAGATCAACAGAAATGGACAGTGAGACACAAATATTGACTGGTTGGAAGACAGGCGAGCCCACTGTGGAAGTCATTTTTCCCCTAACTATAACCAAACGCTAACGCAGCAGACTTGAGTGGTGAAGCGTTTGTGTTGGTGCACAGTTCAGAGGATAAAGCCCATCACATCTGTGGGAAAAACACGAAGGCAGGACCAGCCCTTCATGGCAGTGGGAGTTTGAGACCATTTACTCACATCTGACTGGATCAGGAAACAGAGCAACCAGGCCAGAATCAGAGCCAGCCCTGTCAACTCACAAGTTTTTGGAAGTTGCTTGCATATACTTCCTGTTTTTATTTTTTTTGTTAGCTAATACTATTTCCTTCTTGGGTCTCTGAGGGAGTTGAAGATTAGTTAGTTATAGTTGACGATTAATTAGGATAGAAAGTGAATTAGATACAATAGAATAGATAATGGAATTATTTTCTCTGAATTTTTCAAATACAAATGAACTAGACACTGTTTAGATATTTATTACTTGTATATATTGTATATAGTTATTGTACTTTTGTATATAGTTTTTCTTATGTTAGTTATAAGCTTTTTCTTTTTTCCTTTTTATTAAAATAGAAAAGGGGAAATATGGTGATATTTTATTTGTATTAAAATGTTATTTGTATGTTAATAAATAAAGTTGCCCGGGGGTCAGAGCTATTAGCAAGCCATAGGAAAGCAGGGCAGTGGTGGTGTATACTTGTAATCCCAGCACTTGGTATGCAGAGCTGGGTAAGTCTCTGTGTGTTCAGGGATACAGCCATTATTGGACACACATGCCTTTAATCTCAATACCAAGCAAGGAAAACCTGGAGGCCTATACAGACAGGCCGTGACGAGGCGGTCATGTGGTTGGGTTTACAACCAATGAGAAGGCAGAACAGGAACTCTATATAAAGACATTAACACAGGAGTAATGAGTTCGGAGAGGTAGGACCACTGCAGGAGGAAGGGTAAGGTTTTAGCTCTTAGCTCTGACCTCTTGGCTTTCTTCTTTGCATTGGTTCTGTGTCTTTTATTTAATAAGAAGATTGGTTGCATCTACAAATGGCGTCCAACGTGGTGGCAAGAATTTCCACCTAAAAACTGAGAAAAAAGATTCTAAAACGGAGCTAAAAACAGCTTCCTAATTGTCTCTCTCAAATGAGTGGCAGCTGCTGGTTTCAGCTACTGGTGGGTTCCTGGCGTGCGTGCTCAACCTGCAGTATGGCGGGAATCAGGCCTCTGCAAATGGCACATTAAGCTGCATGGTGGATTTGGCCTTTGCTAATACAAAACAAAAAAAGAGGTTTTTGGGCTATACGCTGCTTGGCTAAAAGCATAGACCCACGATAGCTCCCAGAGCTGGTAGTAAATGTAGCCATGTTGGGAAGCTAAAGTGGGTGGAGCCAGCAGCCACAGCTGCTGCAGTTTAAGGCAAGAGATTCACAATAAGACAGATTCAGATGTAATAGTTTACAATGTGTGTAAAATGTACGTAGGCTTGAAAGAGACAAAAAAGGTGATATATAGAGTTATAGAAACAAATACATAGTTTTAAAAAATAAAGTCATTAAAGAGACAGTAAAGGTAGTATAAAAAAATAAGCCACGTAAAAATGGATATTACACAGAGAATCTGGATTGTGTTGTCTTTGGGACTTTTAACTGCAGAAAAACATTTGATCATAAAAGATGTTGAGTTAAATCAAAATGTATATTTTAAAGGTACCTTGACTTCAAAATTTGGATATAAGGATATGTTACTTTGGAAAGGAGTCTCTGCTTTTGTTCCCACAGAAAGCCAAAGGCTATGGAATTGTTCAAGATTAAGATACATCAGGTTTGACCAGCCAAGACCCCCTGAAAGGTCTCCGATGACACCATGGCCCAGATGATCTAACATCCAGAATGGTTTGAAGGCATCTGGCTCAGACCATACAGCCTCATGGACTATTCCATAATTCTAAAATTTTCTTTGTTTCCCCATAAGATACAGCGCCCCCCTCCAGCAGGAAGTAGTAAGAGAAGCTACGCCCAAATTCCCAAATGATATGTAATTTTACTTTGTTAAGGTTAAAACATTCCTTTTTGAAAAAAAAAAAAAAAGAAGTGCTGTGGGATGTATGGCAAATGTGTTGCTATTAATCAATAAAACACTGATTGGCCGTTGGCTAGGCAGGAAGTATAGGCGGGGCAAGGAGGAGAATAAAGCTGGGAAGTGGAAGGCTGAGTCAGAGAGACACTGCCAGCCACCACGATGAGGAACAGCATGTGAAGATGCTGGTAAGCCACGAGCCATGTGGCAAGGTATAGATTTATGGAAGTGAATTAATTTAAACTGTAAGAACAGTTAGCAAGAAGCCTGCCACAGCCATACAGTTTGTAACCAATATAAGTCTCTGTGTTTACTTGGTCGGGTCTGAGTGGCTGTGGGACTGGCAGGTGAGAGAGATTTGCCCTGACTGTGGGCCAGGCAGGAAAACTCTAGCTACAACCAGCCCTTCATGGCAGTGGGAGTTTGAGACCATTTACTCACATCTGACTGGATCAGGAAACAGAGCAACCAGGCCAGAATCAGAGCCAGCCCATAACCCTCAAGTTTCATCCCTACTGCCCAACATCTGTGAGTGAGGCTTCATGCCCATACAACCTCCTGAAACAGTGCCTGAAAGAGCTGGGGACCAAGTAATCAATTATGTGAGCTTAGAAGAGATATTTCACGTTCAAACAATAACATCTGCTAATTTAAAGAACGGTACTTATGTACTTCTATGAGGTCATATATCTGGCTGAAGGAAAAATGGGCAATAATCCTCTAATAACTTACACTGAGTGATTTCTAAATTGACCAGGAACTCTATAATGCTCAAGTCCATCCTTGTAGGGACTAGTTAATAATTAATTTAAAGAGATTATCAAGGAAAAGTTTAATTAGTAGAGACACTATTTCATTTATAGAATACCTCAGTGAAGAATCCCTTTATTCACTCTGACCATAACCTGATACCCAGAGTAGGCTATAGAAATTACGCCCTTAATGTACAGAAGAAGATTATGTACATAATGGGAAAAAATGAAGATCAAAAGTTCTATATCTCAGGACTGGAGAGACGGCTTAGTAGTCAAGAGCACCCCATGTTCCAGGGGATCTGAGTGTGGTTCCCAGCACCCATGTAAGGCAGCTCACCGCTGAGAGGGTGGGGCCACTTGTTATTTCAGAGTAAATCTAGAGCTTAGATTTCATATCTCACCAGGAGGTCAACAGATACCAGAATGACAACATTCACAACTCCAAGCTCATGACACAGCTTGGGCATTCACCCAGGCATGACTCATTCATTCCACTTTTTCCCTTGAGTTTAATTATTTTCTAATGAGTATCTATGTCTCCACCACCCAGCCCAGTGAGAACGTGGTCAATAGCTTCACTTCTGTGGGTTCTTTCTTCCCATCCTCCTCCTCCTCCACTGAGACATTCTTCCACCTTGAATTTTCTCTTTCTCGTTTTCTTGCTTTAAAAACATCGACTTTTGCATACATAAAAAACTGATGAAATTTCATTCAAAACAGCAACAAATTGTTTATCCCTAAGCACTACTATTTTGACAAACGAAACTTATAAAAGATTGGCTGCAGGGCCAATGTTCTCCTGGAACTTCCTTTGTGGTTGTTGCTCAGTCTTTGTTCATCCTGCTATCTTTTAATTTTTCTTTAAATTTATTTTTATTTTTTAATTCTGTGTTTGTGTATATATGGGTGGAGGTATTTGTAGGTGCTCCCAGAGACCAGATTCCCCTCTGGAACTAGAGCTAGGCCGTTGTGAGCTGCCTGACGTGGTGCTGGGGAGGAAACTTGGTCCTCTGCAAGAGCAGTACATGTTCTTAACCCCTGACCATTTCTCCAGTCCCTCATTTGCTGTGGGATGGTCTGTATGTCAAGTGTGTTGCTGATTGGTCAATAAATAAATCACTGATTGGCCAGCGGCCAGGCAGGAAGTATAGGCGGGACAAGGAGGAGAATAAAGTTGGGAAGAGGAAGGCTGAGTGAGAGACACTGCCAGCCGCCACGATGACAAACAGCATGTGAAGATGCCGGTAAGCCACGAGCCACGTGGCAAGGTATAGATTTATAGAAATGGATTAATTTAAGCTGTAAGAACAGTTAGCAAGAAGCCTGCCATGGCCATACAGTTTGTAAGCAATATAAGTCTCTGTGTTTACTTGGTCGGGTCTGAGTGGCTGTGGGACTGGCAGGTGAGAGAAATTTGTCCTGACTGTGGGCCAGGCTGGAAAACTCTAGCTACACTCATTCATGTTATCGTTTATAATGACAATGCATCCAGTTTCTCTGCTATACCTCATTGCATGGTATGAATGTCCCAGGAGTTTGCCCCCTCAGTAGAAGGCTGAGTTATCTCGGGCTTTCTAGTCCCATGAAATATGCTGCTCTCCATATCACTGTGCATATCCACCAGTGCAGGTCTCTAGGAATGATTAGAAAAATGTAAATGAAGGTTCAGATAGACTATTGTTATCAAAATATTTACAAGGGAGCTGGAGAGAGATTCAGCAGTTGAGAGCACTTGCTGCTCCTGCAGAGGACCTGGGTTCGGATTCTAGCACCCACATCGGGCTTGCAAGCATCTGTAACTCCAGTTCCAAAAGGTCTGGCACTCTCTTCAGGCTCCAGTGGCCATGGCACTCGTGGGGTACACTTACAAACACACAGGCAAAGCACTCATGCAGGTAAAGAAACGGAAATAAAAATCTTTAAAAAGTATGTACAAGGTCAAAAACCAAAGCCTGTCAATGCCAGGGGTTAGAATGACGAGAACTAACACGATACTGGAAGTATCACAGCTGGGAGTTTAAGCACAAGCACCATTTAAAACAACTTGTCACTAGGCTGAGCACAGACATGCCCCATAACACATCACAATAAATGTAGAATGAATAACTGAATGAACCCAGCCTGTTAGCCAGGCCGCTTTCCGTCTCTTCTCATTTCTGTCTCACGAGTGTCTCATGGTGACTCTCTGCACTCATGCTTTCTGAGGACCAGCCCATTTTCCTCTTTCTGTCTCACGGCCTGCCATGAAATCAGCTGCAATCCCCAAAGGGCTGATCCATCTAATATGCAAGTCTTCTCTTGACATGGCATCTGCTTTAAGAACTAAATGAGCTGGCGAATGTAAAGTGCTCCTACCAGTGTCCAGCACAGAGTGAGAACTATGTTTTTATTGTTTCTCCCTAGGAGCTCTTTGAGGAAAATGTGACTCTCTGGCATAGAAATTAAGTGTTCTTGGTTCCTTTGCTAAATATATTTGTATACTTCCTTCCATGTCTTCCAATTTGTTTGGGGGCTTAAATATCTCGTTTCCCAATATGATTTTTAAAGGTTTATTTTTAGGGGGAGGAGGGAAGGTGAGAGGGAGAGGAGGGGCCAAAAGAAGGCATTGATTGGATCTCTTGAAGCAACAGTAACAACAGTGGGTGGTTGTTGTGAGCTGCCTGATGTGGGTGCTGGGAACTGAACTCGGGTCCTCTAGAAGAACAGCAAGCGGCCTCAACGGCTGAACCACCACGCTAGTCCCTACTGTACATTTTTCCGTAGCTTTTTACCTTGTGCTACCCCAATAGCGAAAGGTCAAGTGTAGTGAGTTCTGGTCCAGTCCAATCGCTCTTCCTTCAGATGAGTCCCATCTCCCTCTCTGCCCTGTAGGAGGGTACCAACAGTGCTGCTTGTGCATGGCTATCACAGCTGTGCAAGAGTTCTGACCTTCATGCAGTGGGGAGCCCTCCTGCGTTCCTTTAGTTAGTAAGCATCACAATCCCCCTTAGAGTTCCGGCTTCATTTACTGGCCAAGCCCACTGCCTTCTAATTATGTCTACAGCCTTCCCCTCCATCACACTGTCTCCTGGAGAGCCGCCAAGTCCTGTGGTGATAATGTACTCCCATAACCATGTATAGGAAGTCCTTTCCTGGGCCACAGTGTCAGGAGGCAGAGCCTGATGAACAACCATTCAGCTGAAGGAGTGCAGAGAAGAGATTAAGACCACCATTGCAGGAGTGGGTTCCTGGAAGAATGAGGGTGGACCCCTTTAAGTTTTCTCTCTCGGTTTGCCCTTCCGCCTCCTGATGGGGTTGACAATATCAGACACAGCAGGAAGGCCTCCACCGGATGTGAGCATCTCAGTCTTGCATTTGGCCTCCAGAATCACAAGGCATTCAATCTGGTCATCGGAAACTGCCCAGTGCATGCTATTCCGTTAGCAACACAAAACGCTCTAAGGCATCCGTCGGTGCTCAGAACAGCCCTGCTGATCTTATTCTTCTGCTCCTTGAACTATTCAGAAATATCTCTCCCACCTTTTATAGTTGCCCCAGTCACCAAAGATGGCTTCTTCCATTGGTTTTATTATTGATTCCTTATCTACCGATTTCAGAAAATTGCTAGAAACTTCCTTCGCTGGCCAGCATCAAACATGCATTAGGCCTTACTGCTTGGGGACTGACAGCACATGCTGCAGATTCAGGATTTTACCGGCCAATGCTTTCTCCAGTACTGCAAGGATGCATCGGAGCTGGGAGTAAAAATGGATGGTCACCACACTGATCACGTGCGCCATTGATTACAGGCTTTTTGTTTTATCTCCACCAGGCAGAGGTTGAAGAAACAAAGCAACTCCCAAGGCCTGGGGCAGGCTGGCCTCTTGGGAAGGATCTACTGTTCAGGGATTTCCTTGAAAGAGCTTAGAGGAAGGCTCTGGAACACCTCACAGTAGCACCGGAAAACCGTGTTGGCTCATTCGGGGACTCTGCACAGACAGAGTTAAGTGGGGGACAGAAAAGCTAGTGAGTAAGGAGAGCAGGTGCAGAATCTGACACCAGAGGTGGGAGCAGGGTCACGTGCTCGTCCCTGCAGGCCTTAGAACCATCGAATTACAGAACCGAGGGTGACCTTAGGATGTGTCGAATTTACCCAGCTCACTTTACAGAGAGGGAGACTCCCACAATAGAGGTGAGCGCCCTCCTCTAAGAGCCTATGTTGTCAGATAGAAAGTCCTTTCTGTGAGGACCGCTTTTCTTTTTAGATTATTTACATAAAGTCGAGGAGAGGCTAGAAAATAACACGAGAAGAGAAAAACTTGGAAGGAAGTAATGAAAGCGTTTGGCTTAAATCAGGTGGTTTACCATATCCCTTGAAAGTACCAGCGACATTGGGAGTTAAAGATAATGCTGAAATATGTATAGTACAATATTATCATATATAATAAAATTTGCCAGTGGTGAGTGTTATTTCCTCAGCCAAAATCCTTCCTTCCATTCTAGCTTTTTGCTTGCTTATTTATTTATATTTATGGAGGATCTCACTGTGTAGCCTTGGTTGGCATGGGATTCATTCTGTAGCCAATGCTGCTCGAACTCCTAGGCAATCTTCCTGTGAGTGCATACCAGTACACACAAGTGTTAGGATTGTAGGTGTGTATTGCTGTACCGAACATGTTGTACAATAGTTTTTACACCCCTCGGTGGAGTTTTTTTCACAAATACAAGGAATAATAGACATTTTTTTCTTTCTACTTTTCTCCATTCTCATTATGATTATGTGGGTGTGTGTCTGTATGTGGGTATGGGTGTGTGCACATGAACATGCCTGTACGTGAAGGGGTGTTCATGCTTGTGTGAGTGTGTGTGTGTGTGTGTGTGCGTGTGTGTGTGCAGGTGAGATGCAGACTGAGTGTCTTCTGCTCTGCTTCTGCTTTCCAAGTGCTAGAATTAAAGGTGTGTGTGCACCACCATGTCTGATCCAAAATCATATTTGAATAAAGTATAGCTCGCTCCAAAATCTTTCTAATATGATACATGACCTACCTTCTTCCCTAAATAATGATTCAGTTCCTTGAAATATTCTTAAGTTTTTGAAAGGAAGAATTGATATTCTGGATTATCACCTCATTTCTGAAGACCATTCAGACATGAACACACACACACATCACATTTCATCAAGACACACAAAGATACACACACATACAACCAGTTATTTTAGGTCGTTTTTTACTTGACCCTGGTCTTCCTGAATATTAGTTAAGTCATCTTATTTAGCCCCTACTTGATTAATGTGGTGATATTTTGTTTGTGCTCTAATAAATAAAAATATCTGGGGATGAGAGAACAGAGCCAGCCACTAGATTAGACATAGAGGCCAGACAGTGGTGGCACACACCTTTAACCCCAGCACTTGAGATCTCATGTCTTTGCTTGGGAAGGACACATGCCTTTAATCTCAGGAAGTAATGTGGCAGGACACAGAAAGGTATATAAGGCATGAGGAAACAGGAACTCGTGCTCTTAAGGCACGAGGACCAGGAATTAGATTCTTCTAAGCAGTTTAACTGAGACCCTCAGGGGTGAGGACTCAGAGGCTTTCAGTCTGAGGATTTGTGGAAACAGAATTGGATGAGGAGTTGGCGAGGTGAGGTTGGCTGTGGCTTGTTCTGCTTCTCTGGTCTTTCAGCTTTCACCCCAATATCTGGCACCTTTTTTTAAAATTAATAAAAACCTTTTTAAGATTCGTGTTACATCTGAATTCGTCTTACAGATTAACGTCATTTTCATTTTGTCTACTAATGATGGTAGAGATTAGAACTGTCATCAAGTCCATACCAAAGAGATACGGTTTGTGCTGGAACTTCCACTCCTCCTGCCCCTACACACCCTGCAATTCTCTCCTGACCTGGCTGTGCTTGGCTAGCACTCATGTCGATGACTTTTGCTATCTACCTTGCTGTGGCTGCCTGTAACTTCAGGGTCCAGGTACTTTCACAAGCCTTCAGAGAGCACTCAGACTGTGGATACTTCCATCTACTCTACCAATGGACTTGATTTTTGCCAACAATTTTAAGTATACCACACAATACATTCTCCTTACTAAACAAATACTAGATGATTTGTTATTATTCTGTGTGTGTGTGTGTGTGTGTGTGTGTGTGTGTGTGTGTGTTGTGTTGTGTGTTGTGTGTCCTGGTGAATTAATCACAGGATCAGGGGTGAGGGGTTATTTACAAGAACATGTGTAACTTACCAACGGCTACACCACTGAAGAAAACATCTCTCTTCCCCAGCAACCATTAATAGATAGTCATAGAGGGGTGGGGCCTCCTGAGCACCCACCTTGAAATTCTCCCTGGAGGATGGTCAGAGCTGTGAATGACCCTTGGTTCTGTACTTAGCAATCGGGTCGAGCCCAGCCCCACAGCAGTAAGAACGTCTCAGAACCTTTCCCCAGAGCTACACTAATGCCCTCCTCTCTCACAGTGCACTTGAGTCACAGCTATTGCCTTAGGGAAGTCTTATTTCTTCTGGGGAGAGGAAGGCCTGGCCAAAGTATTCACATTGCTTAACTTCTTAGTCAGATCTGAGGACAAAGGTCTGTGTTACAAAAGGGTAAGTGAAACTCAGTCTCGAGCCTGGTCGGGGCTGGAGCTTAGTTCACAGGGAGACTTTTTCAGTTTATATAATCAACACTTTCCATCTTTCCTTCATCGAATTGTTTGAAGCAAAAACCAGAGTTCCTGGCTGCCGAGGTTGATGCTAGGACTGTCTAGCTGGGGAAACAACTCTCCAGCCTTGATATGGCAACAGCTATTAATGCCATTTCCCAGCCCCATCTCCATTTCTCTAAGGGATACAACCCTGTGAACAACACAGAGTATACCTTCTCTGCAAGGACCAGTGCAATGTGAAAATAAATTCCTCCTTCATTCAAACTTACTAAAAATTCCAACGCTGCAGCAGCAGACCATTAAAGTAAGTGTGGCTGGACCCTGCTGAGTCCGTGATGCTGTCAACACACAGGCCCATGCCCAGCAATCTGGCCCTGGGTCCACTGTCTTCATCTGTTACATCATCAATTGCTAACGTCTACTTTCCTTGGAAGCCCCTGAGTCGCTCCTTCCTCCTGCTTGGTCTGTCTCAGATTTGTTCCTACCTGCGACTTCCACACCGAGTCCCAGCATGGAGAGAAGGCAGCAAGGTGAAGAGGCTTGTATGAGGGCAGTCTGGATGCCCCAGAGAACCAGAACCAAGAGGATGCAGGATAGGTGATGACTGATTGATTGGGTTTCTTTTTTAAAGATTTTAAAATTTTTATTTATGTGTATATCTGTGCACATGTCTGGGAGCCCACAGAGGCAAGAAGGGGACATCTGATCCCTTGGAGCTGGAGATACAGGTGTTTGTGAGTCACCTGATGCCAATGCTGGGAGCTGAGCACTGGTTCTCTGAGAGAGCAGTAAGTTTTCTTCACTGCTGACTCAGTCTCCAGCCCTGGGACTTCTTATAACTAATTGGCTCACAAAGGTATGGAGGCTGAGGAGCGTGGTGATCTGTAGGTCACCACGGCAAACCCAGAACAGCCAATAACTTCCAGTCCAAATCCTAATCCAAGAAGCAGGGAAGTTTAATGCATAGAAGTTCCATCCCACATCTTCCTCCAAAGGCAGAGCATCCATGTTCCAGCTCAAAGACAAGCAGAGAGAAACTATTCCCCTACCTCTACCATTTTCACAACACAGACATCCAATGGCTTGAATGAGGTCCGTTCCTGCTAGGGTGAGCAATCCACTTCCCTCTGTCTCCCAGTTCACAGGTAACTCAAGAGGCACTCCTGCAGACACAGCGTTAGCAACGCTTTATTAAATATCTGAGCACTCTGCAGGCCAATCAAGTTGGTACACACAACTAACCATGACAAATGTTCTTCTCTCTTTACTGTCCCCGTCTCTGGTGTCTTCGCGGCACTTTTCTCCGGCTGGCAGAAAGTGAGCTCAGTAAGGCAGCCGTGAGGCCCAGGAATGAAGTCCATCTTCACATACTGGCTTCCAGCCCGACCTTCCTATTGAGAAGTGGTCACCCACACCCACCCTCTAGGAGCCTTCCTCCTGTTCTCAGTGTACACCGGCTCCCTGGCATCAGGGTTCGGCTCCCCTGGCTTTCCCTGGCTGTAACCACTCAATGCGTCTAGCCCAGTGGACAAACCTCAGGTCTCCACTCCCAGCATGTGACTATTTCCATGGCAACTTTCTGAGAAAGGAGATTTCTGCAGTTGTTACTTTGCCCATTCGTGATTCTGTGCCGGGGCAGCAGGACTTCTTTTCAGTTTTCCTTCCTGCTGTGTTTTTGTAAAAAGCGTTTATTAGCTATATATGATAATGGACTCATTATGTTTTCATACACGAATATAATACATATTCTTCATATTCACCCGTCATTATCCTCTCCTGTCCCCCGCCCACTCCTGACCCCCTCCTTTTCCCTCACCTAGCCCCCCTCTTTCTTCATGCCCTCCCGCTATGTGTCTTACCCAGTAAGTTTAGTTAGGATTGTTACAGGCAACTTTGCAGGGGTGACAGGTTATTTATAGGAACACAGGAAACTTACCAGTGGTTACACAACTAAAGAAAATCCTCCCCCCCCCCTCCCAGCTACCATTAACTCCGTGTAGATTCTCAGGAAGGTCTGAGCTGGTCCCCTAACAGTTAACAGCCTATAAACCCTCAGGAAGGGATGGGGGAATGGGGAAGTCATGGATCTTAGCAGGGAAGGTGAGCTGAGCTCTCCCGTGGGGATCGTGGCTAGAATTGCTTAGGGAGGAGGAAAGAACGGGGTTTTGGTGTGGCCCCTCCCTTTGTAGTGACCCCTCTGAAGACTTCTGTCTGGGCCTCATCCTCCCTATTTGCAGAACAAGAGGTTGATATCTGCTCTGTGAGGGTGATATAAGGACCGGGGTAAATGTGCAAACAGAAGCTTATAATAGAATCTCAGAAGTTGGTTGCTCAGCACCCAGCCCCTTATTTTACAACCCAGTCCTTGCTGACTCATTCAGGAGAGCAGGAGAAGGGCAGAGTAGTACCTCAGGGAGAGAAAGGAAAGCCAGGTGTGTCTCGTCTTCAAACAAGAGCCCCGAGGCCGCCTTTCTCCAAATCACTCCCCTAATTGGCTCGCGCTGCTGTTACCGGCCTGGAGCAACCACTGCAGCTCACTGCCTCCACCATCTCCAACCCTCCTCTCTGCTTTCGGGGGGAGGAGGAGGGAGCATGTTAGCACTTGGTGCTCAAAAGCAGTGTGGGGGCCCATACTGGCACAGGCAGGGTCACAAAGCAGCTTTGACATATTTGGGGATAGAGCACCTGGGTACATGTCGCAAAGAGCTGTTATTCAAAATGAATTGTCCTTTCTCTACCCCGCTTAATTTTCTGTTTGCCTAAGGAACTCCATTCACAATTGGGTAGTAACTACATGCTTGGACCAGTCTTCCTCCCCAGACTGCCTATATTCATCCATTAAACACTCAATACTCAGAAGCAGATTGGGGCTGTTTTGGCTACCCAACTAACTATACAGAATACATAAATGGACTCCCTTTCCTTTACCAAACCCAAGACTGTGTCCAACCAAGCCCTCTCTCCAAACCCTGCGGTCTCCCTTGTTCAGTTCCTCCTGCTGCACGTGTGTGTGTGTGTGTGTGTGTGTGTGTGTGTGTGTGTGTGTGTGTGTATGTGTGTGTGTGTGTGTTTGATGTATGGCTCTTTCCTGAATTTCAACCCCAGGTTGACTGGGGCTTCTATGTAGGCACTTCTGCAACAAACATTGCCATTTTTTTTTTCTATAAAGGGCCAGATAATAAATGCTTTAGGCTTTCTAAGCCAGTTTGACCTCAAGTCCCCCATGGCAACTCCCAAAAGTTATCTTCTGAGCTCCACAAGTACACTGTGGCGCACACACACACACACACACACACACACACGAAAAAAAAAAAATCAGTCAATCAATCAATCAATCAATGCAATAAAGATGTAATGCTTAAATTTATTTCATAATCAGTCACCCACTATCTGAAATGCTGGTCAACCTCCATTTACCACCTGCTGGTTGTACTGATTCTTTCCCACGATGCCTTTCTTCCTCAAATGTCTTGTGATTTTTTTTTTTAAATTTTCATTTATAGTCAGCTCTAGTTCAAAGGAAGTCCTTACCCAGGAGTCTTTGGCGCTGAGTTAACAGTCATCCCTTCCTCACGACATCTGTTTGTTTCTAGACAGAGAGCACTCTGCATGCTGGGTCACATTGAAACCATGATCAGCTAGGTTTTTGTAACTCATGCTGAGAGCATGAGTGTGGTTGCAAGACCACCTAAAACCAGCCTCTGGTTAGAAACACTGACCTTCCCAAGCCATCAGAGCCTGGGCAGAAACAGGACAGCTTTCCTCTCCTTGCATGAGGAAAGGAAATAGAGAAATTCCTGGTGTAAACTCTCACTGAGGAATGTCCATTGGGATGTGAGGTGTTTGTAGATGGACCTCTGCTCTGACCCCCTACACTCTCCCCGATGTTGTCTCCTGTTGGCTGTGCCATGGTGCCTTGTTAGTAGCCCTGTGAGGGAAACCGACCAATCTTCCCTTCCCTGGTGGGTGGATGGATGTGCCGAGGGGAGCCTCCAGTTTAAACACCCACTCATCTCTCTCAGTCCACATTTCCTTATGTATTTGTTTCACCTCTTATTCCCTGACAGCATAATGATGCAATTTAAAATATATATATATATATATATATATATATATATATATATATATATATATAGAGAGAGAGAGAGAGAGATACACACACACACACACACACACACACACACACACACACACACACACACACACATATATATATATATATATATATATATATATATATATATATATATATATATATATATATATATATCATAGGGCTAGAGAGATGGCTCCATGATTAAGAGCTTGTGTTGCTCTTGCGGAGGACCAGGGTTTAGTTCCCAGCACCCACATAGTGGCTCAGAGCTGTCTGAACTCCAGTCTAGGGCTCTTACACCCTCTTCTGTCCTCTGTGAGTATTGCACACATGAGGTAAACAAACACATACACACAGGCATACATTTTAAAAATCAAAATAAACCTTTAAAACGTTTTATTCAGTATTTTTAGACATGTTAAAGGAGAAATGTTTTTAGGGTATCCAGTTCACTCCATCATCTCTGGTGTGAGTATATATTTTGCTGCTGTCAGCCAAAGTGTCCTATAGCCCAGGATGGACCTCAACTCATTTGTATAACTGAGATAGGCCTGATCTGTCTGCTCAGCCTTCTGAGTCTTGAGCCTACAGATATGTGCCCAACTCGTGTTTGGAAAGCTCCAATCTTCCCAAAATATGAAGTGGCCTTGACCAAGTCCCCTGGGGTGCACATCCTGCAGTATTTATTTGCTTGCATAAACTTCTTCTGCAGTGAATCAAGGATTCTCAGAGTGGCCAATGAAATGCAGCAGACATGATGGTTTGTCAGAGACTTGGGCACAAAGGAACATGTTTCCTGTTTGGTGTTTTGTATGTCACCTCAATGACAGCCAACTGCCATGTCATGGGGACATTCACCCACACAGTGACGCCCGATTTGAAGAACAGATGTGTAGCTAAAGTTTTCCTGTGTCCTGCCTGGCCCATGGTCAGGAAAAATCTCTGCAGCTGCTTGGACCCAAGTAAACACACAGAGGCTCATATTAATTAAAACTGCTCTGCCGTTAGCTCAGGCTAACTATTGACTAGTTCTTACACTTAAATTAACCCATAATTCTTATTTATGTTTAGCCACGTGTCTTGGTACCTTTTCCCAGTTCTGCCTTCAGGTCTTGCTTCCTCTGTGTCTGGCTGGCAACTCCTCACTCTTCCCAGAATTATCTTCTTTCTTTGTCCCACCTATACTTCCTGCCTGGCTACTGGCCATTCAGCACTTTATTTATTAACCAATCAGAGCAACACATTCACAGCATACAGAGTGATAGCCACAGCATGGATGACCACCACCAGAAGGCTCTTCACGCCAGGTAAACTATAAGAGGCACAGCCCTGGCCAATGTGTGTTTGCTGCTGTATGAGAGACCGGGAGCCAGACACACTCAGCTAAGGGGTACTGAGTTTCTGATCCTCAGACACCAAATGAGGTCATAACTTGTTGCTATTTAAAGCCGCTAAGGGGTCAGAAGGATGGACCGGTAGAACATGTTCCTCGTGTGCCTGACAATCTGACTATGCATGAGCTCTGAAACCCACATCAATGGGTAAAAATGAGAACTGACTCCACAGATCTGTCCTTTGATCTCCACACATGCACTGTGGGATGAATGTGCCTATCCACAATCATGAGTAAATAATAATTTAATTAGTTGATTAATTAGCGAGTAACTAAAGCTACTAATTTGGGGGATTCCCAGCTCCTTCTGCTCTCATATAATTGCAAACATTTTAGAAATGCTTTATGACAATAGAGCCAGAAATCCTCCATTAAATCTTGTGTCTACAATGTTCATGGGTCCTTATGTCAACTCACCACCCACATTGTCTTCTAGGACTTCAGAAATGCAAATCTTGAATACGTACACATGGAGTACAGGATAGGTGCCTCTAGCTGGTGGCTGTGGTGGTGGTGGTGGCTGTGGTGGTTGTTGTGGCTGTGGTGGTGGTGGTGGTGGTGGCTGTAGCAGTGGTGGTGGCTGTGGTGAAGGTCTGCAGAATCCCAGAAAGGCCTGTGATTAACAGGGAACAGGTGACTCTGGGGTCACTGAGGTGGAGCCTCACTCTACACCTTTGCTCACACTGGTCCTCCCTGGGTTTCTATGCCCTGCCTATTCTTTGCACAGCTCTCAAAGCTCACCTTTCCAGGGTACAAGCTTCTCTGCTTGTACCGGAGAGGAACAATTGTTCTCTCTTCCCTGTGAGTCCTCCTCACTCCTGCAGTGACCCAGGCAACACAGAGTATCCACACCAACTCCAAAACCAGATGAGAAACACTTGGGCATCTATGGAGCCCAAACCTGGTACCTCTCAGAGTACAGTACGAATCACAGATGCCTGTACATCTATGTGTGCTGAGCAACCTGGAAACAGGATGCTCCTAAGAGAAGCCCATGTTTAGGGATAGTCTTGAATAAGGTGGCTCAGGCTTCTAAGACTTGAGTTCCTCATTGGTGACCAGGAGTCACACCCACAGGAGGTAGTTACACTCACCATCATTGTTATAGTGTATCCACTTATCAAAGGGACTGTAGGAAAGACCCCTTCCCCAATCTGTGTCACCCCAAAGATTATACCCAGAAGCAGCTGTTGCAATAAACATAGGGATGTGCTAGAGAATCCCGAGACCTGTACTGACTACAACAGCAGGATTTTGCCACCCACAACCTGACCTGGAGTACACACCCATGTGTTCTGCGGTTAGAAACCCAGACGTGAGGCTGGTCCTACATCCCATCCTATGGTAAAGGCTATTTGCTGCCCTGGGTACTGACTGAACCTAGCTATGACCTTGCCTTAGGCACAGGTCTAGTCAGGAGTCATGCAGGTTGCACATTTTTCTTTCCCTGCTCAGCTCATAAGTTTTGTGAATGCTCTTGATGGTCACTGTTTCCTGGTTAACCCAGTTTTCAGTGTTTATTTAATATACCTGCTCTTTTTTTAATTTGAAAAAAATCTAGAGAGTGTTTCCACTTGTAAAAAAACAAACAAACAAAGACAAACACATTTCACAACTGGCAGTGAATGGCTAATGCGATAATTTGGTCCTTGGCTCAATATAGAAACCATGACTACTGATTTCTAACTTCCTTCTACATGTCCTGCATCCTCTTAGCAACCCTTAGCCAAGAGAAGGTCTTTATGTGTTCTCAGCCTGCCAGGCTACATCCATTGTCATCTATATATAAACCTGAAAACTACCTTTAGCCTGTAACTGACTTCCTCTCTCCCTCCTTCCTTCCTCCTTCCATCCTTTCTCTTCCCGCCCTTCCTCCCTCACTTCAAAGCACTAAAAATCACACTAAGCACACTCACACATGAGGCTCTCTACCAATGAGCCATGTAGCAGCCCTGGGCCCATATTACTAAACCTCTAATTGGAAGGGAGCTTCTTTAAAATTTTATAAATTCTTTATCGCTTCACGCAAGAAAATAACTACATTACAAAAACCCAACTTAGCATCATAAACATCTTCCCAAAGACATGTGGAAAATTCGAGCTTGTTCATGTGTCTCTACCAGGTGGTCCAGGGTTTGAAATAGCTGCAACCTCATATTTCCACAGGTCTAATAACCAGGGATCAGAATCGTCCTCTGCAGCCCTGGATACATGGTGTTCAAGTAACTTAGTTATCTCTTAAGTGCAGGTGAACAGCCTGCTTCTACTTCCCATTCTCCACACATCCTTTTTGTTGCTATTTTTTTCACCTCAGACCTCTGGGAAGGAGAGTTCATGAGAATGTCACCTTCCACTGAGCCCTGGAGAGGTTGACAAACTGATGAGAACTTAAATGATTTGCAGAGATCATAATGTTGCAAGTCCAGAGCCAAATTATCTTGGGGCATCTTTAGGACTCTACATACCCATTTATTGCCCTTCTGTGTAGCCTTAGGTAAATTCTGGGAAGGTACAAACACACTCTTAGTTTCCAACCTGCCAAAGAACTAAGAAATGCCATCAGATAGCTTCTGAGCCTAGAGCAAAGTTGCTCCTGCTTTGCTATGATCTACTGACCTGATGTCTCCACGATGTATTTGAAAAGTGTCTTGATTTATGATTTCTTTGTTCTGTTACCATAAAAACTTCACCACGTCTTACCATATTGGAACATGGAATGCAGGATAACCCAAATTTGTGTTGCTAGGCCATGGGGACTTATATTTGGCTCCAGAAGAAACTGCTTGTTGCCTGCTTTGAGGTGAGTGTAGCAGTAACGCCTGCGCTACCACCACCCGTTCACCATGTCTGAGTGAGGGGCTGTGGATCAAAAAAAAGAGACAAGAGACAGTGGGTCATTCCTCTCAGCAGAATGCTGAATGCCATTTATTGAAAGAGGGAGGAAACCTTAAATACAGGTTTACAGCACAGTGGGAGAACCCCTGAGGGCAGAAGTTCGCTACTGATGTTCCACATTCTTGCATCTAAGCTGTTAACACCCAATATGTGGGATACACAAACAAGGAACCTCCCTTAAGCATTCAGGAGGGTGGAAATGACCAGGGAATCAGCATAGGGAGGACATCTGGTCAAGGTCAGCAAGCAAGGCAACAGCTACCCAAAACAGGGGGCCAGGGCCCTATAGGTGAGAACCGTGCTTTTGCATTAACACCTCATCTTCTATGTCTGCAATATGCAAACACAGTGCTAGAAGCTTCTACAGCCCTGGCAGAGGACCCAGGAACTCTTCATTAAATACTGACGCTGAACACTAGGGATCCAGAGCCAGTGTGCGTGAGCCTTCCTGGTTCAGGGTGTTGCTCGTCTCAAAGGTATCCCTCTTTTTGTTTTCCTACTGACATATTATTATAAAAATATTCAAATGTACCATAACATTAAGAAGCATAGAGTGGTCAGGCGGTGGTGGCGCACACCTTTAATCCCAGCACTTGGGGCAGGAAAACTCTAGCTACAAATGGCGTCCAACATAGGGCAAGAGTTTCCACCTCAAAACTGAGGAAAAAGATTCTAAAACGGAGTTAAAAACAGTTCCTAATTGTCTCTCTCAAATGAGCGGCAGCTGCTGGTTTGAGCTACTGGTGGGTCCCTAGCATGTGTGCTTGACCTGCAGTATGGCGGGAATGAGGCCTTTGCAAGTGGCAGTGGCAGTTTGAGCTGCATGGTGGATTTAACCTTTGCTGGTGCAGAGCAAAAAAAAAAAAAAAAAAAAAAAAAAAAGAGGTTTCTGGGCTACACGCTGCTTAGATAAAAGCATAGACCCACGATAGCTCCCAGAGCTGGCAGTAAAGTACCACACCATGTTGGGAAGCTGAGGTGGGCGGAGCCAGCAGCCACAGCTGCTGCAGTTTAAAGCAACAGATTCACAATAAGACAGATTCAGATGTAATAGTTTACAATGTGTGTAAAAATGTACATAGGCTTGAAAGAGAGAGAAAAAGGAATATATACAGTTATATAAAGAAATAAATAGTTTTTTAAAATAAAGTCTTTAAAGAGACAGTAAAGGTAGTATAAAAAATAAGCCACGTAGAGATGAATATTACACAGAAAATCTGGATTGTGTTGTCTTTGGGATTCTTAACTGCAGAGAGATATTTGATTGTAAAGGAAGCTGAGTTAAACCAGTATGTATATTTTAAAGAAACTTTGACTTCAAAATTTGGATGTAAGGATATGTTGCTTTGGAAAAGAGTCTCTTTTGTTTCCACAGAAAGCAAGAGGCTATGGATTTGTTCCAGATTAAGATACATCATATTTGACCAGCCAAGACCCCCTGAAGGTCTCCGATGACACCATGGCCCAGATGATCCAACATCCAGAATGGTTTCAAGGCAACTGGCTCAGACGATACAGCCTCATGGACTACTCCATGATCTTAAAATTTTCTTTGTGTCCCCATAAGATACAGCGCCCCCCCTCCAGCAGGAAGTAGTAAGAGAAGCTACGCCCAAATTCCCAAATTATATGTAATTTTACTTTGTTAAGACTAAAACCTTCCTTTTTGAAAAAAAAGGGGGAGGAAGTGCTGTGGGATGTTCTGTATGGCAAATGTGTTGCTGATTAGTCAATAAATAAAACACTGATTGGCCATTGGCTAGGCAGGAAGTGTAGGCGGGACAAGGAGGAGAATAAAGCTGGGAAGTGGAAGGCTGAGTCAGAGACACTGCCAGCCGCCATGATGACAAACAGCATGTGAAGATGCCGGTAAGCCACGAGCCACGTGGCAAGGTATAGATTTATAGAAATGGATTAATTTAAGCTGTAAGAACAATTAGCAAGAAGCCTGCCATGGCCATACAGTTTGTAACCAATATAAGTCTCTGTGTTTACTTGGTTGGGTCTGAGGCTGTGGGACTGGCAGATGAGAGAGATTTGTCCTGACTGTGGGCCAGGCAGGAAAACTCTAGCTACACTTGGGAGGCAGAGCCAGGTGGATCTCTGTGAGTTCGAGGCCAGCTTGGGCTACCAAGTGAGTTCCAGGAAAGGCGCAAAGCTACACAGAGAAACCCTGTCTCGAAAAAAAAAAAAAAAAGAAGAAGAAGCATAGAGTGGGCATCTTAACTTCTGCACTCGGCTAAGAGCATTTTTACTGTGCTTACTTTAGTACATGTCTAAATAAATGATATTTTGATTCATTTCAGTGACGCTCAGTTTTGTTTCCTGATGCTGGGATAAAAGCAACTTAAAGCTGGGTATACACAGTGGCCTTTCTCTGTCCAAATTATCACACAGAGGCTTACATTAATTATAAATATTTGGCCGAAGGCTCAGGCTTATTACTAACTAGCTCTTACATTTAAATTGACCCATTTCTATTAATCTATGCATTGCCTCATGGCCTGTGGCTTACCAGTTCCTTGGCATCTTGCTCCTTGGGCAGCTGGCTTGTGTCTCCCCTGACTCTGCCTTTCTTCTCCCTGTATCTCCATTTGGCTTCCCTGCCCAGCCTTATTCTGTCTGGCTATAGGCCAAAACAGCTTTTATTGTCAACAAATGAGAGCAGCATACAGTCACAGTGTACAGAAGGGTCCTCCCACAACATTTCCCCCCTTTCTGTCTAATCAAAAAGGAAAATTTTAACCTTAACATAGTAAAATTACAAATAACAAAACAGTTATCAAGCAAGAATTACAGTTACAGTACCCTGTCTATTTGTATTTGACAAAATCAAAGAAAACATTCAATTGTCTATCCTATCTTGGTGTGTCTAAAGTTTTATATCTAATTTACCCTTTATCATAATTAAGGAAACTATAACTATAATTATGGAGTCTTCAACTCTATCAAAGACCCAAGAAGGAAATATTACCTGAGTAAGCAGGAAGTGCAAGACAGTGACTTCCAAAAAATGTAAGAAATGACAAAAACAGCTGACTGCCTGGACAGTTACCCAAGGTTTCTCTGCAATGTTGGGGCATCCAACTTTGGCTTACAGGCCTAGAATTTCTGACAGACCTTTTTCAAAAGCAAGAAAATTTGAAGGACTGTCCTACCCTGTCTTGGCAAAGTTGACAGTTGATTTTCTTTGTGTCCTGCTTGTCCAGATTGGACAGTGTACTTACTGTCAGCAGTTGAGGTAAGGGCAGTTTTTTGCCCAATAGGCCAGTTTTGCCAAGAAGAAACCAAACTCCATATGGAGATTCTTCGTTGCCCAGCATCCTCTCAGGAGTAAATCAGTGCTGCCAAAACCAGGCTTGTGTCACTTCAAAAGAATTCTAAGTTGTTAAAACATTTTAAATGCCATATTCTGTAGGTCTTTGAAGTGTTAGAAGATAACCTATGTATTTGGAATATATCTCTGCACAGATAGAAAACCTAACTAACATGACTATAGGTTTGACTATTATAGATGACTAACTATTAATCTGTATTTTTAATTATACATTACATTTTTAATTCAGCTGTATAAACACAATACCTTAAACAAGAGTAGAAATATACATATAGTATAGCAAAATTGACTTTAAGCTTGTATCAATAAACTAAAATCCATACCAATGTAAAATATTTTGAGATTAACAGTTGTTTTTTGGATTAAAGTAGATTCAATAATCTACTGTTTCCCCCACCATTTCTATATCATATACCCCTTTCTTCTTTAGAAAGAGATTGACTATTACCAATAACAATTTATTTAAATGAAAACAAACATTCATAAACAATATTTTGGGAATTGGGGCATAGTTCTCTAGCCTATTTCCTGCTGATACAATCTTCCTGAATCTTAGCTAAGGACATATTAGGTACAAAACTAAGATTCTTCAGGAAAGGACAACTATTGGAGTAATCTCTATAAAAATTTGCTTATTACCTATGGTTTGGACATCTAAGATATATTTCTTAGTTGATAATTGTTCTTATTGTATATAGTTTTTATTATGTTAGGATTAGAACCTTCCTTTTTATTTTAGACAAAAAGGGAGACAAGTTGTGAGAATTCAGTCTGATAGCCAATTGTATTGGAGTAGCTTGGCCCAATGGGTGTGGTCTTCTCTAGAGATATGTGATTGGATAAGAGCTAGGGAGAAGAGGCCCCCTCCCTTCTCTTGGACTGTGGAGGGCTTGCTGAAGCCACAGCTTGGTGACCTTCTCCAAACCTTCCTCATCTCCCTTGGAAACAAAGAGGTGGCAGCTGATTCGTTTCTGTATCATGAGTGCACTGTATTGAATAAACCTGACTTTATTCCAGACCTCCATTCCTGCTTTAGCCAAGTGGTGGTGGCACAGACCTTTAATCCCAGCACTTAGGAAGCAGAGGCAGGCGGATCTCTGTGAGTTCAAGCCCAGCCTGGTCGACAGAGTGAGTTCTAGGACAGCAGGTGACTCACTGAAACCCTGTCTCAAAACACTCCCCCTGCAAAAAAAAAAAAAATCAACTTAAGAGAAAAGGGGTGTGCCTGGCTCACAGTTCCAGGTTACAGTCATCACTGCAGAGCAGTCAAGGCAGCAGGAATTTGACAGAGGTAGTCACATCACACCCACAGTCAAGAAAAAAGAGTAATGAATTCATGCACGCTCACCAGTGCTCAGCTCACTCTCCTTTTCATTCAGTGAGGGCCCGGACTGTCATGCAGCACCACCCATAATCAGGATAGGTCTTCCCACCTTTACTAACTCAAGTAATACAACCCCTCACAGACTTGCCCATAGCTAACCTAAGCAGATGATCCAGCCCCAAGACTCACTTGCCTGGAGACTCTGTTGTGTCAAGTGCACAGTGAAAACTAACCATCGCTTTCCCAAACTCTGAGGCAAGCAAACCAATATTTACCACTTAATTTGTATTCACAGCGTATGATTTCTTTTTCCCATATGCGTTCATGTCTGAGTGTATGTCACATGGGTGCAGTGCCCAAAGAGGCCAGAAGAGGGTATTAGATCTCCTGGAACTGCAACTACAGACAGCTGTCAGCTACCCAAGAACCAAACTCAAGTCCTCTAGAAGAGCAGCAAGCATTCTTACCTACTGAGCCGTCTTTCCAGCGCACATAGCTTTCTTGGAAGGCATTTTTTCACATGGAATGAAATGCAGTGGTCTTGTACATCTCCTGTAAGGTTTACTGGACCACTGAGTCTCACCCTGGATTCCCTTTCAAAATAAAAGTTCCATGCTGTGCCAGGCTTCCTGAAGTCTACCTAGGCTTAGCATGAATTCATTTGGCAGTTTGCATTCTTCTTCATGAAGAGAAATCCATACAGGAGCTCTATAGGAAAAGGCAAGTGGGCAAACTTGAACATTGTTACTGCAATGATTTCTTAAGTTTACTTACTGGCTCTTAATTGTAGGAGATATTTTTAGATCCTGACACTATGGTGAAAATTAATTTTTCTACAAAATATCAACATGTTTGGTAGCACTTATACTGATTCTGTGTGAGAAACACTGAACTGATTTTACTTTTTATTATTTAGTGTATTTACTCTTTGCTGATTTCATACATATAAGTAATGTTGTTTTATGAAATCCCCATCCATTATCGTCTTTTTATCCCCATGCATCAAATCCCTCCTTGTCCTGAAGTTCCCTTTGTACTTCCCTATCTTTGGGGAGAGGCTGGGGAAGAGACCCACAACATTTAATTGGGGTCACCAACATGATCATAGGTAGGGTTTATTTATGTGAAGGAGAAAAATATACCAGTGGCCATACCAATGTGGACTATGACTCCTTCTCCCAATGGTTAGCTTCCCCTACAACATCAGGGAAGGGTGGGGTCTTGTACATACCCCCTACATCCGTGGTGAAATGCTGAGGGGCCCAGTCTTGTGCAGTAGCCACCACTGCTGTGAGTTCCTGAGAACAACAGCATGTCATAGGAACTGAATTACAGGTGACATATGAATGTCCAAAAAGCCAGGAGGTATGCGTCTCTGTCACTGTTTCCTAGGCAAAGGTGTGAAGGCTCAGAGTAGCTAACCAACTTGTTCAAGGTCAGTCAGCTCACAAATTGCACTGCAGAAACTCAAAACCAGTTTGATTTTCAAGCCCATTCGATAATCAACACCTCACCAATACTTACTGGGTATCAACTTAAATCCCTATCACGATTCTGGAGATGAAATACTCAATGGTACCCCAAACTCAGAAGGGCTTATAGTTCAGTACAAGAGACACATTAAATCAATAAATCAAGAATTATGGGATGCAAAACATGACTGACAAGGAAATCACACATGATGGTGTTATGCTGTTTGATTTCAATGGAAAAAAAAAAACTGTATTCACAAGAGTAGAATTGTGCTGGACTTGGTGGTGCAAGCCTTTCACCCCGGCACTCATGAGGCAGAGGCAGACAGAACTCTATGAGTTCAAGGCCAGCCTGGTGTACAGGGAGTTCCCAGCTAGCCAGGACTACATAGTGAGGCCTTGTCCAAAAAGAAAAGAGAAATTCTTCAAATGCTACAGTCCCAGTAAACAGATGAATAGCTGTAACAAAGGTCAGAGAAAGTAAACACTCAAGCAAGAAACCGGGGAGGGGCCGAGGACATCTTCAGAGGGAATCCCTGGTCACTGTGGTCATGGAAGCAGGTAGGCTAACAGCAGGTCTTTAGCTCTTCCTCCACTCCTGTAAATCCAATCCCCCAGTTTCATCCTTAGTTCTGCAGCAGATCACCTTCTCTCCCCACACCCATTGCTTTATCCAAGCCCCCAACTCCAGCAGGCTCTCCCTGGGCATCCGAAAGCCACTCCAGCGAGGGAAGCGGGTAGGCTGACTGCAGATCTTCACCTCTCTCTCCTTCCTTCCAAATCCACTCCCCGAGTCTCATTCCCAGCTCTGTAGTAGACTACCTGGTGCAGACTCTCCTCTCTAGCCCCATTCTCAGGGAACTAAGCAGATCCTGCTTTCCTCCTCAGGACCTCCTCAGCCCCACCCTGCCTTCTAGCCCATCCCCATTCCTAAGTGTGAGCTCCTAATACCTAGAAACATGTTTTGCCTGGAACTCCCAGTGGCCACACCTGTCAGGATCCCAGAAGAATTTCCTACCAGGCAACACACAGAGATCACACTCTCCCAGGAACCAGAGGGGACAACAGAAGCCAAGGAACAAGACAGCCACCCCACTGAACAAAGACAGCAGCTCCTGGAACTACAGTCTTCCCAAACCCAGATGCCTAGACACGAGCGCAAAAACACAATCAATAACAGCCGGGAAAATAGGTTCCCATGCAAGCCCAGAAGCTCTACCACAGCAGGCCCTGAGTATACTGCAACATATCTGAAGCTCAAGAAAAAGACCTTAAAATGGCCTTCATGAATCTGATAAAGGGTCCTTAAAGAGGAAATGAACAATCCCTAAAAGAACTCTATGAAAACACAAACCGTGAAAAAAAAAAAATGAATCAACCAGTTCCAGACCTGAAAATGGAAATAAGACCAATAAAGAAAACCCAAACTGAGAAAAATCTGGATATGAAAAATTTAGGAACTCAAACAGGAACCTCTGAGGCAAGACTCACCAATAGAATAGAATGGAAGAGAGAATCTCAGGCACTGAAGACACCGTGAAAGAAATGAATACCTCAGTCAAAAAAAAAAATGTTAAATCTAAAAAAAAAAAAAAAAAAAACTGGCACAAAGCATCCAGAAAATCTGAGTCGCTATGAAAAGACCAACTCTAACAATAATGGGAACAGAAGAAGGAGAAGAAACTCAGGTCAAAGGCACAGAAAATATTCTCAATAAAATCATAGAAGAAAATGTCCAAAGGAGGAGGTGCCTATCCAGATCCAAGAAGCTTACAGAACATCAAATAGACTGGACCAGAAAAGAAAGCCCCCTCAGCACATAATAATCAAAACAATAAACATTCAGAACAAAGACAGAATAGTAAAAGCTGCAAGAAAAAAAAGATCAAGTAACATATGAAGGCAGACGTATTGGAATTACACCTGACTTCTCAGTGGAGACTCTAAAGCCAGAAGAGCCTGGACAGATGTGCTTCAGACTCTAAGAGACCGCAGACGCCAGCCCAGACTACTACACCCAGCAAAATTTTCAATCATAATAGATGGAAATAAGACATTCCATAATAAAACCAAATGTAAGCAATATCTATCTACAAATCCAGCCTTCCAGGTGGTGCTAGAAGGTAAACTCCAACCTAAACAGATTAACCACGTTCAAGAAAACACAAGAAATAAATAATCCTGGACCAGCAAATCAAAACAGAGGAAAACACACACACACACACACACACACACACCAGCAAAATAAAAGGAATCAACAAACACTGCCCATTGATATCTCTCAACATCAATAGTCTCAATTACCCAATAAAAAGACGCAAACTATGCCTAGTGGTGGTGGTTCACGCCTTTAATCCCAGCACTCAGGAGGCAGAGGCAGGCAGATCTTTGTGAATTCAAGGCCAGCCTGGTCTACAGAGTAAGTTCCAGGACAGCCAGGGCTACACAAAGAAACCCTGTCTCAAAAAACAAAACAAAACAAAAAACAATAATAAAAGAAAACTAAACAGAGAAATGCTGGAACAGGCGTTATAAACCAAAATGACCTAACATATTTACAGAACATTTCACCATAACACAAAAGAATATACTTTCTTGGGGCTGGAGAGATGGCTCAGCAGTTAAGATCACTGACTACTCTTCCAGAGGACCCACGTTCAATTCCTAGCATTCACATGGCAGCTCAAAACTGTAACTCCTGTTCCAGGGGATCCAACACCCTCACGAAGACGTACATGCAGGCAAAACATCAATGTACATAAAATACAAATAAATAAGTTATTAAAACAAAACAAAACAAAAAGAATATACCTTTTTCTTAACACCTTATGAAACTTTCTCCAAAACTGACCACATACTCAGACACAAAATAACTTTCAACAGATACAAGAAAACTAAAATAACTCTGTGCATCCTGTCAGACCACCACAGATTAAAACTGGATATCAACAACAGCAAAAACAACAAAAAGCCTATAAAGTCACAGAAACTGAACAACTCACTATGGGATGGAAAATGGGTCCAGAAAGAAATGAAAGACTTTCTAGAATTGAATGAAATGAATACACAACATACTCAAACTTACAGGATACAATGAAGGCAATTCTAAGAGGCAAGTTAAAACAAAAAAACTGGAGTGATCTCATACTAGTAACTTAACAGAACACCCGAAAGCCCTAGAACAAAAAGAAGAAACCAGACCCAAGAGGAGTAGACAGCAAAAGCAACATACAAACAAAAAAACGTCCAAAGAATCAATGAAACAAAGAGCTGGTTCTTTGAGAAAATCAGTAAGATTGACAAACCCTTATGCAAATTAACTAAAAGGCAGAGACAATATCTAAATTAACAAAATTAGAAATGAAATGGGGGCTCTAGGGGTTGGAGAGATGACTCAGTGGTTAAGAGCATTGACTGCTCTTCCTGAGGACCTGGGTTCAATTCCCAGCACCCACATGGCAACTCATAACTGTCTGTAATTCCAAGATCTGGAATACATGCAAGCAAAACATCAATGCCCATAAAATAAAAATTATTAAAAAACAAGTAAAGAAGCTGGGCGGTGGTGGCACACGCCTTTAATCCCAGCATTTGGGAGGCAGAGGCAGGAAGATCTCTGTGAGTTCGAGGCCAGCCTGGGCTACAGAATGAGTTCCAGGAAAGGCTCCAAAGCTACAGAGAGAAAACCTATCTCGAAAAACAAAAACAAAAAAAAAAAAGAAAAAAAAAGAAAGAAAGAAAAGGGGGATATAACAACAGACACAGAAAAAAATCCAGAGAGTCATAGGGACACACCTTAAAAACCTATATTCCACCAAACTGGAAAATTTGAAAGAAATAGATTTCTCTATACATACCATTTATCAAAGGCATATCAAGATCAGGTAAGCAATTTAAACCAACCAAAACCCCTAGTGAAATAGAAGCAGTCATCTCTGAACCAAAAAAAAAAGCCCAGGTCCAGATGGTTTCAGTATAGACTTCTACCAGACGTTCAAAGGAGAGTTAATGCCAATACATCTCAAATTATTCCACTGTGAGACCAAAATGAGCCATCTTAGAAATAAGACCAAAATACTTTCACCCTAAAATTAAGGCCTAAGATTTCTCCTTTTGGGAATAGGCCATTAGTTACTGAAACCAGTCAGTTCAGATTCCAGAAACCAGGAAATGTAAAAGTACAGAGTCACAAGATAGTCACGAGGTAATGCCTGCTGGACTATGGAATGTCCGCTTCCTGGTTTCCAGGGTAACTGATCATAAAAATGCCCCCACCTGAGGGCAGCCAATGAGAAATGGTGGCGGGCAACCACTCCCTTAGAAGTAAGATTAAGCCATGATTTCTAGAAAGCCTCTAGAAGCAAGCCAATCAGAATTGTACCAGTACTAGCACCCCTAAATGATGTAACCTTGTGATTTTTCCCTTTAAAAGCTGAGCTTGCAGACAGGCGGGCACTTCCTCCAGCCTCCACTGCATTGCGTGTATTGGACGAAGTCCCTGCCTAGGCTTGTATTGCTTTTGGATATCCAGAATTAAACCTTGCTTTTGCATTCCGGCATGCTCGTCTTTGGTGGTCTCTCTGGGGGTCACAATCTGGGCACAACGCCACAAAATAGAAACAGAAGGAACATTGCTCAATTTGTTTAATGAGGTCACAGTTACCCTGATACCCAAACCACGTAAAGACTCAAAAAAGAAAAATTATACACCAATTTCCCTTGTGAATATAGATGCAAAAAAAATTCTCAATAAAATACTTTCAAATGGAATCCAAGAACACATCAAAAAGATCATTCACCATGATCAAGTAGGCTTCATCCCAGAGATTCAGAGATGATCCAATATATGTAAATGGATAAATGTAACCCACCATATAAACAATCTGAAAGATAAAAACCACATGATCATCTCATTAGATGCAGAAAAGGCCTTTGACAAAATCCAATACCCCTTCATGATAAAAGTCCTGGAGTGATTAGGAATACAAAGGACATACCTCAATATAATAAAGGCAGTTTATAGCAAGACGATGACCATTATCAACTTAAATGGAGAGAAACTCAAAGCTAAAATCAGGAACAAAGCAAGGCTGTCCACTTTCTTCATACCTGTTCAATATAGTCCTTAAAGTCTTAACGAAAGCAGTAAGGCAACTGAAAGAGATCAAGAGTACACAAATTGGAAACAAAGAAGTCTAAGTATCTTTATTGTAGCACTTATAAGTGACCCTAAAAATTGCTGAAGACAACACCTATACAACTCATTGACCATGGAGAAGTTGAGCTGGTGCCTACATAGAACCTTCACCCCTTCACACTGACTTCCTTGGTACAGGAAGGTACTCTGCACACTGCCAAAGGAGAAAGGAAAACACCAACCCAGCCACAAACCCTTTGATCTGCAGTGATGTTCTGCCTACAAAGTAAGCTAGAGCAATGGTGGCAAAAAGCTTGTGGGAGTCACCAACCAATGTCTGATTTGACTTAAGGCCCACATCATGAGATGGAACCCATACCTGACACTGCTTTGATGACCAAGAACCTGGGACTAGACAGCCCAGAGACCTAGGGTAAAACCAAATACTATTGTTTTTAAACAAACAAACAAAAAGTAGCAATGAAATGACTCCTAATGACATTCTGCTATACTTACTCATAGATCATTCTCAGTCATCATCAGAGAAACTTTCTCCTACAGAAGATGGAAACCAATACAGAGACCCAGTTATCATATGGAGAATGAGAGACCTTGGAACCCTCAGCTCTAAATGGGGTCTCTCCATCAAATCCCTTCCCTGAGGGCTCAAGGAACGCTGGGAAACAGGCAGGAAGAGTATAGGGATCAGAGGTGATGGAGGGAAACAAGAAACCAAGGTCCTCCAAATCAACAAGAGGGATGCTCACATGAACTCACAGAGACTGAGGCAGCATGCACAGGGCCTGCATGGATCTGCACAGATGGGACCCCAGAGCTGAAAGGAAAAGTGGACACATGCCCCCATCTCCAACCCAGAAGCAATTTCCAGTTGATAACAACTTTCAAATGAGAATTTAGTTCCTCCAAGGGAGTCTCACAGGGGAAACAAACTACTCTTGAGGGTAGGCCGCATGCCCAGAACCAGATGGCCGACAGAAAATGACCTGAATGGCATTTTTTGTCATCATTTGTCTGTGTTGGGGATTTCCTGCTTCATTTCGTTTTTTTAATTTTACCTTTATTTTTATTTTGTTTGCGTACTTTTTTTCTTCTCTCTTTTTACCCTGCAGGTTCTTTGCATGTATTTTATGGATTCTAGTTTAGTGTTTTTACAGGATTCCTGAGTATGGGGACAAGTGGGTCTCTGTTTCTTGTGCCTTCTCTTGGGCTCTTTTCCTTCGCTTTTTTGATTTGTCCTAGTCCAATGTGTTAGTTTTTGTTCTGTCTTATTATATTTTATTTTATTATTATCCCTTGGAAGCCTGTTTGTTTTCTAATGAGAGACAGAAAGAAGGTGGATCTGGATGAGAGGGGATGTGGGGAGAAACTAGAAGGGGTAGAGGGAAGGGAAACCATAATCAGGATGTATTTTGTGAGGGAAAAAAAAATCTATTTTCAATTAAAAGGAAAAAAAGAAGCTGGTCTCAGAACACAATATAAAACACAGCAGCAGATTTTCAAAGAAAACAAATGTAGGGAGAAAAAGGTCACCAAAATACATATATTAATATATACATATTAACATATATTAATTTTTTAGGCATTTTTCACACAAGGGCATGGCAGGACATGATGGTACTTCTACTTTGGAACAACCAACTATTTATATTCACATTCCTGGTTATGTAGACCTGCTTCCCTTTGCACAAACCACACATATCCCTGGGACTGATCTCCAGTGATTGAGATAAAATAAAATATTCCAAATGCAAAGCAGACCAAAGCTGTGGGGTCAGGTTCTGGAAGAGGAGCCGGCAGGAAATCCGATTGCGTTCAGCCCTTTGGTTTTGTGCCTCAGTGGACAATGACTTTAAAACCATTAAATTGGGACTGGCAAGAAGATGCTTGCCACCAAGGCTGTAAACTACCCAAGTTCAATTCCCGATATCCACATGGTGGAAGGAGAGAGTCCACTTCTAACCAGCTATCTGTCCTGTGGTCTCTGCATTTGCTCTGTGGCACGTGCCCCCAGGCACATACACAAAGAAACAATCAAACAAATCGATGTAATTGGAAAACTGTGAGTACGTCTGTGTTTGTAAAAGTATGGTATATTCGTTCGCCTGTGCAAATTCACACACCTGTGCACACGCACACTGGGAAGCTAGAGGAGGGCTTTGAGCATCCTCCTTTATCACTCTCTGCCGATTTCTCTGAGGCCGCATCTCGCCCTGAACCTGAGACTCAAGCTTTCCTGTCCAGGCTGGAAGCCAATAAGCCCCAGCAACCTTCCTGTCTCAGCCTCCCCTCAGAGCTGGTTTACACAAGTTCTAGGATTTGAACCCCAGTCTTCATGATTTCACAGCAACCACATTTAACCGCCGAGTCTTCTCTCTAATCCCCATATACGAGTTCTTTTTGAAACAAGAACTCGCCACATAACCCAGGCCTATCCTGGAATTGGTTACAGAACCCAAGTTAGCTTCCATCTTGGGAACCTCCTTCCTCAGCTCCCTGAATGGTGGGAATACAGGCATGGGTCACCACATCCAGCTAGGAGTTGTCACCCTTTGCTACCGTGAAGCAAGTTACTGCCCTTTCTCGCTGTTTCCTTGTCCGAAGTTGCGATAAGAACACGGCAATAAACACACAGCAGATCTGAGTGATTTGCTGATACTGCCTCCCCCAGCTGGGCCTGGATCATCAGCTATTAAGATAATCTTTTATTCCCCTGTTATATACACACATACTTTGTACACCCAAAAAGGCAATGCCAAAACAGTAAGATGAACCTGAGGCGATGGCTCAGAGGGGAAGAGCACTTGTTATGTAAACATGAGGATCTGAGTTCAAATCCCCACGTAAAAAGCCAGCCGTTGCCACATATGTCTGTAAACCCCAGCTTTGGGGGATAAAGACGGGTAGAGCCCAATAATGTGCTGGCCAGCCAGCCTAGATGAAATGGGGAGCTCCAGGCTCAGTGAGAGACCGGGTCTCAAGGCAATAATGTAAAGAACCATAGAGAAAGACACCTCTGGACTCCTTATGCCTGCACATAAGCTCTCTCACACACACACTCACATGTACAACCACTCCACACAAACTTTGAAACATTTTAATTAAAAATCTAAAAGCAAAAAGGCAATACTATTTTTAAAATTCTTTAAAAGACCTACATGTAATTTCTAGCTGGGGTAAGCATCCAGGACCAGAGGGATGGGAGACTGGGAATGTAAGTATGATCAGGATAGTTTAGGGTGCAGGGGTGGAGGTGGGGTGGGGGCCTGAGTTAGCCACAGAACAAAAGGCAGAGAACTAACGTTTTAGAAAGTCGGTGGAGGTCATTGGTCTGAGAAAAGGACATATCCTTGGCTTAGAAACTGGTAACATTTAGAGTTACATATTAGCTAAGAGACCTTGAACCCCGTTGCTAGACAAAGAGTCATAATATGCCCCCCACACACACTACTTGTGGCAAAGATTAATATAATTAAATGTGATGACATGTAAGGAATGACAGAGTGCCTCACGGAGGTCTAGCAAGTCTTGTCTCAGCTGGGCCTCAGTTTGAATTTACTGTATAACTAAGTTTTGTTGGTCAGCGTGGGTTTGGCTACATCCTGTGTATTATTGAGATGCAGAAGAAACGGAAAACAGATCAGTTCATCCCGGGTTGAAATCCACTTCTTTCAAGCTAGAGTCGGATCTTTTTTTTCTCTAGAATTCAGATGAAGAGTGTCTTTGTGCCTCAGAGAGGGAAGTCGCTGGTGTTTACCGAAGGCAAACTTCAACCGGGGAGTGAAAGGAAAGCTCAGATTAGCTGCGGGCGCTTCGGCTGTTTGTAGTAAAACCTTGAAAGCCTCCTTCCTGATTCTCTCTGGTTTTATCTGATTAACTGGACAGTCCACAAATTCCCCAAGCGCCTCACCCTTTGTGCAGTCAAGGACTTGCCCCTGAGCGCAAACTGGAAATGGGTTTGGGGTGTGTGTCACCTCAAGCTCAATTTAACAAACACTGACTTGTTGTAAGACCGGGACCGGTGGCTTTTGAAGTGAGTTTCTTCGCTTGGGAGGGCTCAGTCACTGACTGGAACCTTTCTAGACAGCAACAATCCATTCAGCTGAGGCCTGGTGTTTGCTTTCCTTGACTCAGCAGCTAGGAAGGGAGCATCCCTTGAACTTTTCAGAGTGAGATTTGGAATGACAATCAAGACCTCACTGCTCAGATAGGCCTCAGCAGGGGAGGGAGCAACTGCCCAGAATGATAATCTGTTGCCTGGAATCTCCCCTGCAGAAAGCGACAGGTCTGCCTATCCAGCCCTTAGTCTTCCAGCTTGGTCCCTCTCTTCAGAGTAGCAATCTTTGTCCCACCTCCACAGGGCTCCATCTCTTCTCATCAGCGAATTCTCATACGCCCCGGAGTTCAAACAAGGGGAGAGTCCCAGGTTCCCAGAAATGGGGCAGTAAAGATAAGAACATCTGGTAAGCCTCCATGTTCTTCGTGTAGCTCCTGCGAATGTTGGACGGACACATTTTATGATGGTTTTGTCGGGTTTGGGGAGATATTTTTGTCCGTGGGTGTGTCCAATGGAACTCAGCACTCTCGGGCCCCAACCCACGCCCATTTTGCCATTTTCCTGAGTACCTATGATGGGAGAGGCAGGCACCACACAGGACTTGATCTCATTTCAGTTCTCACAGCTCTGCCAGGTCAAGTCTGTCAACTTCTTTTTGAGGGGAGAAAAATATCAAAATTCAAACCTGGTCAAATAACGTAGATGAGATGCCATTATTAAATCAATAGAAGTGAGAACTTTATAGCTAGGCCCGCCTGTCCCTGTCCCCAAAGCCTATGACTTAACTCATTATTCTCTCCCCTCCCCCCCCTTCTCCCTCTCTCTTTCCCCCACCCCTGTTTGCACAAATGTGTGTAGTTAGGGTACAGCTGGAAAGCCATGTTTTGAAGGAGAACCCTGGGTATTAATGAACTCCCCCCGCCCCGCTGCCATGTTCATCTGACGGGCCTTCATGACATTCAGTGGCTCCTTCTCCAGTCATTCATTCACATTGGCATCTCAGTACTCCCTACTGAATGACTATTCCCTCTCTGTCGTCCTTTACTCTGGTTTTCATGGCTCTCCTCTGTCTTTATACTCCTCTGTCTAAGATGCCAATCTGAAGGATTCACCCTTCACTACCTTCTTGAATCCTTCATAGCCGTTACCATGTCCTGGACATTGCTTTGAATGCTTCTATGTGAGGTAAATATGTCGTACCGTATTCAGCTCCATTTTACCGTTGGGGAAACTAAAACATGAAGAATGATGTTCCTTGCCCAAGAACAGCCGCTCACTCACAGGTAAGAGAAGATTTGAGCCCTGTAAAGCCTTAGCATCTGGCCACTCAACCCTATACTGGATGCATAGACCAGGCTTTTAACTTGCCCCCTCTGAACGCTCTCCCTGCTCTGTGTTCAACCACTGGCAACTGCTTGGACACTTAGAATGCACTGTGCCCTTGAAGTTGGTGACTTCTTATGCCGTGCCTGTCCCCTCTGTCTAAATCAACCCATCGTGCCTACAATTGACTCAGATTTGTTCTCTGAGGCTGAATTCAAGGGTCACAGCTTCTAGGAGGTCTGCCTACGGCCACAGTTGCTTTCCGAAGCTGATGAGGACAGATGGGTCAATTTGCCCATCACCGCCTTTTAAGGCAAGCTCGGGACTCGTGAGTGGAAACTGGGTTTCAAACATCGTGTTTCTTCGGTAGCTGACATGTAGCAAGCGTTCAGGAAGTTTTTTTGTGGTTTTGTTTTTTAATGAAAAAAAGTGAAAGTAGTAAAGGACACATTGCAAGTTATACAGAAAACAAGACAGGAAGAGCTGTTGAGAAGCCTGGGAAAAGAAAAAGATGAGAATGGACTGAAACATCCAGTAACGTGGTTTGGCCCGAGAGAAAGTGGCAACGAGGAGAATTAAGTCAGTCTCCCAAAGCTGTAGCTAGAAATGGTGGATAAGGCTGGGATCAAGTTGTCTGTTACCAGGGCCCCTTCTATGCCTTTTGTATTTTAACAACTATGCGTTTGACTTGTAACATATGAAAACAAAGAGTGAACGCTAGTGATTTTGGGGAAGTTAGTGTTTAGAATGAGCATACAAAACAAGTGTCTATACAGCGAGATTAGTGAGTTCGGGGGTACCAACAAGAAGCAGCTAAAACAATGGACTGGCAGAGACTAGTTAGTAATTATATCGAGGAAGCACAACCAATCTGATTGGAATCACCCTCTAATCTACCCAAGAGGTAAGCTGTCAGGTCAGGTCAGTTTAGTGAAAATTTCCAGACTGGTGGAGTGGTTCCACTACCGCTGAGAACCTTCCTTCTGTTGGCCATGAATTGCTACACTTTGGGTCTTTGCCCTGAACACTTCTCCTTCCCGCGCCCTGGACTCATGGAAACCTAACTTTCTGCCTAATCAAGCCATTAGCCCTCCCACAAAGGAGGCTTGCATCCGCATTTCTGCGAGTTCACGGCTAAAGAAGGAAGATGTTGCCCACTCCCCAACTTGTTTTCTGACCACCTTTTTGTTATGTTCCACCCAGTAACCCAACCGTTTCTTCCTCTCTCTTTGTCCCTGCTCTGTGACAACTTGCAAGTCGCTTTTCACATCCTGAAGAGTCTAAGCACATCAAAATTGAACACGGCCATTTTTTTTCTTTCTTTTTTTTTTTTTCAAGACAGGGTTTCTCTGTGTAGCTTTGCGCCTTTCCTGGAACTCGCCTTGGAGACCAGGCTGGCCTCGAACTCACAGAGATCCGCCTGGCTCTGCCTCCCGAGTACTGGGATTAAAGGTGTGCGCCTGCGCCGCCGCCGCCGCCGCCGCCCGGCCGGCCATTTCTTTAATTTAAGAACTGAATCATTTCCTTTGTCCGTCGGGCCAAGTGCCCCTCCATGTAAAGGTGGTTTTCTGCTTTTGTTTTTTGAGTCCATACACACAGCCCTCCATTCATTTCCCTGTGTTTACTCTCCCTGACAACCTTCACATCTTCATCCACTACCTCTTCCCAAATAGCTCTCCGACCCACACCTCCTGCTCACACATCTCCCAGGCTACAGAATGATATCCTGCCAGCTCAAACTGCATCGAGAAATGAGCTCTCTGCCTCTCTCCCTTCTAAGGCTGACTATACTTAGGCACGCCTTTTTCTCAGCACTTGGAAAGTGTAGGCAGGAGGATCACAAGTTCAAAGTCATCCTCAACTACAAAGTGACTTCAAGGCCTGGAATACATGAGACTGTGTCTCAAAAGGGGTGGGGGATGGGGCAATGGGACTGATGCACCAAAGTCTGAGCTGTTGGTTAATCTCAATGGAAATTTAAAACACTGTGTTGCCGGGCGGTGGTGGTGGTGGCGCACGCCTTTAATCCCAGCACTCGGGAGGCAGAGCCAGGCGGATCTCTGTGAGTTCGAGGCAAGCCTGGTCTCCAAGGCGAGTTCCAGGACAGGCACAAAGCTACACAGAGAAACCCTGTCTTGGAAAACAACAACAATAACAAACAAAAAACAAAAACAAAAAACACTGTGTTTTCCAGCTATCTGTTAAATCAGATTACATTCCTTTTTACTTCTCTTTCACGGCCTACATCCTCACCCCCAATTTCTCTTCCTGTTGAAGTCTCTTCATCCTTCACAACCAAATCAAATGCCACCTTGTCCTGAAGGCTCCTGCCTTCCCGCAGTGAGAACGGACTGTTCAGTAAGGATAAGGGACTTTGCCGAATCAGCACCGGCTCCCACCTCACTAATCTCCGAGCATTTCTGTCTGCTTCCTGCTAGCTTGTAGTCTATTTAGTTGTGTGTACCTGTCTCCGTGGCTACACAGTTCAGTGATGGTGAATTGTCTATGTATGAGTCATCTGTGGGCCTCTCATAGTTCCAGGCCAAGTGCATCGAACACTGCTGTCATCTGGATGGAGCTCTAGAGACTGTTCTCTGTGTCTGGCTGACCTAAGCACAAGCTTTATATGGCGTCACCTTTGCTCTTGAAGACTGAAAAGTTTTCTGCACCCCGATAAGCCTCTCCGCCAACACAGCAATCCAAATCAGACCAAATCAGACCGAATCAGAAAAAGCCCCAGTTTAATGGGTAAAGCGTTCCTAGGTGATTCTCCAGCAACTCTGAGAGGAGACAGGAAAGAGAGATGAAAAACCATGTGTCTGTTTTCTAGGGTGCAGTTTAAATACCCTGTGGCGGTGGTCTTGAGCACCTCTGGAGAAGGAGCCATTGGCAGGACTTTCTGGGGTATAGGGTCTGGGCAGAGAGGTGGGACTTCCACCAGAACAAAGACAATGGTTCTTTAAGCACTCAGGCTTGCAAGATCCCTCCGTGTGTAAAGATGCTTGCTGCTCAAGCCTGACTGCCTGCATTTGAGCTTCTGAGCCCACAGTGAAAGGTGAACTCCCAAAAGTTGCCCTCTGACCTCCACGTGCAAGCTGTGGAACATGCACACATACACACAGGCACACACACACATATCACATGCACAATAATAATAAAAGTTAAGAACTAGTATCTATAATGAGACTTGAAACTCTTAGAATGTGGCAAGAATCATCTTCACCTTTTCAAAATTCTTTCCTTACTTTTCACATGCTTTACATATTCTCAAGTCTATAAATCAGATCATTTCCTTCAGCGTACATGCATGCGTACTCCACCTATAAACCAACTTTATGATCTGACCCAGGGGCAAATAACTCAGCTTTGAAGCTCTCAGGCTGAAGCAGCAATTGATTAATGAGGTTGAGTTAACTATTCACACATCTTTAGGAAGAATGAAATTCAGAAGTACCATGAGGTTGAGTTAACTATTCACATATCTGTCTTCCTAGAGAACAGGCCAGGGAATGCTCACCCAGTCCAGATGGGAAAAGTGACATTGAACCCAGGGGCATGGAAGGACGTAAACGAAAGGGATGTGATGGATTTGAAGACAATGATGACAGTGGGGAAAGATGGATGGGTGTGTTACGCTGTGGACTGGAAGATTCCCAAACACTTCCCGAAATACTTTGTGGTTGGAGAAATTAACCTACTGAACTTGCAATTTTTGAGACTCGTTCTCAAAACACCAATGTTATTTTGTTGTTGTTCTTATTTTAGGGCTAGAGAGATGGCTTAAAGATTAAGAGAACTGACTGCTCCTCCAGAAGATCCAGGTCTTAGTGTCCAGCACGTACACGGCAGCCTCAGTCAGCCATCTCTAACTCCGCTTCCACTTCCAGGGAATCTCTCTGTCTCTCTGTCCCTGTCTCTGTCTCTGTCTCTCCTCTCTCTCTCTCTCTCTCTCTCTCCCTCTCTCTCTCTCTCTCTCTCTCTCTCTCTCTCTCTCTCTCTCTCTCTCACACACACACACACACACACACACACACACACACACAAACTCACAAAGATCCAACTGTCTCTGCCTTCCAGTGTGCTACCGCACCCAGATCTATCTTTTTTATTATTATTTATTATTATTATTTGTGTATGGCTATTTGCTTGCATGTATGTCTGTGCACCATGTACATGCCCTGCCCTTAGAGGCTGGAAGAGCACATCTGATCCCCTAGGACTAGAGTTACATAGGGTTGTGAGCTTCTGTGTGAGGGCTAGGGATCGAACTCAGGTCCTCTGGAAAACTAGTCAGTGCTTTTAACCGCTGAGCTATTGCTCCAGTCCTCTACCTTTATTTTTTGAGACAGGTTCTCTCACTGACAGTAGAGCTCACTGATTCACTAAACTGGCTGATCAGAAAGCCCCAAGGATCCATCTGTTTCCTGCCTTCAACAGCTAGGGTTCCAGGCAGGCACTACCATCCCTAGGTGTTTTTTGTTGTTGTTGTTTTAATGTGGTTCTGGTTATCCAAATAAAAGGTCTCATGCTTGCAGAGCAAACGCTTTACCACTGAGCGGTCGCCCCAGCCCCCATCACCACATTTGAAACACCGAGCACAAGGCTGGCCTGCTCAGTCCTCGTTCTCACAAAAGAAATGGGATTACGCATAAAATTCTGTCTTTGGGAAGAAAGAAATTCAGAAGTACCATGCCCAAATGTTAATTTCTGGTAAGTAGACAGTAAATATTCAAGCGATTAAAACAGTGTCCAGTTCCTTTCCCTAAGCATAAATTGTACATTTCAAAAGAAAAATATACTTGATTTCATATTCACTAGACAACGACAAAACAGAATTAAGTTTTTGTACTGATCGAGTGATGCGATCTCTTTGCTTACTCCTCAAGCACATAGGGATCAGATACTCGGCTTCAGGGGATGGAGCACACAACAATAATTAAGAGAAACCATGTGAGTCTGGAGTAAACACAACTCCAAGCTCAAATCAGAATGAGAATTCTTATATTTTTGGTTGTGAGCCTAGCCTTTAACGGCTGAGCCATCTCTCGTGGGGGGGGGGGTGACTGGGGGAGGAAGGGACACACGACGACGACGACAATGACGGGACACACACACGACGGACACATGCACGGCTTTAATCTCAGCACTCGGGAGGCAGAAGCAGGCAGATCTCTGAGTTCGAGGCCAGGTACACAGGTACAGGTGAGATAGTCACAAGATTCTGGTAAATGCAAATGAAATCCAACAGAATCATAGGAGGCAATGTGTGTGTGTGTGTGTGTGTGTGTGTGTGTGTGTGTGTGTGTGTGTACAAGTGTGTATATGGGTATGTGCATGTATGTGTACATGTGTGCACATGTGTGTATCTGTGTGTATACTTCCATGTGAGTGCATATGAGTGTGTGCATACTTGACCCCCTGTGAGCATGCCTGTTGTTAGCAGAACTGGTTCTCCCATGGCTCTTTCTTTATCTTCCTTCTCTGAGTAGCCCTGGTTAGACCCACACTGACACGGGGAAGGGCATCCAGGGAGGCTAGAGCTGACAAGGGCTTAGAGAGGGAAGGGCGCGAACCACTGCAGTGCAGCTGGGCTGGAGATCTGGACATGCGCAGAGATTGCGCTGCCAGATGGCTGAGTAGGACCTGCCGCTGGGGTCCAGCTCCTGCTCTGCCTGAGAATGGGGCACCAACACCTGCCCGGAGCTTTGTTTGTTACCTAAAAAATACACCGGTGGAAGAAAGTGAGAGGAAGGCCTCTCACCTTCTCATTAACTTGCCTTCCTGGACTTGGCAGCACACAGTGTCTTTCCAAACCTTGCTCCTTGGCCTAGCAACAGAATTTCCCTTAGCGGCTCCACCCGAAGAAGCAGAGGGCAGGAGAAGGTTTGTGTAAGCCTGTGTGCAAACAGGTCAGGGAAGGGCTACAGAGAGGAGAGGGGTATTAGGAGGTGAACCAAAGAGACGCCAGGGTCAGCTACGGCCATTTGTCTACAAGGAACCGGGGCGAATGGAAGAACATTCTCTCTTGGCTTCAGGAGAGGCCACCCAGGCCAGGTAGGTTCTGGAGTTGAACCTCTGAAAACCCCAGCTTGCTTGGGCTAATACAACCTGGAAGTGTTACATAAAACCACAGCATAGAAACAAGGCTGGTGCTGATAGGAGACAGAGAGGGACTATTAAGTCCCCTAGAAAACTCCAGGATTCTCAAGCACAGGGGGGAAATGCAGCTTGGAGACTGAGGCTGGATGAAGCCTAGAAATTGCCAACTCCGTAGGGACTTTTCGCCCTTGGTCTGAACCTGCCCCAAACCAAGATACCTTATGCCTCGTGCCAGCCTAATCCTCCTGAAGTATGCTTTCATCTCACCCCTCCCTGGACCAGGTCACTCCCTGGCTCCACGGGGCCTCTTGCTTCAAGTCTGAACTTCGCTGCCCCATTCCAGGCCCCCATTATCCATTCAGCCCTACATTTCTCCACTGTCTACATGCCTCCCCTCCACACCCTGCCTGAATTATACTGCATCCTTACAGACTCTGCTCCTAGCTCTGCTACCCTTCCCCCTCTTCTATTCAGAAAATCATGTCTTCTCTCTGTCTATAAACTACCTACCTATCATAGTGTGAGTCTTTATTGATCTATATTGTTCTCTTATGCCTCCAAATACTAGTCTAACTACCAGTTAGCTACAGGTAACTACTGACCCTGACTAACTCTAAAGCAAACACTAACTCTGGTAGTAAAACACAGCTGTTGGATGCTAACCACTCGCTAGAGTAAACCTTAGGTAAGTAATTTTGTATGTTAACACATTTACTCTACCTAAGACCCCATAAGTTAAGCATTTTGATCACCCTTGTTTTTCATCTCTAAAAATAAGAAAGGGGATATGGTATTGGCCATGGTGGGAACTCTCAGATGTGGTGGCTGTTGAATATAAGAGGTCTTCAGAGACAGCATGAGAAAACACTTTCCTGTCCTCAGCTGGGGGGCTTTGGAGACTCCTCACGATCTTGCCGCCACATAAGTCTTTCCTGCACAGTGGCACAGTTCAGGAAAGGCAGAATGTTGGCCAAAGCCAAGAGCTTAGGAAAATCTGGGTTCACCGTCGTAACCACTCTGTGCCTTGTCAAGGTGTCTCACACAGTGCACATGCGAATTCCATCTTGATGAAGGCGTGTGTAAACACTCAGTTAATCTTTAATGCCCTCCACTAGAGAAGAACTCATAGTTCCTGGTGAGGAGTTGTTCTGCAGGTCTAGTGTGAACAATTTTAAGCCCACGCAAAAGCAGAAGGGCCTCATAAGCCCCCAGCTCACCCGTCACCCAGACTCTGCCAGAATCAGTGCACAGCACAGTTTGTTTCATCTGTTACCCACTCACACTCATACCCCACTCCCAAACCTGAGGTAGTGTGAACAAAACCCTAGCATCCACATCATCTCAAGATGTGGGTATCTGAAAAAGAAATGACAATTTTGCATAAATTTAACTTTTCCTTTAATGAAGAGTGGGGCCTAAGAAAGAACGGAACACCCGTTTCCCAGGACGGACAGGAAACAATTCTACCCTATTTAAATGGTTTCTCAACTTCTTCTTTGCCTAGTTCATTCTTTCCTTTTTCCTCCCCCCCCCCATGAGTATGTGTGTGGGGCATGTGTGCATGTGGTGTGACTGCGCATGTTTATCTGTGTGTGGGTGGCTACGACTGGATGCTAAGAGTGAATGTGTGTGGAGAAGACAGGTTGATGTTGGATATCTTCCTCTACTGTCTTTGCTGTCTTTACTGAAGCAGAGCCTCTAGCTAATCTGGAGCTTTCTGATGTGCTAGTTCAGCAAGCCACCTTGCCTCGGAGATCCCCTGCCTCTGCCCACTTAATATTAGTACTATACATGACCTGCCATGCTCACCTGGCACTTACACACTTCAGAGCTGAGGCTCTGAATTCCAGCCCTTCTGCTTGCTTTAGTAAATGATTTATGCATCAGCCACCTCTCCAGGCCCCAGTTTATTCTGGATCATTGATGTTGTATATGTTGCCCCAGACTTTGTGGCGTTAATGGTCTTGGGTTTGTCTTAGGAACTTTCTTTGAGTTGGGAATACCCGGTTAGCAAGATTCATGTTCTCCTCTTACTGCACACCACACTGGGCTCCATGTGGCTGCATATGCTTACCACCCTCCAGTCTTTCCTTCTTAGTGTCTGCCCTCCTTGCAAACCAATATCTTGTAACTTTCTAATTTCCTTTTCCTTAGCTCCTCCCTTAGCAAAAGTGAGCTGGGAGCACCTAGCAGATGAGTGGGGACTGAGGGGTGTCAGGAAGGCACCTCAGAGGTGTGATGAGTCTTAGAAGGGAAGAAAGAATTAGCCAATAAAGGAGGGGATAGAAGCAGTTGGTGGATGAAAGACATTTGGGGCAAAGGAAACATCCCTGACAAGAAGAGGTAGGAGAAATCCAGGGTTATTGGGGAACAGAAAAAAAATGTGCCATATGGCAGGCTTACTACGTTGGAGTGGATAGAGGAGCAAATAATGTAGCATTAATTCCAGAGCAGACTTGAGTCTCGCTACTGATTGGACTTTGGGAAGATGTGTGAAGTAGGGTTAATAGCAGAGAGAATTCCTCTGCTAAGAAACAGCTATAAGGCACTCCTCCGCCACCTGGATTCTCCAAGATGTTTTCATCTTAGACACCATCTCCTAACAGAATATATTCTCCCATGACCAGCATCACGTAGTGTCTCCTGCAAAGATTTGTCCTCGATGAAGACCTGACCTGGCATCTAAGAATACTGTCCATGGCATGCATGACTATTGAGTTTGCAAACACCCGCTTTCCCAGAAAACGTTTTCCAATCAGAAACTAGCCCAGACATTATTTTCACACATTTGCTTCCTTGGTACAACCACAGGAGAGGGTGCTGTGGATGTAAATAATTCCCTTTTATTGTAGTGGTTGTTTTTCTTAGGTTGACGATGATTTGCCGTGCACCTGTAGAAAGACGTTTAGAACGGTTCGCTTTCTAGTACAGGGCTGTTGAATCACGCGGCTGAGGCTTTTGAGGTGAGATCTGTAGAAATCAAAATGGAATCCGTCTGGCTAGGGTGACTGGACGCCTGCTGAGTCAGGGCAGGGCGGGTACTCAATGCCGCTGCTCTGGTCTGACGGCTGCCTGTGCTTAGCCATGGAAAACTCTTCACTCTGCCCTGGACCTGTTGCACCTGACCAGTTTCAGAATTCAAAGGCCGATGGTTAATGTTTTTAGTTCCAGGGGTCATGACTTTGAATTGCTATGAAGTGTGTTAATAGAAAGTTCTGAAGTGAGACATGTCATTAAATGACCTCTGATGTCCCTTCCTTTTATGTAATGCTCCAGTCTTCAGGTCACAGATTATCTGAAGCACTTAAGTTTATAGTAAATTTTTTTCTGGCCTAAAAATAAACCCCATTTTAACCCATAAGTCGTGGACTAGTTTAGATGGTGGAGGGAAGTGTTTGGCTGCTAGATTTAGTTTTACACTTGAAAAGATTTCAATTCCCAACCTTATCTGGGTTTATGAGGCTTAGTTTCAGAGCTCAAAGAGTCTTCTTCCAAGACAGAGCAATGCTCTCTCTCCAGTTCCCCCTCCATCCAGGCAATATTTAATGTCTACCCATCTATACCTCTGTTTGATCCAGGGGTTCACAGAACTGTATTTCTCCTTGTGGCCCATTATATTTTTAGACTTTAATTATGTTGTCTTCCTTGATGGCTGTTCTCCCAAATCTTACCTCACCTGGAAGCGCAGCTGTGCCCCTTACTCTGGGAATAGATCCCATCTTACAGAGGGAGAGCTGTTTGGGGGAGTACTTCTGGTCTCTAGTTCCTGTCTTTAACCCCATCTTAGAGTGTCTATTTCTGCAAAGAGACATCAAGACCACAGCAACGCTTATAAAGGAAAACATTTAATTGGGGTGTCTTACAGGTTCAGAGGTTTTGTCCACTATCATCATGGCGGAAACATTGCAGCATGTAGGCAGACATGGTGCAGGAGAAGGATAAAAACCCCATAGTGACAGACTGAGGGAGGGGATGTGGTGGTTTTTTAATAGGTATAGCCCCATAGACTCATGTGTTTGAATGCATAGCCCATAGGGAGTGGCATGATTAGGAGGCGTGGCCTTGTTGGAGTAGATGTGGCCTTGTTGAAGGAAGTATGTCACTGTGGGGGTGGGCTTTGAGGTCTCATATGTTCCAGCTATATCCAGTGTGGCACACAATCTTCTCCTGCCTGTGGATCAAGATGTAGAAATGTCAGCTCATTCTCAAAAATCTCAAAAATAGATATCTGTACTCCACTGTAGCTCTATCTATTCACAATAGTCTGTTCATGGAAACACCTAAGTGGTCCTCCACCAAATGAACAAAGTGTGTGTGTGTATGTGTATGTGTGTGTGTGTGTGTGTGTGTGTGTGTGTGCATGTGAAAATTATTTAGCCTTAAACATCAAGAATAAGTGTCTGTACTACATGACAACATAGAGGAACTCTAAAGACATTGTGCTAAGTGAAATAACTCTGTCATAGAAAGACAAATGCCACATTTGTCAGCTGTTATGAGATATCAAAACAAATAGTCAATTTGTAATAACAAAGTGTACAATGATAGTTCCTACCAGTAGCGCTAAGGACGTATGGGGAATTACTAATCAGTTTCAGCAACACAAGAAAAGTAAGTTCTACTATGTACTGTGGTGGTTAGCCTTAAATGTCAACTTGTCACACCCCAGAATCACCTGAGAAGACCACCTCAGTTGAGAAGTTACCCAGATCAGGCTGGCTTATGGTATATCTGTGAGAGACTATCTTGATAGTTAATTGATGTAGGAAGGCCCAGCCCACTGTGGGGGGCACCATTCTCTAGACAGGAGGTCCTAAACTATTTATGACAGGGGAAAAATAAAAGCAGTCAGCCAGCAAGCAGGCAGCATGTACACACTTGTTTCTCTCTGCCCTTTACTACGCATGTGATGTGTCTTGAGTTCCTACCTTAATTTCTTCTCAGTGACTGACTACAACCTGGAGCTGGAAGCCCTAACAACCCCCCTTCCATCCCTAAGTTGCCTTCAGGCAGGGTGTTCTGTCACAGCAACAGAAATGGAACCAGACCAGGTCTACTGAAAGATTTATAAGAGGGTAGGCTTGATACTGGGTTCTTACCTGTTGTGGGAGTTTTCCTGGGGAGATGTGAACAGGCATCTACTCAGCCCAGGTAGAGCACCAATGACAGACCAAAGAGACTAGTCTACCAAAGTCTGCCTTGACAAAAAAAAAAAGCCAATGAGTTTATTGAGATTATTGACAGAAATGTGGGTGAGGGGTTGCTTACAGGAACAGGGACAATTCAAAGGCAACTGCGTTACTCAGAAACCCATCCCAGTATGGGATGAGTCATGAAGGCTGTATCCCCAGCTCTCTGCATGTTTTGCAGACAACACAACAGGCTGGAGGTAACCTGTGTTGACAGCAGTCCTTACTCCTTATGTTCCCCCGGGGAAAAAGGGGTGTATTAGTTACTTTCCTGTCGCTGAGATAAAATACCGTGACAAAAGCTACTTATAATAAAGAATTTCTTTTGGCTTGTGGGTCCAGTAGGATGAGTCCATCAGCAAGTGACAGATGTGCTGTCAGGAGCAGGAAGCCAAGAGACTACACCTTCAACCACAATCACGAAGCAGAGAAAGCAAACGGGAAGGGGGTTGAGGTTATATATTCTCAAAGCCCTGCCCCAGTAACACACTTCCTCCAGCAGGCCCACAGCTCTAAAACCTCCCCAAACAGTACCCACAACTAGGGACCAAGTGTGCAATGCCTGAGTCTCTGGGGGACATTTCTCATCAAGTCAGCACAACGGTCTATTATAAATTAAACTTACCCTTATCCAGTGTAGTGGTGTGGATGAGTTGTCCTCCATGGTCTGGGCAGTTCAATACTTGGTCCCCAGTTGATGGCTATGTGAGGAAATTTAGGAGATGTGGCCTTGCAGGAGGACATATGTCACTGGGATATGGCTTTGGGATCTCAGAAAGACTTGTGCCATTTCAAGTTTTCTCTCTCTGCTTCCTGTTTATGGTTCAAGCCATGAGCTCACAGCTGCTGCCCCAGCCGCCATGTCTGCCTGCTGCCATGCTTCCCCACCATGATGGTGATGGCAATGGACTCATCCCTCTAGACCTGTAAGCCCAAAATAAACCCTTCCTTCTAAAAGTTGCGTTGGTTGTAGTGTTTTATAAAAGAAACGAATATTCCCAGCAATCCCGCTCCTGTATATTTATCAAACGAAATTTCAGGTCTACACAAAACTGTTCATAAATGGTCACAGCAGCTTTATTTATAATAGCTTCAACTAGAAATGATCCAAAAGCCCTTCAAGGTGAGGATGCATAAGCAAACGATGGTACATTAACATCAATGAGAAACGTGAGAAAAATCTGGTCTTAGAAGGTTACATGCTGTATAATCCCATTTCTAAACACTTATTGTGTGTGTGTAAATGGGCAAGCAAGTGTATTGCACAGGGGTGCACAAACATATGAGTGTACATGTATGCACATGTATGTGGAGACCAGAGGTCAACACTGAGTATTCTTCCTCGGGTGTTGCACAATCTTGCGTTTTGAGACAGAATCTCTCCCAGGCCTGGGTCCCTGGATTAGGGCTAAATGTTAGACAAAGTAGCTTGTCTGCAAGTCCCCAGGGCCCACTGTTTCTGCCTTACCAGGGCGAAGACTACAAGTGTGTGCCGCCACACCAACCTTTTTCACATGAGTTCTGGGAATCCAACTCAGGCTCTCATTCTTGCCTGGTGGCACATTTTCCTCAGTCCTCATGTGTGTGAGACTCCACAAATGACAAGTACAACAATGTAGGACAGTCACCACACCTATGAGTGGAAGGGAAGGGACGACTATGGGCAAGAGTGTCCTTCAGGAAATTTGGTGGTGCTGCCCCCTGATTCTAGTACAGGAATCAAGACATCTGAGAAAGTTTAATACACATCAGAAAAGCATGTGCAAAAATTAGTGGTGTTGAACCACATGACGTCTGTAGTTTGCTTGGAGTTACAACAAAGTCAATTTCCTGATTTTGATTATAGCTGAGGCTAATTTCCTTGGGGGAAACTGGATGAAAAGAAAATGTGAACTTTATAGTATCTTTAAACTTATATGTATTCATTTATTTCAAAAATTAGGAAAAAAATCCAATGACCCAGGTCAGACATGTTGACATGTATCACTGGGAAGGTTGAGTCAGGAATGTCATGAGTTCAAGGACAGCCTTGACTACATAGCAAGACACCCTCTGTGTCCAAAACAAAACACTTACTAAGTGGCCAACAAGTTGGGTCAGTGGATAAAGCCACTTGCTGTAGCTGAAAGTTTTCCTGTGTCCTGCCTGGTCTACAGCCACTCAGACCCAAATAAACAAACAGAGGCTTATATTAATTATGAACTGTATGGTGTAATGGTTTAGGCTTCTTGTTAGCTAGCTCTTATATCTTAAATTAACCCATTTCTATAAATCTATACTTTGCCACGTGGCTTGTGGCTTACCAGTACTTTACATCTTGCTTCTCCTGGTGGTGGCTAGCAGCATCTCCTCTATTCTGTCTTTTTCCTTCTTCTCTCTCTAGTTGGAATGTCCTGCTTAATCTTATTCTGCCTCACCATTGGCCAAACAGCTTTAATTATCAACCAATCATAGCAACATATATTTACAGCATACAGAATGACATTACCTAACAACTTGCTACCAAGCTTGACAATCTGTGTTTGATCCTTGGGACCCATATGATAGAAGGGAAGAACCAACTCTTACATGTTGTCCATGACCTCCACACACCTCCTGTGGCACATGCATTTGCATGCACACATAACAAATGTAATTTAAATTTTAAAAACTTATCAATAAGAAAGGGCTGGAGAAGTAGTTGAGTGGTTAAGAGTGCTTTCTGCCCTTATGGAGGATGCAGGCTCAGTTCCCAGCACCTGAAGGCAGGTCACAGTTCCAGAAGATCTCTTGAGATACCCTCTTCTATTCTCCACAGGCTCCTGCACATATACGGTGCACATAAACTCATGCAGGCACACATATATACATATACATTTTAAAAAAAGACTTTAAAAAATTAATAAGGAGATTTTTGGTTGAGTCCAGACAAAAGGTTCCAGGAGTCAAATCACTTTATTTGCCATTTTATGGCTTTGAGTCACTCGGTTCTACAGATGTCCTTCCTGGCTCCACCCATTACCAGCTATGTAATGCTGAAGAAGTCACAATTGATGTCTCATCTTCCTCATCAATGGAACAGAAATAGTACCTCTTGCATAAGCTTCAGATTAAGACTGAGCAATGAGCACTCCCAGAGCCTTCAAACTTTCTCAGAGAATGAGTTCCACAAAGGGTTCACACAGCCTGTCTGTTGTCTGCCAAGCTGCCACATGACCAGCCTCAGATCTCATGATGATAGTTAATGATAAGCCTGAAAATGGGGGAACAGCCAGAGCAGAAAAACTACAACACCCTTGCCTTATGTCATGTGGTCCACAACACACCAGCACTTCCCGTGTGGTCTACAGCACACCCGCACTTCCCATGTGGTCCACAACACACTAGCACTTCCCGTGTGGTCCACAGCATACCTGCACTTCCCATGTGGTTCACAGCTCACCCGCACTTCCCGTGTGGTCCACAGCATACCCGCACTTCCCATGTGGTCCACAACTCACCCGCACTTCACTTTAGATGGCCTCATGCTATTCATCACGGCCAAAGCTTTGAAGGGGATAAAATCACACCTGTCAGCTCTTGACTCCTGACATGATTTTCTTTGAAATAACTAAGAAGAAAGGCTTACACTAGAAAAATTTGTATCCCTTTTCCTTGCCTTTATATTTGGTTTCTGGCTCTTCTAATTCTATCCCCAAATGGGACCACTATATTTGGATATAATTGATCACTGTGCCCATATTTCTCACCATTTCTCATTATCATATCAATGTCTCCCTTAGCATCTCTTACTAAGGTGTGCACTTCTTGAAGCCAGGAGCTTGCACTCACTCACTTATTTAGTCTACAGAACCAGTGCATGTTCTATACACTGCCCTGGATGTCCAGCAGGGAGCAATGGACAGAGAGCTTCTCTATCCTTATCAGCAGCTACAACACTATCAGACTCTTCACATATCTAGCCCTTAGCTCAGTACCTGGGAGCTGTTCAGATGCCTCAGACGAATTGCTAAATGGTCTTATTAATAAAAAACCCAGAGCCGGATATTGAGGTGAAAACTGAAAGATCAGAGGAATAGGACAAGCCATAGCCAACTGTGGCTGGAGTTTCCTCTCTGGGTCCCACCATGCCCTGGCAGTCCAATAGACCACTTATAAAATAAACACACAGACGCTTATATTATTTACAAACTGTATGGCCGCAGCAGGCTTCTTGATATCTAGTTCTTCTGTCTTAAATTAACCCATTTCTATAAATCTATACCTTGCCATGTGGCTCGTGGCTTACCGGTATCTTCACATGCTGCTTGTCATGGCGGTGGCTGGCAGCATCTCTGACTCAGCCTTCCACTTCCCAGAATTCTTCTCCTCCTTGTCCCGCCTATACTTCCTCCTGCCTGGCTACTGGCCAATCACTGTTTTATTTGTTAACCAATCAGAGCAACACATTTGACATGCAGAACATCCCATAGCAGCCAACTTCACTTTACCAACTCCTCAGCCTCCAGAGAGAGCTACTTTCTATATACTCATGCCTATATACCATTCTGTGCCCTGCCATCTTACTTCCTCTCTCCTCCCAGCTTCATCACTTCCTTTTTCAGCCCAGCTCTGTCACTTCCTGTCTGTCTGTCCAGACCTCCAGACCTCTGTGGTTAACTAGCAGTGATTAAAGGCATGAGCCACCACACTCTGTTCCCAGTGTGGCCTTGAACTCACAGAGATCCGGATGCATTTCTGCCTCCCACATGCTAGGATTAAGGGCATGTCCTACCACTGCCTGACCTCTATGTTTAGTATAATGGCTGGTTTTGTCCTCTGATTCCCAGATAAGCTTTATTGGTGTGCACAAATAAAATATCGCCACAGCTGACTGACTGGAAGAATGAATCTGTGTTTCCATAGATGGGTATCCTATATTCAAACAAAGGGAATGAAAATGAGATGTGAAATCACTCTTCCACACTTTGGGAAATAACTGTCATGTGACCTTGGAAATGACCTTTCTGCCACTTCCCTGGGAGATTTCCCATTCAGCATCATGTTGTGGGTGAGGCAGGGGATGATAGAGGAAGACGATGCTAACACAGAACAGATACATCTCCAATGGAGGGTTGGAGGACTGCGTAAAATTCTAGCCATCTTTCATGTTTTTCCTCCTGCAGACATTAACTATGAGGGATTCCTGTTCTAAGAAATCAAGATGTTTGGGACAGAAAATAGCTACTGTGTCCTACTTTCCTAAATGCTGAGCTTAAACCTCTCCATTTGGACTTTTGCTTGTATTTGTTGGGGAGCAAGCCTCAGGGAGAGCCTGGAGAGGTAGGGGAAGGTGGCTACTCCTTGGGCAGATTCCCAAAATGTTAATCACAAAGCTATGACAAGCACTTCAAGTCTGGTTCATACAGCTCTAGCTATTATCTTAGGGTGCTTTGAATGAGGAATAACCCCTGTAGGCTCTGTGGTGGTTTGAATGAGCATGGCTCCTGTATGTTTGAATGCTTGGTCCCCACTTGGTGGAACTGTTTTTGGAAAGGATTAGGAAATGTGGCCCTGATGTAGGAGGTGTGTAACAGGGAGTGTTCAATAGCCCACCCCAGGTCCGGTCCCGTCCCACTCTCTGTCTCTCCATCTTTCAGGTAAGCTGTAGGCTCTCAGCCACTGCTCGGGCTATGCCTGCCTGCCGCCATGCTTCCCACCAAGATGATTATGGACTGACTCTCTGAAATTGTGAACAAGTCCCAATCAAATGCTTCCTGTTGGAAGTTGCCTTGGTGGTGGTGCCTCTTCACAGCAACAGAAGAGTAACCAGGATCCAGTGTTCGAGCACCTGGCCCCTCCGTAGCACTGTCTGGTGAGGTGGTGCAACCTTGCTGGAGGAAGCACATCGCTTTGAGAACTGATAGCCTCACGGTCACTTCCTCTGCGTCTTGACTGAGGCAGGAGATGTGATGCCTCAGCTTCCTGCTCCAGCTGCCCGTTGACACGCCTTCCCTGTCATTATGGACTCTCCCTCTGGAACGGGAAGCTCAAACTCTTTTTCCTGAGATTGCCTTTGGGTCATGGTATTTTGTCTCTGCAATAGGAAAGTAAAACATTCGTAGCCCAGTGCTGCAGTGTGGAAGCGAGCCCCAAAGGGTGTGTGTTAAATAAAATCTTTGTGTCGGTTGATTATTGGGAAGTAGGTGGAGCCTAGTGTGAGGAAGTCGGAAGCTGGGTCACCGGGGAAATGCTTTTCTAGGGGCTATTAATACTCTGGCCTTCCTTGTCTCTTTCTTTCTGGCTCACCACAAAGTAAACAGGGTTCCTCTGCCACACAGCCTCACGGTCTGTTGTGTGTCTTTTCCCGGGGAGACGCAAGCAAATATCTGTTTGCCTCTGATAGGACACTGATGATAGAATTAAGAAACGATTCTTCTCAAGTCTAGTTGAGTTTGTTGGGTTGCTTGTAGAAGTATGGGTGACTGAAAGGCAAGGGTGCCGCGGAGAAGCCCACCCGTGGAAGTTACATCCCTGGAGACCCCTGCGCTAATTCCAAATACCTGGGCTGGGAGGAGTCTTCTTTCACTAATTGTTACTGCTCATATAACCCCGCTGGAGGAGGTGTGGCGTGTGTGTGTGTGTGTGTGTGTGTGTGTGTGTGTGTGTGTGTTTTCAACGTTCAATGTCTTCTTTATTGCTTTTCTACTTTATTTTTTTAGCCAGTCTCTCATGGAACCTGGAGTGGGGAGGTCAACAACCCCCTGAGGTTCTGCTGCCCCTGCCCCCAAGCTCTGGGAGTATGGGGCATGCACCACCGTACCTGGCTTATTTTCTAAGGTGGGCTTGGGAGATTTGAACTCAGATCCTCACGCTTGTGCTGCAGGCACTTTACCATTGGTCTCCCCAGCCCCAACCAGTTACAAGTTCTGACCAGATGTGCTTGGTTCTGGACATTTCTTCAGGTCATCAGAATTTGTTTTCTTCCCTCTGGTGAAATTGGTGTAATTGTCCCCTATATTTATTCTGCCCCTTTCCTGGAGGCAAGGCATCATCTTGGGTTACCCGGTTTCATGAACAAAACAAAACAGAACAGCAGTGTCCACATTACCCCAAAGCTTGGGAAACACAGGTGCCCAGTGGCCCTTTCCCTAGAAAAACTGAGTTTGCATTTTAACAAGACCTCCAGGTGTCTGTCTCATTTGCACATTAGAAGGGCAGACAGGAGACCTCATGGAGTGCAGGGCAAACCAGCTTGCCTTAGCTGGTCTCATTCCCAGCGGCAGGAGTGGGAATTTTCTAAGGATAATTTTCCAAGTGTGGTCCAAAAGCCTGCAGGGCTTCATTTCGGACTTCACTACAAACCTTCCCCGTCAGATTGTGGGAATCGGCCTTTTTAAAGTGAGCAGGCTGCTCGCTCGCAGGTCACTGATTTACACGGAAGTTGGAGAACCACAAATGCCAGCCTTATACTTCCCTTTGAAAAGCAGCCTCGTCTAATTGAGTTTAGCCTACACCAGCCCAGAGGAAACTGAATTACTCTCTGAAGAAAAAGAAATGGTCTCTTCCTTAGTCCTTCAAATTTCTGAAGCGAGTCATTCTCCTGCCTGCGTGACAGTCATCTGTCTATCTGGCTAGACTTCCCAACAGTTGCTTCGATTCCCTATTCTTCTGGCCACCCTCCTACCTCCTCCGCCCTCACACTGACAGACTTCCAGTTCAACTCTCTGTATTCCTCAGAGGAAGGCAGCCCAAAGCAGAGAACCACCTTTCCCTGGTGTAAATGGTGTTCTCATGGGCTTTGATCAGAACTTTGCAGGGTTTAGTATTTTAGGTTGGTTTTTGTTTTGTTTCAGTTGCTTTGGTTTTCACAGCATCTCATGTGTCCCAGGCTGGTTTCCAACTTGCTATATACCCAGAGATTACTTTGAACTTCTTATCCTCCTGCCTTCACCTCTGGAGTGATGGGATTTGGAGACATGCATCATCACACCCGGTTTCCACAGTGCTGGTAATCAAACCTCGGGCTTCACGTACGCAAGGCAGGCACTCCACCAAATGAGCTATAATCCCGGTCCTTCTACGGCTCTTTTGAGACAGATTCCTACTGTGTAGCCCAGGCTGACCTTGAATTCCTCTCTCTCTGTCTCTCTGTCTCTGCCTGTCTCTGTGTGTGTGTGTGTGTGTGTGTGTGTGTGTGTGTGTGTGTGGTGTATCCCCTTCTGCACATATGAGCATGTGTGTGTGTGTGGAGGTTGGAGTTAGATGTTAGGTGCCTTCTGCAATTGTTCTACACCTTCTTTTTGGAGGCCAGGTGTCTTGCTTAACCTGGTACTTGCCAATTCACAATTTGGCTAGGCTGGCCAGCCAGGGAGCCCCAGGGAGCCTCCCGTTCCTGTCTGGCCAACACTGAGATAGTAGGTGTGTACCACGGAGCCTTGTTTTACTGTGCGAGGTATCCAAACTCGGGTTCTCATTCTTGCGTGGCACATGGTTTACCCCAGGCTTCCAGCTTGCGTCTCTGAGTGCTGGGTTACAGGTGTGTGCCCCCACACTTGGCTCTGTGTATTTTCATGAAGCAGCCAATGGTACTGGAAAAGCTACGCGCCATGTGATCACAGTATGATCCTTATGTTTAGCTCGAACCACTTATGTTAACTTGCGTTTGAACTCTACTCATGACCCAGACAAATTTCATCACCATGATTCTGCCCATGGTTTCGGCTGACAATGGATTTCCGGTTGCGGTGATATTGTGTTCCCCGAAATATTGTGCACACTAATAAACTTATCTGGGGTCAGAGACACAACAGCCACAGTATTAAACATAGAGGTTAGGCAGTGGTAGCACATGCCTTTAATCCTAGCATTCCAGAGGCAGAAATCCCTCTGGATCTCTGTGAGTTCAAGGCCACACTGGAAACAGCCAGGGATGGTGACTCACGCCTTTAATCCCAAGAAGTGAGCCTTTAATCCCAGGGAGTGATGGCAGATAGCAAAAAGGTATATAAGGCCTGAAGACCAGGAACTAGAAGCATTTTGGCCGGTTAAGCTTTCAGACTTTCGAGCAGCAGTTCAGCTGAGATTCATTCTGGATGAGGACTCAGAGGCATCCAGTCTGAGGAAACAGAATCAGCTGAGGAACTGGCAAGGTGAGGTAGGTGTGGCTTGTTCTGCTTCTCTGATCTTCCAGCATTCACCCCAATAACTGGCTCCCGGTTTGATTTTATTAATAAGACTCTTTAAGATTCATGCTACATCCGGTTACTGGTTTTAAGGAGGATGAACAGTCTTGGATTAGGGCCACTCCTTCTACCTCCCCCAAAACACACAACACATCCAAGCCTAATCTTTTTAACTTTTCAGTGAAGTCTTAAGCAAGTTCCTTGGTGTTATGCTTTGGATATTGAGTGTCTCCACAAAGGCTCATCTATGGAAGGTTTGGCTTCAACTGATGGTGACGTTAGATCATGACAGCCCTAACTTTATCAATGTATTAGGCCACTGACGAGTTCATGGCTGCATAGGCTATGAGGTAGTGGGTCCTAGCTAGAAGGTCACTGGACTTGTGTCACTGAAGAGTTAAAAGTCCCAAGACCCTTCCTGTATCTCTATCTGCTTCCTGGCCACCATGAGGTAAACAACTTTCTCTGTTAGATCTTCCAACCGTATGTCTCCTTTGCCATCAATCTGAAAACAACAGAACCGGCCGAAGATAAACCTAAGACTTCAGAAACCATGAGTTGAGGTAAATCTTACCTCCCTTAAAGCAATTTCCTCCCAGCAGGTACTCTGTTCTACTGTTAAGAAACTGCTTAATATACTCAGCTTTACAAGCCTACTTTCATCTGTAAAATGGGCATAATGACAGGTCTTTACAAGACAGATATAAAGATCCAATAAAGCAATATAAAGAGCACCTCATAAAATATAAAACTGTAAACTTGGGCTATTAATAAAAGCATCCCCTAGTTACTAATAGTCTATAAACTTAACCATACTAGTAATTAATGAATGGATTGTATTTCTCTGAGTCCTAAATCCTCTGAACAATGAAAACCTGACACAATTTGTTTCCTCCCCCACCATCGCTGACTCGTTGTTGTTGTTGTTGTTGTTGTGTGTGTGTGTGTATGTGACAGAGTTCTAGTCTTCTATCAACAAGAGGGAAGAGAAACCCATCGTGAGAACCAGGGAGTGCCAGGATTCTTCTAGAAAGCAGCCTCATGGAAATGGGTGAAACCAGAAGAATCCGTATTGCTGACATGGGTGTCGCAGTGTGCAGAGTACTCACTTCCACGTTCTTGCCAAAAGAGGAAGTTAAACTTGCTAATGTTTGGTCCTTGGAATTTTGCAGATGGGGGTGCCCTAAGCGAAGGGGAACCTGCAGTAAGCATGAGATATCCCACCAACACAAGACCCCAGCTGCCTCACTGCTGAGAAAGCCCTCTGGAGTTCGGCAGGGATACCGAGGCTTCGGCTGGAAGCGAGCGGATGTCTGCAGACCACCCCGCAGGTAATAAATTACCCAGAGGAAAGAAACACCTAAAGTTTAACTTGAAAGACTGGGAAAGGCTTGGTAGTTCTCACCAGGGCCTGGTGCTCTGAACCTCCAGGCACCTTCCGAAAAGGACGTCTGCTAATTTGCATGATGGACCTATTAGACATGATTTACCTATTAGAACATACCTCTTTTCCCAAGAGATGAACGGGGTTGGAACTGGACCACAGCGGCAAAGGAGGAAGCTAAGGAGGAAATACACTCAAACCACTCAAGTAACAAACACCTAATATTTATTAATAAATTAGTATACTTGAAGGCATTTTTCTGATATCAGTTCCTCACCGCCAAGCCCACCCACACAAAGGCAGTCAACGCCACCTTTGCGGTAGAGCCTGACAGCTGAGCGTTAGAGGGCAGGTTGATGAGTGAGAGCGTAGTTGCAGATTTATCAGACAAGAGTTCTTATAGCTGCAGCCAGTTTTAATTAAAGTGATAGACGATGAAAACCCAGCAAGGCCTTGAGGGCAAACTGGACCTATTGACTATGTGTATTAAAAAAGAAAAAAAAAAAATCTTCCAAAGCAAAGCTGGGCAAAAGCTGCCATTGGCTTGGTTGACTTTCCAAGGTGCAGCAGAGGTGTCCCTACAGGAGGAAGATCAAGTTCTTTGGTGGCCCAGGTGTCAAGCCACTGAAACAGCAAAGTCCTGATGACTTGAAGATTTCATTCTCCAGCCCAGAGCGTATTAGCGTTAAGAGGAGTACAAGTTACCAAGCAGTGTACGGTGTCCAGATGAAAACCATACAATCGGCGATAGATAGTGTGGTCAAGTTTCAGCCATGAATATGAACTTTACAACAAGACATGAAAAAGATAACTGGAAGTCTAATTGCATTACAGTAATCAACAGGATCTTAAATCCCCTCGGTCCTTAAGAACACTTGGAAAGGACGAACAGTAAGATAAAGAAGAAAAAAAAAACCAACCAAAAAAACCAAAAACAGAAAAAGTAGGTGCGGCTGTTAAAAGACGTATTTGATTATAGAAGCCACAAGATGCCATCATGATTTTAAGAAGTTAAGAGTCTCAGAACCCAGCATGTGGGAAAAGTCACACTGCATTTACGTTAAGTTTTTAAAGTGCACAGAACAGTTTTGAAAAGATGTAAGAAGGCAAAAATGGAGAATCTGTGGAACTTAAAAAAACTTTAGTGGTGGGCATTTTCCAACAGTTATACATCGAAAAGGCTTTATAAATTCCCTTTCAAGAAGAGAAAAACAAGAAAAGAAAAATTCCCAAACCCCAAACTCAAGCACCGGCCATATACTCTGTTAAACACATACATACGCGCACACACCAGAACACAAAAGTCAGAAACAAAATGTAACCAGCCCGCCAGAAGGTCCATTTCCAGAATGCAGTGCCTCTGTGTTCTACAACAGGTCGGGAAGATGGCTGTACACAGAGTCCAGGAGGGTCTGGCTGGCTTCTTGGCTTTTGACCCCAATGATCTCAAAGAGCCTGTCCAGTTTGTCCTCAGCCTGGGGGATCTCTTCAATCACCCGCAGCTCCTCGGGATTCAGGATGTGCAGCATGTCATCGAAGATGGGCTGCAGGTCACAGGGGTCCAGGCGGACCTGCCGCAACACCGTGTCCTTCTTTTCTGCAGGGGACAGGGGAAAGAGAACGCAACAGCTGAGGGACGATAGTAAGATGTGAGGAGCTGCCTGCGTTCTGAGCCTAGCAGGTTCCCGCCAATGTGAGCGAGTGACCTTCTGGGACATTTTAAACAACACAAGCCTCTTTATTGGCCTGGTGCATAAGGACAGCAAACAAGCTTTTCAGGGCTGTGGTGACCCAAGTCTGTGATCCTAGCACTTGGAACATCAAGGCAGGAAGAGGAGTTCAAGACCATCCTCCAGCCTGAGCTACGTGAGACCCTGTCTCATAAAACAAAAACACCAACAGGAAAAGGTCTGCTTAACAGAAATGAGACAAAGACCTGCTGGAATGGGTTCTTTTAAACAATTTATTCTTATTTTCAATCCCGTGTATGTTTATGTGTCTTTGTGTACAAATTTGCACATGAATGTAGGTACTATCTGACGCTAGAGGCATCAGATCCCTTAGAACTGGGGTTATAGTAGGCATTTGTAACCTGTTGATTCATCTTCTGGGAATAGAATACAGATCCTCGGTAAAATCAGTTTGCACTGTTTACCTCTGAGTGATCTCTTTAGTCTCCTTGAATGGATTCCCAATGTGGTGATAATGTGACATTTACCAAGTCTTTAACGGCTTCTAAATTCTTCTGAAACTCAGAAGGAAAGTGTTGACATGCTTGGGAGCAAAAGTCCCAAGCCAGTGTACTCTGTTTCTGTCTCTTTACAATTACATCGTGATACTTCAAAAAACAACAAAAAAGCTGGGTAGTGGTGGCGCATGCCTTTAATCCCAGCACTCAGGAGGCAGAGGCGGGCGGATCTCTGTGAGTTCAAGGCCAGCCTGGTCCACAGAGTGAGTTCCGGAACAGTCAGAGAGCTACACAGAGAAACTCTGTCTCAGAAGACAAAACAGCAAAATGACTTCTGACTTCCCAGATGGGTTATACTTTGAATCCTTAGACTTAGCAAGTGTGGTAAATCATGTTAAAAAACCAGCCATAGTGCGTTTTATCAGATGACCCCTGAATCACACACTGGATAGCGTGCTCAGGACAGAGGTAATGGGAATGTGTGAATGCTGGCTCTGGGACCGAGTTGTAAAGACTTTCTAGGTGTGTCCATGTTAACCAGAGGTGTGGCTTCCTTGAGGCCACTTTTATCTTGGAGGGCGTCCTGAACCTGCCATTTGATTGGCTCAGCTACAGCTGGGCTGTGGAAGTGGCCAGGGAGAAGGCCCCAGGCCCCATGGGTGCTGGTACCTTTGGTAATAAAGGAGCCGTTCCTGCTCAGTGCCGATGAACCACTGGACGTGGAGTCGCAGCGTAGAAGGGGCTCCGACTCGTCCACGAAGAAGCCCTTGTTTTTGTCTAGAGGGGAGGGCTCTACTGTCAGGAGAGTGGAATTCTCAAGCTTCACGTTAGGACTGGGAATGGGACTTGGGCTAAGTGGACTGGGACTCATGGGGAGAGCCAGTTTGTCCGTTTCCAACTGTGGAAAGAAAAAAAAATAATTTTATTATATATATCAAAATCATATAGGAATAAAAGTAACCCCCACTCCCTTAACAGTTAATATTTTTTGATTCTTCCATTTATATGTGTATTTTTTGATTTGTTCCATTGTTAGTAAACACATACACACTTTTAGACAGTGCCTTACTATGTAGACCAAACCGGCTTTGAACTCACAGATTCACCTGCCTCTACCTCCTGAGTGCTGGGAATGAAGGTGTGCGCCACCACACCATGCCCCAACTCATTCTTCAACCTCTTCAGAGTACATGTGAAGACACGTGTGGTGGTGACAGACCAAGTTTGGGTGTGAGGATAGCCTGGGCTAACAAGATTCTATCATTAAACAAACAAACAAAGCACACATGAGCAGATAGTGTAATACTAAAAATCAGGAGACTTGTAAGGTGATGTCATCCCAGCTACTCTGGAGATGGCAAGTTCAGTGCCAACCTGAGCAACGTGGCAAGACACTGCTCTAAAAAAATACAAACAAAAACTGAGGGGACATATGCATGTGCTATTTTAGTGACTTGTCTTATTGATGTGATGAAATACTCCGGAGAGCAACTGGAGGGAGAAAGCGTTTATCCCAGCTCACAGTTCAAGGCACAGTCCACCATGCCGAAGGAGTCAAGGCAGCGGCAGCTTCAGGGAGCAGGGAGCAATGAGGGCAGGAACTCCAGTGCAAGCCAGGAACCCAGCCTTGGGAATGGCCCTGCCTACAGTTAAGATGGGTCTTTCGACAGGGCATGGTGGTTCATGCCTAGCGATGTGGAAGGCTGAGGCAGAAGGGCACCTGTAAGTTTGGGGCTGGCCTGGTGGGTTGCAGGCTGCCCTTTGTGATCATGGTGCTGTCTCTTTTAAAAGGAAGGAAGAATGGAAGGAAGGGAGTAAGGGAGGAAGGGAGGGAGGGAGGAAGGAAGGAAGGAAAATGATGAGTCTTCTCACATCAGTCAACAGGGACATGTTCAGAGGCCCATTCCTGAGTGATTCTGGACCCTGTCAAGTTGACAACAGGAACTGCCACACTCACTAAAGCTGTTACCTCAGGGGCGTGGAGCTGGACACAGGTAAGAAAAAACTCAGTCTAAACATAAACACTAACAACCAGAAGGAGTCTTAGATCGTACCCAGACGTTTCCCGCCGCCAGGAGCTGAAGACAACGTAACCCTAACACCACGCCTCAGACTATGATTACAGATAAGGCCATTAAAGAAGTTACGAAGAAGAAGAGGTCGTGAGGGTGGGTCCTAATCCAGCACTGTGGCATCCTTCATAAAGACAGAGGACACAGGCCCACAGACGGGAGACCTGTGAAGCCACCAGCTGTCAGCGAAGGTGAGAGGCCCGCCCAAGAAGGTTCCAAAAATAGGGAGGAAACAAGCGTCTTTGTTGGAGGCACCCCATTTGTGGTGTTCTGTCACCCCAGCCGTGGCAATCCATCACAGGCCCCCAGACCTTAGCATGATAGACACCATGATGGAAGTCCCGTTCGGACACGGACCCCAGCACATAGGCTGCAACACCTGTCAAAACTAGAACAAAAACCTAATCCATCCAAGTACGTAGTTCGGGGAAAGTCCCTACACGAACTAACCTTGCCTTTTGGCTTCTGGAGTTCTGGTACTGGCTCACTGCTCTTGCCAACTGAGGTGTGTCAACCCAGCTGGGCTGAAAAGTTTACTCTGAGAAAGGCTTGAGGCTGCACTTGGGTCCCCAAACCCAGTCACTGGTAAGCTGATAAAGGCTTTCCATCGGCTTGAACCTGTCTCAGAGGGGTCTTCTCTGGTTGATGCTTCACAATAAAACTAGTGCTATATCCCAAACAGCTAAAAACTTCAGCCTGGGCCGGGCGGTGGTGGCACACACCTTTAATCCCAGCACTTGGGAGGCAGAGCCAGGCAGATCTCTTGTGAGTCTGAGGCCAGCCTGGTTGTTCTACAGAGTGAGATCCAGGACAGGCACCAAAACTACACATAGAAACCCTATCTCCAAAAACGAAAACAAAACAAAACAAAACAAAAAAGAAACAAACCAAAACCAAAACCAAACCAAACCAAACCAAACCAAATCAAACACCAAACTTCAGCCTGGAAATGTGAAATATCTTTATTTTTAAAGTGTGTGTGTGTGTGTGTGTGTGTGTGTGTGTGTGTGTGTGTGTGTGTGTGTGGTGGGGAGTGGATATGCACACTAGTGCAGGTGCCCACAGAGACCAGAAGGGGGCGTTGGATACCCCAGAGCTGGAGGAGCACATGAACTACCTACCCATTGTGCGTACTGAGAACCAAAATCAGGTCTTCTGCAAGAGGAGTGTGTGCTTGTAACAGCTGAGCCAGCTCTCTATCCCCTCCCTTTTCTTTCTAAAGACTTCTTTTTTTATTTATGTGTCTGTGTGTGTGCCATAGGTGTGTGCATGCTTAGGAAGGTTATAAGAAGGCATCAGAATCCCTGGAGATAGAGTTATAGATAGTTGTAAACCATTTGGCATAGGTATTGGGAACCAAATCGGAAGAGCGGCAAGCACTCTTAACCACTGAACCATCTCTCCAGCCTCAGGGAAGTGATTTCTGAAGGTCCGACAGGCAGGAAGCAGAACTGAAACCAGACCTCAGGTACTGTGGAATATTACTTTAACTAGGCAAAGATGTGTTACATTTGTTTATGTTGAGGGATAGTACTTTAACTACGCAGAGATGTGTTGCATTCGTTTATGCTGCATTTGTTTAATTATGTAAAGATGTGTTGCTGTTTCACCTTGCCTGCCTAAGGCACTTGCTTGGTCTAACAAAAAACTGAACAGCCAATAGCAAGGCAGAAGAGAGAGAAGCAGGGCTGGCAGGCAGAGAGAATAAGTGGGAGGAGGAATCTAGGCTCAAGGAATGAGAGAGAAGAGAGAACAAGAGAAAAAGAGGGAGACGCCCCAGGCCAGAAGCCAGGCAGCCTCCAGCCAGCCAGCCATGGAGGAAACAGGAAAGTAAGACATACAGAATGAAAGAAAGGTAAAAAGCCTCGAGGCAAAACGTCAAGAGAAACAAGATTAGAATAGGAGCTAAGGTAAGGCCAAGCATTCATAACTAATAACAAGTCTCTGTGTCATGACTTGGGAGCTGATTGGTGGTCCACAAGAAAGCCTGCTACACTCAGGCTTTCATTTCCAGAGACTCACAGCAGAGAAGGGGGGGGGTAGCCCTAAGGCTGCAGAGACCACGATGCCTGCTTTCCACAGTGGAGGCAGTTCCGACGGAGACAGGTACACGGTCCCACCACTCCCCCTGCTCTGTGAGGAATAGTTTCAGGGAGGCAAGAAACCGGGAACCTGGACGGATACTCCTAAGTATGGCAGTGAGGGATGACCAGGGCTTATGCCAGGAACATGCAGTGGGCATGGGAGTGGGGCTCACTTTATGGGTGAAGAGACCAAAGCCCAGAGAGGGCACACAGTCACCCCGAGAGATCCAGTGTTCAAGTCCATTTAACCTCCTCACTTTTAAGGAGTGCTTTAGAACTTCACCAGGTACTTATGGCATCCCCTAGTCCATTGATTTTATGTTTTTATTGACTTTCCTGGTATAATGGTTATTACTGATTGTCAAGTTGACAAGCTGTAGGATCACCTAGCAGATAAGCCTCTGGGAATGCCTCAGAGGGTGTTTGCAGATTGGGTTAACTGAGGTGGAAGGCCTCACCCTAAATGTAGGGACTATTCCACTGGCTGGGAGAAAAAGGACTGAGTGCGGCTGGAGATGGTCCAGCAGTTAAGAACACTTGCTGCTCTTGCAGAAGACCAGAGTGCAGTTCCTAGCACTCACCAATGCTTAAAACCGAAGCTCCAGAGGATCCAATGCCCTCTTCTGGTCTTCACAGGCACCCCCCATACATGTGGTATACACATATACACACACAACATAAATAAATATCTTTTAAAGGAAGAAGCGAGCTGAGTGCTAGCATTCATTTCTGTTTCCTGACTATAGAGACAGTGTAACCAGTGTAATCGAGTTCCTGATGCCATGCCTGGACTGCATCCCCCTGAACTATAAATTAATAGAAACCTTCTTAAATTGCTTCTTGTTAGGTATTTGTTCACAGCAAGGAGGAGAAGAAAAACAACAACAACAAAAACCCAACTAATATACTCAGAATGAGAATGGATGACTGTCCAGGAAGCAGATGGCCAGTCACACAGGACAGTGTTCGGAGATGACATACACTCTCCCAAAGCTGCTGCTGAACACCCTGAGAACTCTTATCCTTCTCTTAAGCCCTTCAAGTGAGATGCTGTCGATCTCTCCAGGCAAAACACCAACTCTGATTTCATAGGATTACATTAAAGACTTATGTAAGACATGAAGCAAACATGCCTGCCTCTTTTACAACTCTTAACGACCGAGACATTTTTTGCAAGTGATTGAAGATCTGCAAAGACCACCAATTCCTTCACAGCGCTGACATTCTAACAGGATGTTCCCGTAAAGCACCGCCCACAGCTGGCTGTGCTTCCAGAGCTGGTTGACATGCATCCCCGGAGCGCCCCTTCTGATCCCCAGATAAGAGTTATGCATATGCTTTGAGTTTTAATTCAACAGGCCCTGGCATAGGGTGCTGTTCCCTGAAAATGCACGCAGTCATGCCAACATCCCCTTTGTGCCCCCAACTGACAAAGAGCACTTGTCTACATTCTGATTCTCAGGGACATTACACTGGTTGACATGGCCCATCAATATAGCACACTGTTCTTGTTTTAAAAAAGAAAGAAAGAAAAGAAAGAAAGCACCTCCCACCCACAAACGAGTGCCAACAGAGAAATCCACCCACCTATTTCCTGCACCCATTTCAAACTTCCAATCTTTATTTTCCCAACAACTTCGCTAGAAGTTGGAAAGTAAGCACCAGATTGATGCTACTGTAATTAACAAGAGCCAGGTGAATACGGAGGTGCCCCAGTGAATGCTTCTGCATCATCACATTGGAGCCACGAACCACGTGACAAGCATCCTTCTAAAAATCTCCTCTCCGGCTTTGGGTGGCTAGTTGCATTTGGAATCGAGCTGGAAGTTATTTGCAGTTTTCCTGTAGGCTCATAGAAACGTCTCTCCTCCTCTTACACAGTATTAACAACAGCTCCCAAAGCTGATTTGCAACCATGTATTAGCTATTGCGTTTCCTGGCACATCTCTAACCAAGAAACTGGATCATCAGGCTCTGTGGGATGAAACAGTTACTCTATTAATTATGAAAGTTCGTGATTTGGTGTTTTGAGTTTATAGCAAGGAAGAACATCAATATTAATATGGTAATATTATTTAAAGAGAAGGTAAGTACCTTGTCTTTTTTTTTTTTTTAAGACACAATTTCATATATCCCTGCTTCTAACTCACTATGCAGCTGAGGATGACCTTGAACTCCTGATCCTCTTGCTTCTACAGTCTGGATTATGCAGTGATGAGGAATCAAACCTAGGGCTTTGTGCATGTTAGACAAGGGCTCTGACAACTGAGCCATATTCCCAGCTAGAGAAGGCCACCAAAACAAGAAAGCCAGATTTCCTCAGAAGAGTCTCATGGTCTTTAAAAACCTATGCAAAAGCTTTGTGAAAAATAATCACAAAATAGAGTAACTTCATTTATTCTCTAAGCATCTCCAGGCTCTCCAAGTTCTCTGTGGGGGCATATTAATTTTATAATAGAAAAAACAAGGCGTGTTATTTTTAAAAGCATCCCTACCGATAAGTATATTTTCCTTCTGCTAATTTGAAGCTATTGTGGCTGTGGCAACTTGTATTTATATTGGGTTGAAAAACAGGGGTGCTGGCAGAGATTCACCACAGCTCAGTCGCTCTGTACTTCCGTGAAGTGTCCATGGACTCAAACACCCCCATCTGACAGAAGAGAAGAGCGTTCTGCAACTGAGAAGAAAGGACTCTGGCAACCTTGGCCAGAAAGGAAATGTGTCCACCAGATACTTGTTGCTCTGCCAGAAAAACTAGAAAACCATGGTTCCTTTTGCTTTAAAGCTGTCAGATGAGATAACTGGGAGACAATCTGACAAAGAAGAGGGGACAGAGAGACAGATGGGAAGGGGAGGGACAGGGCAAAGGGCAGCAGGGCCAGAGAACAGGGCTATTGAGTGCACTTCCAGAACGTGGTATTTTGCTTGGCCCAAGGAGCCGTTGGTGTTCCCCCTGATTAGTCCCCACACAGGTACACTTAGTGCTTCCAGATGCTTATTAAAGCTGGAAGGGAGGGTAGATAAACAGCCACCCTTACCTTCCAGCTGAGTCAGCCCTATCACCCCACGGCTGTTGTGACTTCCTCTCAGAACATCAGGAACATGGACGACAAAGAGTCATCTACTCAGACTTGATAAACACAGCAGAGTCTGGGCCCTGAGCATCTCTGGGCTCTGAGGCCTGGGACAGTGCATCTAAGTTATGGTGACCGTCTTCTTGTCCTTGTCAACTCGCCCAGTTCCAAGCTGAAGGCCCCCCCCCCTCCGCTATGCTGAAGGTGGAAAGAAAAAATCCCTCCCCTGGCCAGCCTTCCCAGGGAAGGCCAACTCGGAGGGTGCAGTGTTCCTCAGCTTCTGGGGATGGTGAACCGTGGACACTGAAGGAAAACCCTTTGACCGCTTACCCGTGATTGGAATGGGACTGAAATCAAGGGAGGTTTTGAGTCGCCTAATTTTCTTCCCACAACCAGGCAGCAGCACTGGGTGTCCTCTGCAGGCCGGAAGAGGTGCCTGTCCTGACCCCCTAAGCACCCTCCAGCATGCGTTTCCTGCTCCCCACATTTAAATGCTCAAGAGATTAAGTAAAATTAAAAAGCCTCAAAAGTCTCAGAAAATCATGCAAGGGGAAAAGGAGACATCCCATTCACCAGCTGTGTGGTCTTAGAAAAACCACTTCCCCATCAGACCCGACTTCTTTATTTACTCCTAAACTAAAAAGTGTAGGTTAGGTCACCTCTAAGTCGCTTCCACCCAAACTGTCTCACATGCTGCTTGCTTTATTATTGCCATTTCATTCTCTTAACCCCCCCCTCCAAACGACCAAATCCTGTTCTCCTTGCCAAGTTATCCCCAATTATTTCACTCAGCTAAGGATTACCAGTTATTGTCAGCTACTACCCAATTACGATTTCCCTGCGGTTGCACAATCTGTACTCACAAAAAGAACTAACGACTTTGATTCATCAGTGATTCCCCCAAAATGAAGCATTAATTATGCAGCCTAGATGCTCCTTGTCTGCCTGTTAAAATGGTTCAACTTAACCCCTTACGCCCCTGGCATTTCCCACATGGATATCACCATGCTCTCTTCTCTGTGACGCCGCCGCTGGCCACAGATGCCTGGTGGCTTCTGAGGAAGTCGGATACACAAAAGTTACCCTTCCCACCTGATGCTCCCCCCACGTCTCAAGCAACACCACAAAGGAAGAGAGTTCTCTGTCTGCTTGTGAAAATATCATTTTAATAATGCTTCCAAGAGCATCCTTTGCTAATCCCAACTGAAACTAATCGCTACTCCGTGAGTTGAATAGCTTGCCACCCAGATCCTGTAAACAAGAAAGGCTTTAAGAAGTAAGTCCTGCCCAGGGCTGGGGATGGAGCTCAGTTGGCGGTGCGCTCCTCTAGCTTGCATGAAGCCCCTGGGTTTGAGATTCAGCACCACTTAAAACTGGGCATGATGGCACATACCTGCCTAGCACTCAGGAGCTGAAGGTAGGAGGGTCAGAAGTTCAAAGTCAAATTAAGAGGAGCCTGGACTATAAGAGACCCTATCTTTGAAAAGAGGAAGGGGGAGGAAAACGCTGGAAAGCTGGCTCTCACAAAATGCCAAGATGAATCCGTACAACCCATCTGGAATCTGTGCTGAGGAACAAAAGCCCACAGCGCTTAGAGAAGCTGAGCTCCGTAAACTCATCACTAACAGTACAGGAGTACAAGAAGATGCCCTGGCCTCTGGGCGGCGGAAGGGTTGATCAGAAGGGGCTGCCAGGGCATGGAACTCAATAGTGGTCTTACCCTCCGGCTGGACAGCTGTCCTAGGATAGAAGGACGGATGAGACATTCTGTAAACACCACATACTTTGATTGAGACCGAGAATTTGTTTTCTATTTGAAAATATTTCAGATCCTGGCAGACCAGTAATGGACCAGTTAAGAAAAACAAACAAACTGAATTTCCACTAAAGGTTTATCTCAAAGGAATTATGGTCACAAATAAGTAAAAAATGACAGCTATGTGGGGAGTGTGATGTTATCTCAAGCTTGTTTCCCCTGCCGACCAGCTGCTCATTAATGAAGATGAAATTAGATTTGAGACCATCTGCAGGTTCGTGTAGGAATCCCAGCCTGAGTCCTCTCTTCCTTGCCGGGTTAGGATTTTGTAATGTCTGACTCCATCGAACTCACTGGTTCTTATGCTAGAGAACAAGAACTCAACAAAAAAGCAGTAAAGAAGTTAAACCCAGGGCTGGAGAGATGTCAGTGGTTAAGAGCACTTGTTACTCTTGCGAAGGACCCGAGTTCGATTCCCAGGAACGGCATGGTGACTCACAACCTTCTGGAACTCCAGTTGCAGACGACTCAATACTTTCTTCTGACCCCCACAGGCACCAGGCATGCATGTAGTACACATACTCAAATGCAAGCAAAACATGCCTATACACTAAATAAAATAAAATTTAAAAAGGAATTTAAATCTATGTGCTCCCAGGATTTCAGGGAAGAGGGAAGAGAGCTAGCAGCCAGATCATAAAAAATTTTTTTATCTGAATATATTCTATTCCTAAGTTCACAGACTAAAGGATGGCCACCATAATGACTTCTTAACAATCATTGGTGGAAAAAAGGCCATGCATTGAGAGAGAGCAAGAAAGGGTATATGGGAAGGTTTGGAGGGAGGAAAGGGAAGGAGGAAATGATGCAATTATATTAAAATCTCAAAAGCAAAAGAAATAGCAAAAACCACATTGCTTTGATTAAAAGGAAGGGTAGGTTTCCTTTAAATTTTAAATGAGAGGAAACAATAATTAAAAAAAACTTATTATTACTTATTTGTGTGTGTGTGTGTGTGTGTGTGTGTGTGTGTGTGTGTGTGTATGTGGTCAGAGGGTTGTCAGATCCCTTGGGGCTAGAGTTACAAACAAACAGTTGTGAGCTGCCTGATGTTGGCCCTGGGACTCAAACTCAGGGACTCTGCAAAAACAATAAGCTCTCTGAACTCCTGAACCATCTCTCCAACCCTGACAATGACTTCTAAATGCGCACTTTGGAAGTGTGAATTCTTGCTGGACTCAACTCAGAAATAAACTAAATTTACTGAGCAATTTTTTTTTTTTTTAGACAAAAAGTACATAGATGGAACTGGCATGATGCTGATTCCCAAGGCTTTCAGGAAAAGCTGGTCAGTTATTTGATATTTGGAGTCACAGAAATGGGAACATGGATTGGAAACAGCCACATATACAGAGATAAAGCAAGTATGCTGAAATGAAAAAAATTGTTGACAAGCCTCTTATCTTTCCTCCTCTCCAGCTCAGCCCAGGCCTCCGGAGACGTGTGAGGCGGCATATTTATTGCAGAAGGAAGGAACCATGCTGACACTTCCAGTCGAAATCACCAATGAGCAGGCTGACAGCACAGGCCCTCTACTGTCTAACTCTCCCTGGGGTCACTGAAGGTCATGGGATGGAGTAGGAACAGGAACACAAGCCAGGGTGGGCCTTCCCAGGAAAGCCACAGATGAAGCATGAATGTCTAAACGGAATCTGGGAACCAATGCAAGCCTATAGCATCAATTTACCCACATGGAGAGAAACTCAGTGTTAACCTGGCTAGCCAACGCCTGAAGCTCCTGGGAAATTATCTGAAGAGACAACTCCACCCACCCTGATGCGTTGAGGACCAGGACAAACGGTCAAGATTTTTGTTACAGCTGAAGTCTTTCTGAAGACTGTACATAAGTTAGCCAGGGGTTAATTGGCCATGCTAGATCGCTTCTTAAAACCAGGCAGTTACCGTAATGTTGCACCTCTATGGCATCCATGAATTCTGACCATTCCCAAGAGTTAGCTACAAAAAGGAACCCCAAAGATTACATTTAACTCAAAGTGTAATCTGTCAATCTTTGCCCCAAGCAAAAGAACTCCTCCTCCTTTCCTGGGTGCTCGGAGGCAGAGGGAGAGCTGCAGGAAGCCCCAAGATGTGCTTCAAATGCTGCCAAAGCTGGTAAGAACCAGCTGGCTCCGGAGGGAGGGAGGGAAGGCCCCGCCCAGCTGCTGGGGCGGGTGTCTGTGAGCCCTCCAGGCTGCTGACAGCCACGAACCACTGTTGCAGCCTCGAGCTGACTCACTGACTCGCTTTCTCATGAATAAGGGAAGTGAGGAAGAGAGTAAACCGGCTGTCTCGGTTCCGAGTGGAAACCCACTCACATCTTAAGATATTGTTGCTAAGCTCAGCACCATCAGGACCCTGCGAGGTTACATTGGTAGAAACCAGGGGTTCCCCTCAGTGCAGTCTAGACAGTTCTAACCATGAAAACACACTGCACAGACTTTCTAAGACCTAGCCTGAGGACTGAAGAATAGAAAGCCATTTCACAGGAAATAATGCCGTGAAGTAAAAAGACTCAAGTTTGTCTTTGTTTGTAAGTTTTTATTTAATTTTTGTTTTGTTTCTTTAAGACAGGGTCTCTCAACACAGCTCTGGCTGTCCTAGAACTCCCTCTGTAGACCAGGCTGGCCTTGAACTCACAGAGGTCTGCCTGACTCTGGCTTTTAAGTGCTGGGATTAAAGGTGTGCGCCACCACGCCTGGCCCAAGTAAGGTTTTAGGTTTGTCTGGTTGGTTTTAGATTTCTCCTTATTTCTTTGTTTAAAATATATTACTACTACATTGATTGATTGATTGATTGATTGATTGATTGATTATAGGGGTATGTGTCTGTACCACACACACATCCAACAGTAATCATGTGGGGGTCAGAGGACAGTTATGTGGAGTTGGATTTCTCCTTCCACTATGTAGGGATGGAACTCAAGTAGCCAGGTTGGGCAGCAGATGCCTTTACCCACCCAGCCACGTCAGAGGCCCTCCATTAGGTTTTTGAGCTCAAAAGATTAGTATTGCTTAATAAATTCATGGAGTTTGTGCTATTATAACCTCAGCACACCCGGTTTCAATCGTAACGGTTTCAATCAAACCCCTCTGTGACTGAAGGTGCCGACCGCTCAGCCCCTGTCCCCATAGAGGTTAGCCAGTGTGTTAACGATTTCTTGCACACTGTTCCTTGAGTCTTGAGTCTTTATGTACACAGTACCAACAGGAACAAACAATCTCAACCTGCACATTCTTGTGTTAGCAGCCAGAGCTGACTCCCTCCTGGGATAAGTGTGTAGATGTCCGCAGCGGACCTCACCTGTTCTGACATTCATGTGGCTTTGACTCTTGCTATAGCAAACATCACTGCAGGGCACATTCTAGGATCTGCATCTCTCTGAACGTAAGTGTGTAGAAGGGAAGCATTCCTGTAGCCACAAGAATGCATAATGCCATGCCCTTTCCTCTCTGTCAGCCTGAGGCTAAGCATACATTTGAAGACCTCAGTTTCCTTTCTAATACCAACTGACTTTTCTCTTACTTGGTGCAAATAATTTTTTTTGAGGAAATTAATCCTGTGCCGATCAGAACATCACACACTGTACACAATTCAGAAGATTGCGTACAGGTTCTCTGCAAGGATCTGGCAGTACTTGCTGAAGTGTATGCCAAGTGACCCATGATTCCACTTTTAGGAAGACTCGTGTACACCTTCTGTGTTCTCTGCCATTTTCAGGAGCACCTCACCTACAGATGGGATAAAAAAAAATAGGCAAAAACAGCACCCCCCCCTTTTGACAATGCATTATTTGAATGATGGATGACACTGCCCTTTCTAACTCACTTCTGGAGGTAAATGGATGGATGTTTCCCCAATGACGATTTTTACGGGAAAATCAAAGCCGTGTTGTCTATCCTTCAAGGAACACGTTGAAATTAGTGGCTGTACAATAAAGACTACTTCTGACAGGATGTGATTTCCTCATGAGCTAGTGACGTGAGGTTGTTACAGACCAAGGGACAGTCTCAAAATGCAGGATGGAGAAGCTTGGCCAAGCTGGAAGTCATCAGTTTACTTCCGCGTGTGTTTAGGCTTCAAAATAAATAAATAAATAAATAAATAAATAAATAAATAAATAAATAAATAAATAAATAAATAAATAAAACGTGTTTTCAAGTCTTGGTCATTGATGGTGAAAATAAGCTTTTGTAACTTTTTTCCTATAATATCAATCTGATTTCCTCCCAGGGAGCTTTTGGAGAAAGCCAGTAAGGGAATGGATTAAAAGGATGGAAAATGTCATCGATAATAGACATGGCCTTTGGGGGATATTGAGTCCCTATCTCTGGGGGTGGGGGGAGAAAGAAGATTTTTTTAAAAAAAATCCACTTCAATCTCATAGCAGTTTCAAAGAACAGTGTAGCTGGAGAATTTCTCTCCAGCTACCGCTACGGAACAGAGTCTAAAAATTTATCCCACATACCTGTCCTTCTTACAAACACGATACAGCACAGGAGATAATAATGCCTGTGGGTGCACTCAAGTGTTAGGTGTAGGGTGCATTAAGACTCCATTTCTGGGCTGAAGGGCTAGCTCAGTCAGTAAAATGTAAACATGAAAACTTGAGTTTGGACCCCCAGAAGTCACATAAGAAAAGTCACGTGTGTAGTGAGAGTTTCCTGTGTCCGCCCGGCTCCCGATGCCCCACGGTCCCAAATAAACACACACAGGCTTGTATTATTTTTAAACTATGGCATGGCAGGCTTCTTGTTAGCTAGCTCTTATATCTTAAATTAACCCATTTCTATTATTAATCTATTCTTTGTCGCGTGGCTTATGGCTTACCATTATCTTTATATCTTGCTTCTCCTGGCGGGGGCCAGCAGCATCTCCTCTGTTCTCTGCCTTTTTTTTTTCTCTCTCTAGTTAGAATGTCCCGCCTAACCTTATTTTGTCTCACCAGTGTCCCAACAGCTTTATTTATCAACCAATCAGAGAAGCACATATTCACAGCATACAGAACGACATCACCCATCATTTACCTTTTTCTTTATGTTTAGGACTATATCTCTCAACTATGACTGGTAGTGTTTTTATTTTGTTTTCAGGGGCACACACTGGTGCATCTTACAATCAACCCAGGAGCCAAGGAAAAACAGTAACAGTTAGGAACTGTGACATGTGTACTGTTCACTGAGCACAGATGTGAAAGGTTCTGAATGTGATGGACTGACACTCAAAGGCTGCTCTGCTCCACCCCACCCCCCCACCTTGTCTCACAGTTAGGAGTTCCCTGTTCCAAAAGGAAGTAGAAGGGCCTTTTGGAACAGGGAACGCAGGACTGAGTGCATACCCCTTCTAGTTTAAGCGAGCTTTACAAAGCTGTCCCGACGAAACTGAGGCGTGGGAACAGAAATGGGCTTTCCCAGGGTCACAAAGGGGGTGGAGGAAAAAAAAAAAACAACTCTAACCAAGAGAAAGCCCAAGTCTTGGATTTATCCATTCCCATTACCTGTTATGCAAACTCTGAAGCCCTGCATTTGATGTGGAGGGGGCAGTAGAACCTCACTCTTGTTCCTTTCTTACTACAGACCAGTGCAAAGTTTCTATAAAGCTTGCTATGGAGCCAAGTAAAATGAGATGCAAGAAAACACACGTTGTTTGCAAGGACAAAGGGTTGAGACGTCCTGACTGCACACAGGCAGATGTGTCTACCTGCTGGCAGCAAGAGAAGTCTCAGGGAAGAGGAGCAAAGCACAGTTTTGAGGGAAACCACGACCTTGTCCTCTAAAATGCACAAGTAAGCGTCAGCTTTAGTTTCCTAGCCATTTTTGGGCCGAGAACGGCCCCTGATGCTATAAACCGAAACACACATTTCCAGTGCAACATCTGCTCATGCTAGTGAATTGTAATTACCAGTCCTTGCCCACTGGCCGTCACCCTGGGGAGGGAGTGCTCTGAGAGGCAGGGGCCACCTGTCTTCTTTACCTGGTATCAGGCAAGCAGCGAGTGCATGCTGCGCTGGTGTGAATAACTGTACGAAACTTCAGAGAGCGGTTTTGGTTCTTGGTTTGTTTGCTGATTTGTTTGTTTGTTTGACAGGTTCTTTCTGTGAATCCTGGCTGAACTGGGGAGCCCAGGCTGGCCTCAGACTCTTGGTGACCCTTCTGTTTCAGTCTCTTGTACTGGGACGACAGATGTAAGCCACCGTGTTCAGCTGAGACTTTGAGATATAGTAAGTCAATCAGCCCGACATGCCATTAAAAGTCTGAATTCTCTTCCCTGGCATGGCTCCTTTGAGCTCCATAGCCAGCAACACGAAACATACCTGAGTCCACACCTGAGCCTGAATGTGTCAGCAATCCCTCTGCGCTGACCTCCTCTCGCTACCCTGGAAGTTCCCCAGAGCCCACAGTCACGCCCTGTGATTAAGTAACGTCCTTAAATGACCCTCTGGGCCGTAGTGACACAGCAAAGAGCAGAGGCGACATCCATACACGTCTGGCTAACAACTTGGGTCTCCTTAGGTCCTCAAGCCTGAGGACAATAAGTTCTATTTTCTAGAAAACGAACAATAACAGCAACACAAAAACAAAACAAACAGACAAAAAAATCAGCCTCATTCGAATCCCTAAAAAGCCAACTGAAATGTACAGCTGGTATTTGCCTCAACTCACGCTCACTACGTTTCTGAAAATAGCTAGCCCCATAGATAAGGACAGCTGCATCCTGCAGCTTGGCAGCAAAAGTCAGGAGCTGTGGTCCCCTCAGCAGCCAGAACAGCAGGGTCTGCAGCAAAGGGAAGCCCAGTCTTCCCCCTGGCACTTGGGACGCTCCCAGCTGCTAGAGCAACGCCACCCAGTGCCTAACACAAAGGCTACTACTATATAAGACAGAGGGAGGGGAGGCCTGGAGGGAGGTTGGGAGGGAGTGGGGAGACATAAGCGTGGCCAAGCACTCTGCTCCCGAGAAGGTTAGTTCTTCTATGTGGTTCTACAAAGGCCAAACATTCCCTAAGGACAAGGAATCATTCAAGTAAGAAACAACAAAATCAGCTGAGTTCCGTGGCTGTTAAATCACAGTGTAGCCTCACCTACCTGACGTCACTAGGCAAAGAGGGCGAGAGGAAGGCACCCAGGCTCAACGGCCCTGCACGACACCGCTCCAGCAAGCAGCTGACGCCATACTGCTTCTCTCACCCCTCCCTCCCTCCCTCCCTCCTTCCTTCTCTCTCATCTCTATCCTCCTCTCCCCCTCCTTGCCTCTTTCTACAGAGTCGTGCTGTGTTAGCCAAGGTTACCCACAAGTTTGCAGCCCTTCTGCATCAACCTCCTAAGAATCACAGGATGAAGCTGGGTGGTGGTGGTGGTGGTGGCGCACACCTTTAATCCCAGCACTCAGGAGGCAGAGCCAAGTGGATCTTCGTGAGTTCGAGGCCAGCCTGGTCTACAGAGCGAGATCAAACAAACAAACAAACAAACAGAAAGAACCACAGGATGTTCTACTACACTTAACTTTCTGTTATTTTTATTTTATGTGTACGGATGTGTACTTTCGTGTATGTATGTGTGTCTAGTGCCCACAGAAGCCATGAGGCATCAGACCCTATAAAACAGGACGGTATAAGCCTCCATGAGGGTGCTGGGAACTGAGGCTGGGCCTCTGCAAAAGCAGCAGGGGCTGTTAAATGCTGAGACATCTCTCCAGCCCCTTAATTAAAAAAAAAATTATTGTTTAAACAACAACAACAAAACGCTGGGCGGTGGTGGCACCCACCTTTAATCCCAACACTCGGGAGGCCGAGGCAGGTGGATCTCTTGAGTTCAAGGACAGCCTGGTCTATAGAGTGAGTTCCAGGACTACAAGGAGAAACCCTGTCTGGAAGAACAAAAACAAAACAAAACAAAAAACTGCTGTTGTTTTAAGACAGGATCTCTCTCTATAGCACTGACTGTCCTGGGACTCATTGTGTAGACCATGCTGGCCTCAAACTCAGAGATCTGCTGCCCCTGCTTCCTAAGTTCTAGGACAGCCAGAGTTACATGGCAAGACCCAGTTTAAAAAAAAAAAAAATCAAAATGAAATCATAAAAAGTTGTTGGCACACAAATCGGATTATCAAATTGTTCCTGAGCTTGGCCACTGCTCTCACACCTGGCTCTATACATCCCAGAGCATGACAAGTCAGCACCTCAGTCAATTCTGGTAAGCATTGTTCAAGGTGTGAAGAGTATGGCCTTGAATTCCCATGCAAATGTACAGACTCCACCCAGGGCTTCCTAAGGAGAAAAGGAGTCCCTTCTCAGCCCTCAGACCCCACTGAAGGAAGGGACAGGGATTGTAAGGAAGAGATCAGAAAACAAATACTGCACTCACTAAGCCTATCTGCATTCCCAAGGGGGCCAAAAATAAAAGTAGGGGGAAAAAAGAAAAAGAAAGTTAAAAAGGAAACCTAGAAATTCAGCTAACGAAAGTCATTTCTCTTCTCTTGAAAACCATGAAGAGGGCAAGCCTTATCTCCACACACACCTTTGTTTCCCCGCAAGGGAGAACATTCCAGCCAGTCTAGGAGCACCCTCTCAGGCAGGAAGGAATAAATATTTACAGTTAGCTGGATTTTCTAGTTCTTGGCCACTGAACCCAGGCAACTCCGCCTTGACAGACCATCCACTTCCAGCAGCCTCGGAACCTGGTGAGCCTCCCCGCCCAAAACTATGTGACCCCAGCCTTCAGGATTTAAAAGGTCCATTATGTGTGTGAGTTGGAGCTGGTTAGGAACAAGTCGGGAAGTCATTACATCTAAAAAGAAATAAACATACACGGACTGCTTTCTGGCAGCCACACCACGTTCATCCCCCCCAAACAACCCACGAGCATCATGTTTTGTCACAAAGAAACTGAGACAGAGGAGCACGGTGGTATACCCAGGGTCCTCCAACTGATCATACTGAGGAATTTAGCTCGTCACTCATCTCCACGCTTCTGTTCTGACTGGAACCTTAATGGCTGCTTCCAAGAACAGCGAGTACATTTGCCCTCCAACCTCCTGGACTCAGTCTCTTTGATTACACAGGTCTGTGTGAGTTACTTCTGGTCAACTGCGAGCTCCCTTGACAGTCTTATCTGTGGGGCCCGAAGTGCCTGGCATCATACTGTGCTCATGAATTCTTACATAATAGAGATTGAAAGATAAAATCCACGTCATCTCCTTGCTGCTCCAGGAGGAGAAACATAAACCCGAGCAATAAAGGTACAGAAAGAAAGGAACTGGGAAGCCACACTTCTGATTCCTAGCTACCCCTCAAAACTATGGTGAAACAATATTCTCCTAGTTATTTGCTTATTTATTGGGTGGGGCGTATTCCAGACAATGAGTTTTCATGGGATGCCCAAACTGAGAAGTGTTGTTTAGACAAAGAAGAATGATCCAGGAAGAAGCGGAGGCCGCAGGAAGGCAACAGAGAAGGGCCGGGAACTCAACACAAATCCGAACTGTGGAAGAACATACTCACCATGTTTTGTAGGGCACTGAGTGTAGAGCATGACAATTCTCTTTATTTTATGGTTATTACTTTTTCTTTTAAGATAAAATATCCCAGGCTGACCTCAAACTCTCTCTATGACCGAGGGTGATCTTGAACTCCTGATCCTCCTGCCACCACTGGAGTTCTGTGATTACACATATGTGCCCCTATGTCTGGTGTATGAAGTGCTGGGGGTGGAACCCAGGGCTGCCCGAATACTAGGTAATCACTCTACCCACTGAGCTCCATCCCTAGTCCCTAAAATCTTGACAATGAAAGCAAACATAAATAAGATTAAAGTTTCCCGAAAATGGTAAAAAGCACGCATTTGTAATGCACTTTGTAGCTTAAGTATGGATGCTGCAGTCCTTGTGGTATTCATTAAAAAATAAGGTAAATCTGAAATTGCAGCACGTGGGAGGCAGATAGCTGAGTTCAAGGTCAGCCTGGTCTACAAAGCTAGTTTCAGGACAGCCAGGGCTACGTAGAGAAACCTTATCTCAAACACACACACACACACACACACACACACACACACACACACACACGCATGCACTCATACACACACTTCTTAAAAGATTTAAATAGATGTGTAAAAAAAAAACCATTCACCTCTAGTTATCACCCCACCTCTTAGCTACTTCTCCCAAATGCACATGGCTGGAAGAAAAGATACAATTCTGGAGGATCTGGGTTCAGTTTAGACACTGATCCTAGAAGAGAAGGCCTGCAAAATGCACTTCATATCGCAGATGTAGCCTCAGGATGGACCTAATAATGGCTACCATGGTTAATATCGAACCAGCTGTTCTGGACAGAGTAACTAAAAGCCACACGAATGCCAACCTTTGAAAAGCAGTGTAATGTAAGTGTTCTCGGCCTCACGAACAGGAAGAAACATTAACCATTTAAAATGAGTCATTTTTACACATTAAGAGTCCATTAACTCCTGGGGCAAAGTCCTGAATCACCAATAGTACCATAATACACCAGGAAAGCAATTCCACCAGAAAATGTGAAGAGCGAGTCTTAATTATGCCCCCTGCTTTCCAGGTCTCTTGCTTGCCTTGACAAATCTCAGAGAGAAGCCATGGACGGTGGACTGTTCCACACTGTGCAGTTGTTAAGGACTGGCTGTCCAGAATCAGGCTCGTTAGCTCCTAATATTAGTTAAGAACCGGACCCAGAATGTTGCAATGCGATGATGTGCATTATTACAACATGCAATGAGAAGCTTAGCATTGTCCTCTCAGCATGCGTCATCATGCCCAGGCTACAGAAAAATCAAGCTGGGAGCTATAGAATGCTTGCACACCACGGCCTCTCAAAATACAAATTAAAAAAGTAGGTGTGGTTAGAATTTTTTTTTTTTTTTTTTTTTTTTTTTTAGTACAGAGGAGATGAGAGATAGGAAAGAGGTGTGTATAAGGTTATTGTCTGTCTGGGAAGAGACACTTTGTGTTTTAACTCATTCTTGTAAATTGCTTATGCCTTTTAGGTTATCAGTCATTCCACTGGATACCCAGTCACCTCTTTTTATTTTATTTATTTGTTTGGTTTGGTTTTTTTGAGACAGTCTCACTATGTAGTTCTGGCTGTTGTGAAACTCAATATGTAGACCAGGCTAGCCTCGAGATCCACCTGCCTCTGCCTCCCGAGTACTGGGATGGAGTAAAGGCGTGAGCCACCACCACCTGGCCACAGTTACCTCTTATCTTCTGGGATCATCACAGATTTGGGATAACCAAATCCTAATGCGGTCTAACTTGCATTACCTTTCTCCTAGGTGTCGTCAAGGAGATTTGGCAATTTATTCCCAAATATCTGAACCCATCTTCAGTCTCCCGTTGTCTGACTAGTTCTGTCCCTTAAAGCCAACATTCATGAAAGCATGGCACACCACCTCTGGACTCCCTCTATTTCAACTGCAAGTATCTTACTTAAATGGAGGATAAATATTTCTCTTGCCTTTCTAAACCCAACTATTTAAAAGCCTAGCTATGGCTGTGTACGAGGCTTCTCAAAAACGTCTCTTAAAATTCACAACATAAAGGTTCCAGGGGCTGCTCAGTGGTTAATAGCACTGATCTCTCTTGCAGAGAACCTGAGTTTGACTCCCAGCAGCCATCTGGAGGCTCACAACCATCTTTGACTCCAGTTCCTGGGGCTCCTACACTGTCTTTGGGCCTCTGAGAGCAACAGGCACAAATAAGGTGCACACACATACACGCAGATAAAATGCACATTAAAAAACTCTTGCAACACATTGGTGTGTGCCTATTAATGTTTATACTGGCTTCTCAGTAAACAATTTTCTGAAACTGCACATTTCAAAGGGGTTAAAAATGTACCAAGAACTACGAAAGCCACCTTCAAAGTCAACTACACATTCATATCCTAATATCACTATTAAAAATAAAACTCACCTGATCAATGTTTACATTACTAATGAAGGGGTATTACACTGTTAACGTAAAAGATAAAAGATACGTAACCCTGAGTCCCTTGTACAAAATTTGGTGCCGAATGGTCATGAAGTGAGTTAAAGTGCGAATTAATCTCTACTTAGCTCTTCTAACTAATGAATTGGAACCTTAGAAGGCGTAACACATGCAGAATGGCCTTTAACCTCAAGGGGATTTTATCAAGTCTTAACGGCAGAATACATCTCCAAATTTTAATCAAAGTCTATTTGAAATACGATCCAATACTGAATCTTCTACTTAATTCATGTTTTTCGGGGAACTATTAGGTAAAGAATGGCTGAGTGAAATGAATTACATGATGATAGTAATTACCATGCTAGGATAACAGCAATAACTCAGGCATCTCACACTCCATATTTACACTGTTGTTATTAATGCCCACAAAGAAGGCTTGCAAATATGATCAGTATCAGAAAAACTGGATGTAACTTGTCTTTGATCATCTAACAAGGGTCAGAGCCAGGATTTGGATCCAGTGTTTGGCTCCAAAATTAGTGCTCACTGCATCAATAACATACACTCCTGCATATTCGCAGTTCCCACGTGATGAAGGCAGCTGAGAGTCAGTCTTGTTACCAATTGCTGTTGGCTTTTCATCAAGCAAGGAAGGCCTCCCTAACTAAGCCAGAAAACTCACAGGAGTGGGCACACACCCTCTGGAAGGGGAAGGGTTCCTTCCCTGTTTGGTTTTGTTCAAAACATGCAATGAAAAATGAGGTTTTAAGTTGATTTTAACAAACAGTGGCTCTGGCTGCATAGGTTGATTCTAGAACGTACTTCCAAAGACAAGGATTCTCAATTCCTCACACTGGAGACACTTGGAGAGCTTTAAAAACAGGTGATTTACAATCCCTCCCCCCCCCCATAGTCTGTTTGCTAGGTGTGCAGTGGGGGTCCTACCATCAAAAATGGCGGAAATCCCAAGGCGGTTGTAAACCACTGCCATTGAGGACTTTTGCCCTAAAAAGTAGAGGTACGCTTGAGTGTGTGTGTGTGTGTGTGTGTGTGTGTGTGTGTGTGTGTGTGTGTAAGCACTTGCATGCACAACTACCCAAACCCCTAAGATCAGCTGTTTTTCCTTGCAAACATACCTGATGAAGTGTGAGGTTCAAAGACAAACAGATTAGTGGCAAAGCAAACAACCACGGAGGGCTCTATTACCTGCGTAGTATCTTCCATCAGCCCACGAATCTTCTCCACAACGTCATTGCGTCGGTGTTGGCGCAGGGCACTGATTAGCTGGGCGAGGCTGGCCTCGGGGCCACGGATGGTCCAGTGCTGCAGGGCTGCGTAAGCCCGTTCATGGTCAGCGGTGTAGCCATTGGAGAAAGCAGCCACCTCCCTCTCACTGGCGTCGCAAAGAAACTGATAGATGTCCTTCCACTGGCTTCCCACCTGGGCCGCTACGAGCTTCAGGATGTCAATACCTGTGCCAGGGACGAAAGAAAATAAAAGTAAACGCAAGCACGCCTTAGAAGGACGCTTTCCTGGTTGTGTTGTGTCAGATAAACGAATCATCTTCCGTAAGCACTTGGCATACCCAGCCCACCATGGGCTCAACGTGACACCATTATAAACTTTACTTTGTGAAGGAGAGAGAAGGATCAATGGTAGAGCACTGGGTTAGCACGCAGGAGGTGCTGTATTAGATTCTTAGCAACACACACACACACACACACACACACACACACACACACACACACACACGAGAGAGAGAGAGAGAGAGAGAGAGAGAGAGAGAGAGAGAGAGAGAGAGAGAGAGAGAGAGAGAGAATAAACAAACAAAAATAAATAACCTTTTAACAACAGGTTAGCTTCCTGAACGCACATCAAAAGAAGAGCCGGTCTTAGAGGCACAACAAATCATCCCCCAGGAGCTGCTTTTGAAAGCCAAACCAATCAAGACAACCAATGACCCCTTTGTTACTACTAAATACAACTGCAATAAAAGAAATCAGACACCACCACCCCCCAAACACCACACACAAAGTGATGACTTCATGAAATTCAGAAAAATAGAAACCACAAATGAAGACTTTAGTGGACTTTACACAACCTTGACTAAACAACATGCAGATTCTAGGACCAGTGTCTTTTACATCAACTGACCACATACCCCATTGTTCCAGCCCAATGGAGCCACTGTTCAAGAATATCTAACTAGGAGGCTGAGGGCTGGTCCAGCTGTGAAAAGCTCCTACTGCTCTTCCCAGTTCCGGAACCCACATCAGGTGGCTCACAGCTACCTGTAACTCCAGCTCCAGGGGATCGTACACCTTCTTCTATCCTCTGAGGGCACTGCACCCATGTGCACCCCCCCACACACACAGAGAAAGAGAGAGACAGACAGAGACAGAGACAGAGAGACAGAGACAGAGACAGAGAGAAATAAAGTAACTTGTCTAAAAGAACATGTGACTTAGTGGGCCATATCAGCACAGGTCTGTAATCCCTGAACTAGGCAGCTAGAGACAGAAGGACCAGTTTGAAGACAGCCCAGGATACATGGTGAGACCCTGTCTCAAAAAGAAGAACAGAAAAAAAAAGACCATCTATCATCTCAAATGATTCTACGAGCAATTTTCTGCTCTATTATTCAGTCTTCTATGTTGACTTGTACAGTTCCAATGCAGACAATGGCCCAAATGACAGCATAATACTAATGGCAGTTATTATCATCTATGTTTTATGTTAAGACATTTAGCTCATGGAACATCTTCAGAAGACATTAGCATTCCAACTGTACTCTTAGAAGAAGAAGAAAAAAAAAAAAACGAAGAAGAAGAAAAAAAAAAAACATCAGAAAAGCTAGACTGCCACCACCCCAGTATTGCAAAGGCAGGTGGTCGGGACTTGAGCCCACTTATCAGGTTGGACATAAGAATTCCCACATGCCGGGCAGTGGGAGACTTTACCGTGTTTCTCTGAGCAGACTTCAACTGTGGGTAAGTGGAGGATTAGCCTCTGGTCATTATTCAATCAGCCATTCGTCAACTCTGTGAACATGTGTGTTGGTCCCTAAATCTGACGGATCTAGGGTGAATCAAATCTCAGGAGCCACACACTTAGATAATCACCTGGCAGAACCGTCTGTCAGGCAAGGGTGTTTGGTGTCTCTGGCATCTTTTCTCTGCAGTTCCAAGTTGGTTTTGCTCGGATTTCTACACTGTGTTTTAGATCAGTAGGAGTGTGAGTGAGCCCCTATACCAGAACTGTTAAAGGTAGTGATGTCCCAAAAGTGGCTCTGAATTACTTGTTTCTCTCTCTCTCTTTCTGTTTGGTTTTTCGAGACAGGGTTTCTCTGTGTGTAGCTTTGTGCCTTTCCTGGATCTCACTCTGTAGTCCAGGCTGGCCTCGAACTCACAGAGATCCGCCTACCTCTGCCTCCCAAGTGCTGGGATTAAAGGCATGTGCTACCACCACCCGGCTTTGTTTCTTTTTAAATGAGGTCAAGTTTCCAAGTGAAGGTTAGGGAAGAAGAAAAGAGAATAAAAAACTTTTTTAAGATCCAGTTTTTGATGAAAATATTACAAAATAAGCTGGCAAATTCTGGCTAAGGACAACAATAACTACAGGAACCTCTGTGAAAGTGGAGGACTTGGTAGTTCCTCAGTATAAGTTCTTACCCCGCCACTCAGTTTTATAGAAGTAGATGTGTTGGGAGACTTTGTATACGTACAGGTCAGGTCAACCCCTGAAAACTGTTTTTAAAACCTAAGTTTCTAACAGAAGGCTTTTTTCTCATCCACTAAAAACAATAATCACACACACACACACACACACACACACACACACACACACACACACACACACAAATAAAACCTTGGGGAGGGGAAGCCAAGTGGTGCTGGCGCACGCCTTTAATCCCAGCACTTGGAGGCAGAGGCAGGCAGATCTCTGAGTCCGAGGCCAGCGGGGTCTACAGAAAGAGTTCCAAGACAGCCAGGGCTACACAGAAACAACCCTTTCTCAAAATAAATAAAAACAACAACAAACAAAATAAAACAGCAGCAACAATAATAATAGTGGACTGTTACAAACTGAGGCGCTGACGTCCTCGTGGTGAACCTCAGGCAGCGGCTTGTCGGTTTTCCTGGCAATATTTGGCCAGATGTACATACCGCTTTTGATCTCAAGCAAACAAGTCCCCTCCAAAAAGGAAAGAAAGAAAGAAAGAAAGAAACCCAAGGCCTATTTAAAACCTCTGCAGGTAACTTGAAGAAACAAGCCAGCTCTTTGTGGTTCCTGTGGTAGGCTCGTCCAAACACCAGAGGCTTGTTAGTCCCTGAATCTTAATTTAGGTCAATTTGACTAAGGCCTACAGTGTCTTCCATGAAAACACCGGAGCTTTGGCTTATAAGCAGGACCGGTGGCTTCCATCCTCTCGATGCCTGTGACAGTGTGGCTTTGGGCAAACCACTGACTGTCAAGTCCATTTCCTCAACTTACAATGGAGAGGCTCACTGTCATCCCTGGGGATGAGCTGACCAACCTTTTCTGCAGAGTTAATTCATTGTGGAAATTACTCACATGACTTTAAATGCTCCATATATGCTGAACATGGACTTGAGGCTCAAGCATTTCACATCCAAATACACAGTAATTTATGTAGTGACACAGAGCGTAGAAGCCTTAAGAATGGTCCCTCATTCAACACTCAGTAATTTTTTTAAGGCACAAAAAAAAAAAAAAAAAAAGAGAACGGAGATGGGGGAGCAGGGAGAAAACAAGAGAAAAGAAAAAGACGGAGAATGGGTACAGTGAGATTTCCTTAACTCAAATGAACTTCAAATTACATTTAAAACCTCCACGTTGAGTTCTATCTTGCCCTCTTCCTGGGTAAGACGCTCCCACGGTGAAACGTGGAGCCCCCTCCACAGACTCACTTTCCCACTGCTATCTCCCATTCTGGAGCTGATACTCTAGAGTAGACAGTGGCTTCCCCGGGATACAGCAGCCTTCCAACATACAGTCACAAAAAAGAGGGAGAGAAACAGCCAGAACGAGTCCCACGCCATTGCCACCAGGGAAAAGAAAGACTTAGGGACTACTTCACAGGGGTCTAAGGAGCAGCCACCACGTCATGCTGTTTCTCGAGCAGATCGCTTCCTGAAATCTGAAGGCCAAGAAGTTCATTAACAAGGAAGTGGATCAATACCAAGGAACCCAAAGCTGTCCTACCTAGAACATGCTCTTCCTTAATTTAAAAAAAAAAAAGTGTTGGGAGCTAGGCTTGATGACCTGCCTGTAATTCCAGTTCTTAGAAGGTAGAGAGAGGGGATCCCTGGAGCAAGTGGGCAGCCAGACTTGCTGAGTCGAAGAGTTCTGGGTTCAACTGAGAGACCCTGCCTCAGTGGGTAAAGTGAGGAGGAAGATGGCCCACATCAGCCTTGGCCTCCAGACGCATACACAGACAAGTGAACACACACGTGCACACGCAAACACATCACATACAGAGCTGTGCATAGAAAAAGCATTAGGTACAGAGAAGCCATACAGTGACAGAGAAAAGCACCAGATGATAAACCAAATTGGGAAGGATGAGGAATGTGCTTAGGATGATGTCAATGACAGTTATTCAAATTCCTATTCCCTTAGTGCTTTACATGTCTCTTACTATTCCTTTCAATATGTATTCACAGCATATAAACATCAAATAGTCACTCTTTATATAAATGAATTCTGTATCTGTGAGTTTAAATAGCTGTAGATCAAAAATTAATAAATAAATGGGGCCCTGTTTAATTCTTTCGGTTCTTTGCTTTTTTGTTTTGTTTTCTAGAGAAAGGGCCTAGTGTGGCCCAAGCTGGCCCCGCACTGCCCATGAGACTGGGGCTGGGGCACAGGAGAGATGGCTCAGCCATTGTAAGGGCACACTGCTCTTGCAAAGGACAGGGGTTTGGTTCTCAGCACCGTGTCAGGCAGCTCACAACCGCCTACAACTCTAGCTCCAGGGTCTCCTGCATCCTCTTCTGGCCTCTTGATCATCTGCACTCACTTGTACATTCCCACATGCACACCTACATAATTCCAAAAATAAAATAATCTTTATTAAAAGAAAGTCTGAAGGTTACCTTAAACTCATGATTGCCCTGTGTCTACCTCCAAGGATTACAGGTGTACACCACCACACCCATCTCAAGCATGTTTCCTTGAATTTTGCATCTGTATTGGACATGCACAGGCATTTTTGATGATGACTACTCTTAATAATACAGTAGAAAAACTATTTACAAAGTATTCACATTGTGTGAGGTATTACGAGTAATCCAGAAATGTGTATAGATTATATGCAAGTTCTATGCCATCTTACATAAGGGACTTCAGTATCTTTAGACTTTGGCACATGTAAACAGGTCCTCAGAACAGTCTCCCATGGATACCAAGAGATCACAGTACATATAACATAAACAGCTTAGAGACCAGTCTCCCATGGATGTCAAAAGACAGGTATATGTGTGTCATATACGTGTATGGATACTGAAAGATCACTGTACACTTAACATACATGTGTTTGTGCACCCCGGGAGACCACTACAGCATAACACATATATACAAATATGAATACCTGTGCTGGCTAGTTTTATGTCACCTTGACAGAAGCTAGAGTCATTTGGAAAGAGGGAACTTCAACTGAGAAAATGCCTCTACCAGAAAGGCCTGTGGGCAAACCAATGGGCCATTTTCTTGATTAATGATTGATGTAGTAAGGGCCCAACTCAATGTGGGCAGTAATACCCCTGGGCAGTGGTCCTGGGTGCTATAAGAAAGTGGGCTGAACAACCCATAAGGAGCAAGCCGGTAAGCAGCATTCCTCTGTTCCTCCACTTGAGCACCTGCCTCCATATTTCTTGAGTTGCCTTCCTGCTTGAGTTTCTGCCCTGATTTCTCTCACTGATGGAGTATGACCTGAAAGCCGAATAAACCCTTCCCTTCCCAAATTCCCCCTGGTCATGGAGTTTTATAACAGCAATAGAAAATCTAACTAAGACAACAGTGAAAGACTATACTTATGACATATAGATGCATGTAAGCTTTAGAAACATGTATTGAAAGCATTTCACACTATTGGCAACTAATCTCGTGTAGAGAGATTGGGACCACTTCAAGGCCACTCGACCAATTAGGAGTGCCTTTGCTGTTATTAATTGGGAGTGTGACACAGTAAAGGAATGTGATCAGTCCCTTTAGTTCATCAGTTCATCGTTGAGTGTGGCCATGTGGTGTTGATGTGAACACAATCCAGGCTAGCCATGGTATGCTTCTGAGCACACTCCAGGCTAGCCATGGTGTAGATGCTTCTTCCTGGACAGTTTGCTCTGAGGCTACAAATTTCTTTCCTTCAAAATTAAGCCTTAACCCTGGCAGGGGTTTCTACAAACTACACATTGAAAAGTGACAAGACCCTCAATGTACTAAAGGTGCTGGAGTTCTGGAGACGGACTGACATTCTCCTACCTCAAGTAGATGGGGTCTTGTTGTCTTGACTGGCCTGGAGCTCACTGTCTAGGCTAAGATAGCTCAAACTATCAGCTATCCTCCTGCCTCTACCTATCAGGTACTAGAATTATAAGCATAAATCACCATGCCTGGCTCCATGGTCAACATTTCTGAAAAGGTTGTTGAGGGAATCAAACCGTACGAGTCAGAGGCCACATCTTCCAGGAACTATCTTGGAAGGTTGGTGGCTTTGTATGGGGGGAGGGGATCCTGAAAACAAAGGGTCAACATAGTAAAAGATCATGAAATGTCAGTCGAAAGGTAAGGCTTCAAACTCTAGCACCATGCCATGAGCAAAGAACAATCTCAACGACGTCAGTATCTACCTCTTGTCAGGCAGGAAGGCTAAGACTTACAGAAGCAAGTGTGAAATGCCTATGTCAGCCTTGGCATACTGTAGCACTCCCTCCTCAGCCTGCCACAGGTCTGCATGGACAAGGGGCTCTGGGAGAATGGATCACAACACACTCAGTGTTCGGCACCGGGTGACACCAACAATGGGTTTCTGCTATTCGTGTTTCATGAACCTCACTAGTACACGTCTGGGAGGAAGTCATGTCCAAGATCACTCACAGAGAGGTAAATGGAAGGGAAAGTGCCACACTCCCACCACAGACAGGCAGTGATGGCAGCAGTCACTGGGCTTTTCCAACGCGTGGTGAGACCGACCCAGTCCCCAGCAAGAAACCCTGAGACAGAGGCATGAAGTGCTAAATGGTTATCATGGCAGAAACGGCATTCTTCAGAAGACGATAAAGCCCTGAACTAGATATTATCTGGGTATGCTGGTCAACTTGACACAAACCTAGACATATCTGGGAAGAGGAAATCTTTTTTAAGAATTAACTCTATCAAGTTAGTATGTGGGGGGGCATTTTCTTGATTAACTATTGATGTAGGGGTGCCACACCTAAGCAGGCAGCTCTAGTAGGTATAAGAGGCAGGCTGAGCAAACCTTGGGGAGCAACCCATCAAACAACATTCTGCCATGGCCTCTGCTTCAGTTCCGGCCTGGATTTCCTGAGCTGACCTCCTTTGATGATGGATTATAGGCTGCAAAACGAAATAACCCCTTTCCTCCCCAAGTTGTTTTTGGTGGTGATGTTCTATCACAACAGTAGAGCAAGCATGAATACCATGTGACCACCTTAAAGTCCCACTCTTTAGAATATCGGTTATCAATCTGTGGGTTGTGACCCCTTTGGAGGCTGAACAACCCTTTCACGGGGGTCGCACATCAGATCTCCTGTGCACCAGATATGTACATTACAATTCATAACAGTAGCAAAACTACAGTTACAAAGTAGCAAGGAAAATGATTGTATGGTGGTGGTGGGGGGGGTCACCACGACATGAGGAACTGTATTAAAGGTCGCAGCATTAGGAAGGTTGAGAACCACTGCTTTAGAAGTTTACTGTCCGCTTCAATGTGAAAAAGAAAAAAAGTTCTTTCTGTCTTTATAAACACCTGAACTGACCTCTCCCACTGGAAGAAGGGTTAAAGCTCTTTTGTCCTTGGAGATAAACATCTGAAATAACTGCCATCAGGAAGAACCTAAGTGGAAACCGTCCTTGGAAGAGAAGTATGAAATCCTGAAATGATGAGTCAGGAGAAACAAAGGTTGGCTATAACTCCATGTCAGACATGGCAGTCTGGATGTGCCGGCTAGTCTTTGTCCACGTGACATAAACTACAGTCGCCTGGGCGGTATAATCCTCAGTAGGAACTGCTTCCATCAGAGTGGACAGTGGGCAAGTCTGTGGGATATTTTCTTGATTGGTGATTGATGTGGGCAGTTAGCACACCAACCCCTACCAAGGCAGATGACTCCTCCATTATCTGAGCCAATCTCTCAGCGCACACACACACACACACACACACACACACACACACACACACACACCAAGTGGAATAAACTCTAATATCCTAACAGGATAAATGAACAGAAGAAGCTGAGGTTATCGAGCTCAGAGGCAGAAGCTTGCCTGCCATGGGCAAGCCCTGGGTTCTAGCCCCAGAATAGCAATAAATAAAAAGAGAGGAGAGGGGTAAGGGTGGAGCAGGGAAGGAACCTGCGCACTTTAAACAGATGGTGTTGTCTACAGGGAGCCGGCATTCCTGAGAGCAAATGTGGCTGAGGCGGTGAGGTGGGAGTCCGGGGTGGAGACCAGCCCCACCACTCCCACCCTGTATAATGACTGTGGTGGGCTGCAGTGGCAGCACACAGCAGCCTCTTACATGGAATAATCTGTTCCCTTCAGTGAGGCCTCCTGCTGTTTACACTTCAAGTCTACTTCCCGTAGGAAATCTGGCCTGACAGACAGGATGACCGTCTGGGATTCTGGGTCAAGGAGTCTCGGGCAAGGAGGGTGTGGCGTGCTCATGGCTGCTGCTGTCTGGTGGGGATGCAGCATCAAGACACACAGGCAAGTGAGCTGGATCGGCAGCACGCTGCCACCTCCGACACCACCAACAGCCCTGGAGACCTGTCATCCACTGTCTGTCTTTTATTCTTTTTCTTTTTTAAGTTTTCCACTCCAATCAGTTCATGGAAAAATCAGGAAACTGGAGCAAATTCTGAGAGAAAAAGCTCATTGTTAACGACAAACTACAGGTGTTGTGCTTCAGAACAAGCTCGGTTTTGCTAAGGGAAACACAGTTGCCTGGACCGGGCATGTTTTAAAACAGCAACTATAGGGAGTTGTGGAGCACAGCTCAGTGATAGAAGACTGACCTCACTAGCATGGTCAAGACCCTTTTAATCCCCAGCGCCAAGAATAATAAGGATAATAATAATTACTCCAAAGACTTAGAGGTGTTTAATGTCGAGTGACAGGTGGAAAACTGGAGAGAAAGTGAGTCTTCAGTTTAAGACCTGGCTGGCATTGCCATTTTCTAGCTATGTGGCTTCCAAGGAGGGTTGGCTCAGTGGTAGAGCACTGTGCCTTGGGTTAGACGAAGCAGGCAATGACAGCTGGGGGGTGTCTGCTTGTGTCTCTCCGCACTCAGGAGGCCAAGGCAGGAGAATCTTGACTTCAAGGCTAGTCTTGGGCTGTACAGTAAGTTTAAGGCCACCCTAGGACTCTGGAGAGAAAAATAGAGCAAGCAATGAAAATGTAATGGTAGCAGAATCCCTACGTGGTGGTAAATCTTTACCATGAACTTGTCAGGATTTGGAAGCACCTAGGTGTGTCTATAAGTGGTCTCCAGAGAGGTTTAACTGAAGAGAGAGACCCACCTTGCAGCCGAGGGCATTATCCCACTGGCTGTGATCCCAGACTGAATTAAAACAGAGAAGAAGGAAATGGGCATTCTTCTCTTTCAGCTTTCTGGCTGCATATGGCAACTTGACCCGCCACCTCACACGCCTGTCACCATGTCCCACCTGCCATGATGGACTGTATCCCTCATGCTATGAGCTGATGTAAACATCTTTCCCCACATCGCTTCTGTTAGATATCATCACAGCAATAAGAAAGGTAAAAAGCTCTAAGAAGTCCATTTTAGGGGCCAGAGAGAGTGTGTAAAGGTGTCTATCATCAAGCCTGACAACATAGTTTGACCTCTGAGACCCAGATGGTGGAAGGAGAGAACTGACCTCCACTGGTTACCCTTTGACCTCTACACATACACATATACCTGCACCAACACACACACACACACACACACACACACACTAAACAAAATGAAAATTCTATGTTAGTAGACAAAGTCTGTCAAGTCTACACCCCGAATTCACGTTTGGACCACTACTGGCCAATATTTCATACCCCACTTTGAAAAAAACTGGAATGGAGAAGCACTAACTTAGCTTCCAATTCCCAACACTCGATGGCCTCCACTTCTGAGCACTGCACATTGCAGGTTTCTTAACTCAGTTGATAAAATGTTTCCTTAAAGTGCTCTGGAGGTCTGGGTTCATTATTTTCCTGTTATACCCAGGACACACCTGCAACCTCTGAGAAATACTTACATGTGAAACACAAATAGAGTCCCATTCCCAGACCGGCACTGGCTCGTAAATCAATTCCACTATTGGACTAGGTCTACTGCTCACCCTAGAAGGAGGAAGAACCATCTAGAAGGTCTGCTTCCTTCACAGTCCTCTCCATGGACCAGTCCTGAAGGAAGAACTATATTTGGGGACCAAAGGAAACTTGAAAGCCTTCCAATGAGGCTGAGAAAAACCATTTGTCTTTGCTAACCAGGTAAGGTGGGTTGATGTGACGCTTTCCCTTGCTTAGACAGTGAGTGAGCTTTGGAAAGGGACAGAGTGGAAGAAATAACAAATGTTATCTCCAAAATTTCAAGACTGAAACCATAGCTCAGTTCAGCAGCAGTGTCCAAACCTTTTAAAAATGAACACTCTGCAAATTAAGCCCGCTTCTTAAGCAACCACTGTTGCCCGAAGCCAACTCTCCATGCTGCTTGGAGCATCAACGCCATGCAAATAGGAAGTTTGGCCACCAAGCCAACCTTGAGTTTTAAATATCTTTGGGAGGAATTTGGTTCTAAGTTGGGGCTCTCTTTTTCCTGAGACAGGCTGTTGACATGGAACTTACCATATAGCCAAAGCTAGCTTCAAAGTCACAGTGATTCTCCTGCCTCACCTTCTAGGAGCTAGGGTTACAAGCATGAGCCAATATATCCCCAGCTCCTGTTTCAATCTTTGCATCACAGAAGACAGGAGATTTTTTGTTTTGTTTTGTTCTGTTGCTTTGTTTTTTGAGACAGGATTCTCTGTGTAGCCTTAGCTGTCCTGGAACTCACTCTGTAGACCAGGCTGACCTTGAACTCAGAGATCCACCTGCTTCTGCCTCCCCAGTGCTGGGATTAAAGGCATACGCCACTACAGCTAAGGACAGAATTTTAAGGAAGAAAGAGACATTTACGGTTTTTTGAACCCAAGACCTTCATGATATAGGTAAGCAAAATCAAGTCTCACAACATGTTTCCTTTTGCTTCCTTCCAGGAGCCAAGCTAGAGTTGTTCCTTCACACCTCCTATAAGAGCAGGTACCCATGTCTGCCTGTGCCTGGAGTGGTCCCTTCTCCCACATCACCATATGGAGAGTTCCACTCACTGCAAGTACAGGCCACCAGAACAAAGGGCTTTGCCTCCAGCCTCAGAAGTATTAAAATGAGAAGAGCCAGGCAACACTGGGACTTTCTTTTCCAGTTCCTTTTATAACGGACAATTAGACTTTATGACATTTTATAGCCAAAGTTCTTCGGGAAAATATTGTTTTCTCTGTAGTCATTTCTCTTGCTACACATGACTCATTGAACTTGACCCATAAGAATTTCTAATTCGGTGAAAAATATTGGGTCTCTGTCCTGACCTCTGCTCTCCATCAAAGCCTTGGGGCAGCTCATGGCATTGTCCTCAGGGGTGGGGAACCAAGCTGGCTAGTAGATCTATCAATATTACTGATGATCTCATTCGGCCCATAGGAGAAAGCCCACGAGAGAGGAGCCACACCCACAGCACAGATGAGAAGGGAAGTGGAGGCTCAGGAGCATGTCACAGATGTTAATCCTCAGTGAAGCTGATTCATGCCCCTCACCTGTCACCGCACCATGCTGCTTCCTGGGACTAAGAGTTCCCTACTCTGCCGGGCAGTGGTGGCGCACGCCTTTAATCCCAGCACTCGGGAGGCAGAGCCAGGTGGATCTCTGTGAGTTCGAGGCCAGCCTGGTCTCCAAAGTGAGTTCCAGAGTCCCTACTCTGTCTTTACAAGTCCTGAATGTGTCTTCATGTGTATGTGTGTGCGTGTGCACCGTGTGTGTTTGAGTTTGTTTCGAAGCACATGTGTGCACATGCATTTGGAAGCCAGAGAAGACTCTTGGGTGTCAGGATCTAGAGAGACCAGCCGGTGAGCCTCAGGGACCTGCTGTCTCCGCCTCCTCAGCACTGGGAGGGAGTTACCCTGAGATACCCTGCCTGGCATCTTTGCATGGCTTCTCAGAATCAAACTCAGGTCTTCGATCTTGCAAGGCAAGCACTGTACCAACTAAGCCATCCCTTTGGCACCTTGGATGCATTTTTTAACATAAATATTGTGAATGTGACTTCCTACAACTGCCCAATCCCCACCATAGGGTCATAGAAAGGCAGACAGGAAAAACTGTTGTGATGGTATAGTTGTGATGGTCTGGCTTCCAACTGTCTGTCCACATCCCAACCCTTCATCTCCATAGAGGGCAAGAATGAGAAGTCGTGTATCACACTCATACCAGCTAGAGTCCAAGTACAAGTGCCTGAGTGCCAATCCAGGCCTGCTACCAACTGGGTATGCACTCAGGGTAATGCACCTTCCTATGCCTCTGTGTTCCTGATAGGCAAAATGGGTACAATCGTCACACCATGAAGTTTTTCTAAGAACTAAATGGGAACCTATAGATAAATTCCACAGCACAGAGTAAGCATTTGATGCAAATGAGCAGTGATTTTTCTTCTTCCTCCCAAACCAGCATCAATAATCCAGTGTTTTTCTAAGCTGGTCTGGGGAGATGGTTCAGTGGGTGAATCACATCCCTGCACGAGGACCTGAGCTGGAATCCTTAGGAGCCAGATGCAGTGGTAAGCAATCTGTGATCCCCGTGCCTCTGTGGAGACAGGGGAGGCCGAGATGGGAGCATCTCCGGGAGCCTGTAGATCAGCTGAGCAGGAGCATGCATCAAGGAGGAAGAGATCCTGCGTCCAAACAAGGCAGAAGGTGAGGGCTGACACTAGAAGTTGCCCTTGACCTCCACACACACAAACATATGCATACGTGGGGGTGGGGGGAGGAAGGAAGAGAGCAAAGAAAGAAAGAAGAAAAAGAGAAAATCTTACAGATTTGCCTCAAACACGAGAATTTTTAAGAAAAACTGAGTCAGAAGCAGTCATATGGTGCTCCATTGTCTGTGTTGGGGTGACAGGAAAGAAAGATAACTGGAGAGAACTGTCTGTGCTCTTCAAGACGAAGGTGGAAGAGTTTTGTATATACGAGATTAACAATTTGATCTTGGTGCCCTAGGAGCAAGACCTCCTCATTCATCTCACAGCTATGGGTCTTGGTTTCCCACAGCCTGGAATCATCCAGCTGAGGTGTTCAGCAAAAGAAGAGACACACCAATTCCCTCCTCAGACCATCACTACTCTCATAGAGGCATCTCGGGAGAGACAGCGGGTCAAAGGGCACTCCTAGTCTGGGACAGGCCATCTGTCTATTTCCCTCATCCTCATCTACTTGGACCTACTACTGAAGATCAAGATGTACTTCTTTCCTGGCAGCCTCTGCCTCCAGGACCCTCAAAAGCGAACGACCCCTCTTGTCATCTTACTTAAGAATTGTGAGTAATTTTCAAACCACACTGTTGCCTGTACCAGTGGCCAAAATCACGTGGTCCTTTGACGAGAAAGGCAGTATGCACAGTATGAAGAGCACTGTCCCAGGAGTCAGGAGACCGAGGCCTCAACTATGTCCCCTGACTGTAGCATGCCACCTTGAGCAAATCACTTCCCTCTGCTCAGCTCCAACATATGTAAAATGTGGAAATTAGAGGACAGGAGCTCCCTCTCTCTCCCTCTCCCCTCTCCCCACCCCACAATCCCCCGTGATCTCATCACTGTCCAGCTATGCTTTCCAAAAACAAAACAAAAATACTCTTCATGTTACCAAGGCCCTGTGAGCCCTAGTCTGCTAAGACAAGCATCGTTCTTAAAGTTCAAACACATGCAATTAAATGAAAACATCACATGTAAAACCACTTAACAATCAGTCTTTTTTTTTTTTTAATTCCAATATTTTCTTTACCTTGGGATTCCCCAAACGTGAAGCTGGCTACGACTCTATCCCACATTTCCCCTAATGTCTGGGAATAGGTGAGCACAATGTACCTGTGCATGCCTGCTTCCTGCGTTACCCAAACAAGTAACTCAGGTGCAGCAGTCTGGCTAGTCAGGTTCCCCTTAGGACAACAGGTCATTATACAGTTAACAACAATTCCCAGATGAGAGGGAATCCGGCAAGAAGCAGGGCAAAGAGGGAGGAGGCTGTAACTAAGACAGAGAACACTCTCCCTCTAGCCCGACATCTCTAGCTTCGTTTGTCCCTGAAGAAATCCACGGTTGTCATGACTAAAGATGTCCCCGACGGACACGAGCTTTGCCTGGGCCCCTGGAGAGTCACCTTCGTCAAGGCAGGGGACTTAACCCAGAGCAAAATCAGGCTCTGCCGTGGCCTTTCTGTAAGTGAAGTAGCTCACTTCTGGGACTGGAGCTTAATACCTTTATGCAAGAGATAGTTTTATTTTTCCACCCCAAAGGACCACTTTGGACTAGTCTACAGAACTTAAATTCATAGTTTCGACGAATCCCAAACAGACACTAATGTGTAGTAAACATGCAATTAAGAATCCTTTTACTACACAGACTTATGTTCACACTAATAGGCCATGGTTAGAATATATAAAACATAAAGAGGGCTGCAGGCTAGCTAAAACCATATGTGTGAATACTGAGGAGGAACTGGAGGGTTTCAGACGTGTCCACCCCCAGTCCTGCTCTTTACAGACAGGTGGGAGCTGCTGACCTCTTCTCAGCTGGCATGAGTGATAAGCAAGGCTCCAGAAGCCTCAAAACTGTTCTCGGGAGTTGCGGCTGGGGCTCCGCCATGACACCGAGGTGTCTCTAAGCATTACAGTCCAGAGATAAACGAGAGCCTTGGTCAGGGCTTCCCCGTTCCATTGCCATCGCTGTGCACGGTGGAGGACTGGAATTTCCGGTGATACACTTGAAAAGATTAGCTCCAAACATTAGTTCTGGAACAGCTGCTGAATCTCTCTCAGTACCAGAGGATCTCCCACAAAAGCACAGAGCAAAGGTACTTCCTCTCAGCCCTGCCCAGCCACGTCTCCTGACACAAGGAAACCCATTTCCCACCCTCCTGTTACTCGTCAGCTGCAGGGTAGCCCTTGGTGTCACAGTCGACAAGGATCTTCCCTCTTTTTTTTTTTTTTCATTCAAGCATACAATGATATATTATTTAAAAAATACATCTTATCTACCTCCCACTGGCAACCTCCCATGTGCCCTGGTATTCATGAACCTGAATACCAGTGGACTGAATGTCCTTTATTCTTCTTATTATTAATTAAATTTACTCATTTAATCTCAATCACAGTTTTTCCTCCTTCCTCTCCTCCCATTTCCTCCCCCTACCTCTTCCTGTAGGATCCTTCTTCAGCATAAAGTTGGGATTAAGTCTGGCTTCCTCTCTGACTAGCCACACACTGCTCCCACACTATTGTATAACCCACAGGGCCTGCATTTCTCCTGTCAGGTATCAGGGTGACAGGAAGTATACTCAGGTAAGGCAACAATACACTGTCACCTTGGTCATCTTCAGTCTTGAACCCTGTGATGGGCTTAGGTTCCCTCATTTTACTGAAAAGAGCTGACCACCAAAGACAGCGCATCTCTGTCCACGGCCTTTTGTAGTAGGCAGGCAGATCTAAACAGCTGTCCTGGCCACATGTCGTTTCTGCAGCCTGTGGCTGCTCTTCAGACCTGCAAACAAACCTTTGAGAAATGAGTCCACGCCTCCACGCAGCCGTCTCCTATTTGTAAGCAACTGCATTGCGGATGGCTTTTTCTTGTCTATACATTCTGTACTCTTCCTCCCAGCCCACAAACACCTCTATGAATACTGATTGGAGTCAATCAATCCTCCCTATTTCCCACTTCAGGCACGCAGAGTTGAATTCATGTTCCAGATCTCTAGGCATTTGTCCACTATTTTTCTTAGACTCACTCCCCCCCTCAAAGTATATTGGAATTCAAGGTTAGACCCCAACCCCCCTCTTCCTCTATGGCTCTGCTCTAAGAGTAGTAGTAGGTCCAAGCAGGAGCACCTGTGAGGAAGGCCCACATGTCAAGATGGCAGTCTCTGAGTAAAAGCCAGGATGTACTGGGAAGAAGTGGAGGGATTTTGGAATCAGAGATATGGCTAGCTGTTATACATTGTAAACATTCTAGCCCCCCTGCTTTGTTGTGCAGAATAAGAAATAGGTGCCCCTCAAGGTAAAGTTGAGGAGTTACACTCAAGGAGCGCTCCAAGAAGAGTGGGACCGCTTGTGTAAGCAGCTCTAGTTAGCAGAAGGTGAGGGAAAGCTGTGGAGGATGACGGACCTATGGTAGAGTTCACTTGCTGGCAGATACGGCCCCGCACACGCCGCTTGGTCTTACAAATAAAGTTTTGTTGTATTAGAATAGGGACCCCTGCGATAAGTTACACACTGCCTGTGGGCTACTTTCATATTACAAAACCAGATCTGAATGGTTCCAAAACAAACTGTACCACGACTTACTGTAGTCATGGAGACTTCCTGTGGCGCTAAAAAATAATCTGTCCGAGCATCTGCAATCGGTCCAACCAGCCTACCGTAACATCCCTTGGTTTAGGGGCTGGAGAGATGGCCCCATGGATAAGAGTGCATGCTGCTCTTGCAGAGGCCCCGAGTTTGGTTCCCAGCATCCACAATGGGTGGTTCACAAATGCCTGTAACTCCAGCTCTAGGGGAACCAGAGCCTTCTTCTGGGTTAATGTGCATATGCCTGCACGAATGTGCACATGACCCCACACATAATTAAAAATTAAAAAAAAAATCTTGAAAACAAAATCTGTGCTTAATTCTCTAACACAACATCACTGTAAGCCAACAGGGACAAACTCATGGCTTTGAATTTAAACAAGCTCACCTTACAACCTTGAAAGAGCAAGTAGATAAGGATGTCCTAGTCCATGGCTACCTAACAGAATGTTCTAGATGACGGAAATGTTCTGTCTTTCTCAATGTTGTCAGACGAGTTCTAGTTATGTGTGCCTCCTAGTTACTGGGCACTTCAGGTGTGGTCGGTGCAACTGAGAAGCTGAATTTTGCTTGTTAGTTAATTTTAGCTAAAATAACTCATGGCTTGTAGCTTACCACAGGGACCAGCTCAGACAGACCATTTGAGTCTAGGGCATGGGCCAAGTGTAGGGGATACACGGTAAAATCTAGTGACTCTCCACTATGAATTTACAGGCTATGGGAAGAGATGAAGCATGATAGTTACAGTGGCAGATGGAAAGAACTAGAAATTCAGAAATAATATCATAGAATGGATTACTATATAGATTACTATAGATGTAGTTAAGTTGTATCTGTCTGCATATACAAAACCCTGGGTTCAGCCCCCAGCACCATAAACCAGGTCATGCATGCCTGTGATTCCCGCAATTCCGGAGCTCAGGAAATGTAGACAGAAAAAGCTTAAGGTAATCCTCTGCTACACAGCAAGTTTAAAGCTAGCCTGGGCTACGTGAAACTCTTTCAAACAATAAAAATTAAAATAAACCAAGTATAGAGGATGTACTCTCTCCCCTTTTGGCTACTGAAGCACAGCAGTCCACGTAAGAGAGCCCTAGGGCCCTCATAACGCTTGCTGCTGTCCACTTAAGGACATGCTGTCTCCCTGGGTCATGCTTGTTACACTGATACACAGGAGGGATCATGTCAAACGCACATTAGCTACCTAAGGCAGAGCACTGAATAACTAGGTTAGTCAGGAACTAAGCATTCTTTAAACTAGGAAAATCCAGTTCCCCTTTCTCGATCCCTTCTCGACTTCTCATTTTTCTTCGAAGCCTAAAATCTAAGAGCAAAAGGAAACATGATCCAATACAGTCACAGCCTGGTCACGTGCTTTTGCTCACTCTCCCGCACTTGCTCCATCGGGGCCTGGAGGACACGGACATTCTTCTCTAGCACTACTTCCAAACATCCCCTTAAAGCTTCTAGAAAAACAGGCTGCCTGGTCTCCAACTTCAGGAGCTTTTGCAAACGGCAGGAATGGGGAGGAAAGACATGGGGTGGGGTGGGGGGAAGGGAAGTAGTAGAAGGAAAAGGAACACCAGTTAGAAACAACCGTGAAAGCACACAGTTGGTTCCTAGTCTCAGCCACCTCACTGCCAACGGGGCCTGACCAAGGTTGTGCACCCTCTGCAGACATAAGAAAGAGAGATGGTGACCTCTTTTTTTTTGTTTTTTGAGATCTTTCCATACTTCCTCAGTGCAGCCAGTTATGAAGAGGCTAAGTTTTACTATCTTTATCATTTGGTCTGTGTGTGTGTGTGTGTGTGTGCTTGTGTATGAGGGGAAAAAAAACCAAACAAGTCAAATTTTAAAAAATGTCATTTTGTGCATAGCCCACATTTATTTCACTTTATTTCACTTTATTTCACTTTATTTATTTATTTATTTATTTATTTATTTATTTATTTATTTAGCTAGCTAGCTATCTGTTTATTTACTTGGCTCACTATGTAGTCAGGCTATTTATTTGTTTGTTTGTTTGTTTTGACTCACTATGTAGCCTGCAACTCACAGCAATCCCCCCGCCTCAGCCTTACAAATGTTGGAATTACAGGTACGAGCCTCTATACCTGTCTTTGCACCAATTGTTCTTAGAAAATGCTCATCTGTTTAAATGGTATGTATAGAGGGGTATGTGCATGTGAGAGCAGGTGTGCTCGCGGGACCAGAGATGCTAGCTCCCTCGGAGCTGGAGTTATATATAGGCGGTTATAAGCCACTCCGGATCTTCTGGAAGAACAGCCCGAACTTTTACCAGCTGAACCATCTCTCCAGCCCCTTCCTTTCCATTTTAAATCAGATGGAACTTTTGTACTCCCACCCACACTGACCCCACCATCTCGGGGTTATAACACAAAAAGAACTCCATTTCCACAAAACGACAAAAGGAGGATAATTAGAGCCCAAACAATAGACTCACATCATTATGACAACGTAACCTAATAATAAAACCTTAAGTAGGTTTCATAGATAACAATTCTAGACGAACTCACTTACAATCCCTAATGCTAAAGTGGATGTACTGCAAGAACCCACAGGCCCTTCCAGCCTAGCAACCATTAAGTCAGAAGAGACTTCAGAAAGGAAGGATGCTAGAGTACCAACACACCCAGCCTCAGAAGGTACGGCTCCAAGGTCTAACCATAGGACCCTATGACAATAGGACTGCGGTCCTGGGAATGTCACCTGTAGAAACTATATGTCATTGACAGACAGAGAGGTGTAAGGGGTCTTTATGTGTGAAGACAGGAACCAAAGGCTTCAGCGTGCTGAGGTCCGACAAGGTAATCGAAAGTTCACGGTTCACTGAGACACAACCCAGCCATTGCAACCATGAAGAGCAGCCACAGAAACCTGCTCAAGATTGAGCCCTTCAAGGCTACATCATGGAAATAAGAAGCAACATGAGTCCCTGCTCCCTTCCTGAAGATCTGACCACTAATGGATGCTGCGAGAGGGGGTATCATTTTTTTTTAATGGGGAAGCAAGGAGACTAGTTAGATAGAGGAAAACATTCAGAGAAAAGAAGACCGATAACCAGGGGGTTAATGGTGGGTGAATAGAATCACAATGCATTGTACGTATGTATGAAACTATCGAGTAATAATCATTTTTTAGAGAAGAGCTCAGCATGTCCCTTTTACAGTGGGCGTGGGTAAAGGAAGGTTCACAGGACTTCTGATAGAAAACTCCTGGGCATTCAGTCCTCAAGCTCATAAGCCATTCAGTGTGAATGGACAGACACCATCTCATGCTGCAGGATAACCTGCTGCCAGAGCACAATGCGGTTAGATCAACGAGGCATTGTTTGTAGAGAACTCGATGCACCTGGAGTGGCCTTTACCGAACAGAACCTCTCTTTGTAAGAGGATTTTACCGGCTTGCACCCTTGAAACCAGCAATTTGGAAAGAAAAGGCCCTCCTTACAGAAACGCCTCAAACAAACATCCCAATGCAGAAAAAGGGATGGGCTGCTTACACCTGACGACTGAAATGTACTCCACTAAAGTGGCACAAGAGTGCCACTGGGCTGGGTTTGATGTGCCATTTCCAATCTTTTTCTGTAAGATAGGACATGGTTGCAAGGACACATGCTATTTCATAAGGTAAAAAGGGTTTTAAGAACATTGACGGTCAGGCGGGTGAGATGGCTGGGGGTTGGGGGTGGGTAGGGCAAAGGCCCTTGGCTCTAAGCTTGAAGACCTGCGTCCCATCCCTGGGGCCCACCTAGTGGTAGGAAAGAACCGTCTCCTGCAGACTCTCCTCTAACCTTCCCAAGCATGCAGGCACCCCAACGCATTAAATGAATAATATAATACCCTTTTTAAAAGCATGTTCAAGGTCATGCTACTATACTGTTTCCCGCTCCTGGACCAGCCTTTATTTCTACACCTTGCTGTGTTCTCTAGAATTTTAGAACCATGCCCCCAAAACGGTTTATAAAATGTATCTGATCATAAACTATAACAGCAACTACTGATTAAGGAAATGTTCACAGGAGGATAGTTCTAGATTTATATGATCTTAAAAGGATAGTCATATGATTTTCTACTAATGAGGTAAATTCAGAGCACAGGTAACTACATGGGCTAGCCTACTACAAAATTCAGTCCTAGGCTAGATCTTCTGCTCAAGGGAAAAGGTGTTACTTCTTAGGGTAAGGCAGGTCAATGGATAAAGGGCTTGCCATGCAGGCATGAGGACTGGAGTCTGCATCCCCAGCACCTACATAAAAGCCAAGGTGGTACCAGGCCCAACTGTAATCCCAGCACTCAGGAGGTGGGGATGGAGGACTGCTAAGTGAAAGCTGGAGCACTAACTGGGCGGTGGTGGCGCACACCTTTAATCTCAGCATTTGGGAGGCAGAGGCAGGTGGATCTCTGTGAGTTCAAGGCCAGTCTGGTCTACAGAGTGAGTTCCAGGACAGCCAGGGCTACACAGAAAAATCCTGTCTGGAACCCCAACCCCCTAAAAATGTCCCCATTGAGTTGGCCGGTAAATGGTCTGTGCCTTAGTTAGGGTTTCTTTTGATTTGAAGAGCCACCACGACCACGGCAACTCTTAGAAAGAAAAAGCATTTCATTGGGGTGGCTTACATTTTCAGAGGTTTAGCCCATTATCATCATGGTGCGACTTGGTGGCCTGCAGGCAAACTTGGTGCGGGAAAAGTAGACAGGTGTCCTACACCTGACAGGCAAAGGAAGAGGTCTGAGACCCTGGGTGGCATCTTGAACATATACGAGACCTCAAAGCCCACCTCCACAGTGACGCACTTCCTCCAACAAGGCCACACCTGCTCTAACAAAGCCACACCTCCCAAGAGTGCCACGCCCTTTGGGAGGGCCATGGTCTGTGAGACACTTTCTTGATTTATGTTTGATGTGGGGGATCCCCGGCCACTGTGAATGGTGCTGCCACTAGGAAGGTTGTATAAAAAATACAAAATATGCCAGGCGGTAGTGGCGCACGCCTTTAATCCCAGCACTCGGGAGGCAGAGGCAGGCGGATCTCTGTGAGTTCGAGGCCAGCCTGGTCTCCAAAGCGAGTTCCAGGAAAGGCGCAAAGCTACACAGAGAAACCCTGTCTCGAAAAACCAAAAAAAAAATATATATATATATATATATATATATATATAATATATATATAAATATAAAATAAATATATAAATTAAAAAAAATCAAGCTGAGGGAGCCGTGGAGAGCAAGCCAGGAAGCCAGGAAGCAGTGCTCCTCTGAGGCTTCTGATTCAGTTCTTGCCTCCAGGTTCCTATTTGAGTTCCTCCCCTAACTTCCCTCCATGATGAACTATGACCTGGAAGTGTGAGCCAAATAAACTCTTCTTCCCTCCACAGGTTTCTTTTGGCCACAGCGTTTATCATAACAACAGAAAGCCAACCAGGGCACTGGGTCAACAACAAAAAACAGTGACATGTATACAACAAAGAACTGTTCTCATGTTCAACTTACTGAGGCTGGAAACTACAAAATATTTCACAGAGAGAATCGCCTTATTGTTAGGAAATACACTAATTTATTGAGGTGTAAAGGGCCATGAAACAGTTTGGGAAATTTATCTTGTCTGTTGAGAACATGCATACATACACGTGACATGCATTAAACACGTCACTCAATATAACAAGCTATTCTATCATCCATACTTTATTATGTAGAAATCAGTGTGTGGCTTTGGAAGCTGAGGACAAATGACAAAGTGAAATGTTAATCCAGATGTGGCCGCACTTGTGTGTAATTCTAGCATTAGAGAGTCTGAGGCAGGAGGATAAGGTGCTCAAGGAGAGCTCTGGCTACATGGTGAGTTTGAGGGCAACCTTGGACTATGCGAAGCACCGTCTCAAAACAATAGCAACAATAAGAGCAAGATCAACCTGGGCGCAGGAATTTACATTCTTTACCCTCTCCTCGCAATTTCCCCCAAGTTAGAATTACGCGTACCTAGGAAGGTAGTGGAAAGTTTTTGTTAGAGAGGGCTTGTGTGTGAAGCTTTCCCAGTCCCCAGGTCCCCAGAGGAGTTTGCCTTAGTGGGGTCTACACAAGCTCTCAACCAGGTAGGTCCATAGGTATCCTGGGTCAGCACACGGGCCACCACATTCACAGGTGACAAAGATGTCAAAACGTCGGACAGCCCTGGGAGTCTGACCAGGCAGAGTGCTGCCGAAGCATCCCCCTGACTGAGTCACTCAGGGAGGCCAACTAAGCAGGTTTTAATGCGCCCCCAACTTCCTATAGTTTTTCATTATCCAAAACTTAGGGAAATTTGAGATGCTAAGAAATTGAGGGGAAGGAGGAGAAAATCCTGCCACACTGGAAAAAAACATTTTTTTCTCTGGCATCTTTCCTTTCAGCCTCTAAGGCTTAGAAGAGTTGGGACTGTTATAAACTGTGTAGTTCTGTCTGTTTTTGTTTGTTTGTTTGTTTTAACCTAATATAAACATCTCTTTTGACTGGGTGAAAATGTTTCATTATATACGCACACTTCACCATTTACCCAGTTATTTCGCTAACATTGGTGCTTTATTTGTTTGCAATGTTTATGATTCACAGGGCTAAGTTAAATGGTTTTGCTGTCGGCCAGGCATGGCGTCCCATCCCTCAATCCCAACACTAAGGAGGCTGACACCGAGAATCACGAGTTCAAGGCCCGCCTGGCTGCATAGCCAGTTCCTATCTTTTTTTTTTTCTCCCCCGCTAGCTCCTGTCTTAAGCTGCCTTCCTCTCCCCACAAGAGACGTTTATCTTCACCTTGCTTACTTAAAAAAAAAATCTGTTTATAATTCGGTGACAGCGTCCCAGAAATAGAATTACTAGACCAAACAGTATAAGTATTTTCAGCATTCAATAGAAAAGATTCTATCCAGCCTGTAGGAAGGTGAGCACACACTTTTATCTGTAACTGGAAAGGAAACATCTGAATGGGATTTCCAGAGGCGGCCTTCACTCAGGAAAGGAAGTTCCAACCACAGCAGGGGAACAAAATTGCAGCCTTCAAGTCAAACTGAGCTCAGAGACAAATAAGTACTGTAAGCTATTTTTGCTCTTAAAAGAGAAAAGAGCAAAATATTCCAGCATCTATCCGCACACACGGACTACTAAGTGAGAGATGTAGGACACAGCCTCAGACAAAGAGGAAACTCTTTATGTTGTGGGTGGCTATCATCTAAATGACCTTCCTGCCCCCTGGATTGAGTGAGACCCTAAACATTTAGGTAGGAAGTGTGTGTGTGTGTGTTTTGCACTATTTATTTACATGTTTATAGACATGTTCTCGGATAGCTCAAGTATGCATGTGTAAAGGAATGTGTATACATAAAGATATAGATTGAAAAGCCAAGTTCACATCTAAATCTTGTAGTCTAGTTAGCTTACAGCCATTTAGGTTTGGACTCCCTTTATTTTTTTTCCTTAGCCCTGTGGCATAGAAAAGGGAAGTGTGGGTTGGCAATATGGCTCTGTGTATTGAAAGTTCTCACTACACAAGCCTGAGTTTGATCCCTGGAGTCCACAGCAGAAGGAGAGAACTGACTCCTCAAAGTTGTCCTCTGACCTCCACATGTGTGCCATCACACGTGCACATACATACAGACACATACACACACATACCGTACACACACACCATACACACACACATCATACACACACACACACACATACACACACACCATACACACACACACAACCCATACACAAATTATATATATACACACACACATATATATATATATATATATACACACACAACCCATATACAAATTATAAAATTATACACACACACACACACACACACACACACACACACACACACACATATATTAGTTTTTAGAACAGAAGCGAGGAAGGGCTCCAGTAGTTAGAGATGTGCAGTTTCATGCCATCTGTCCTGAGCAAACAACTAGCCTCTTGTTTGGGTGAAACGTCTCTGAATTACATTCCTTCATTTGCTAAATGACACAGTTAAACAAAAAGTCCCTCAAAGTGACTCGCAGGTCTCTGATTCTGCAACATTTCCCAGTTTCAGCAGTGCCGGGGAGGGAAATGGAAAGAGATGATCCTCTCTGAGTGCATTATTTGGAATAGATGCTCAGAAACCTTTTCTAGAAGAACACACTAGACCCAGAAGCACTTAGCAAAGGAAAGGGCTCCACAAACTCTGGATTTCCCCCTCCTTTAGACAGCAGGGGTGAGGCTGAAAGCCCTACCATCCCAGAGGAAACAGAAGAGGCTCTGGATTTCCCCCTCCTTTAGAAAGCAGGGGTGAGGCTGAGAGCCCTACCATCCCAGAGGAAACAGAACAGGCTCTGGATTTCCCCCTCCTTTAGACAGCAGGGGTGAGGCTGAGAGCCCTACCATCCCAGAGGAAACAGAAGAGACTCACCATGGCCATTGCAGTAGTAGATCCACTTCTCCCGGTTCTGGGTCGAAGTCAAGGATTTCTTCAGGCCCGCCTTTTCCACAATGGCACTGGGGTCCTGCCGGGGCCCCTTCTTGAGAGTCCTGGAACTCTTGCGGATGCTGCACACCACGATCAGCACCAGCGCCAGCAGGAGGAAGAGGACAATCATCCAAGGCAGATGCTCATTGATGTCGAAATGCTTGTGCAGGTTCTGTCTGGGATGGCCCCGCTTGGGGGCCTTGATGGCCGTGCTGGACTTCTCGCCAGTGGCCTCCATGGATGTGGGTAGCAGCTTCAGAATGTGTCTGTGGTGGGGGCCTTGCTGGTGGGTGACTTGTGGTGGGCTCGGGAGGGTCTTGTTCATGCCTTCCTCCCCACTTGTTGAGCTTGTGTTGTCGGGGACTGTCCCTTCCTGGATGCCACTGGGTACCTTTGGTCTAACAGAGGCAGTAGAGTTGGATTCTGTTGAGTTCATGCCTAGAAGAAAGAGTAAGGAGGGGGAAGAGCTTTTCCATATTTGGGCATCTACACATTCTCTCCTGTCCCTGGTCAGGTCACACAGTCAAAGAAGATGTGACTGATGGAGCTTAAGGTCAAATATTATTTTGCACATTTTCATAAAGGTCCTAACAGCATCTTTATATAAAAGGTTAAAAATCTGAATAATTAAACTCAGTTTCTGGTACCCAGGACACGGGCATCCTTGGAGATCCAATGTTTGAGCTCCAAATCGCTTCTCCTAGCCTTCAAATACTAAGTGGAGAAGTGTGCGTCTGCCGCTAGTCAACCCTCCATTGATTTGATTCCGCAAAGAACTCGCTTCAATTAAACTCTCTGTGCATTCTCCTCCTCTCTCACCTTTAGCTTTATTTCATGACTCAGTGGTGAAACAGAGCCTATGACTAAGATAAAGAAAAGAGCTCAGGCCCAAATCCAACCCTGCACAACAGGTCGGGAAGTAACGGAGGCTGGACCCTCCAGCGGCTGTAACCAACAGATAACACAGCTGGGGGGGGGGGGCTCTGTGGACTTCTGAGACGTTTCCACATTAGCCGTCATGAAAGAGTGTGAGGCAGGGGAGCTGAGAATCTCGGGGGACGGAACCTGGCCTGGGTCATCCCCTGGAGCTCTCACACCCATTTCTTCTTTGCGAAGACGGTGGGGGTGAGAGAGCATCCCCTGTGGTTATCAATGAAGACCAGCCATCGGCACACTCGACAGTGTGCTAGGACGCGCAATTTACATTGGCCGTCATCGCATAGAAACTAAATGCCATGAAAGAGGATATGGCGAAATGTGTTCATTCTGTCTGAGGGTGGACTAGAATGCTAGGCAAACAGGGATACCACAGAAAGGACATGAAGTCAGGATTGCTGGGGAAAAAAAAAATTAAGTTGTTCTTCTCCAAGTGTCAGGGCTGGGTATCTTTATGTGGATTTCAATTCACTTGCTTTCTGAAGTTTTTAACTTCCTTTCCTATGATTTGGTCCTACCTTGGACGACAGTCCTTTTTCCTGCCAGATATGATGACAAGCTCCCCCTTACTGTCTCTCCTTCCGGCTTTGTCTAGCCTGGATTAACTCCATGGTGCATAACTTTTTAATCTGAAAGAAACCTTAAACGTTGAAAATCACTCATTTACTCACTCGGCCAGTTCGGAGCCGAGAGCTGAAGGGGTTAAGTGATTTACGTAAGGTCACACACTGTCCTTATTGCTCTCCGTTCTTATTGGCCAGCTTGATGTAACCTAGTTTTTTAGGTGTCTGTTGTCTCCTAATAGAAACCTTCTGAGTTTAAATGTTTCTATTAAGTCCAAAGAAGCCAAATTTAATTAGCCACAAAAATGAAGGCTCCCTTCTCCAAGGGATGATTTTAGATTCAGCAAAGTGGAGAAAACATCCTTAGTTATAAGCCCACTCTACTGAGCTCAAAGCCTTCCTCCAGCAAGAAAGTCATGAGGTTTAAGTTACCTTGGGGCTCATAGGTGGAGGAAGGGACTTCATGGGATCCCATGTGCTCAGGGTGAGAAAAGAGAGCTGTGCCAGGGGAAGGTGGGGCTGTGCTGGAGGACAGGCGTGTGCCACAGACGTTGTCTGTCTCCTTGGTCCCCGGCTTGACCACCACCAGGTTCTGACCCAGACAGTCTGTGTGGGCTTTGCATTTCATCACACTGGAAGGCACGTTAGAGAAGGTGCCCCGAGCACACTGCTTGCACCTCACATCCTCATTCTCCGTCCCTTTCTTGCGCACACCCCAGCCCACAGGGCACACTGTATGGGGAGCGCAGGTACCGTTCGACTGATACATTCCAGGTGGGCAAGTGCATTCTCGGTCAGTCAAGGCAGCACAAGGAAATCTCTCGATCATCGGCCATGGGCACGGCTGACTACAGTCGTGGCATCTCTCTATGCCGTTCTCATGCCTGGTAAAGGTCCCCGCAGGGCAGCTGCTGCAAACACGCAGGCTCACGTTGGTGCAGTGCTCGGAGACATACGTTCCTGCTGGACACTTGTCACAGGTTAGCACCTGGCCAGTGGTGCGGTCAACATGGCGGTACGTGCCCGTGAGACTCGGAGTCTTTTGTTCCGTCTGAGCTGTGATGGTGCTGAGGAATCCCAGCTGAAAGAAATTAAGAGAGGTGTCAGCTAGGAATGGAGGAGGGCAAAGCGCCACCCATAGCAACAATGCCGTCATCATCACCGTTCAGGATCCGGCTGGTACCACATCAGCTTGACGTCAGAAACAGGGAGGCCTGTGCTGAAGTCGTCAGTTCTACAGCACCTGCATGCCTGATGATAAACTTTTGTCTTGTTTCCTTTTTATAAACAGGCATACTTTTGACCTTCCTAGTACGTGCCTTAAACATCAGAGCTGATGCTTTTAGAATCAAACCGTGTCTGTCCCATTTCTGAAGACCATAACGGATAGGTGCATATTCCTGCAGCACCCACTGAGGGAATCGATCTACACACTGAGCTGGGTCCAGCAAGAACAATTCAGCAGCCATTTCATGCCTAAGATAAAAACCTCGCCCAGCAGCCAGAGTTACACCAGCTTCCAGAATAATAACTTGGGGGACCTGGTGGGTGTGGTGGTGGTGGTGGTGGTGGCGCACGCCTTTGATCCCAGCACTTGGGAGGCATAGGCAGGCAGATCTCTGTGTTCAAGGTCAGACTGGTCTACAGAGTGAGTTCCAGGACAGCCAAGGCTACATAGTGAGACCCTATCTCAAAAAAAAAAAAAAAAAAAAAAAAAAGAGAGAGAAAGAAAGAAAAAAGGAAAGAAGGAAAGAAGGAAGGAAGGAAGGAAAGAAAGAAGAAAGGAAGGAAGGAAAAAGGGAAGGAATATGGCTAATTCTTGGCTTCCGATATACTTTGTTTTTCTTCAGTCTGAGCCTGAAGGGGCAGTGGGGATGGTCAGGGGTGGGTAGTGGTTGATTTTCTCGTCGAGAAACGTAACGTCATCTTGGAGACTGAGAAAGAAAGAGCCTGCTGCTTGCGGTAAGTTCTGTGTCTTCCCTTTCAGCTTTTGGCTTTGCGCTCCTTTTCCTGCTCCTTCTACTTGTACAGCGAGCACAGACACCCTCTTCCAAGCCCAGCAGATGCACTGAGTGGAGGAAACCATCTGCCCAGTGGAGCCCAAGCACAAGATTAGTGTGGTGCCTCCACTCCCACATCTTAGGCTCAGAAGTGTGCACCCTGGGGAGATACACAAAGCTCTAGGAAACGGAGCCTCAACACCGGCCACCCCTACCCAGGGCTCTGATCCACGGAGCCACCCCGGCATGCGCTTGTGGCTGGCTGCCCACCAGCCCGGAAGAGGGTTCAGACTTGCGAGTCTAAGATGGGAAATGATAGGTACTGTGCCAATCCCCTGGTGTCTGACTCGTCAGAGGCCACCTAGCAGTGTACAAACCCCACCCCACCCCCACCCCACATTCCCTACACTCCACAGCACACTTGCTCTATTTGGACTTCTTGATTTCTCGGGGTATAGGGGGGTTGGCAGTAGTTAGTTCACTGTGAAGGTATTTTTCTTTTGAGATAGAGTCTTACTTTATAACCCAGGCTGACCTCAATCCTGTCTCAGACTCCTCAGTTGCTGGGGTTACAGGTATGAGCCACTGAGCTAGGCTAGTTATTTTTGCTAATTTTTTTTTTCCCAGTTGGTTTTGTTGATACAGGCTGCCAATATGCAACCCAGGCTGATGTCAGACTTGCAATCCTCCTGCCTCAGACTCCCAAGGGCTGAGATTACAGGTAGGCTCAACAAAGCCTGGCTTATTTATCAGTTAAGAGACTATAATATTGACCTATAAATTACCTCATACAATTCTGTCTCCTACACACGGAGTAAAGGAGAGTGTGGATTAACTGTGTCTGGTGAAGTGGAAAGAGGAAGAAACCAGTGGGACAGAAGCAGGCCCTGGGCTGGACAAAGATCACAGGGCTGACTCTTGGCCAAGGAGCAATGGGAGGGAGGCCCCAAGCCCCTCGTTTCTCTCTCAAACAAGCCGCTCTGCTTTGCAAAGCTTAATCGGGATTCTGAGTGAGGGTCCTTTGCAAAGCTTAATCGGGCTTCTGAGTGAGGGTCCTTTGCAAAGCTTAATCGGGCTTCTGAGTGAGGGTCCTTTGCAAAGCTTAATCGGGCTTCTGAGTGAGGGTCCGTTTACAGCAAAACATTACTAAAGCAAGGACTACAGGAGCCTCTATAGTCTCTTCCGATTCCAGACAACGGCTAATCTCACTGTGCCAAAAAAAACGGGGGAAAGCATCCCACTGGATGCATTTTCCTCCCAGAGACTGAAATGGAGGAAGAGACAAGGCACCTAAGGAAAGCTATTCTCCTAAGGGCTTCAGTCAACTAAGATGTCCCTATCTAAACTAGAGCTTTCCCGTCAGATGTGGAAGCACTTGCCTGTAATTCCGGCACTAGAGAGGCTCGGGGGAGAGGAACGCAGGATCCACACTGGTCTGGGCTACATGAAGAGACTTTGTCCCCAAACAAAACAATATCCCCTTGTGATGGAGCACGATTGTAAACCCAGCACTTGAGAGGCTGAGGTAGGAGGATCAGGAGTTCAAGGCTACGTCCTCGGCTACGCGGCAAGTTTGAAACTAGCTTGAGCTACCCAAGAACATGTCTCTAAATATATAAATAAATAGCGCAAAACACACACACACACACACACACACACACACACACACACACACACACACAAGCTTTTCCCTCTAACCTAGATCAAGTGAAAGACAGTATGTAAAGATAGCCTTGGCACAATATAAAAAAGATGATAGTGAAAGATAATGTTAGAAAAACAAAACAAACAAACAAACAAACAAAAAACACTGGAACAGGGACTCTAAGTCATTGACAGGTGCTGGATAATGAGAACAAGAAAGCTGAGGCTGGGTCCTGCCAACCACAGCCCTTGATTCCCCACTCTGTGTGGACATGGATAAGACAGATCAGAGGGGTCTACAAAGTCTCAGGCCTCAAATACGGCACTAAAATTGCCTGGGGAGAGTAGGGAGATGGCTCAGATGTAAAGTGTTTGCCATACAAGCATGAAACCACAGTTCAGATTATAAGAGCCCATGCAAAGGGCAAGTGGGTGCAGCGGTCTACCTGGAGTTCCAGCGTAGGAAGTCAGGGGATCCCTAGAGCAAGCTGGCCAGAGACTACCCATATCAGCAAGCTCTGGGTCTGATTGGGAGCCCCTGCCTCACTGAATAGGGTGGAAGAGTAATTGAAGATGGTTCTCACATCAACCTCAGGCCTCCATGTGCACATCCACTCACACATGTGTTCACACACACACACACACACACACACACACACACACACGAAAATGGAAAAAGAAAACACAATACTGCCTGGGATGATTTTTGAAACTACTTTTCTACGTCCCACCTTATCTCTGAGATCACTGTGAATTGACAACAGGGAGAGGAACTGATTTTGTTTCGCTGTTTCTTGTCTTGGAGCTCTCTGAGTGTTTCGGACATCCAGCTAAGTTTTGGACCCCTAACACTACGCCAGGACCCCTCTGGCTCTAATATTCTTTGATCCTGAGCCACATTTTGGACACAGCCCAACTGCACTATCAGAATCATCCCCTCCATCTCTACCCAACCTGGCATTGTTAATTACCTTGATATGGTTCTCTTGATATTGCATTTTACCACCCAGAATAAACATCCTTGTAATAATCCTATCAGCTTGGAACTGCTCTGTGCGCATCGACTCATCCCCAGAGAGAGTCACTGTAAACGTTGGCGGCCACCTTCCCAGGCCCTTTGCTGAGCATTTACACAAAATACACATACACTCGAGTCAGCTTCTCTGTCTCTTGTTTGGGTTTGGTGTTATATATGCAAAGGAAGAGCCAATCACCCCAAAAGTCTGGAATTTCTTTTTTACTAACTCCTGGTACTCCATCACTGAGGTCCGTCTGTATAAACATACAAATTGCCTCATTCTAACCCTTCAGCTTTCTTCCACAGAATGAGTCCAGGCTAGAGAGCTGGCTGAGCTGTGAAAGGCGAGACTTACAACCAATAAAATGGGGCTGCCTTGCTTTAGAAGGTCTTCCCACCGAGGCTGCGTGGACTGCTTCCTGGTGTATAGGTCAGCGGACACTTTTCTATCTTGCTTACTTCCCTCTTCCCCTTCGTATGTCCCACCCAGATCCCCTTTTTTCTTTCTTCCTCATTCCAAGAAGCCGACACAACCAAACTGCTCTCGGCCTTTTGAAATCCAAAATGCAATCAATAACCTGAAGCCCTCGCTCCATTCCCTCAGCCTTAAACAATATAAAACATATACACACATAAATATGTGCATGTACATATATGCACCCATGGGTGGATTAGGCTAGAGTCGAAGGAAGAGCTGCATAAAGACTGTGAAAACAGGAGGCATACTCTTACCCAACCTGTCTCAATGTCAACAGGATCTTGGATTGCTCGCTTATTAGCAGGTTGGACTGGCAGTCAATCAAGCCTAACCTTCTGTACGTTGTGATTTGGTCAAGTCCCACCATCCTTATGTAGCCTTTAGAACTCTTTCTAGACACCTAGATGCCACGCAGATGAGCAAGCGGCCCATCACATTTCCTGTTTCTGTCCATCGTATTAGTACCTAATTACACAGTGTCTCGTAATGTTGGTTGGCAGCCGCCTAAGTGTATATACTTATCTTCCCTTAATGGTTATAAGCAGCTCAAGGCTAGGGACCGCCACATAGACTACATTTCCTCACTTGCTCAACTACCTAATGAAGACTAGAAAAATAATAAGCAAAGCATCCTTCAAGCCAGGGGCCAGTAAAGGCAATCCAGCTGCCATGCCAGCTGTTCTTATAAACAAGCTTTCTAGAATCCAGGCACCAATGTTGGTAGCACTCATGGGTGCTTTCATGCTACTGTGGAAAAGCTGAAAAGCTACACCATGCCCAGAAACCTCCACGGCCAATTGTTATCATTTGGCCCTTTACAGACAAGGTCTGCCAAGTCCCAGGACGAGCATCCAAAGAAATACCAACAATACTGAGACCAGAAGCTCATGGGAACTCCCCAGCACGCCCCCCTCCCCATGAGCTTCTCAGTGAGCACTGAGTTCTCTCTCTCCCTCTTCCTACACCCACTCTAACACACACGCTCAATCTGATCCTTTCACACCCAGCTTAAAACTCTCACTTCCCACCTGACATCCGATGAAAAGCAAAATCAGCCAGAGAGACAAGAGACTTCCTTCTGGATGCTCTCCCTGCCTCCCGTCCCCAACTGAAAAGCCCTCCTCTGTTCCTTCTTTTCCCTGCATAGCTGTCACCATTTTCTACTTACACGGTTATCTACTTGTGTGTCTTCCCTGGGACCTGCAATGCAGGAGCAGCATGTGGACTCAGCATCCATTCACTGGACCACAGAACTTCTCTTCCCTTCGTGAAGAGAAGGGATGGTTGATAGGAACCATTGATACTATCCAAATCCTCAAGGACCTAGTTCATGGTCTGTCTGACAAGGACTTATTGATTAAAAGGGTGAATTTGTAGACCATAAATAATTAGAATTAGTAAGTTAAAGGGTAGTGATGGAGGATGTCACCAGCAGTTAGAAACCCCAAATCCCTCCACCACGGTGCCACAGTATTAACTGAAGATCTAACTAAAGCATGCTGGTTCCTTCATCGTGAAAGCTAAGAGTTCATTCACTTCCAAAGACCCTGAGAACATTGCTCTGTCTTAACAGAACTACAATTGGCTTATAAGAATTGGTTTCTTCATGGTAGTGAAAATAAAAAGCTAATATACCAAAGGATTCAAATATTCCCCTCTCGTTTAAAAAAAGAAAAGAAAGAAAATCACCTCCATGCTTAAGATTACATGCAGTATAAGGAGCTTAGATTTTCTCTGTGTTATTATGAAAATTCCATTTATCCAAGGATGAACTCACTTCACCAACAACAATGGCTAAATGAGGTAAATATCAGCATGCAGTCCCAAACTGCTTATTTGGTAAAACACTACAAGAGCTTATTGATTAAAAACTTAAAAAGGAGAAAGAAACAAAAGCCAAGTGGAAAGCTGTAGTCAGTTTACATGACTCACTGTGAAGTCTCCCAGGGTCTCAATGCTCATGCTGGTGGCCTATAGCATACCTATGATGTGTCACTGTATTTTACAGCACAGAGGTAGGCCTAGCTGAAGACAAGAAGCACCCGGATGTGTGAGAACACACGTCAGAATGTTGACATCTACTTGTGCTTCAACAATTTCCCTTCCATGACCTCATCCTTGAAACAAACAAGAGATCCCTTGCAGTTTAAGGGTTACAACATTCATCCTGGTGTGTGTGTGTGTGTGTGTGTGTGTGTGTGTGTGTGTGTGTGTGTATGTGTGTGTGTATGTTTGTGTGTATGTATGTGTGTGTGTATAGTGTGTGTGCAGTGTGTGTGTGTGTGTGCAGTGTGTGTGTGTATGTATGTGTGTGTGTGTGGTGTATGCACATGTGTGTACAGATGTCCATGCCCATGAGGAGACTAGAGGAGAATGGTAGTGTCCTGCTCTATCTTCTCTTTATTCCCCAGAGACAGGCTTTCCCATTGAACTTGGAGCTTGCATTTCCACTAGACTGGCAGCCAGCTATCCCCAGCAATCCTCCTGTCTCTAGCCTGAACAATGCTAGGGTTACAGGTGCACCTAAGGCCACATCCAGTTTTTTACATCAATGCTAGGGATTCGAACTCGGGTCCTCACCCTTGTACAACCAGTATCTTCCCCACTGAGCCACCTCCCCTGCTCCAGACTTACTTTCATTCCCTATGAAGTTGTAATAATAATCGAATGTGAAATAAGCAGTCAAGGCAGAGATAGACCTGCCTTTCCTTATGAACAACTGGAAATTCGCTCTGGAGTTTGCTATAGAATCTTTTAATTCTGTATAAAGCTAGTATTTTTTTTTAAATAAGAAATTCGGTTACTGTAGAGACTGTAAGGTGGTCAGGTTTCCTGAGAGAATGACTGAGACATATGCTAACAAATGGCGAAGGGTAAGAGCCACGGAGAGCTGGGCAGCCCTCGGGACTACCGACCATTGTACCTGGGGCATCATTTTCAGTTTTAATATCAACATGCTGGGTGGTAAGAATTCCCCAGATTTGAAGGTGAGGGTGTGGGGGGATGACAACAGAATGCAGAAAAAGAAACAGTTCAAGGATAAAGTTTCCACAGACCACCCAAAATATTTCCAGTTATGTTATATAAACTTGGTTGGCTCTCTCTCATTTCCTACTGGCCTCTCTGATAGGAAGGAAGGGAGAGAGGGAGGGAAGGGGGGAGAGAGAGAGAGAGAGAGAGAGAGAGAGAGAGAGAGAGAGAGAGAGAGAGAGAGAGAGGTGCCCCCTGTTGCCAAAGCAAAAGAAGCAGAGACAGTTTTGAAAGCTGGTGACTGGAGAGAATACCAAAGGCAGAATGTGCTGACTGCAGGAACAGGAGGCGGCAAGCTCAGGGGACACTGGAGAGGAAAAAGCCAGGAAGGTTTCACCCAGGAGCTGTCTTCTCAGAAACCTGCAGTGCAGGAGAGACTGTACACACAGCACTCAGTCACTGGACCACAGAACTGGCTCCAGCCACCGCAGCGGCTGTTCCTCTGTCCTCTGCCCACTGAGCGGTGCCAACAGGGTGCCCGCTGAGGAACGAATGAAGTGGCATTGCATAGAAGACAGTGGGAGACGACAGAAGGACGCTGCTTTATGATGACTGGGCATGTCCGGAAGAGCATACAAACCCAGGCCAAATCCACTTCTCCAGCCAATACAGCCACTGAGGCTACAAAGTGTAAAGAAAACCTAGTTAAGCCTAGAATGTACCACATAGAGACTGCTCTTCCAGGTACTAGCTGGGTGTGCTACTGTGATAATAAGAAATACAGATTTGGTCTCTTCCAGTGGTTCCCACCAAAGTGGAAAACCTCAAAGCAAGTGTGACAGGGTCCTTTGTATGTTAATGATATGACAAGGGGCGGGATGAGTGACCAGAAAACAGCTCCACCCCAGTCTCTGAGACAGGGAAAGGGGCTAAAGGTGAAGCTAATCACCAATGGCTAATGACGCAGTCAATCATGCCTTCATAATGACGCCTCCATAAAACCCTGAAAGGACAAGGTTCAGAGGGCTCGAAGCTAGCTGAACAGGTGCAAATACCTGGAGGGTGAAGTGTCCACAGTGGACACGGTAGCTCCATGGTGCTGCTTCCTATTTGGCTGCCCTATGCATGCCTTCCTCTGTATCCTTTAGAATCTCCTTTATACAGAAGCGAGTGATAAACAGAAGGTGTCTCCCTGAGATATGTGAGGCCACGCTTGCTAGTTAACTGACCCCTAGAGGGTCATGAGAACTCTGATTTACAGTCAGACAACCTGAAGCACAGGTGACAACCTGGGTTTTGCTATTGATGTTTGAAATCAAGGTCCGCCATCACACGTGGCACTGGATATCTCCAAGCACATAGGATGCTAGTCTGAGAGTAGGCAAATCACTTTGGATTTCTTCTATCGTTCTATCCTGAGTGACCTCGGAAAGTGGCTCAACTTCTGAGCCCCTACCACATCACTTGCAAAATGGAGACAGCAATAGTCACTACTATTCAAAGTTGTTTTGATAATTAATGGTTCATACAAAAAAAAAAAAGCATAGAGAGCATGCCTGACATAGTAATTGCTGCATGATTATTAGTTTGGGAAATTATCGCCCCACCAATTTATTATTTTACTATACTTTAAGTCTATTTCCTTGAGATTAGACAATCTTTTAAAACATCTCAATTATATCTCAAATATGTGACTCCTGAGATACATAACAAAAATTGGAGATTTTTTTCTTCTTATTTATTTGTGTATTATTTGTCATGCTGGAATTAAACCCAAAGTTATTTATGTGCTGGGCAGATTACATTTCCAGCCCCAAAATTCTGGATTTTAAAAAAGTGTAATCCAACACCAGCAGAGTGGCACATACCTATAGTTCTAGCACTCAGAGGACAAAGGCATGAGGGACATCACAAGTTCAAGGCCAGCTTGATCTACTTACATAACTTGTTCAAGATCGGCTTGGTGTGCATAGTAAGTTCAAGGCTAGCTCGATGTACACAGTGAGTTCAAAGCCAGCTTGGTGTACTTAGTGAGTTCAAGGCTAGCTTGGCCTACCAACAATTTAAGTACAAGACTAGCTTTGTCTATCTACAAGGTAAGTTCTGGGCCAGTTTGGTGTACATAGTTAGTTCAAGACTAGCTTGGTATATAAAGAGTATTCAAAGTTCGAAAGGGATCCACAGCAAAACTGGCTCAAATAAGCAAACAAAACAAAAACTGCCACCTAGTTGCATGCCTATGTACGCGGTGGTGCATGCCTATGTACATGATGATGAATGCCTATGTACATGGTGATGCATGCCTATGTACATGGTAGTACATGCCTATGTACATGATGATTCACGCCTATGTACATGGTGATGAATGCCTATGTACATAGTGGTACATGGCTATGTACACGGTAGAACATGCCTATGTACACGGTGATGAATGCCTATGTACGTGGTGGTACATGCCTAGGATCCCAGACGTTAGGATGTAAAGGCAGGAAGATCACAGATTCAAGGCCAGCTTGGGCTAGACACTGAGTTCCTATTTAGGCTGATTTGCATAGGCAGATCCTTTCTCAAAAACCAAAAATTTGGTTATTTATTTTATTTAATTTAATAAAAGACTTTAATCCTGAAACATACTTCTCTGAACATAGAACATACTGTATTGGTTTGTTTTTAAAGCAGATGTCAAGATAAAGACAAGAAAAATAAAGGCTATTTTTCAAACAAACAAACAAACAAATAAATAAATACTCATGGTTCTGGGGATGTTGCTCAGCTAGTAGAGCTTGCCTGGCACATGCAAACCCTCGAGTTCCAGGACCAGCACACACTCTAACCCAGGATTCAAAATGGAGGCTGTTCAAGGTCAGCCTTGAGTCAGGCTAGACAACCTGAGACTATCTCAAAGTAAGTTAGTTAATTCATTAAAATGAAATAAATCTTGGTTTATAACAAAAGAAAATCATAAGAAGAAGAGAAAGGATGTACAATTAATAATCTCATTTTCATTGCTCGTGGCATAATTAAGTAAGGGTTTTTCCAGAGCGAGTTTCCCTAATCTGGTCTCACACAATGTTAATGCCCTGGTCTAGAAACACACTGGACCTCAATACCTCCTGCTTTTGTATAGCCTGTAGGCTAACAATGGTTTTATATTCTGAATAGCTGGGAGGTGGAGAGGAATAAAAAGAATAATAAATAGTGCCAGTGAAAACTATGTGAAATTCAAATTTCAGTAACTACAAATAAAGTTTTATTGAAACACAGCCAGGCTCACTCTTTGAGGCATTGTCTAGGGATGCCATGCCCACACAAAGGCAGAATTAAGTAGTTTCTGTAGATATCATGAAAGTACTGCCTGGTACTTTACAGAAAAAGTTTACCGATCTTGTCTAGAGTTCAGGAAACACTCCCGGAAGGGCACAACTAATTTATCAGCCAATAACTGACCCCAAGACTCTACCTGAAAACGCGAATCAGCTGTGTCCAGCATTCCCCTGCGTGTTTACCCACAAAATCCTTTATACACACAGTATGTACAGGTAGCCTTCAGAACACACTGAGGAGCGTCTCACTACAGATAGGCCACCAACACCCAGAAACATCAACAAGCCCAACAGGCAAACGATAAAAATTACAAAATTCAAAGTTATCAGAATCCTTTATACTACCTGTCAAAATGGGAGAAAAAAAAAAAAAAGAATATTCTCAGACCCAGAAATGAAAAGGGTTAATCACACAAGCCTAATTTTTCACGTTATTATCGTAATATTAAAAATAGAATATAGTGCTGGTCAAACGGATGAGTGGACAAAGGTGCTTAACTGAGCCTGGCAGCCTGGGGACTTCTATCCCCAGGACCCACAAACTCCATAAGTTGTATCTGACCTCCACCTGTGCACTGTGGCATGGGGATGCCCACACGCATGCACACACACACACACAAATAAATACATAAACATCATCAGAAAAAAAAATGAATAGAATGTAAAACAATGCCATACATAGATAATGCGAACTTATAACCAGAAAGATACATAGAACTAATAAAAATAAGGTTAGCATAACTTCTACTCAATAGTGAGAGGCACGGGTCATTAAAAGCCAAGCACAGGTAAGTTTATGATGTCCCTAAATGACTAAAACATCACTGAGACCACCGAAGGTCCTTACCTATCTGAATTAGAAAGAGGATAAGTAATTTGCAATGAGAAACTCCAGGGCTGGCAGGTTCATGGGCTAGAAAGCACATTTATGAGTGGCTGGTGGCATTCTGAATTGATTGTCTTCCTAAAAAACAATCTGGCAACCTGCAGCAAATGCCATAAAACCACTCATTCGTTTCCTCTGACCTGGCGATGCCACTTTGGGGAATGCACTGTGGGGGGGGGACCCTAAAAGGGGGCAGAGTGTTGGTGTGTATAGAGATGTCTGTTCCGCCGAGCGCTGCAGGCTGATGACGGCAGCCCAAGCACCTGGCGACGGAAGCGATGCCTCAACCCACTTTTGGACCTGCAACGTCAGCTATTTTTAAAGGCAAGGTAAAGACCTGAGCCGATGTCCGTCATAGGCACCTCAAACGTACTTAATAAACATCCGAGCCTTGGAGGTCCCGTCCCATCCACCCCTCCCCAGCCTGTCCTTCCCATCATAGACTGTTCAATTTAGGAACCCAGGAGTCCTACCTTCTATGACACCGCCTGCCATTCCCATCTCAGCACCAATAAATTCTCCAAGATCTTTAATGCTGCTGGCCCCCTGTTTCCAAGACTCCTCTCTCTAACGCATGCTCTATCAAGGCTTCTAGAGTGATCTGAGATCTGAGAGTGTAACTTGGTGGTAGAGCTCTGGCTCGGCATGTCCAGGGCCCTACGTTCCATCCCTCAACTTGAAAAACAAATTTCTTTCTTCTTTGTGTTTTTTGTTTTTTTTTCTTATTGTTTGTAGCCTGATTGTGGCCAAGAGTAGTTGGCCAATGCAAAGTATACTCAGTGCAGGGAGGTGGGAGAGGGAGACAGAGTTGGATAAGAAAGGAGGTAGGAGGAATCTGGAAGGAGCTCTGGGAGTGGGTGATAGGACCAAAATGTCCCAAATGAAATTCTCCAAGAATTATGACATTATTATTATTATTATTATTATTATTATTATTATTATTATTATATGTTTGCAAGCTGGAGAGACGCTCAGTGGTTAAGAGCACTTGCTGCTCTTGCTGAGGAATTTGGTTCCCAGCACCCACGTTGGTGTCTCAAAACTGTCAGTAAGTTGAGCTCCTGGAGATCAGATGCCCTTTTCTGGCCTCTGAGGCCACCTTCACACACATTCACACACACACACACACACACACACACACACACACACACACACACACAGACCCCAAATACATGTCTTTAAGAAAATGTTTCAAGCCACATTGTTATCCAGCCTCTCATGAACTGAGCGATGATGCTGTCACACCTTCCAGGGTTCCACATGACACAGTCCTGATGCCTCCTCCCACTGAACCCCCACTGCACCCTTTCACAGAGCCCCAGCCATGGTGGCCGGAGGTCACAGGACACAGAGTCTGTCCTACATACACTTGGCTATTCCTCCCACTGGAACCCTCCCCCTTCTGCTCTGTGGTGATTACCATGAAACATCACCCTTTCTGTGAGCTCCAAGAGGAGACCACAGATAAGCCTTTCCCTCCTACATACCCACAGTCTAATCATACCTGTTAGTTAATAGACAGTCCTTACATTTGAATAAATAAATGAAAAGCACAAATATACATCTGTAAGGGAAAGGAAAATTACTACAGAGAGAAAAGAGGGGCAGAAGCAAGTGCAAACGCACTCATCAGACTGTTCTAGAAACCCTGTGGCCTTTGCCTTTAAATTTCCTTGACTCTTAGTGCCCTGCCTCTCCTACTCCTGGTTGAGCAGAGCTAGCCGTGTCTACAGTGAAATTAGACAGGGGTCTTGTCACCAAGGTTCTTGGGAGACCAGAATTCCAACCTCCTTTTCAGGATCAGCAATCAAGTCATTTCCTCCCAGCTGTCATCTTTCTCTGGTCTACCGAGGCACTGCAGTCTACAAACGTGTATTTCAAAGCTCATTTCATTAGCACAGCTCCCAACCCACATCAGAGACAACGCTCTGTGCAATAGATGGTGATCAATAAAGAGACCTACAACTAACTGGTCCATGGACAGAGGAGACTGGGGAGTGCCCGGGTCTAAATGGGACCTCTAGACCACACCGCCTACCCACAAGGCTCAGGGGTCTTACAGAAGTGGGAAGGAGAAAAACTGTAAGGTCCAAAAGGACTGTATGACTATGGCTAAGCAGTGTTGGGTAGGAATGACAAGCCACGGTATACATGAACTCACAGTGGTTGGAACAGCCTGCATAAGACCTGCACAAGATCAAGCCAGCCGAAAGCTCTCGTGGACAGGGGACGGAGCCACACAGTCTCACCCCTCGCTGAGGACCTATTGGCAACTGGAGGCTATTTGAGCAGGGAGATTCCATTTTCTTCAGGGATGGGGCTCCTGACAGGCTGGACGTGCTCCGGTAGATGGTCCTGCAATCATGCCCATGCAGGTAGCCTTACATGGACTCAGCAGGTTTAGAAAAAGTGAACAGGACACTGGGAAGGAAAAGTGATGGGGAGGGTGTGGGGGAGCAGTTGGAAGGGGAGGGAGTGGAGGGCTGTGGATTTGATCAAAACACATTATATGCACATAGGAAGCTCTCCGTGTTTTCTAACAGCTTCCTTAGGAAGGTGCCTCCATTAGTTGTGGCAACCTACATGTCACATTGACAGCATTCGTGAGCCATTCAAAGGATGGAGTCAAATTCACTTCTCAGAGAAGTGAAATGAAAAGTGAACAAATACTAGCCACAGCTGGTACAAGCTGTGAACTTATTCTGTACAAATAAATAATCAGGCTGGCAGTGAAGACCCTACCCGGTCCTCAGGTCCTCAGAATAAGTGAGCAGAAACGGCACTGTGAGGCAGAACCCACACCACACTGTTACTCACTAAACAAATATTTTTTAAAATGACCCAGGCAGCAGAAGAGCAATGTGCCCATTCCCTATTTATAACACTTCAATTTGCAGGAGTGTCTTTCCATCTCAACCATGGCACCACGGCCCATCAGAGTCACCCCATAGGAAAATGCTCGCCCATGTCTCCACACCCTCCCCTTTCAACCCTCTCACACCATGCTCTTACCAGGAGTTTTGGCAAACCCTCCAGGCACCATCATGAAACTCAGAAAATAAAAAAGAGCATGCCCAACTCTGGGGTAAAATCATTCCCTTTAGAGGACACAAACATAGGGTAAATTGAAGTGAACCTGTACCCGCCCCTTGGCAGAGCTGAGTGTATGAAACTATGCTGATCTAGACATCATTCCTCTTTCCAGACCTAATGATGGGCTGAAGAGTCAACTCTATCAAACCTCATTCTGTAATCTGCAAAAATGGTACTAAGTCTGCGACCTGGGGGCTTGGAAGACGTATGCTGTGGTGCTTTATAGAAGACACCCGATGAAGTGGAAAGTTCTCAGTAACCAGGGCCAGTCAGATCCTGATAGGAACGGTCGCCAGCCATTTGCCTAGCCCTCCTCCGAAGGCTGCTAGCCCAGAAGCTCCACTGAATACACAGCTGCTCTCTTCTGACTCTGGGGCACATGAACATCCTCCATGTTCTCTTCCAAGTCCATTAAGCTCCTGTTCCTTTCCCCAAAAAACAGGAAGATTTGCAAATGGTACCAAGCAACAGAGCCACCACATCCTTCTGGTTGCAGAAGAACAAGTGGAAAATTATATAGATATTAGATAATTGGCGCCGTGTTTCAATTTGGACAGTCACGTGCTTCTCCATGCCTTTCATTTGTTTTAGTCTAGAGAAGTGTCACGCTTAGTCTTCAAATACCCTGAAGAGAAGATGAAAGGACCCGGTGCAGCACCCTGCCAACTTACCCAGATCCTGCTGCCTCCCACGCCTCCCTGAGAGCCTTCTGAGCACAACTTTCCCAACACTACAGACATGTCATCTCCAAAGCCAGCACACTGACACCACACCAGTACGCACACATGACTTCAGCACTCTTCAGCGACAATGACTGCACACCTGCCTTCAGTCAACACCATGATCATCAGTCCCTCTCTCCATCCGCAGAGGCCCTACCCATACTTCTGGACCACTGCCAGTTTCCCCCAGGTTAATAACCACCGCCCAACCAGGTGGCAGTGCTCAAGTCAATTTAAGATGCTGTTGATTTTTAGGTATTTGACAAATACAAACACTGGGGAAAGTCAGTGTTTATTCATGATCTCGCCCCAATTCCTAAAGAACACAAGCTCAGCAGCTGCTAACACAGTAGCAGCGAAGCCCAGCCTCCTGCCGACACTCAACGGAGATTAAAAATGGGGACCAAGCTGCTCCTATTAATGGCTTTAGGGGTCATGCTGTCCATCAAACCTATCGGTCCAAAGGGATTCGACTCCAAACGACCATTGGACAGCCACCAAAGCTCTGAGATAATCTGGGCTCTTCTCGTCCCAGAAGAGAAGCACCTGAGTTTGCCAAGAAGTTGCTGGTGGTGACCTGGCATTACCGCAGTGTGCCAGGCCTGTGTGGGGAAAGAAGGCCAGCAGAGTATTAGTGTTTTCTGGAAAATAGGCAGAGCTGTTTATGCAAGGGAAAGTCACCTGATTCACCCCAGCCCCCAAATAGTCTGAGGACGCGTCTCACCATTTCCCGTCACCAAAAGAAAAAAAAAAATGGACTTCACTTAGGCCAATTATAGTTTACATACTGGCTGAGTAAGCACAAAACCAATTTGCAACTTTTCTACCAAGCTTCCCAGGAGGCTTTGCCTCTCTTCAAGATAAAGTCAAGGTGTGAAGTCTCCAAACCCCAACCTCCAACAACTACAACTCACCAGACCCAGCCAGCAAGGCACGCCCACTGCTGACCACTGGGGAAGGCGGCATCCTGCAAACTACCGGAAAAAACGTGGCATTAACTAAGCTTGCTCTACGTAACTTGGTAGACAGTGTCCACGTGTGTAATGTAAGCAATTGGCAGATCTGTGCCCATGTAGTCACAGAGGGGTCTTTTCTTTTTTCATTCTAAGTATACATCTTATTTGAAGAAATATTTTTCTTGTAGATTTAGCTTAGTTGTGCTAGAGATTCTGTCTGTTTGTCTGTCTGTCTGCTTATTAGGGACTAGACCTGAGAGAGAGCCAGAAATATACCTTTAGTCCAGATGAGAAAGCCTGATCCTATTCTCTGGTTTGATTGTGGGTAAAAAACTCATGTGGTAAAATCGGGAATTGTTCAATCCAGTACAACTTCTGAGTTGATTATTCTTCCTCATTCCCAATTTCTCATAAGTCAATTTCCCTACTAAGACTGGTATATTATTCCAAGATTGAAAAGTTTTCCAAAATAGAAGCGTTTTCTTCTCCTGGCTTTGAATCTCATGGCGAAGTTGGTTGCCATATTTTTAAAGACGTGAACATTGCATTTGTGCGTCAGTCTGGGTCTAGCGTGCTCATCCACTGATCCCACCGGAGGGACACTCAATCAGTTCTATTGACAGCCACATGTTTGATAAGCCGCAGAAGCTAGCTTCGTGGCAAGGCTCTCATCCCTCTTCATCACTGCACTTCCACTGCCTAGGATGACACCTCCCTCAGAAAGGGTGCACCGCGTGGATTTGATAACTAGTCACTTCCTCAGTGTAGGCTGTTCTTTCACGCAGCCAAGCTGTGTGGGGTGTTAGAGCAGTAACAGCTGGGGTTCCCTTCCAGCTCCACAGTCTAAGATGGTGCCCTGAAAGTATACAAAGGGAAGAAAGTCCCCTGGACATCGTGCCAGCTCTGATTCGATGTTCTGCCTGAGCTTGTCACCAAGTCTTAAAGATCTGAGCCCCGACCTGACCCCCCCAACACACACACCTGCCTAGGCAGGTGGCCATGTACTGTGACAGGTGAAGATAGAACTCAGTAACAGTGGCCGACAGTAACACGAGGTGCTCTCTCGGCAGAAAGACAGCTTGATCATGTGTCTCACCGTTTCCCATCACCAAAAAGAAAAATGAATAGTGAATAAAACTGTTTCTCTTGGTGACGGGATACGGTGAGATGCCAACTGCCTAGAAAAAGGACAGATGGACAGAGAGCTGGACAAGATACTAAGCACATGGCCCTGTGTCTGGAGTCCTTTTATGTTTAAATTAAATTGTAATTATTCATTTTTAATTATTACTTTAATATTTTAATTATTAATTATTAATTTTCTGTCTTTCTTTTCTTCCCTCCAGCTTTCCCATGTACCAACCACACTCTCAAATTCATGGTCTCTTTTTCAATTGCTGTTACATAGATTTTATATGTGTGTATATACATCACATATATATGTATATATGTATATATATACACATACATACATACATACATACATATCTATATCTTTATCTTTATCTATATCTATATCTATATATCTTAGTTGCCCATAATTCTAATTCTTTATCTAGGGTTGGAGACCCATGAGATTGCCTCCTTCCTTGCTACCATGTCTGTCAGTACTGTCCCTGTTCAGATCCTGCTTAGGCAGCCATGTTTTGAGACTTCATGAGTGAAGCTTCCTTGACATTTCTAGGAAGCACAATCCCACGGCAGACTTTTCTGTTCCTCTGGCTCTCAGAATCTTTCCACTTCCTCTTCTGCTGTGTTCCCTGCACCTTTGGTACAGGACTTCTCAATCTGGAGATAACAGTCATTTCCCAAGCTTCAGGTCCAATGTCTTTAACAACCTTGACTGGCCCTTACCATCAGTCTATATAGTCAAAACAAGCTCCCTAAAGACATGGGCACCTCTGACTGCATCCAGTGTGGCATGACTAAGTCCTCCTAGGACAGTCCCTAAACTACTGTGAATCTGAATATCTCATTTCCAGAACGTTAGCCTGGAACATGTATGCTGCCTTTCAGTTTGTGTGTATCTTTCAAGCACGACACGGTCACCTCAACTCATCAACAGCAGAAATGCAAGCGACTGGAACAAATCATTCCGAAGGTCCTTGTGTAATTCTCACTTATATTCTGCAGCTAACCAAGCCACCGTCTCAGCTCCCCCCCCCCCCCCAGGGACCCTTCTATGTCCTTACACGTTGTCATCAGTCTGAAGCTGTGGGGAACAAGCAGTGTGGCACATGGGTGAAGGAGGGTCTGAGTCAAGGAGTTCTATCCCAGAGTCACCACACACATGTGGTGTGACCTACAAGAGACCAGCAAAATCTTGGAGACTATTTTCTCCCCTGTAGAATGGAGGCATCACCTGTTTGACAGGGATGGTGAGATACTGTGTATAAAATACCTTGCTGCTCTCACCACATGTCCATATAGTTGCCATACAAATATATCATATTGTACATCATACAACGTGTAGCTATATCAGAGCCTATAGTAAGCTCCCTTTTAGCCTGTCATGCTAAAAAAAATAAATAAGTATCGCAAAAAATAACAATAACAAAGACTGCTATGAAAAAAAAGTGGGAAAGGGGCAACTGAGAGACATTATGAGATGTTTCTCTGGCATCATTGTTTTCTTTAATCTAACCACACTGTATGAGTGAGGAGTCACCTCTCTACAGCCCCCATTAGTCTTCTAGGTACTTCACACTATGTTTACTTGAGCTATCCTACCTGGTGTCAGTCATTAACGTGGCCAAGACTACCAGCGGGGCAAGCTATCCTGAGATCAGCGTCACCAGATCAGTGTTGTACTATTAACCAAGCCTGTCCTGATGACCGGCCAGGGTATGCGAAGTGGGATGAAAGAGAAGGTTATTACACAGTTCCTGATGGTGCCTGGCATACCCCATCAGTCACCCTTCTAAGCCATCAATTAAGTAAAGCCTTTTTGCTATAGTTACCAGAAGATCAAGGGACCTTGCCGGATTATCACCCAGAGATTGCATCTAAAACCCCTTCGTAGATTTCACTTAACTATCAAACTTACATTATCAGGTCATGAGTTGCAAATCTGCTATGCAGTGTGTGGGTAAGTAGAGTCTGAGAATCGAATAAAAGGAGCTGGGCCCTTTCTTGGTTAGTTAAAGCATCCATCTTTATAGACTGAGAACTTCAAGCACCTATTTCACTCTCAAAGTTTTAAAAAAGTATGAAAACCCACACACTGAGTGATAACTTAAGACTGAATGTGTGAACGGACTGCCGTGTAAAGCAGGGGCACACAACGTGTGCTGAGCAGATCTGCCTTAGAGAGAAACTCAGCAAGGGACCTCACTCCAGTCATTAGGATCAGTGTTCCCATGAACCCTACTTTAAGACTGTCAGTTCAAGTTCATTGCCCTAAGGACTCTCTGACTGTTTCAAGTGTACAAACTTGGATTTTGCTGTTATTATAAATGGACAGGAAAAAAAGTCTCCTCAGAGATACTGAGATCGGCCTCATTATAAATGCTAAGAACAACAAACTTTTTTACTCTCTCTCTCTCTCTCTCTCACACACACACACACACACACACACACACACACACACACACACACACACCCCAGAGGGGGGTGGGGGATCTGAGTGTAGGATGAATTCCCAGGCCATAGCAACTGCAGTGTCTTCAAATGGAAGCAGTAGATCTTGGCCAGCCAGGCAGTAAGTCCTTTAGGAGGAGACAAGAGGCCTGCTTTCCCTCACACAGCCCAACCATGAAAACAGGCTCTTTTTTGTTTTTGTTTGGTTTTTAGCTAACAACCTTCATCCTCCCTGCAGGGATAAAAGGCATGGCTGGTTTATGATGGCTCAAGGGCTTGAATTCAAATTATCTTCCACCTAATTCCCCACTTGGCCCCAGTGGTCGGAATAAAGGGACAGTTCCGGCAAGTTTTGGATAAGGGATGATGTCAGGGTTTAGTCAAAGTGATGGAGGACTATGCTCAGGGCACGCCCCAGCTTTGGACGCTGAGGGAGCCCGTATCATCCTGCGTGGTGACATGCCTAAACACAGAAAAGGAGAAATAAGGATGGAGAAAATTAATCCTTCTTTATGTAGCTCTTTTCCCCTCCCCCTCTACTGGAGAGCCAGAGCGCCGGTTGGCTCTAAGCCGGTGCTTTGGAGGCGCCTGAGAATGGGTCTCTGGGTCCCTTGTTTTCTTCTCTCTCTTTTGGCGTGCAGAAATCAGGACCCATCCGAGCCAAGACGAGGAGAGAAAGCAAGGAGGCTAGAGCAAGGGGCGGCCTGCTCCCTACTCCGGAATGCCTGGTGCGCGGAAGCACGCAGCGGTTGCTCGTGTCCGGAGCGCACCGGTCCCGCTGTCTCCACTGCGGTAGCATCCGGACATGACATTGCAGCAGCGACAGAGCGGCGGCCACAACCGGCCACTGGCAACTGACACGGACTGCTCGGGCCTTGCACCACGCGGAGGGGCTGGCAGTGGATGACACTGGGGTGAGGCTAGGTGTTGGGGTGCGAGGTAGGCCGAGTCCGGGGCAAAAGCCCTGAAATGCGCAGGACTCCGGGGCGGCCACCTCTCGCGCTTCCTCCAAGCAGCCAGATTGCAAGAAAAATAATTCGCTAGCACTCCCCAGCCGTAGCTCGCCCTCTATCCCCCCCCCCCAAATGATCTAGTATGAGTCCCCCTTTTTCTGGCCATTTCCTTGTAGCCTTCCAACCCAGCTGGTCCTACCGCGCGCCCTAGGCACTACGGGCCCGGGGACCCGCCCCGCTCCCGTACATCGGCTCGAACGCAACCGCCACCCTAGGGTTCCCTCGGATCGCTCACCAGGAGAAGGGAGCCGGCGACCATCGTGGCTCCGACTTGGCCGGTGATGCGGCTGCCAGAGGCGAAGGCGGTGGTGCTGCTTGCCGAGGTCCCCATGGCCGAGCCTGGGGCTCGCAGGGGCGCCCGGAGCGCGCGGCCCCACGGCAGCTGGAATCGGTGGCTGTTTCTGCCCAGCGCCGCATCCACCGCCGCCTCCCGGGCGGGGAGCCCATCTACCTCCAGCAGCCCATGTGCACTGCAGCAGCCGGGCGGCCGGGCGGAAGAGGGAGGCGGCAGGGAAGGCTCGGGAAGGCGCTCAGCACCTGCCCAGGGGCGCGGGCGCCCGGGCGGGGAGAAGCAGGCGCGCTTGGAACCCGCGCCTCCCGGTGCTCTCCAGCGACAGCGGCTGCGGAGAACCAGGGAGCAGGGCTGACGGAGACACACGACTTCCCATAGCGAAACCTCCAGTCACTACCAGCTACTCGCCTCCTCTGCTGCCCAGACCGGCCGGCGAGGGACTGAGTCGGGTGGCCACTCAGCTCGGGGACACACGTGGTGGCGCCGAAGGGGCGGAGAACCGGCCCTTTGTGATGTCACCCGGGAGGAGGCCGGGCTCTTTGTGCAGATGGAGAGCTCAAGGCGTTCCAGATACCGAGGGGAAGGAAAGGGTGCCCCTTGGCGTTAGCTGGAGGAATTGCGTTTGCTTGCTAGCCTGGGAGTACAGTATACATCCCTTACTTAACTTTTCTTTTCTTGTCAAATGATTCCAAGTAAAATTTATGTAAAGCAGAGACTATTTTCTTTCTCTAACACAAGTATTAACAACAACCAATTATGGCGCTCGCCTGTATGTTCATCGCTAGGAAAGCTGAGATAGGAGAATTTGGAGTTGGAGGAAAGGAATTCCTCTCTCATGAATGTATACATACATGCACTCATGAATGAATGAATGAATGAGTACATAATGAATGAATGAATGAATGAATGAATGAATGAATGAATGAATGAACGAACGAACTGAGCATAATGGTGCCATTAAGTACTCTGGAGGCTGAGGCATGAAACTCTCCAGTTCCAGGCCAGTCAAAGCTAGGGTTCCACACAAACCTGGCTTACAGAGCAAAACCGTGCCTCAAAAATTAATAATTAATTAACCAAACAAGCAAGAAATAAACAACCATGGAGTTTACATCAACTGTCAGACATGAAAAGACTTGTATGTTGATTGCCAAAGTCTGCTGTGTTCTGGTGTCTCCCCGGGTCTCACTGGGTCAAAAGGAAAAGCATGCTTTGTATCAGCATTGATCTGTGGCTCCCTCTGCTTTCTGACTACAGAAACAACGAGCTGCCTCCGCTCCACTCCCACAGTAACTGTATCCCCCGAAACAAACCTCTCCTCTCCCCTGCTTTTGTTGTGTATTGGACCTCATCAATGGGAAAACTAGTACAGAGACACAGCACTAAACAGCCCGGATAGGGTCCTGTTTACTTCCTTATCGGCCAGTACACTGACCGTTCATTCTTTTTCTCAGCATCCTTTGGTAGATAAAAATGTATTTAAAAATTAATTTGAGGACTAATTCCATTCTCATCTTTCAAACATCTGCCAGTAAAGGAAAGGATTGTTCATAAACGCTGAAGGGAAAAGCTGCAGTATAAAGTCTACGGTAAAAATCAAAGAGGTTCTGAAAAATACTATCATTAGATACAGAATTTGGGGAAGTAGGGTGTGTGTGTGTAGGGGGGTGATATTTCAATTTGAAATTCTCAAGCTATCTCCAAAACTTCCCAAAGTGAGGGGTGTTTACAATGTCTCCATGCATGCTAGGGCTGATTAATTCTGGAAAAATTCGAATTATTGACCACTACTATTGTAGGTCTTTTTGTCTAAAGGAAAAGGACATGAGATATTAAAGGAGACAGTCAGTTACTCCCTTACACACAAACGTGAGTTCCTCGAGGTAACATGACTCGTTCCTCTGAGCTGGGGGAGTTTAACTTGGTAACTGCAGCTCTGACCTGTTCATTCCCTCTGTTCTTAGCACTACCTTCCCATTCCATTAGGTTCCTATGGGGCATTAGTCACCTGAACTCAAATTTTTACACACCTTTGGGGTTGGATTTGGTTGGTTGGTTGGTTGGTTTTTGTTTGTTTTGGACTAGGTCTAGCTGTGTAGCTCAGGTTAGCCTCCAGTGCATGGTCATCCTACATCAGCTTCCCACCAAGTACTAGAATTGCAGGCATGCAACCTCTATGCCTCTTGTTGGGAAAAAAAATCAGTTGTTCTTGCTTACTGCTAATTAAGTAAATGTTCCTTGGTATCAGTGATAAACCAATAAAGGATCAATTAAATTTAGGTAGAATAATAAATGTCATTTCTCTATTGTATGTTTAAAAAAGAGAAATGTCTTCCATTTCAGATTGTAAAATGCTTTAATCACTGACGACTTCACAGCCACATATCCAATATGGCCATGCAGATGTCTTTATTTACTCATAAATGGTGAATACTCAATCATAAATAATGGATTTTCTGCTGAAGCTCCAAAGAAAGAGGAGATAAGTATAATTAATAAAGCATGATTATAGCTAAAACTGAAAAATGTGAGGCCAAAATGAATAAGCCCAATCCGATCTTTGCCATAAAATAACTTCCTTTGACCTCCGGCCTGATTTGAACTTTTCATACTTCTTCCAGTACTGTGCAAATCTCCTGTTTTCCCAGCCTTGAACTCCTCGTCACTCGAATTTCCCATTTCCTTAGTATATTTCTAATCAATGAATTTTTCTATGCTTCCATCTTTTTCCTTTTCTAGTGGAAAGTCCCCATGTACTGAAGGAAGCACCAGGCTTTCCATCCTCTCCTTGTTCTGTCGTATTTCTAAACTCTGTCCTGCTTCCCTTTGGAAGTGTGGGCTGGAGAGATGGCTCCACAGTTGAGAGCACTTGCTGTGGGGCTGTGAAGGGGGAGATGGGAAAAACAGGACCAGGACTTCAACGGGGAGGGGAAGGGAGGGGAAGGGAGGGGAAAAGAGAGGGAGAGGAGAGAGGGATAAATAAGAATAAGAGTGTTTGGAAAAGCCATAGGGAAGTGTTATTTCATGTTTACTTAAAAATGTTTACATAGTGGGGCACTGGATACATGGCTACGTTGTTAAAAGTACTGACTACTCTTGTAGAGGACCCCGATTCAGTCCCCAGCACTCACATGGAAACTCACAATTGCCTGTAACTCCAGTTCCAAGGGATATGGTGACATCTTCTAACTTCCTCGGGCATCAGACACACATGTACTACACATGCAGGCAAAACATTCATACACATATAGTAAGTCTTTAAGAGAATACATGCATAATAGATATAAATATAACTGCATGTGTGTACATATATCACATATGTGTGGTTTCAATGGAGTTACACCACTTGGGGTGATAATGCTCCCCCCAAGAACAATAGACTAACAAAATACCGAGTGCCAGGCATGAAAAACTTCCTTCTGAGTGGTTGGTCAGGGGCCAAGAGAATTCTGCAGCTGCCCTTTGCTGCCTCCCAAAACTTGAAGGTAATATGGCTGAAGACACCACACACTTTAGACACAGGACTTGAAGGAATCAAATTGAGACTGACCTGGAAGCCTCCACTCTGAGGACTGGGTCTCATAGTGTAAAGGGAGAAAAGCCACAGCTGTCTCTTAACTCCAGTTCCACTGATGCCCTCTGCTGGCCTCTTTGGGCACCAGGCGTGCATGTGGTGCACAGATATACAAGCAGGCAAAACACCTATACATAGAAAATAAATAAGCTGCTGGGCGGTGGTGGCGCATGCCTTTAATCCCAGCGCTTGGAAGGCAGAGGCAGGCGGATCTCTGTGAGTTCGAGACTAGCCTGGCCTACAAAGCAAGTTCCAGGAAAGGCACAAAGCTACACAGAGAAACCCTGTCTCAAAAAAAACCAAAAAGAAAAAAGAAAGAGAAAGAAATAAGTCTCAAAAAAAAAAAAAAAAAAAAAAAAAGGAGAGATCGCAAATTTGGGAGGAAGTGGTTGGGAGACAAGGGAGGAATTGGGATGAGAGGGGGTAGAAATTATGTAAATACAGGAGCCGTGTATGATATTCTCTTAAAATTTAATTCTTTTTAAAAGATCATTTGCTACTCTTGCAGAGAACCTGGATTTGGTTCCCAGCACCCACGCTGCAGCTCACAGCCATTTATAACTCCAGTTCCAGGAGATCCAACACCCTCTTCTGACCTCTACAGGCTCCTGGCATGCACATGGGTACACATATATACACGCAAGCAAAACACTCATATATATAAAACAAAACATTCTAGTTTTAAAACATAGGCCCACATGACTGTGTGGGGTAACCAACTGCTTTCTGATGGGACTTATGGCCTGATCCATAGAAGAAAAATTGTGTTTAGTTCTGCAAACCTGTTCAAAAGCCTAGGATTAGGCTGATCTAGGTTGGAGCAGCAGAAATTTAACAAGAATGTGTTTGAACACCCAAAAGTGTAAGAAGCCGAATTCATAGGGAGAAAGAACATGAAAAGCTATCTAAGAGTGAAATTCTGTTTCTACAAATCCTGTGTAACTGTGTATGCAGTGTGTACACAGCACTGTTGGATGCCGTAGATACAATAAGAACCTGTGTTACCTTTGAAGACCCCATCATCTCCTTTCCAGAGGAAATGGGTAAGAAAACAGCACAGCATAGCACCAGGGGTTGTAGCGCAATGGTCAAGTGCCTGTTTGCAAGGTCCAGGGTTCAATGCCCACTCCTGCAAATGTGCGCGCATATGTGTGTGTGTGTGTGTGTGTGTGTGTGTGTGTGTGTGTGTGTGTGTGTGTCTGTGTAAGTCAAAGAGTGTAGCGACAACATAGGTATGGATGATGGGAACTGCCATTGTCCCCATGATAATGCACACACCTGTTTTCAGCTGACAGTGTGGTTGCCCAGAATAAGAGGATTCATGTTCTACTCCCCACGTACTGCATGTGGCTAAAGATCCATCCAATCACAATTGCTCTGTGTTCCTTCTAGAAAAGCTCTCATTGGCTAAGGCTGAGTTATCATCATCCTGTTCATACAGTATCTTGGAGACTGGCTAATTCCATCTAAATTCTAATTGACTTCTATTGCCTGTGGTTAAACCCTTCCACTCAGTCAAGCCTTTTTCCATCCTGCTAGCTTTTCTGTGATCTCTCAGCCCTTCAATAAATCTTTCCTTCATGTGCTAAGAAAAAAATGAGCTTTGGGGGCTTTCAAGAGCCATGTCAAATGGCACTGTACCTCAAAAACGTTCTCTCCATCTGTAAAAGAGATGAGCCTTCTTCTAGTTCTCCTCCCACATGGCTCAGTGGTGGCCTGTGTGATGTTATCCTATGCCCAGCTTACCACTGTGTGCCTATCGCAGTCTTAGAGGTCCTTGAGGGCAAAGTACATGTCTTAATCTTCGGATCTCCATAGCCAAAATTGGAGGTAATGACCTCACTCAATAAATATTTGTTAAAACAAACAGCTTGGAAAATTCGGCAGCAATGGAGTAGTTAACACATGGGATACATTTTGCTTTTCCAAGACTTAACTCAAACATTCTGAGTTGTGTACAAATGATAAAGCTTGAATCTAGGGTATTACCAATGTCCTGCTCAGTCCTGGACTCAGATTAAACAGTTTCTCTATAGCTCTGTTTCCTTACAAGAACTCAGTTAAGAACCTCCTGTTCTTTGGTCTTGGAAAGAATATCCACCATTCAGTGACAGATTGCAAGATCAAGTGCCTGTGCATGAGTTTGATCGGGTCTCCATGGTGACTGTGACAAAGAGAGCACCCTTGGATAAGATCAAGTGGGGATAGAATTGCAGAACAGGCGTTGTTCCAGGGCCTTCCTGCTTTCTCAGACAAGGAATGAATGGTTTGAAAATAAGATGGCCAGTCTAATCAGAAGGTGTGACATCTCTGTTTCACTCCCTAGGACAGTGGTATGATTAAATGCCCACCATTTCCTGAACGAATCCTGGTCAATAATACGTATAACCCCGTGTACAAGGATGTTTGCCTGGAAACGCCCATCCCATGCGCTCTTAGGAGTCCTATCTCTAACTTTTCATTTTGCTTTTTATTTTTGGGGTTTTGTTGTTGTTTGTTTTGTTTTGCTGAGACAGGGTCTCATAATGCAGCCCTTGCTGACCCAGAACTTGATTTGTAGACCAGGCTGGCCTCAAACTCACAGAGATCTGTCTGCCTCCTTCACAAACTGGGTTTGTGCCCAATTGTAAGCTTTGGGTAGGGACTTGGAGAGGTGGCAGCCTCAGAGGAGGAACTGCCACCGCCTTTGGTGATTTTTCTTAGAAGGATGGGTTTGGAGAGAGAGAGAGAGAGAGAGAGAGAGAGAGAGAGAGAGAGAGAGAGAGAGAGAGAAGAGGGGAAAAATGGGGCTGAGCTGGAGATCCCAGGGGAACACCCATCCCAGTCATTTTTTATAACCTTTCCACTACTGAAGTTCTAGAAGGCTAATTGGAAAACATCATATGGCTGCTTTCTCCTGGTTGTGAATTGCGTAGGCTGTCTGAAGAAGAGACAAGTTAAGAAGGAACTGTTTGTACAGAGTCTCCAAGCAGATGTTGCTCATCCAGTTTAGGGTATATCAACTGCTGAATCGTCCCCCACCCTCCCCACCTCCCCCCCCACTCCCCCCCCACCCTTTTCACCTTCTCTGATTGGTCAGCTTCCATCTGTCAATCACCAAGAAATCACTGATGATTTGCTCTGGTCCAGGACAGTGTTAAGAGTCAGGGCTACTGGCAGACTATTCAGTAAGGTGTACAGGAAGCTTAATCACCATTCAACAACAGAGGTATCTCACATGAAAGACGTTTCTTCACAATACACTCTCTTCAGTGTAAAGTCCTAAGACAGGTGACTCACGGGTGGGAGGAAAACCGGAGTATCGCTGTGCTTGGGCAAGGCTAAGTGAGTTATTCCCTGAATCGGGAAGGTTTGTACTGAAGTAAACTGGCTGGGTTGCTTAGCCTCAGAATTCAAGACAGACGTGATGCATCATTTGGAACTCCAAACTCTCCTTTTACAGACAGAAGCCCTTTTCTTCCCTCCGTCCTTCAGCCCTTTTAAGGCCGACCGTGTGTCTGTTCCAGCTCTCCTGGACTGCTGGCTCTCTTCTTGTTGACCCATCACTTGCCCTAAGGTCACACCCTGTGGCCCAGCATTCCCTCCTTCTGATAGTGCCTCTCCTTTGAGTCTGCAGACCTCACCTGCTGCTGCTGCTCCATAGGCAAGTCACTGTCCTTGTCAAGGCTTCTTAGGGTCGTGAGTTTACATCTCCCTCCTCTAACCTCCTAACTTCTTTTCTCCTGTGTACATAAATAAACACTTAAAGGATTAAACCAAACCCTGCCGTGTTAGCCTGGTACACACACCTTCAGGTTGTTTTAAAATTGCTACTTGATCCTTTCCTTCTTGACCAGTAAACGTAATTTGTTTTCCGTATCCACATCCTTATCTCCTCGGTTTGGCTTTCTCTCCCATCACACGGCCATCTGCACCACCTGCTGTTCTGTGCTGCCGATCCCCAGACCCCTCAGCACCCACGGGGCTGAGCACTGCCTCCTTCCTGAGAGCATGTTGGCTTCCCAAGGGGTCTCTGTCCTTGTTACACCTTCTCCATCCTCAGCTCGTTACCTCCGGCCCGATCCTTCCCTCGAGACCATCCATGGCTTTGCTAAAAGCTTCTTCCTCTACAGAGAAGTGTCCGCGCTCAGTTCAGAAAGCACCTCCTACCTCCTTTTGCTAAACCAACAGCTCAGGTGTTGCCACCGTCAGTTTGCGTATAATGGTGCTATGTTGCCTACCCACCCATAAGCCAAGTTTCCAGAACCATCTTTGATGTCCCCTCTTCGCCACTCCTACCTCCTCCCTCTACTTTGCTGCTGATACTTGCACCCTAAGGAAGTCATCCGTGCCCATACACATTTGTCCTTCTTCTTCTACCAACCTGATACACAGGTTGCCCTGCTTCTTTGGGTCTTCATCTCCAAAAACTTACATTGAATTGTGTTGTTTCCTTTTTTTTTCTTATTAATCTGCCTTATAGGTGTCTCAGCATAAAACCTTACCGTAAAAGCATTCATACTTTCCATTTTTTCTGATTAAAGATGACTACCTTACTTAGGTTCAGCTGTCAACTCCACACAACCTAAAGTCACCTGAGGAGGAAGTTTCAGTTGAGGGATTTCTTAGATCCTATTGGCTTGTGGCCATGTCTCTTAGAGAATGTCATAATGATTGATTGATGTGGGAGAGACCAACCCACTGTGGGCAGCACCATCCCTAGGCAAGTGTTATATATGACAAAGCTAGTTGAGCAAACCAGAAAGTCAGCCAGCAAGAAACATTCCCTCAGAGCTCCTGGGTGCTTGTTCCTGCTTAGGGTTCTTACCCTGACTTCTTTCAAAAATGGACTGTGACCTGTAGTACAAGCCAAACAGACCCTTTTCTCCCCAAAGTTGCTTTTTTTTATAATATTTATTTATTTATTATGTATACAGAAGAGAGTGTCAGATCTCATTACAGATGGTTGTGGGCCACCATGTGGGTGCTGGGAATTGAACTCAGGACCTCTGGAACAACAGTCAGTGCTCTTAACCTCTGAGCCATCTCTCCAGCCCCAAAGTTGCTTTTGGTCAGAGTGTTTTACCACAGCAGCAGAGGGGAAGCTAGAGCATGGCAAACACTGGCCAAAACAACAAAGTAAATTCAGAATTCACCAAACTGTACTGACACAAGGAAATGAAGATACTTTCAAGTGACTCTGTTGTCATTTGTAGCATATGTGCTTTCAAAATCTTTGGAAACAGCATAACACCCAGGAAATTGGATGTGCTCCTCAATAACCAATAGGCTCATGAAAAAGTTAAGAGAGAAATTAAAACTGACCTTGAGAAAATGGAAACGGAAGCAGGACATACCCAGGCTTGCGAGACGCTCAGAGACCGTTCCCAGAAGCTTAGATCAATAAATGCTTATGTCCAAGAGAAACAGATGTGAAGGAGCAGGGGCTTTGGTGTTAACTCAGGGGGCTAATTGTGAAATCTGAAATATTCACTTATATTTTAAATACTATTTTTAATTTAAAGAGTTCAGGACAGGCAGCAAAATGGTTCAATGGGTAAAAGGCACTGACTTCCAAAAGTTGTCTTCTAACTGTGACACATGCTTCATGGTGCAAGAGAACCTACACTATACACACACACACACACACACACACACACACACACACACACACATACACACACACAAATGTAAATTTCTCAAAAAAATAGAGTAAGTCATTCTCGGCTATAATTCAATCGTGTACTTTTGAATCATATCAAGCTCTGAAAGAGCCTTGCTCTAATCTGTGGGATGCTATGCAGAGTCTGAGAAGCAGCGAACTGACAGGAAGGAGATGAGGAAGAAAATGAAGACCCCCCCTGAGAACTCAAATGAGTTAGCCACGGTAAAAGCACGTGACTAAGAGCCAATGAGATAGTTCAGCAGGTAAAGATGTTTGCTCTGCAAGCCCAATGACCTGAGTTCGAATCCTGGTACCCATATCAGGGTAGAAAGAGAGAACGACTCCACAAAGTTGGGCTCTGGCTTCTACATGTGCAACACACACACACACACACACACACACACACACACACACACACAACTAAAATAAAATATTTTTAAGCAAAAAACATTGAACTAGGAATATGAACACCCACCTGGACAAAGTCCACTTTTGTCTCCCAGCTGTGGGAGAGCATGCTTGGAGTGCAAGTCCATCAAAGCTTAATGACTTCCCTTCTACACTCCAAGGTCCCTTACAAGAAGAATGAAGGCTACTGCCACGCTGGTCACAGGCAATGGATCCAGGCAGGGCTGACCCATAGGTCAGCCTTCAGAAAAATCTGGCACAAAAAAAAAAAAAATTCTGGGCTGGGGAGATGGTTCAGCCATCAGAAGCATTTGTTCTTGTGGAGGGCCTGGGCTTGCTTCCTAGCATCCACATGGAGCTCATAGAGGTCCATGGCTGGTTTCAGGGTATCTGATACCCTCTCCTGACTTCTGTGTGTGCCAATGCACATGGTGCACAGACACATATGCATGTAAAAACATACATGCACATAAAATAAAATAAATTAATCTTTAAAACAAATTAAACTTAAAAAAAAAAGAAAAAGGAAAAAATATTTTCCTGAAGAACTAATTACAAAACTGACTGAGTCAGCTAGTCCCTCTCTCGGAGGAGGAGGATTTGGAGGCTAGACAGAAAGAGAGCGAGTCTGCCCACAGTGGGTACAAGCTGCACTGAGTGAGTCTAACCTTCTTCACTTGCTTTTGTAACTCCCAGTACACAGTCTCTGAATGTACACACGCACACCACACATGTACACACCATACACACACACGCACACACACACACACACACACACACGAGAGAGAGAGAGAGAGAGAGAGAGAGAGAGAGAGAGAGAGAGAGAACCAGAACAAGCCCCAATTGCTTTCAACTCCACAGTCTTTTTCAAATAAGTTTCTCTGAGACTGATACTACTCTAAAATGAGAGCTGAATTTCATAAGACAGGATCTAAGGTCTCTGGCCTTTAGGATTCTATGAATCTAATAATGATAGGAGGGGATTAGGATTGGATCCATGGCCTTTAGGATTCTATGAATCTAATAATGATAGGAGGGGATTAGGATTGGATCCAATATCATATAATTGTAACCCGCCCCCCAATCAAGGTTGTTAGGGTCTAAGAATTTACCTCTTCTTGCCAGGAAACCCCATAGATATTGTAACAACAAAGGAAGGACAAATGGTCAACACACACACATACGCATGCACACACACACACACACACACACACACACACACACACACACATTGCCCCTTCCACTCTATGTGTGTGTGGTGTGTACATGGTGTGTGTGTGTGTGTGTGTGTGTGTGTGTGTGTGTGTGTGTGTGTATGGATAGTGTGTACCTTTGGTATATGTTGTGTGTATGGGGTGTGTGTGTGTGTGTGTGTGTGTGTGTGTGTGTGTGTGTTAGGGAAGGGGTGAGGTTGGGAAGGAGAGAGAGGGAAGGGAAACGTAGCTAAGAAGACAGTCTAGAGTGCCGACACAGACAGGACTGAATCTGGAAGCCAGAGGACTGCTGCTCTCAACTGGTCCTAATCACGTTAGCTGTGTGTATGTGAGGAGTCTACTGCCTTTTCTCCAAGTGATGTTGACGCATGTCTGCTCAAATGAGTCAATGGTCCCATCTCCACAGACTCGCATACGCTAACAGTGTGGAGGGAGCAGAAGGGAGGAAAAGCAATGCATGGCGATGACAACTGAGGATTTTTTTTTTTTTTTTGAGACAGTGTCACTGGCAGCCCTGGCTGGCCTGGAACTCACTGTATACACCAGGTTGGCCTGAAAGTCACAGAGATCTCCCTTGCCTCTGTCTCTGCCTCTGCCTCTGTCTTTGCTTCCTGAGCAAAGTAATGGAAGGGGCGGGGGAGGCTCCCAATATGAGCAAGTGTTGAAAAGTTTAAAGATCTGGAAACACCAATCACCCTGCCTTGATCTTTGCACACTCTACTTGTATCAGATGATCTCAGTGCACCCCACATATATGCACCCTGATTATGCCGATTAACACTTAAGATTTTTAACTTTAACACAATATGTGGGGACTAGAAGAGTAGATCAGTGGGTTGTTGGGTGTTTGCCTAGTATGTATAAAGCGCCCTGGGTCCATTCCCCAGCACTGCATAAAACTAGGTGTGGTGGTGTGTGCCTGCAATGCACTGGAAAGGTAGAGAAGGGGGACCAGAAGGTCAAGATCATCTATAGCTGCATGGCAAGGTCGAGGCCAGCCTGGGCTACACGAGACCCTGTCTTCAAAATAATATATATATATATATATATATATATATATATATATATATATATATATATAGATATAGATAGATAGATAGATAGATAGATAGAGAGAGAGAGAGAAGAAAAGAAAAGAAAAGAAAAGAAAAGAAAAGAAAAGAAAAGAAAAGAAAAACAGAACTGGAAGATGGCTAAGCTGTTAAGAGCCCTTGCTACTCTTGCAGAGGAATGGAGTTTTGTTCTCAGCACTCAAAAGGCTCACAAATGCCTTTAATTCCAGCTCCACAAGATCTGATGGCCTCTTCTACCCTCCCATGAGCACTGTACTCATGTGCACAAAGTCACATGCAATTATACATAATTAAAAATAAAATCTAAAAACGAATAAAAACAATGTGACTGAAGATAAGGGTATCATTGTTAACACTTTGGGAAACATGAATCTGTTGTCTATGTTTTTAAGGAACTTTTTAAAGGAAAGCAGAGACAACCTGTCAATCCTTGCTCCCTTCCAGCTGTGTAGAGGATTTTATACATGTCCTAACTTTCCTGTGGTGGCTCTAATGAGCATATTCCTCATAGGCTCATGTATTGGAGCACTTGGTCCCCACATGGTAGTGCTGTTTGGAAAGCAGGCAGGGCCTTGCTGAAGAGAGCATATCTCTGCTGGTGGGATCTGAGAGTTCTTTTCTTAGCCTGACCCTACTTTCTGCTACTCTGGCCATCATGCCTGACTGTTACCATGTCTTCCTGCCATGATAGACCCTTGTCCCTCTGGAACTGTGAGCCTAGAAAACTCTTTCTTCTGTAAGTTGCCTTAGTCAGGGTGTTTTATTACAGCAACAGAAAAGAAAGTAATACAACAGCCAAAAAAAAAAAAAAAAAAAAAGAATGGCTATTGCTGTGAAGAACCCGATTGTGTTGTTGGTTGGAGGACCTTGGAACTGTACTAGAAAAGCAGTTGAATGCTGTGAGCAGAACAGAAAGGACCATTCTGGTAAAATCCTGGAATACAAGAGTGCTCAGAGAAATGAGCCCCTTGCAGGCCCAGCCCAAGAGGCTTCAGAGAAGAACAGTATTTGCCACTGGGTCAAGGGCCCTTCACTTGATATTCTGGCAAAAAATACGGCTGTTTTCAGCCAGGGCCCTGAGAACTTGCCTGGAGTTAAATTAAAAAGTAATAGATTAATTTCGGGCAGAGGAAATGTCGAGATAACATTGAGTCTGCTTTTATTACTAATTTCCCTTACTCAGGTCTAAATAAAAATGAGCAAGTGGGGCAGAGAGAAGTACAAAACATACAGTTTGGAGAGAAAAAGAACACGAGGCAATGGAATGTCACTTCTGATGCTTGTGCTGACAGGGAGGCTGTGATTGTTAAAGAAATAAGTGCACTTAAGCAGAGGCCTCCTGCTCTGCAGCGGGACAAAGGGAGAGGTTCCCCAAGACAAGACCATCCAGGTAAGTTTCTATTTGAAAGGAAAAGTTTCAGGCTCCTAGAAAGCAATTTCTTTAATATACAAAAGATGAGGCTAATGTGGTAAGGGGGGGTGAAGGGTCATCCCAAATGGAAAAATACCCAAATTTGGCAGTATTGTCCACAAAAAAAAAAATAGCTTTAGGGGTATGAAGTGTGCACACCTTTAATCCTAGAACTTGGGAGGCAGAGGCAGGCGGATCTCTGTCAGTTCAAGGCTAGCCTGGTCTGTAGAGCAAGTTCCAGGACAGTTGTGGCTACTCAGAGAAACTCTGTCTCAAAAACAAACAAACAGCCACAAAATAAAAAATAAAAGAAAATAGATTTTAAGGGGCTGGAGAGATGGCTCAGCAGTTAAGAGCACTGGCTGTTCTTCCAGAGGACTTGGGTTCAATTTCCAGCAACCACATGGCGGCTCATAATTGCCTATGGCTCCAGTTTCAGGGGATCTGACATCTTCATACAGACAAGCAAAACATGAATGCACATGAAATAAAAATAATTAAATTTTTTTAAAAAAGCGCCAGAGAGGTCTTACCTCTTCCCCTCTGTTTCAGAGGGAACCGAAGCCATCAACCTGTTGCAGGGAAGTCCGTGTGAGGCCGTTGTCTGAAGCTGTGAAAGTAAAGCCTAAAATGTTGGAGATGCCAGGGCCAAGGAGAGCTGCACACAGGGAGTAGAACCAGCTAATGAGAGATGTTCGAGGCAGTCACTAAATCTGGAAGGGCAGAGCCATATAAGGCCTTTGATACCCAACACGGCCCTCGTAAGAATGATGGTGGCCCTGCTGGGATCTGGTCTTGCTTTGCTCCAGTGTTTCCTCTCTATGGCCCCTTCACCCTTTTAGCATGAGAATATATATTCTGTGCCATTATACATCAGAAGTATGCAATTTCCTTTTTTATTTTGGGAGCAGGCAGGATTAAGAAATTACCTTGAGTCTCAGAAGAAGCTTTGGACTTTTAGTCAATGTTGAGACTGTGATAGAGTATGGGGACTTTCGAAGTTGAACTAATGCATTTTGCATTCTGATATGGCTCCAAGCCTGTGGTGCCCAGGGAGTGGAATGAGGTGGTTTGAATGAGGATGGCCCCCAGGAGCTCATACCTGTAGCTAGAGTTTTCCTGCCTGGCCCACAGTCAGGACAAATCTCTCTCACCTGCCAGTCCCACAGCTGCTCAGACCCAACCAAGTAAACACAGAGACTTATATTGCTTACAAACTGTATGGCCGTGGCAGGCTTCTTGCTAACTGTTCTTACAGCTTAAATTAATCCATTTCTATAAATCTATACCTTGCCACATGGCTCGTGGCTTACCGGCATCTTGACATGCTGTTTGTCATCTTGGCGGCTGGCAGTGTCTCTAACTCAGCCTTCCACTTCCCAGCTTTATTCTCCTCCTTGTCCCACCTATACTTCCTGCCTGGCCACTGGCCAATCAGTAATTTATTTATTGACCAATCAGCAACACACTTGACATACAGACCATCCCACAGCACATACCTTTGAACACTTGATCACCCCCAGTGGTGGTCCCAGCTGAGGATGTGGTGCGGCCCTGATGGACAAGCTTTGGGAGTTCATTGCTTGGCCCACTTCCTGTTTGGTCTGTCTGCTTCCTGTACCACCACCATGCCTGCCTGCTGCCACGACTCCCTGTCACGGCAGACTCTTATCCCTCTGGAACCATAAGCCCAAATAAATCTCCCATCTGTTGTTGTCTTGGTCACAGTAGTTCATCACAGCAACAGAAAAGTAACTAATATACTTCCAAACCAGAACTTTTACCTGGTTCATTTTTAACTACTAATTTTTATTTAATATTTATTTGATACTGATAAGAAAGCATGAAGCAACCATCCCCATACTTGGCTAATCATAAAGGTCATCCGTGGGGTTGTAGGCAATGCTGATTCATGAACCTATCCCAGAATTCTTCAATACTGAGAGCTTCTTACTGATGACCACATTTCACAGGCATCGTCACTGGGCAGAGCTGTCAGCTACACCCGTTTTCAAGTCTACTGCCTAAATTCTACGTATACCAAGCTCTGAGCTGGGTAAGTCACTTAATGGATCAGTGGCTCCGTTTCCTTATCTACAATTGGGGATGATAAGTTTTACCATTTGGTAGGATTGCCGTGAGGAAGGAATAAAAAAAAAATGCATTTACCACAGCAGCACTTGGCACAGAGTAAATGCCCAGTCAATGCAAGTGACAATATTGGACAGACAATATCTTCCCTTGGCAAGGGTGCACCTGAAGAGATACCATCATCACTCCATAGATAGCACTGGACTAAGACATAGTCAACAGTTACTGAGAAAACAGACTCACCAAATCCGACTACGGTGTTCAAGATCATAAAACCAGACAAAAAACCAGGACAGCAGTCTACCTCCTATTAATACAAAGCCCAATATCTTACCACTTACAATGCTTTAAAATAAATGTAATCTCTTTCTCCTTCCTTTCCTTGAACTTAATTTCTAAAATCAAAGATGTGCCTCAGTTGGTAGATAGAGTGCTTGCCTCATACTAAGGAAGCCTTTGGTTTCATCCCAGCACCATATAAACTGAGTGTCATAGCTCATTCTCATAATCCTAGTACTCAGAAGGTAGAGGTAGGAGAACCAGATGTTCAACATCATCCTTGGCCTCACAGGAAGCTGTGGTGGCCCACAGAGGCTTCCTAGTGGGACCTTACTCAGGGTCCGAGAATCTGAGCTTGCTTTACCCAGCAGGGCTGCACAATGGGATGATGTGGCCATAGGCATGGTTATCAGGTGTTTTAAAGGGTCTACATTTGGCTGTATGGTGTGCTTTGATCTTGCAAGGGTGAGGTCTTTTGCCTCTCCCGTTGGCATATTATAAAAAGCCCTTTTGAATAAAGCTCCCCAAGTTATCCTGTGTCTCTATCTTTCTCCTCATCACTGTCTTTCTATCATTTCCTCATTCCTCTCTCCTCCACCCAAGAACCCTTTGAAAAGTGGGAGCAGGTCAGAACTGGACTCTGACAGACTCCCAGAGGAAGTTCAAGGCCAGCCTGGGTCTCATGAGACTTTGTCTCAAAGAAAATACTATCATGTTGGTTTTCTGAATTTCTTATAGTATTAATGTTTGTCAAGTTTTCTCCTTGTTTGTAGTCATGATAGAAAGAATGCAGATTAATGGTCCTCAGAACTATTCCCTCCCCAGAGGACATTTGTCCGTGTCTACAAATGTTTCTGGCAACCAGAGAAAAGGAGTCAAGGATGCCCGGAAACATCCCACAGTACACATGGCAGCGCTCCATGACATAGAGTTAGCTAATGTTACCAAAGCTGGTTCCCTAAGAGCAGGAGCTGGCCAACATTCATGCTGCAGCCTCTGTAGCCATCCTTCCCGGGAGAGTCTGCAAGGTTGAACCTCTTCAGAAGCTGCTGAAGTCATCCACCACCACCCACTCCACCCACCACCACCAAAACCAAAAACCAACTCTGACTTAACTAAGTGTGGTGACACTCACCTGTAATTCCAGCATTCAAGAAGTCAGGGCAGAAGGACCAGAGGTTAAAGGCCATCCTCCATTCCATAAAGAATTTGAGGCAAGCCTTAAATACATGAACCCTTCACTCAAAACAAGAAAAAAAAACCCTGTAATAATCAGTCTGAAGTGAAATTTGGTCTATCTATCTATCATCTGTCTACCTATCTATCATCTATCTACCTACCTATATATCTGTCTATATCTATCTGTCTATCTATCTATCTATCTATCTATCTATCTATCTATCTATCTATCTATCTATCTATCTCCTTCCTTACACCCTTCTTTTCTCTTCTCTTCCCTCTTCCTCCTCTTCTTTTAGCTTTTGTGGTAATGGGAATGTTCTAAAATTGGACTCTGAATGTTTCACACAGTTTGTAAATCTACTGAAAATGATTGAGTTATTTACTGAAATTTCCTAGTACATTTTAGGGAAACTGTCAGGTGATGTGACCAGACACTCACTTCACATGGGTAAGTTAAGCGGCATGTATGTGAATCTTCAATGTGGCTGGTTAAAAGAGAAAGAAAAGTCCCCTGTGTTTTCTGGTCCTCTACCTCTCAGAATGTGAGTACAGTTGTCTTCAGAGGTTTCCAGAGCGCTCTCATTACAGCAGCTGTTCAGCACATACTAGCTGCACAAACTGAACTGTAACTAGATTGGAACAAGTGCCCTTTACATAATAGTCAGAACACAGAGCTGTACACTCCTTTGAAGACCATAAGGCACACAGAGACATGGGCATCCCCTTTGGACATCCCAGAGCTGCTCAGTGATGCTCTTGGGTATGACAAAGAAACTGAAAGACCCTCTGTGTATGTTCACTTCCAGAGGACCCATAGCTCCTTGTCTTGGAAAAGCAGGAAGTCTCCCTTTCCCTACTGCATTGGGGCAAACTGTCAAGTGATGTGATTGTAAATTCACCCACATGGCTTAAGAGTTTGATATTAAGTGTGGTTATTACCCCTCCTTCATTAAACCAAACTATTTCCAGATTGAGAACAGCAGGATAAAACCAACCCATTTTGTAAATGTAAAGGTGAAGTCACGTAGAAAAAGAATATCCCTTCTGAAAGTGGGGGCTACTACACCATGTGGACAAAAGAAGGACTGTCTCCCCTTTCCTGAGAACTAGTCTTCACCTGTCTTTTTTCTGTCTGTGGGGTGTTTTATGTGACAAGTGGGGCTCCCTCAGTCCTCACCTGTTGGCAGCCCTTTGGCAATAATAGACAGCCAGGCAGTTGTTTCCAGTGCTGAGGCTACAGGCACATTCCACACGTGCCTTCGATAGGGGTTCTGGGGTTCCCAACTCAGGGTTCCATGCACGTAAGGCAAGCACATTACCAACTGAGTCATCTCCTCAGCCCTGAAATGCTTTTCTTTTTTAAAACTCTCTCTCTCTCTCTCTCTCTCTCTCTCTCTCTCTCTCTCTCTCTCTCTCTCGTGTGTGTGTGTGTGTGTGTGTGTGTGTGTGTGTGTATGCTTCTCTCTTGTGGATGAAGGTATGCTCATGTCATGGCACATGTACACCTTGTTTGAGGCGGCATCTCTTGTTTCTCCACTTCACATGCCAATTAGCTTTCCGGGCAGCCTCTGGAGACTTGCCTTTCTCCACCTCCTCTCTTCCCACAGGAGCACCAGAATTGGAGATGGTGTGTACACCACTGTGCCCAGCTTTATGTGGGCTCTGGAGAGCTCAGCTCAGATCCTCATTGTTGCTCAGCAAACACGTTACCACTGAACAGTCTCCCAGATATAGAAGGCTTTTCTTCACGCTTCTTGTCACACAACCCTTTTCTCTTAGCTGGTAATAACCGGCTCACCTGGTTATGAAGCCTCCTGAAGACATCCTTATGGAAAAGCCTAAGATTTCTGTGCTTTCTGCTGACCACGTAAGAAGCCATGTTCTTGCTGAGACCTAATCCCATCCTATTCTCTTTAGGGAACCAGAAAACAAAACTCCTATGACGCCGGGTGGTGGTGGTGCACGCCTTTAATCCCAGCACTCAGGAAGCAGAGGCAGGCAGATCTCTGTGAGTTTGAGGCCAGCCTGATCTACAGAGTAAGATCCAAGATAAGCACCAAAACTACACAGAGAAACCCTGTCTCAAAAAAAAAAAAAAAGAAAAAGAAAAAGAAAAAAGAAAAAGAAAGAAAGAAAGAAAAGAAAAAAAACCACACCTATGCCATTCATTTACTCACTGAGAAATCTGGGGGGGCCTTCAGAGGAGGCATTTCCACATATTGTCTCATGGGTATTCCTTTTCCTCCATCCTTATATAACTATGGGTTGGTAGCTACATAGGGTAATAAATGATGATATGCATGCCTCATAGGTCTAGTTATGAGGTTAATAAATGAAGGCCATCTCTGTTATCTTTCAACATAGAAACAAGGGCCTTGCCAGCTGAGCAGGATTCTCTACTGGCAAAGGAGACGCTGTGTTTGACTCAGCAGCTTCCCTCAGAAGAATCTGGAAGCATTAAAGCCGTTTTCAGCTAATATACAGGGAAGCTCTGGGTCACCATAAATGCCAGGCGTCCTTAAAAGAAACAGTCATGAGGGGAGATAAAGGAAAGACCATATCAGAAATGCTTCCCGTTGCCTGTGTGAGGTAGGCACTGTCAGGACACAAGAGGAATTCTGGGAATGCAGACGCACTTGCCAACAACTTCTGCAGTCAGTCGATCCAGCCAGAACACTTTGCTTCATTTTCTGGCCATGAACTTTTTCAGTACAGACATCCCACACTTAATTGAGACTTGCCTGGAGCCCAGAACCTCTTTCCCTGAACAGTGTAGAGAAGAACTGGAGAGAAGAGGCCGAGGAGGGGCGTCAGAAAAACGAAAAGAACACCCATGCCAAGAACTTCCTGGTAAGATAAGACTTAATTCCTGCCACGAAGTGAGATTGCAATCAGGACAGTAAATTGTGGGGCTGTGCCTACAAGGACGGGGAAATTCTGAGAGGACAGATGGTCGGGGACAGAGATGTCAAGGACCATAAATCGTAATAATGTGCAAATACTGAGTGAGAGCTTAGTTTATCGAATTCTTTCAGGGACTCCAAAACTAGATACCATCTCTGTTTTCCTCAGGAAACTGCTGCATGGTGGGATTGAAACCACATGCAACTCATGCTGCTATCCCTGAGTGGAGCTTCCTCCCAGATGTGACCATCTCTTGTCCCCATGCTCAGTCCACCCTCTCTTGGGCTTGGAATGAGAACTGAAGAATTCTTATGAGTTGGGTGCACGGCCATAATAAAGTTGAGGTATCCAGACTGCAGCTGGAGAAGAGAAGGTATCCTTTGACTATTGGCTTAACAAGGTAAGTTAGCCCTCTTGTCCTGCAATCCAGGGGTGCTGGAGAGAAACCTGGAGGTAAGGAGGAAGAGTGCTATCCCTCCCTCACAGGGACTCTACTGACATCCAGTGCCACAGGATCATACCCAGGCAGCTTTGTGGAGACAATCCAACCCAGTACTGGAAAGTTCCAGAAGCCTCTTCATGCTTTTCGTGAGCAGATGGTACCACTTGGGCCATATTTCAGAACTTACAGATTTTGGTCCAGCATGTTTTATTTTATTTTTCACTTTCAACGTATAATTCACACGAGCTGTGACAGCTTGTCTTGTTGAAACGTTTTCTTTTTAAACTCTGCCCTCCCCGTTTGGTGTCTTCTTACCCGACTGAGCTACTGGCCAGTGTAAACAAGTAAATAGTACCTTTCAAAATAGCAACTCAGACCTGGTTTTTACAAAGGTAATTCAAACCGTAGGATGTGTATGTGCGATTTTCAAAGTCTGTCTTGAATATGTTTCTTCTTGGTTCTGGTGTGACCCAATAAGACAATCCGAAATGAAAGAAGATGTAGCACCAGCTGGCTGTGCTGCCCAGCACTGACGTGATCATCTCATCTTATCACTAAGATTCAGATTGGAAGGGCCAATCATACTCCTTGTCTGCCGCACATTACTGACACCACCCCCTATGTAATCTCTTCCTGTGTGTGTGTGTGTGTGTGTGTGTGTGTGTGTGAGAGAGAGAGAGAGAGAGAGAGAGAGAGAGAGAGAGAGAGAGAGAGAGAGAGGGAGAGAGAGAGAGAGAGAGAGAGAGAGAGAGAGAGAGAGAGGGAGAGAGAGAGAGAGAGAGAGAGAGAGAGAGAGAAGAGAGAGAGAGAGAGAGAGAGAGAGAGAGAGAGAGACTCTCACTGAACCTGGAGCCCATGTTCAGCTATGTCAGCTGGCCCATGAGCTCCAGGGATCTGCCTTTCTCTGCCTCCCCAGCTCTGAGATTACAAACATGTGCTGCTATGCCCAGCTTTTTACATGGATGCTGGGGATTTGAAACTCAGATTTGAACTCAAGCACTTTATCACTGAGCCATCTCCCCAGGCTCTAGAACCCCTTGCCTCCTGTACACACGCACGTGCATCTCTTCTCCCATCACATGTACCTGTGTCTGTGAGTCCGATGCCTGCCACCCCACCAACCACAACTTCATTCATAAATCTGTGTAACAATGAATGACATTGAAGTATCAGTTTACATTTTAGATAAATGTTAATATGCTATCATTTCATTCTGCTTTTTACTTTTTATGATCCGTATCACCTTTAGGAGCTGTCCTTGCTGGTGCATATGGATCAGTTCTGTTTTTTTGATTCCCATCCATATTTCCGAGTAGACATACACACACTAGGATCATCATGCACTCCCTGTGGGTGTTTAGGTTGTTTTGAGATCACATTAATAGTGAGTTACTTCCGAAAGTTTGTTTATGAAAGATGTTCTAAGATATTGGCTCAAGGATGTGATTTCCTTAGTTATGCACCAAATACACTTAATTTCACTTAATACCACCAAGTTGCTCCTCAAAGCTTATATTATTAGCAACAGTTCATGAAGTTTTATGTTTCCCCATGTTTTTCACCAGGATTTGGTAAACTGTGCTGATTTTCTTCACAAAGTTGACACAATTTTGTGTCATGTGAGAGGAAGAGATCTTAGTGGAGAGAAACACCAAAAGATTGGCCTGTGGGCATGTCTGTGTGGCGTTTTCTCAATTGTTGATTGACGCAAGAGGACCCAGGCCTCTGTAGGCAGTGCTACCCCTGTGGTCCTGGGAGGTATAAAGAAGGTAGCTGAATGTGAGCCTGGGAGCAAGCCTGTAAGCAGCATTCTTCCATGGTCTTTGCTTCAGTTCTGACCTCCAGGCTCCTGCCCTGACTTCCCTCAGTGATGGAGTGTGACCTGCAACCCTTTCATCCCCAGGTTGGTTTTGGTCCATGTTTTATCCCAACAACAGACAACATACAATGTAGGACAATAACATACTACTTTTGCCTAATGGTAAGAGTAAAGTGTGGTCTCACTTTAATTGCATTTTACTCATTTTTTTAAAAAAAATTATGTTTATACTTATTTTGCATATATTTGTTTATATGTGCATGTGTATTTGTGTGGGCATGAGTGTACCACACCTTGTATATGGAGGTCACAGGACACTATTCACTATTTCTTCTCTCCTTCCCCCATCTGAATCCTGGAGATTGAACTCAGGTCTTCAGACTTGGCAACAAGCAGTCTTTTTTTTTTTAAAGATCTATTTATTTATTATGTATACAGTGTTCTACCTGCGTGCCAGATCTCATTACAGATGGTTATGAGCCACCACGTGGTTGCTGGGAATTGAACTCAGGACCTCTGGAAGAGCAGCCTGTGCTCCTAACCGCTGAGCCACCTCTCCAGCCCCCGGCAACAAGCAGTCTTAACCACAGAGCCATCTCACTGGCCCTTAATTTTATTTTTAAAAAATGCTTAATGATGTTAAACCTCTCTTCATTAATTGACTTACTTATTTTGGGGTCTTTTTTGTGTGACTGTATGTGCAGGCTTGTTTTCAAGTGTGTGGACACACGTGTGTGTGGCTGCATGTGTATGCATTGTGCACATACATGTAGAGGCCTGAGGTTGACATCAAGAGTCTCTCTCTGTGACTCTCCGACTTATTCACTGATTCGGGCTCTCTAGATTGAACCCAGAACTTACCAACATGGCTAATCTCACAAGCCAGTTGGTTCTGGAGATGCCCTGCCTCCACCTTCCAACACTAGAATTATAGGCAGGCTGCCATAGCCACCTGGCATTTCCCTGGGTACCAGGGTTCCAAACTCCAGTCCTCTTGGCTGCTCAGCAAGCTCTTTAGCTGCTGAGGCATCTCCTCAGCATGTAAATGCATTTGAAAGGACTTAATAACATTAAACATGTACTTATGAATTTGTTACTGTGATCACCTATTTAGACCTATTTTCCATTACTATTGGGTTCCGCTGTTTTCTTGTGTGTTTACAGAATTGGGATCCATTAACAAAGGCAATATCTTAATATTCACGTATTTGTAAAGGTCTCACTTTAGTCTGCTGACTCGTGTGCCCTGGCTAACTTCTTGTCTCCTTGCTGACCAAATGCTCTTCTGGAAACGAGTCCATCTCCTTCTTCACGGTTTTAGACTTTTTGTCTCTAAGACTCACAACTAATTCCACTTCCAGAATGGCAGCATCAGGAGCTCTTGAGAACCTACTCCAAGGAAACAGATGATTCCTAAAAACTGCATAACAATGATCATTTAGAGTCTGTGGAAGTTGTTCTCAGGACATACAGTAAGTGAAGAAACATTTGTTCAAGAAACTTCCTAAGTCTCAGAGAAAGCATCCAGAGCCGCCATCATGCCTCTTCTTTGTCCACATCTCAGCGATGGAGCTTCAGCCACAGCGTGTGGCTGAGAAAGCAAGCTTCCTCCCCTCTCAGCCTCCAGCCAAGCAACAGGCTGGCCCGCCACCTAGGGAAGCCCAGTTGTGTTTATCTCCCCTCTGTCCCCATGTTGCTGAGGCTGAATACTTAGCAGGTGCAGCTAAAAGGTACAGGGCTTCTTTATTCATTCATCTCCCATTTTTAGGGGCTAAGATTTGACCCTGATGCGGCACACTTCAAATAATAATTATTATTAAATGACTATGAATCCAGATTACTCATGGGACTGAGATTCCATGCCAGGAAAGGCGAGCTGAGAAGGTCAGAGGTTCTCATCTCCATTCAGCTTGTTAAGTGAGTGTTGTCCCACTCTGCCCTTAAAGCTCAGACACACTAGGAAGATGGACAGGCATCTCTAAAGTGTGGAGGCTGCAGCACTCTTCCCAAGGGGACTGGTCTCATTTGAAGGAGAGTTTAGGGGGAGTTCAAGCCTAAGGTCACTTTGAAAAACAGTAAGACTTTGGTGGAGAGCATGGAGAAAGAGGCTGGATGATGCATTGCAGGGAGAGGTTAATCCAGTTGCCATCTGGTTTGCCACAGGCACCGGGGAAAGAGACAGCTATGGAGAGCCCTCCAGAGAACAGAACAAGCCCCAAAGATTTGACTCTAAAACCACCTTTATGAAGAGCCTGGATTTTGTTGTTGTTTGTTCTTTGTGTCTTTCTCATCATGCATCTAGATTCCATTTGTCTCCCCATTCCTTCGTATCCACCCTCTGCCCTTGCAATCCCCCCTCCCCATAATAAAATAAAATAAAATTTAAGAGGAAAGAAATAGAAAAATAAAAAGAGAAGAAAAAAGAAAAATTTTGTCTTGAAAGTTGTGTTGTGACACTATGAGTCACACAATTAAAACCCTTTAGTCCATATATCTTTACTTGGAAGTGTTCATTGGTTCATTGCAAAGAGTCATTGGTCTGGTTTGAGGCCTCTAGCTTCTGCTATACTGTCGATGCTGGACCATCACTGGGACTCCTCTTGGATATCCTGTTGCTGTCCTGTGTCATGGAGATCCTGCAGCTTTGGGTCTGCAAGACTGGCCCCTTCATGTGCTCCAGCAGATCATAGATGGGGTGGATGTTGGGGTGGGCCAACTCATAGCTATTGGTGAAATTATTAAGGCCACTCCACGTAGTTAAAAGGAGATTTATTTAATGGTGTAACTTACAAATTAAGGGATAGGTAGGTCGCGGGGTCTGGGGAAGGTGTATCGCAGTCCAGCGGTGTTCTCTGGAGCTCTGCTTGGCCCACCTCCACCATCCAGGGTCCCGGAACCGAGAGAGCGCTCGCCGATCCAGATCTCGGGTCTCCAAGTGCCTCCCTTGGCCCTGCCTTGTAGGTGTGACAGTTGCCGAAGTCTCAATGGGGGTTGGAACTACACATAGCTCTGGTTCTGGGCCTGGGTAGTTGTAGGTCTAGTCAGCCTGCCAGCTTTCCCCTGTCCTCACCACCAGGGTGAGTTCTCCAGCGTTGCCCCAGCTAGTTCACCCTATGTAGAAAGGAGCAAGGGGCAGGCCCAGTTCTCCTGCTTTCATGCCTTCAGGGTCAGCCCTCCCACACCTACACCACTAGCAGCTCCATTGTGTTGCCCAGTCAAGGTACAGGGACTGCTCTTCTGAGTGATGCAGCTGGTGAGGAGCAGGGACAGCTCTCTCACTCTTATGGCCTCAAGGGCAGATCTCCCAACTGCCACAGGCAGTGAATGTGGTAGGGGGCAGGGAGAATTTCTCCTTTGCTCACACCACCATATGGCAGGTGAGGGGTGGAGCCAGATCTCTCATTCTCATGTTCTCAAGGCTGGCTCAGCTGCTCCCCCACCCCCAACCCCAACCCCCTACCTTACCCACCAACAGGTTCAGCTCTACTATGCTGTGCAGGCAAGGTGCAGGGCCTGCTCTCCCGAGTGCTGCAGCTGGTGAGGGCCAGGAACCTTTCTCAGGACCTCAAGGCCAGAAGAACCTGCATTTACTTGGATGAGACCATAGAGCAGGGATCTGAACCAATGGAAGTAACAGCTAAGTAGTGGAGAATTAGACCTTGGCACCAGCAGAGCAGATGGCTTCACAGAAAAATGAACAAAGTCAGTCCTGATAAAGTCTCCATCACTCCAGTGTGACAATGTCATTTACAATAGGTTTTTAAATTTTTTAAAATATTTATTTAGTTTTTATTTTATGTGTATGGGTGCATGCACATCTGTGTACCATATTTGTGCAATGCCAATGGAGGCAAAAAAAAAAGGGGGTTGGATCCTCTGGAACTGGAGTTTTCAGATGGTTGTTACCTGCATGTGCTGAGAACTGAACCCAAGTCCTCTTATGAGCAGCACGTGCCCTAAAACATGGAGCCATCTCTCCAGTCCATACACTAGTGTTTTTAAAAATACATGGGAAAAAATTTAACCGAGAAAGTCCAAGTACACTAAAATCACCACATGTAGCAGAAGGATATTAAGGAAGAGCTACAGAAATAGGCATGGATTGGAAGACTTTATACTTTTAAATACCAATCTCACTTACAGAGTCAATGAAGGCTTTGTCAGTATTTCAACTATATATTTTATAGAAATAGGTTGGCTGGCCAGGTGGTGGTGGTGCATGCCTTTAATCCCAGCACTTGGGAGGCAGAGCCAGGCAGATGTCTGTGAGTTTGAGGCCAGCCTGGTCTACAGAGTAAGATTCAGAACAGGCACCAAAACTACACAGAGAAACCCTGTCTCAGAAAAACCAATAAAATAAGAAAGAAAAAAAGAAATAGGTCAGCTGATTCTGAGATTTGTGTGGAAAGGCAAGAGACCCCGAGTGTAAAGCAATCTGGAAAAATGGCACTGTTAAGGAGGTAAGGCTGGGCTGGAGAGATACTCATGTTAAGGAAGTAAGGCTGGGGTGGAGAGATGCTCTTGTTAAAGAGATAAGGCTGGGCTGGAGAGATGCTCATGTTAAGGAGGTCAGGCTGGGGTGGAGAGATGCTCATGTTAAGGAAGTAAGGCTGGAGTGGAGAGATGCTTTTGTTAAGGAAGTAAGGCTGGAGTGGAGAGATGCTCATGTTAAGGAGGTAAAGTTGGGCTGGAGAGATGTTCATGTTAAGGAGGTAAGGCTGGGCTGGAGAGACGCCCAGCAGTTAAGAGCACTGGCTCCTCTTCCAGAGTACCCAGGTTCAGTTCCCAGCACTCATGTCAGGCGGCTCACAACCGCCTAAAAGACCAGCTCCAAGGAGTAGAGTGCCTCTTCTGGTCTCCAAGAGAACCTGCACACATGGAGCATACACAGACACATACACACAGAGAGAAAAATAAAAAATAAATCTTTTAAAAACAAAGTAAGGCTGTGTGTGGTGGCACATGCATATAATCTCAGCACTGGAAGTGGGGAAAAGAGCACAGATGTCCAAGATCATCCTTCGTTACCTAGCAATTTGAGGCCAGCCTAGGGAGACTTTGTCTCAAAAAGGAAAAAAATAAATAAATAAAAGAGAACCCACACACTGAGAAAAACTTTTTCAAATCATTTTCCTGTTAAGACTATATTATTTGTGATAGAAAAAAAAATACAACAATAAAAGCAAGCAATCCAGTTTAAGAATAGGCAACAGATTTGAATACATATTTTCCAAAAGAAGATAAGCAAATGTCCAACAGAAGTTACATATTCTATCTTAAATTATCCATTAATTCCATTTTAAAATTGAATTAATTAATTAAATGAAATTAATTTTAATTAACTAATTAATTAACTTACATGTATGTGGAGAACAGAGGTTCACATCTAGGTGTCTTCCTCAATGGTTTCTCCACCTTCTGAAATTGATTTGAACATTTTACTTAATACGATGTACTCACAACATTAATAGTTCAACATATAATCAACCTGGCAAACTGTTGATTGTCTATTTTCTTAGCACTAAATTTTCACAGTCTAGTATGTGTTTTACTTACTATACAAAGGCAAAGTTTCAAGTTCTCAATACCCAAACATGTTGGTGAGACGGCTCAGTGGGCAAAGGCACCTTCCGTTAAGACTGAGAGCCTGAGCTGATCCCAGGACACACATGGTGGAAGGACAGAGCTGGCACCCAAGAGCTGCCCTCTGACCTCCACACATACGCATCCACACACATGCACCCCCACACTTGTACACACCCACACATGTACACGTGCACACAGGCTGGAGAACTCAATACCCATATGTGACTAATAACACCGATACCCACAGTACTTTTCTCAGGGTATTCTTCTGGGTTGACAGCCTGCTCCCATTTAGCGCCAAGCCCCCTAAAGACAGAGACTGAATAGAATCTTTGTGGCTGATGTGTTCCAAACATCTAGCATTCTAGGATTCCAGTCTGTCAGCTTCTTGAGCATGCTTGATTGGAAGGTAAGTATGTTGATCTTATTTTCTACTTTGAGATGTTTGCCTTGTGACTTCTACCTGCCCAAGGTGCTCAGGGAAATGCCTTGAGTGTCCTTCTCAGGAGGGAATGTCACTGGGATCTTCTGTAGCATTCATCATTGCTACTCTTAATCATTTTCATTTTTTTTTTCCCAGAAGCATTTGTGATGCCAGAGAGATGGCTTATCAGTTAAGGGCACATACTGTAAATATTTAAAAATGTATTTTCATTTTTTCTGAAAGGAGAGTACACTCATGAGGAAAGGCTGACTCGTTTCATTTGCCAGTTTCCCTGGTTTGAATTTTTCCATTATTGCAGATTTGAAGGCACCAGCATGATATCTGTTCTTCAATGAGGAAGGGACTTGCCCAGCTGAGTGCAGCTCTGGCATGAGCCGGCTCCAGCACATGACTGGACGTCAGAAGACGGGCCAGAGCAGACGGTATTTGATCGGTAGTCTAGGTAACTGATGTTTCAACACCACTATTCTAATTAAGCGTGCTGATAAAGGGTTGGAGTAGGTATCATCACCATTTTACAGCTGTGGAGAACAAGGCTGAGGACAGAGAGCGTAACTGAAGTTACCTGCTAACACATGGAATTACACCTCGGCAAAATTAAGGGCCAACTCTTCCTTTTTCTCCTTCACTTTTCAACCCTCTCCTTGTGTGTTGGGTTATCCTTACATAGTCTTAGAAGAGTCTTATTTTTTTTTAACCTGGAGTGGGGTTCTGTGCTAACCCCCTCAACAAGCTGCCCCCCAAAAAGTAACCATACAATGCGTGGCTCCTCACACAAGGTTCCTACACCTTCACTTCCTGCTCCTGAGAGCTGTGTGCATTCTTCTGACTTCAGAGACCAGAAGCCTGCTGGGTACTGGGATAAGAAACTATCCATGGGACTTCAAGTATTTGCATGGTTGCTGTGTTTCTGAGGCATTCCTCTGCCGACTGGGCTCATGGTGCATGAGATGTGAGAAAAGACAATAAAACGGTGTGCCAACGGGTGGGGGAGGATCAGCACAGCACAATTTACATGTCACTTTCCTTCCTTTCCAGTGGTGTCTGCTGGAACCGAGGGCAAGTCCATCCGGAGGACGCTTCCGGAGAAAAGGAAATAAAGCAACATCAGTGTGTAAGGCAGGCATTTTTTTTTTTTTTTGAAGCAGAGTTCAGTCTTTAAAACCCACAATTAGCCTGCTTTCTTTCAGTGTAGAAAGTCATATTTAGCTGCTCTCTGCCACCTGCACACACAGTACCTGTCATTATGCTTCCCTTCTCTCTACTGTAGAGTTAGAAACAGTCACTCCTGCCAATTATCCAGTGGTACAAGGAGGCATGTGATTTACATACATGTCTCTTCCTTTTCCCGAAGTTTCTGTCATCATCCCTATTTTAATCTTGGAAACGGGGCTGAAGCGTTTAAGTAATTAGACCCGCAGCTGCTGTGCAGCACAGCACAGATGTGAACCTGAGTTGGCCTCACTTCCACAGCACAAGTGTCTGTTCCACTCTCCTGGAATGGAGCAGTGAGTCCCTCTCTCGCGGCAGCCCCTCTTGGGCTCTTTCTCAGTCTTCCATTTCCCCTGTTCCTTGTTTGCCTAGTCAGCTGATGCAATCTCAGTGTGCACACGGGACAAGAGGCACCTGGCATGTGGGAAGACAGATAATTATGATCCTTTCCACCCCCCTGTTCTCTTTAGTTAGACAAACAGCATCTAATGAAGCTTGCTGATGTCTGTTATGGTCCTGTGGGAAGGCACGGTGCTCACACACCCATTTCACAGATCAGCTGGGCAAGCAGAGGATGAGGAGCAGAACTACTGAAAACAAATAGGAAGAAAAACCCCAATACTCTGTTCCGCTGGGCTGTAAACGCCTGCTCATCTAGATCACCCCTGAGATAAAGCTAACTATTCTACTACTTTATGGGGAAAGGACGACTTCAGTATTTTCCAGAAAGATAAATTATCTGAAATTACCATACTTCTCAAGACGCATTTGGTGTTCTCTTACAAAGCAAATAATGCATACTTTAAAAAAAAAAAAAAAGTTTCCCTTATGTTTATTTAGCATGTATGTGCATGCACATGCATGTCTGCAGGCTTGTGTGGGGGTTAAGAAGACAACGTGTGGGAGACAGCTTTCCCCTTCTACCATGTGGGTTCCAGGGGCTGAACCCAGGTCCTCAGACTTGGCAGCAAACACCTCAAACTGCTGTGCCACCTGGCCTGCCCGATAATAGTGAATTCTTCACCCTGAGGGGGCTTTGATATGTATCCTTTGCAAAGAAGTACAGTAGCACTGAAGAATTTTAAAAGGCAGCTGAAAAATCTCCTTTACAATGAGAACACACACACACACACACACACACACACACACACACACACTACCCAGAGATCTGCAGCGATAGATACACAGTGGCATTTGGAAAATGGAACAATAATACAGCTATCACACAGGAATGCTGTCAAGTCAGCATGGGCTGTTCTCCAGCTTCTATGTCAAGGGAAGACGCCCACTTCTTAGTTGAGAGGGTCAAAAACACAACTTTTCACTTGTCTGTAGTGAGGCTGAATCATTTGGAGTTCAGTCTCCTCAACAATATGGGGTAGGGGCCTGAGTGACGATTTGGTGGTTAAGAGCACTGGCTGCTCTTCCAGAGAATCCCTGTTCGGTTCCCAGCACCCATATGGTGACACAAAACCATCTCTAACTCTAGTTCCCGGAGATCTGATGCCCTCTACTGGCCTCCTCAGACATCTGCATGCGAGTTGTGCACAGACACATGCAGGCAAAACACCCATACACGTTTAAAAAATATACACTTGAGGTGATGCATGAGCCATGTATTGATGGGTTCTACAGATTTTTATTGAGCCTCTGCAGGATACCCACATGCCCTATGCTAAGCTGAGGACTCAGCAGATGGACAGATGGACAAGCCTTCCCTTTGTGAATAGTTTGGCCCAAGTACAAAGAGAAATATTATTCAAGTACAAGAGTATTGAGTTTCCTACAAATAACCATACCCAAGGTATCTGGGGGAGAGATGGGTGTCATCGTTTTAGAGATAGAAAAGCAAGGCTCCAGAAAAATCTAGACTCACAAATCTGGAAAAAGGTGACTGACCTATACTTGACTTGGATTTCAGATTCCTGCACGTAGTGCTGTGTCCAAATGCAGGGACATTCCGTTCAGTTTGCACTGAGCTGATAGCCTAGAAGTAAACAAGACCAAGAAGGTAAACAAGATGAAAGTCAGAGCAGCTCAGAGTGGCAGAGCACAGCCAATGTGAGTAGGTGGAGGGCACAGTGCTCGCCACTTAGCTACTGCACACAAAACCATGTTTTTGTCCCTCTAACTTCCTACCTGGTGAGGTAAGTGAGTGGTGCCCATCTGCCACCCTCCAGGCACCCTGAAGGAGACAGGTAAACATGGTGGGAGTAAGGGATGGCACCTCCACCTGGTCCTGCTTCCTCGGGTTTCGATTCCATCTGTGTAGTGTGTTGCTGAGGCTGGCTCAACGTAGTCTGGTTGATTGAGCTTAAGAGCAATGGACTCAGTGAAGTCAGCAAAGAGGCTCAGACCATAAACTACCTCCGGCCTGGGTGTCTGTTCATGCTCTTTCCTCCCTGGGTGATGACAGGACCAGAACCACCCTAGAAATGACACAATTAAGAAAGACCAGGACACGCATGAGAACGTCAACTGAATCACTTCCCAGAGCCCTTTCTCACCTTATTTTAAAAGCATCTTTAGAGCAAAAAAGAAAAAAAAAAAAAAAGAAAGAAGGAAGGAAGGAAAGAAGAAAGGAAGGAAGGAAGGAAGAAAGTGCTGTGGATATCACTCTGTATGTTGTGATTGTGTTGCTCTGATCGGTTAATAAATAAAGTGCTGATTGGCCAGTAGCCAGGTAGGAAGTATAGGTGGGACAAGCAGAGAAGAGAATTCTGGGAAGAGGAAGGCTGAGTCAGGAGTCGCCAGCCAGGCACAAAGGAAGCAAGATGTGAAGGCAGAATGGAGAAAATGTACCAAGCCATGTGGCTAAACATAAATAAGAATTATGGGTTAATTTAAGTGTAAGAACTAGTCAACAGTTAGCCTGAGCTAAAGACCAAGTAGTTTTAATTAATAGGAGCCTCTGTGTGTTTACTTGGGTCCAAGAGGCTGCAGGACTAGAGGGTAAGAGAGATTTGTCCTAACCAAGAGCCAGGTGGGACACAGGAAATCTTCAGCTACAAGGAAGGAAGGAAGAAAGGAAGGGAGGAAGAAAGGAAGGAAGGAAGGAAGGAAGGAAGGAAGGAAGGAAAAAGAGAAAAGGAAGGAAAGAAAAGAAAAAGAAAAAAGTATCTTTTGAGCCTCAGGTTGCTCACTAAGCACTCTTCTAAGTCTTAGAGCTATGGAGCTGAGCAAGACAAACAAGCTCTTGATGCCTAGAGACATGGCTCAGCTATTAAGAGCACTGGCTGCTCTTCCAGAGGACCTGAGTTTGGTTCCCAGCACCCACAACCTCCTGTAACTCCAATCCAGAGGATTCAATGACCTCTCTTCTGTCCTCTAGGGGCACCTGCACACATGTGGTGCACATACAGATAAGCAGGCATATACATGTATCTATGAACAAAAAACAAATAAAAATGTAAGAGACAACACGATCATCTTCAACTGGTAGTTTATACAATAACAACCAGCGTTGGCATTATGATACAAGGAAGAGAGATGGTTTCTTTGGTTGTTGTTGTTGTTACTATCTTCCAGGGTCTCCAGCAGAGGCTCACAAACTGGGCTGGCCTGCTGGGGGATAGCTTTCTGTATGCTGTGAATGTATGTTGTTCCCATTGGTTAATAAATAAACTGCTTTGGCCTATGGCAAGGCAGCTTAGAGGCAGGTGGGAAATCCAAGGGGAGAGACAGGAAAGAAAAAGGCAGAATGGGGGAGATGCTAGACTGCCATCCTAGGAACAACATGTAATGGGATGCAGGTAAAGCCACGGAACACGTGGCAATACATAGATTAATAGTTATGGGTTGAGTTAAACTATAAGAGCTAGCTAGCGCCGGGCAGTGGTGGCGCACACCTTTAATCCCAGCACTTGGGAGGCAAAGCCAGGTGGATCTCTGTGAGGTCAAAGCGAGCCAAGTCTACAGAGTAGATCCAAGACAAGCACCAAAACTACGCAGAGAAACCCTGTCTCAAAAAACCAAAAAAAAAAAAAAAAAGAGAGAAAGAGCTAGCTAGCAAGAAGCCTGCCATAGGCCATGCAGATTGTAAATATTGTAAATAACATTAAGCCTCTGAATGATTGTTGTATAAGCAGCTGTGGGACTGCAGGGCTGGGTGGGACCACAGAGCCAGACGGGACCAAAGAAACCTTCTGGCTACACTGGCCAAAGGCAGATTGAGAGAAAAGACAACTATTTCTGAGCAGAGCTTACACAAGGAATCACATGCATGAGACACCAACAGGACCAATGATGACTCGGCTTCCGTAGCAGAAGAACGTGGACTTAGTAGGTGACAAGACAGAGGTCAAGGATGTTGTGCTCAGTGACTCAGTGTCTAATGGGAACTAACGGCCACATAGCACACGTAGCATCTGAAGGGCCAGAAGAAAAACAGTGAGAACAGAGAGGAGTGAAGAGACACAGAGGCCAGGTTCTGTTGGGGGAAGGGGTAAGTTATTACTATTATATCTACTATGTGCATGTGTTGGGGAGAGAAGTACACATGTACCATTGTGCACATGCATGGGTCAGAGGTCAACTTTCAGACATCAGTTCTCTCTTTCCACCATGTGGGTTCTGGGGCTTGAACCTGGTCATCAGGCTTGGCAGCAAATGCGCTTGCATGCTGAGCCAACTTGTTGGCCCTGTGGTGAGTGTTAGATGGTAACAGGAATTCATCTCTAAGACCATCATATACCAAAAGCTTCATAGTTCCAGGTTTTATTCCCTCCCGGGTCTCTCAGAAGGTATGGCTTTGTGCACATATGTGTACACACACACACACACACACACACACACACACACACAGACAAACAGAGAGAGAATAATATTTAGCTCAAAAAGAGAAGTCATAAACATGGGAGCACCACCTGTCACAGATGAGTAAATCACAGGAGTATTGTCAGAGCATTGGATTTTTTAAAAAGATTTTACTTTTGGTTTTATTCATGTATACGTGCATCTGTGTGTGTCGGCCTCATGTGTGCTGGTGCCTGAGAGGGCCAGAAGAGAACAGTGGATCCCCTGGAGCTGCAGTTACAGAAAGCTGTGTTGTGAGCCCCCTGACATGAGTCCGGGAACCAAACACAGATCCTCTGTAAGAGCAGTACACACTACTTAACCTCTAAGCCATTTCCATAGCCCTAATAAAACATTTGTTTTAAGTTGGTGCTACTCAGTTTCTCCAACATGAGCCTCTTAGAAGCACTTGTTTTAACAAATAAAAAATATTTTTTAAAGGTGTCTAAATGTTTATCCATGTTTTTGAAATATAATGAATGACATTCTGCTGTTTGCAAACAGCATAGACTATGCTTTAAGTAATTTCTATGAAAATGAAAAGCCAGTGTACCTCTACTTCAAAAGTGGATATGTGAGGCTGGAGAGATGGCTCAGACGTTAAGAGCACTGGCTGCTCTTCCAGAGGATCTGGCTCAGATTCTCAGCACCCACACGATTGCTCACAACATCTGTAACTTCAGTCCCTAGAGGATCCTACACCCTCTTCTGGCCTGTTTGGGCACTGTATGCAAGTATTGCACAGACATACATACAGACAAAATACACATGCACATAAAATAAATATATCTAAAAAATAAGTGGATCTATAAAGATTAAAAACATCATCAGTTAGCTTGTGTGTGTGTGGAGGGTTCTGATATCTCTCTCCATCTGTATGTATACCTGCTGTTAAATAAGACTTCTCAATTTCTTTTCATATTGAACAAAACGTTGGCTTTTCATGTTTTCCCATTTTAAATATTTAATGTGTTTTGATGTAAGTCACTTTGCTGTCATATGTTACCCAGTGTATCTGGGCTGTCTGTGCTGGTGTGTGTTAGGAATCCAGCCACCTACAATAATAAAAAATGTATTCTATGTTAACCAGAGGTATTTTTTCTGTTTAAAAATTTTCATTGATTGTCTGTGTGTGTGTTCATGACAGTGCTCCTGTGTAGGTCAGAGGAGAACTTTCAGGAGGTGGTTCTCTCCTTCCACCATGTGGATTCCAGGGACTGAACTCAGGTCACTAGGCAGCAAGCACCCTTACCCACTAAGCCATCTTGCTTACCCAGAAGTATATGTTTAAATATATTATCCATTCCCTGCTTTCTCCATCGAAGTGCCTTATGAGTGACATGCACAGGCATGGAGGCACTGGAGAATCTGTTAGTCCTGGAAGAATATCTATGCTGAGGTTAATTTGCTCTCTGATGAGTCAAGCACAGGAACTTTGCATTGGAGGTCCCCTCTGTTCGCGAGGCTCTCAATCTGCTGCGCACGCTCCCTGACCGACCTCTGTTCTTTACAACCCACTCCTACACACATGCTAAGGCTGGAAACCATATTCTTGTGCTTTCCCATATGTATTATTTTTATTCTTCCTAGCTTTTAGAGCACTAATTTACTCATTCCTTATCCCTAGTGTTCATTGTGTGTCTGCACTAACTTCTCTCTAATGTAGGCTCCATGAGGGCAGGGTATCTAGAGCTGATGTTTTATGGATATCACTCCAGCACTCAGAACTGAGCTTGGAAAGTAGTTGTGCACAACAAATATTTGTTGAGTTAAAGAAAGGAGGGAGGGAAAGGAGGAGGGAAGGAAGAAAGGGCGTTTTTGTTAGAACAGGTGAGTAAGCTTTTGTGGTTAAACAATGAATACAATTGGGGAAAAAGAATTGAACATTATATGTACTTGATAAAACACTAAAGTAAATCATTAAACTTTAATAACAATTTTTCTATAGGTAGTATTGGGGAAATGTTTGACAAGGCCATTAGAATTCTGTTAGCTTTGGTGTGTCTGACAAACACTCAGATCTGTCTTCGGACTGATCACAATAATGGTACTCATTTAAAATGTGAAAGCTCCCAGGAAGAGAAGGAAATAGATAAATGAGAGGCTGGGCTGGCCGTTCTGTAGCAGATTGCCTTGTTAACAGCCTTGAGGCTTAGGTGGAATCCCGCCCTACATTACTCCTGTTCATACCTCTGGTCCCTGCAAAATGAGGTAGGACAGCTGAGTGAAGAACAGTAGGAAACATCTACCTTTAAAAGGAGATAGCAAAAAAAGTATTGAGAAAGAATTGAGATGAGAAATAAAGAAAGAAAAGGTAAGGGCTGGAGAGATGGCTCAGGAGTTAATAGCACTGACGCTCTTCCTATCTGAGTTGGATTCCAAGGGTTCACAACCACCTGTAACTCTAGTTCAGGGGATCTGACGCCCTCTTCTGGTCCACTGCATGCACATGGTACCCAGACATGAATGCAGGCAAAACATCCAAACACACAAAACTAAGTCCATTTTTAAAATCGGGTTCACAGATTCTCAGAAAGAGTTCAAAGATTCTCAGAAGGAAGCTTGGTCAGCACATGAAATTTAACCTCTTCAGGAATCTACAAGTCAGGGGTGGCAATGTCAGGGATAGGAAAAGAATGGCGATCATTAGATTCGCTGCATTTCCAGGAGAGAAAGGCAAGCTAGCGGCAGGCTGGAAACACCGCTGAAGAACAACAAAATTAAGGCAGCTTTTCCAGATCCAGAGATTCGGGGAAAAGAAGGAAGACGATCATACAATATGAGAAATAAAGTTCCAAACACTATGCTCAAAGGAGAGAGGTGATACAGATGGGTGAAATGAGACATAAAGAAACATGTGGATGATGGCACAGCAGTGCTGTGGGATGTTCTGTGTGTTAAGTGTGTGGCTCTGATTGGTTAATAAATAAAACACTGATTGGCCAATAGCCAGGCAGGAAGTATAGGCGGGACAAGGAGAGAGAAGAATTCTGGGAACAGGAAGGCTGAGTCAAGGAGATGCTGCCAGTTGCCACCATGACAAGTGAGATATAAGGTACCAGTAAGCCATGAGCCACGTGGCAACTTATAGACTAATAGAAATGGGTTAATTTAAGATATAAGAACTAGATAACAAGAAGCCTGCCACGGCCATACAGTTTGTAAGCAATATAAGTCTCTGTGTTTACTTGGTTGGGTCTGAGCAGCTGCGGGACTGGTGGGTGAGAGAGATTTGTCCTGACTATGGGCCAGGCAGGACTAAAGAAAACTTCAGCTACATGGCAGTTGTAAAGATCCCACTGTAATGTGCTATTCACACAGCAAATTATGAGTCAGAGTCAACTTCACTGTACTGTATGTTCCCAGTTAATAGACATTACAGAGAACATGTATCACACACATTGTTTATCTTCCTATTATTAACATTAACTACGTTTTTTAAGTCATCTTTTATTGCTGCATTTTCCCCCAAATTTCACCCATTCATGTGCTATCATTTTGGTCACAGTTAATGACTTGGGATGTTTTTCCAAGAAGGAGACCCTGAAAGGAACCTTGGGATGTGAAGAATTTATGTAAAAGGCAATCCCAGGAAGGTCTGGGGTTAAATGAATAAATAATACAGGGAAAAGAAGAAAACAAACATGGGAGGCATCAAAGAATGAGGCCTCGGCATAGGCAACTGGAGCTTGTGTCCGCTAGAGGCTTCTGAGAAATGCTGTAGACCACAGTGCTGGACGAACTCAGAAACTTTAGCCAGCGTCTTCCAAGATCAGTTCCGAGTTTCATGAAAATGGCCGCCATTCCTCCTGAAGGCAATTGAGGAGGAAAAGGTTTATTTGGCTTATACTTCATGGTAACACTGTAACACTGAGGGAAGTGAAGGTAGGGACTTCAGGTAGGAACCTGGAGCAGAAACTGTGCAGGAATATGTTTACTGGCTCATGCTCAGCTAGCTTTCCTGTGTAGTCCACATCTACTTGCCTAGGAACGGTACCTGTTATGATACGGCGCCCGGAGGCCCTGGCTGGCCTGGCCAAGGTGCCCTGCAGGTGAGGGAAACATGGTGGTCAGATACTCACACCCCAGGCACTGCATCCATGTGGAGAGAGTTTATTAGGAAGATAGAGAGAAAGACAGGGAAAGGGGGAGAGAGGAAGAGAGATGGGAGGGAAAAGGGAGGTGTCCACACCTCACGACGGGGAAGGAAAGAAAGAAGGAAGAGCAAAAGGGGGAGGTGTCTTTGTCTTAAAGGGAATGTAGGATGGTGTCAGGAGGACACCAGACAGGTCCCCAAGGGGTGGGTCAGAATGCTAGCAGTACCGCCCGCGATGGCCTGGGACTTCCTACGTCAATTATCACTCAAGACGATCTCTCACAGACATGAACACCTGTCAGTCTGGAGTAGGCAGTCACTCAGCTGAAACTCCCTCAGGTGACTCTGTGACAAGCTGACAGCTGAAGCTAAGTGGGACTACATGCGCGTGAGGCTATGTGCCACCACCACCCTGCTAAAGACAAGGTTTTAAGAAAGAAAGAGACGTTTATGGTTATTTGAACCCAAGACTGAAGCAAGTCCGGTGGTGGTGGCATACACCTTTAATCCCAGCACTCAAGAGGATCTCTGAGTTCGAAGCCAACCTGGTCTGCGGAGCGAGTTCCAGGACATCCAAAGAGAGAAACGCTGTCTCAAAAACAAAACAACAACAACAAATGTAAATCTTACATCAATAGACGAAGCAGAGCTAACAGCCAAAAGCAGAAATAAAATGGAATGCTAGACAAATGCTGCACCACTGAGCTACACAGAAGCCCCTAAAACAGAATGCTAGTGTGTGTGTGTGTGTGTGTGTGTGTGTGTGTGTGTGTGTGTGTATGTTCTGAAACAAAGCAGGAAAAGTAAAGGGAATAAAAAATGAATGGGACACCCAGGAAATAAATTGCTGCACAGTGAACAGAAAAATAAACACCCACAAACAGACTAAATGAAATGGCTGAGGACTGAGTGTAGTTCCGCTAAATAGAGTGTTTGCTCGGTGTGCACGAGACCTGATATCACACAAACTGGGTGTGGTGCTGCGGGCCTCTAATCCCAGCCCTCGGAAGGTGGAACAGGAAGATCAGAAGTACAAGGTCATTACAAACTTCCTCTCCACGGGCTAGCTTTTATAGTGCTAGAAAGTTCTACTATGCCACTGGGGGAAAAGATGGACTTATCCATCTAAGGACCCTGCATGCTATAGGAAATGTCTGTTGATATAATAGTGACATGGCAGTTACTGCGGGTAACTAACTGCTTTCTAATTGAATTTGAGGGCTGCTCCACATGAAAAAGTTAATGTCTAATGCTGTAAGCTTGGTCCAGGCCCCAGGGCTGGGAAAGCTAGGCTCTAGGACAGTGGCTTTCAACCTCCCTAATTCTGTGACTCTTTAATAAAGCTCATCAGTTGGGGGTGGGGGGGCACACACCTTTAATCTCAGCACTCGGGAAGCAGAAGCAGGTGAATCTTTGTGAGTTCGAGTCCAGCCTGGTCTACAAAGTGAGATCCAGGACAGGCTCCAAAACTACACAGAGAAACCCTGTCTCAAAAAAAAAAAAAAGATCATCATGTTGTGGAGAACCTCAATCATGAAATTATTTTGGTTGCTACTTCATAACTGTAATTTTGCTACTGTTATGAATCATAATGTAAATATCTGATATTTTGATGGCCTTAGGCGACCCCTCTGAAAAGGTCATTTGACATCCTCCAGCGGATCGAGATCCACATGTTGAGACCCACTGCTTAGGGTAAACCTAGAGCTCCGGTTGTGCTGCTGAGTGGGCATGCTATCCAACTACCTTCTGCACATTTATGTTTTATACACGGAGATTAGTGTACAGAGAAGATTCTTCACAGTGGGCAGCAGACAACGCAGGGACTCATAAGCGGCCGAAGTGCTGAGACTGCGACTGTGGAGTTCTCAGCTATAAATGGGACATCTGCAGTGATTCTACTGCAAGGCTCGGGTACATTTCAGAAGAGGGGACAAAATGAACATATGAGCCAGAGGAGGAGGAGGAGCGTTGTGAGGTGCCGTCTTCTGAACATGCCATGGCTGTGGCTCTCATAAGGTCAAGCCAGTCAACAAACATCCAGTCTGAACGGGAGAGGGGCTCAGGAGACTCCATTCCTAGGCAAGAAGTTGCTGGCAACTGATAACAGTCAGGGGAGGGGAAGTCATTTTTCTTCAGGGGTTTGGTCACTGATGGACCAGCCTGACTCCATCTAAAGGATGGAAACCATTTTGTTAGAAGATCAGAACAAGTTCATTTCCGTTTCCTACCAAATTCAAGTTGACCATGCTTTAAACCGTTTCTGGAATTTGACGCGCTCCTCCCCCATGGGGTTTGACTCACACCTTGAATTTACCCTGATAAGATAATATCTTCTGCCAAATCATTTTGAAATGTTCAGCCAAGTTCCCATGTAACCAAAATTCTTCTGGAAATCCCCCAACCTTTGAAAACTTCCTAGGCTTGCAGGGTTTTTGTGGGGGCTATACAAGCCACACTTTTTCCTATGTTGAATGCTATATTTTCAAACCCTGATTTAGGGAGATAGCCCTGATGTCAGAAAATAAAGCTTGCTTAATGTGATCAAAGAATGCAGGTAATGGTCTTTGCTCTCCTTGGGTGGGGTTGGCAGTCACTAGCAGACAGCCCATGCTTCGGCCAATGGCCCTCCATCCATGCATGTAGACAGCACTAACTGAACTTGGTGGGTTATTAAAAACAAGAAGAAGAGGAGGAGGAGAAAGAAGAAATGATGGTAGAAAGGGGGTGTGTTGGGGCACCAGAGGGAAGTGGAAGAAGGGATTTGTGTTGGAAATTACCACAACACATTGTAAACATGTATACATTTTTCAAAGAATGAACAAAAAATATCTTGGTGGTACATGTCTTTAATCTCAGCACTTGGGAGGCAGAGGCAAGCGGATCTTTATGAGTTCAAGGCCAGCCTGGTCTTACAGAGTGAGTTCCAGGGCAGCCAGAGCTACACAGTGAAACCCTGTCTCAATATATATATATATATATATATATATATATATATATATATATATATATATATATATAATATATAATATATAATATATAATATATAATATATAATATATATATTATATTATATTATATTATATTATATTATATATATATTTGTGTGTGTGTGTGTGTGTGTGTGTGTGTGTGTGTGTATTCAAAGGATAAGGTTATCCTTAGCTGTACAGGGAATTGTGAAGCTAGCCTCTTTACAAAAAAATAAAAAGAGAAGAAAAAAGAAAAAGGGAGGGGTATGGGGAGGTGGAGGGGGGGAAGGAGGGAGGGAGGGAGCGGGGAAAACACACCATGCCCAAATTTGTGGGATACAGTTAAAATAGTTTTTAGAGAAAACTTCCTATCATGAAAGGTTTGGAAGGAAAAAGGGGGAGAGAAAGGAAGGAAAGGGGCTAGGAGAGTAGTTGTGAGTAAAATGTTCGATCCCCAGAAGCTATGTAAAACTGCTGTGCACGGTGGAGCACACTCGTCATCCCAGGACCTCGGAGCTAGGGACAAGATCCCACAGTTCGCTGGCCGCCAGACTGGCCTAATGGATGAGATCTAGATTAATGAGAGGTCCTATCACCAAAGAAGGGATAGTGTTTGTGAGGATGTTACCTCAGGCAGTCCTCTGTACACACACACACACACACACACACACACACACACACACACACACAATCAATCAATCAATCAATCAATAAATAAATAAATAAATAATGTTAAAAAACTAAATCAATATGGGCTGGAGAGACAGCCCTGCAGTTTAGAGCACTGGCTGCTTTTGGTGAGGTCCTGGTTCAGTTCCCAACCCTCACGTCAGGTGGCTCACCTGTCACTCCAGCTCCACGTGACCCCGTTGCCCTCCTCTGGCCTCCACACAGGTATATGGACACACAAACACACAAATAAAAATAAAATAAATCTTTTTTCTTTTTTTGAGACAGGATTTCTTTGTGTAACAGCCCTAGCTGTCCAGGAACTCAGAGACCCTCCTGCCTTGCCTCCCCGGTGCTGGGATTAAAGGTGTGAGACACCATGCCTGGCTAAAATAAATATTTTTAAAAATAGAAAAAAAGAAAGACTTGGGCTAAGAGAATACAGAAAGGGGAGCAAATAACCCCCTCAAAAAAAAAAAGGAAATAAGAAGGAAGAAGGAAGTACATAATGAAGATAAGATTCAAGATTCAAGTCAGTGAAACAGAGTCGAAGAGAAATGAGTAACTCAAAAAAGTGGCTATTTAAGAAGTACAGTAAAATTGACAAACTTCAAACTTGACTAATGGGAAAGAAAGAAAACATACCAATTGTCAATGCCAAGAAAGCTATAGACAGCCAGGCAGTGGTGATGCATGCCTTAATCTCAGCACTCAGAAGTCAGAAGCAGGTGGACCTTTGAGTTCGAGGCCAGCCTGGTCTACAGAGTGAGTTCCAGGACAGGCACCAACACTACACAGAGAAACCCTGTTTCCCAAAAAAACAAACAAAACAATAACAACAACAACAACAACAACAAAAAGAAGGTTATAGACAAAACTGGATTGTGGGGTCTCATGCCTGTGATCTCAATACTTGAGAGGCAGGAGAATCAGGAGTTCAAGGCCATTCTGGACTATATAAGACACTGTCGCCCAAAACACCAAACCAGAAGGCAAGATGTCTCAGCAGATTAAGGACACTTGCTGCCAAGCCTGATGGCCTGAGTTTGATCCTCAGGACACACTTCCATAACTTAAAAAAAAAAAAAAAAGATTACTGTGAATCTGGGAGTGTCGCTCAATTAGAGTGGTTGCCTATCGTTCATGAAACCCTGAGTTGAATACCAAGTACCACATAAACCAGGCATAATGATACATGCCTGTAGTCCCAGCACTCTAGAGGTGAGGGTAAGGGGATCAGAAGTTCAAGACCTTCCTTGACTACGTAACAAGTTTGAGGCCAACCTGGTCTACATGAGACAGCATCTCAAAAAAATAAACAACCCAAATTTTTTTGTGAGTTGGAGTCTCCAGTGTGCACAGATGAGCTGATGGCTCACTGGAGCCAGCTGACAGTGCCCGTCCAACATCCTGCTCTGATTAAAGAATTTGCTCCTTTGGGGCTGGAGAGATGGCTCAGAGGTTAAGAGCACTGCTTGCTCTTCCAAAGGTCCTTCCAAAGGTTCCCAGCAACCACATGGTGGCTCACAACCATCTGTAATGAGATCTGGTGCCCTCTTCTGGCCTGCAGGGATATGTGCACTGTATATATAATAAATAATTTAAAAAAAAAAAAAAAAAAAGAATTTGCTCCGCAGCCTCTGTCCACTCTGTTTGGTGAATGCCCTCTGCTAAAGAGAACTGCCTCATACAGATCAGATCATGTTTCTAAGCAGTTTACACCAGTGAGTGATTGTGGGGAAAATGAAGGTCTAGTCCCTTGCCCCATCTTGGGACAGCTCCTAAGGACCACGTGGGGCCTTTGCTAAACCTGTTGTGCAGGTCAATTTATCCCTTCACTTAATAATTCTTCTTTCTTTTCCCTGTCCTGGTTGTTGAACCCTCAAATGCTCTCCAGTGAATTCCTTGCACTCTAGTACCTTCCTCAGAGCTTCGCCTCAGGAAATACAGCCTGAGACATAAACATAAACATCTTTGCACAGACATTTACAGGTAGGACCAGAATGGAGAAGGAGGAGCGCAAAGTCCCATCCTTAATTAAGAAACTATCTGCAATTGATACCTGCTGGGAAAGGGAAAATCAGTTTTCTCCAGTGAAATGTCATCGGGTATATAAACCACACTCCAGGGAAGGCTTTGTGCCCAGGAGTCATTGGCCAACACAAAACCACTTCATGTTTTGTTTTGGTACACTTTTTTTTGTTTTGATTTTTTGTCTTACTGATTCTCTCTCTCTCTCTCTCTCTCTCTCTCTCTCTCTCTCTCTCTCTCCCTTCCTTCCTTTCCTTCTTCCTTTCTTTTTTTCTCCCTTCCTTCCTTCTTTTCTTTCTCTGTCTTCTTTTTTTTAACTTCTTTGTTTTGATCTTGGTTATTTGTTTTTCTGGTTCTTTTGTTTTTTGCTTTTGTTTTTTGGGAGAGAAAGGAATAACATGAAGTTGGGTAAGTACAGAGACAGGGAAGTTCTGGGAGGAGTTGGGGAAGGGAAAGAATACGATCAAAACATAATGTATAAAAAATTCAATTTTTTTTCAAAAAGAAAGAAAAGTGAGAGATGGAGAGACGTCTCAGCAGTTAGCAGTGATTACTATGCAAGCATTAAGGTGTGAGTTTGGATCTGAGCATACATAGAAAGATTTGGATACACGTATGTGGTCTCATATAAGCCTGTAACTCCGGCACTGAGGGGGATGGAGATAGGCGAATTACTGGGGCTTGCCAGCTGCTACCCTAGACATATATATAAACTCTGGGTTCAACAAAAGGGCCTGCCTCAAAGGAACAAGACAGAGTGAGAGAGAAAGACACCTGACACGTCCTCTGGCCTCCATATACCTATCTACCCACCCACACACGTGCACACATTGCACACACAATTTTAAAAAGAAAAAGTGAGTTGCCAAGGAACACCTTGGAAGAGGGGCCAGAAAGAATATAGAGCCAGACGACGACGACGACGACGACGACGACGACGACGACGACGACGACGAGAGGTGTGCCGTGAAACATTGGCTTCTGGATGCAGGATGACCATTGCGTTCAGGAACGTACAGCATCTGTAGTTTACCTAAACCAGACCAGACCACTCAACAGGTCATCATGGGTGGGGGATGGGCTCGTGAAGCCCCACCCTCCCTAAAGGGCTGTGGGCAGTGAATGGCTGCTGGGGTAGGCGAGGTAATTTCCTGACATGTAACCACTGTTAAGGTGCCCATGCTTAAGCCAGTAACTCTAATAAAATTTAGCTGGTCAAACACACAAACAAGCAAAGGCATGCGAGGAGTGGGGGTGCTTGTTGGAAAGGAGAGGGAAGTTCTGGGAGAAGTTGGGGAAGGGAAAGAATATGATCAAAACATAATGTATAAAAATTTCGATTTTTTTTTCAAAAAGAAAGAAAAGCGAGAGATGGAGAGATGGCTCAGTAGTTAGTTATTATACATCACAACACACATGACCAAAATACAATATACACATATAGAAAATTGCCAAAGGATAATAAATTAAACACACATTTAAAAAAAAAATAAGCAAGAAAGAAAAGACAAAATTGAGCTGTGAGCAAAACAGGAAAAGAGCACAGACATCTGGCAGGGAAGGATGGCACGCCATTGTTGCCATGATTTTAGGTTGCTGAGGTAATGCCGGGAAAGTCTCTCCTCCTAAGCTACATTGCTCACACTGAAGGTCCCTTGACATTAGGAAAACAGTTACGGGTTAATTTCTGCTCCTGGAGAAACTGGAATCTTTTGCTATGAATGTGGTCTGTTTGAGCTGGGAATTTTGGCAGAAATAAAATAAAAACAGAAACTGCATGCACAAGTAGCTAACTCAACTCAGTATTATTAACCTATACCAAGTCTGGGCTTAGGAATAGAAGAAAGAAATGGCTCTTTTCATCATTCATTCCCGTGAAATCTTTAACTAAATGAACTCACCTAGTTACTCTTCTTCCTTGTATGAGGAAGAGCAACACTAGGCCCGTTCTCACGGCTTCAGTTCTCAGGCTCTTGTCCGTCCATCATTCAGCGTTGTGGAGCGGGGTTCAGGGGTGTGGGGTTTTTTTTTCCGCTGCTTTTGTCTATAGACCCAATGCTGGATATGAGCCAGGCCTTGATTTAAAAGAAAAATCTTTCATTTAAATACTTTCTTTGACACATTTGATGCTACACAGCATGTTACACACACTATACTCATAACTTCCCAATATGACAATACAAAGATCACACATTTATCTGTCAGAAATAAGACATACCATCATGGTCTTCAAACATTATTGCACTTTAGCTACTATAATTCCACAAAGCATTCATGGAATAAACTGCAGACCAGTTTTGGGTTTGTTTGTTTGTTTTTTTTAAGATTTATTTATTTTGAGTGTGAGTGTTTTGCCCACCTGTATGTCTGTGCACCATGTGTGTGCAATGCCCTCGGAGGTCAGGAGAGGGCACTGTGTCCTCTGCAACTAGAGTTACAGAGATTGTAACGGCCCTGTGGGTGGTGGGAACTGAACTCGAGTCCTCTGGAAGAACAGTCAGTGCGCTTAAGCACTGAGCCTTCTCCCCAGCCCCTGCACACTGGTTTTGGCAGGCAGCCAACACCTTAAGCAGTCATGACTGTCCTAAACTGTCTATTGGGTAGGAATTTTATGCACATTGCCTATGCTAGTGTTAACTGCAGAGCTGGAGAGTACTGTCCTCCCCAATGCATGGTGAGAACCATCCATAATGCCGTGAAACTTACAGATGTCAGCTCCCCAACTTGCCTGTGCTTTCAGACTTCAGTAATCTTCTGGGTGTCGGGCGTCTTCTGACAGCTTTACAGGATGGATCAATAAGTACAACATCAAAGAACTCATTTACAGACTCCACCAACACAGTAAGAATTCAGTAGTGGCATCGACCTCCCTCCTCACTAGCAGACTGCAGGCGTCAGCAAACTTTAGGTGGGTAACACCATGATGGCCAGGCTTGCCGTAAGATGCACCCTGAGGGAACGGGCATGTGAGGCCACCCCAGCGAACATGAATCTTGGCTATGACATAATCTTGCTTGGCCTTGCGTGTAGTCAGGTGGGGCAGGGAGCCCAGTGGAGCACAGATTGCTGGCAGTACTTCCAGTCACTGCCGATGCTGCCACCTCCGCAGCTCCAGTGTGTACTCGTGTCCACCCAGCTCCTGTCACGTGATGGTTGCTGCCAGGCAGAAAGGAAGCCGAGCTCAGTCTATCTGCTTGGCTAGCAGATTTAACGAGACACAGTGCCTTTCTCCCACGCCTCCCTCCCAGCCTTTCCTTGGTTTTGTTTACATGACAGATATTAAAAGGCTAACCATAACGTAGTCTTCCAATAGAACAGCAGAAAATATAATGGCTTATCTTCCCTCCTGGTGAATTCCATGGCAGAACGCCAACTTGAAAGGCTTCTCTTGCCTTAGAGTCTCAGATGTTGTCAACAGTTTATTGGTCTTGGGCTGGAGAGATAGGTCAGTGGATAGAGCACTTGTCCCACAAGTGTGATAACAGCTGTCTGGATCCCCCCAAACCCATGTAAATGCCAAATGGAAATGCCTGCCACCTGTAATTCAAGTCTGGGAAGGTAATGGAGATAGGGGTACTCTCAGAACAAGCTGGCTAGAGCACCTGTATCTCCAAGCTCTGGATACAACTAACAGACCCTGTCTCAGTGAATGAGGTGGAAAGTTACTGAAGAAGAATCTCTATGTCAACCTTAGAAATCTACACTCACACTCACTCATATGAGCACATGCATCTACACAAATTCAAACATTTATATACACGTGTACAACACACACACACACATGTGAGTACATGCACCTACACAAATTCAAACATTTATTTATACATGTATCATACACACACACATACACACACACACACACACACACACACACACACACACACACTTTTATTTGTCCTAAACCAGTCATGATAGTATATGTCTGTAAATCCCATAACACAAGAGGTGGAGGCAGGAAGATCAAGACTTCAGGGTTATCCTTGACTATACAGAGAGTTCAAGGCCAGGTTAGGTTACATGAGACCCTGCCTCCAAAAGAAAGGCTCATTGGTGGTATCTTAAAGATTAGTTGCAGTGTGGAATCTGAAAGATAGCCATGCTGTGTGCTTTCTATATCTTATCCCATTTCAACCTTCTGGTCTACCATTAGTCCCGTAAATCCTCCCTTGCTTTTCTGACAAGATCCTGTCCTAGCAGCTTGTTTTACATATCAACAGATGCACTTACTACTGCAGAAAACTTGCCTCCCCGCAAAGTCAAATTCAAGCTAACAACAAGCTTTAAGACCATTCAAGTAAAATTTGGCAAGATGTCTCATAAAATATCAGAATTTTTTCGCACTTGCTGCCAAGTAATCATCCACATGGTTGCTTTGAGTCTTAACTCTGCATACATAGGCAAGCACTGCCCAGTATTTCTGCAGCTGACACAAGCGAATTTGCTCTACCGCCACACACTGGTCTATGATGCTTAGTTGCAGAATGCCTAGTCCCTTCAGCAGTTTCCACACAAATGCCGTCCAGTGTCCTGGCAGTTATGTGGCTCTTCGATGATGTTTCACGGGCCACTCCTCACTCCTGCTACCATCCATCCATTTGTTCTCGTCCACCCTCATCACACGAAACTAAAAAATGGGTCACCGGTGTGGTACTCGACCTTGAAGAACAATGTAAAATTAAGATGGGGCCTTGAGGCTCCTGTGTTATTCAGTGATAGGAGACAAGGAACACAAGGATGAAATGCTAAACAGCCGGAAAGTGCATGCAAATGAGTCATCTTAGGAGAGTATTTCTTTCAGAACTAAGCAACAGAATTGGTAGTCACCGGAATTAACTGGGGAGGTGGCTCTGCAGCTGGGAGCACATACTGCTCTTACATAGGACTTTAGTTCCAGCACTTACATCGGATGGCTCACAACAGCCTGTGACTCCACCTCCAGGGAATCCAATATTCTCTTCTGGCCCCTGAAGGCATCTATACTCAAATATGAGCATACCTCCACACAGGTACACACAGATACTTATACATTTTTAATTAAAAATTAAGAAAATAATTCTTGATTTGGATCTTGGGATTTGGAGGTTTTAACAAAGACTAGGGGAGTGGGCAGTTGGGGTGGCGCACACCTTTAGATCCCAGCACTCAGGAAGCAGAGGCAGGTGGATCTCTGCAAGTTCAAAGCCAGCTTGGTCTACAGAGTGAGTTCCAGGGCTACACAGTGAGACTCTGTCTCAGACAAACAACAACAATAAAGGACTAGGACTTTGACATTTGTTTATCATTATTTAATGCTTATTCAGGTTTTCTCTGATTGTAAAAGCATCATATTCTGAGAAAGTTCAGAAAACACAAGAACAGGAAAATAAAAAGTAAGGCTGAGAGAAGCCATTGTTGTTACCGTTATTCTTCCTCCCACCTTTGCTTGGCTCACAGATGCACCATGAAAGCTGGGTGCTCTGGTGGTCCTTGCACATTAAATATTATACCATGAGCATTTCCCACATCAGAGGTAGTATTGAAAACACAATTTTAAGTCAGATGTGATGACATATGCCTCTAATTTCCACCATCAGGAAGCTGAGGCGGGCATCACTGTGTGTTCAAGGCTAGCCTATATTAGATAACAAGTTGTAGGAAAGCCTGAGCTACAGAGTAAGACTCTATCTCCAAAATTATTTAAGCACTGGAGATTGACTCAGTACTTGACAAGAGTACTTGCCTAGGATGAGTGAGTTTTATTCTCACCCACCCCCACACCACACACACCACACACACACACACACACACACACACACACACACACACACACAGTGGTAGGCACAATTTTAGTGGCTACCTAGCTCTTAGATTGCATGGCAAAAACTAGAAGCCACTGAACAGAAAAGAAACTCATTCTTCGCCTCCAAGGAGCCTGAGATTTTCCAGCCTCAGGCTGCTCAAACAGACATCTCCAAAGAGTCTAACATAAACATTTTTCAGGCTTTTTCTGAGTTCTCACAGATTGGGTGCAAGAATATAAACTCCAAATGTCTGAAAGCCAGTTGGAAACTATTTCATACAACTAAATATGTTCATTCACTGATCTAGCAATTCCAGTTTTGGGCATATGTGCTTAAAGAAAACGTTTTTGCATGTGTACACAAGGAGAAAAAAAAATCCAAGATGCTCATTCCAGCCCTGCTTAAAATAGCAATAAAGTAATTGTGAATACCAGTGTGGGGATGAGTAATACATATGACAGTATTCATGTGATGAGATACTAGAGTCATTAAAAGAAATGAAACTAACTGTTTGATTGATGATTGGTTGATTGATTGGTTGGTTGGTTGGTTGGTTGGTTGGTTGGTTGGTTTTGAGACAGAGGCTCCTCTTGTAGTCCTGGCTAGCTTAGAACTTACTATGTAGACTAGGCTGACCTTGAGCTATCATGATCATCCAGCCTCTGCTTTCCATGCTCTGAGATAGTGGGAGTGTGCCACCATACTTATTGAATCTGTTCAATCACATGCCCAAAGCCAAGGATGAAAATGACAAGAATCAATGCAATACCGTTAAATCTAGCTTTCCGGTGAAAAATGCACTAAATACAGAATAAAGGCTGCTCAAAAAAATTTGTAACAGCCATTGCCCCTGAGGAAGGAGAGGAAATAATAGAACGAGGAGACTTTCCACTTTATCTGCCATGTTTTATATTGGGTTTTTTGATTTTTTTAAGATTTATTTATTTACTATGTATTATTATGTATTCTGTCTGCATGTGTCCCTGAGGCCAGAAGAGGGCTCCAGATCTCATTCTAGACAGTTGTGAGCCACCATGTGGGATTGAACTCAGGACCTCTGGAAGAACAGTCAGTGCTCTTAACCTCTGAGCCATCTCTCCAGCCCCTATATTGTTTTTTAAAGGAGAGGCAAACAAATAATATCAAATAAGTAAGTAATTAAATGAGAGATAAACAAATCTTGTTCAGTGAGATTACATGCAGTAGCTACATGAACTTTTCCCCAGTATTTTCAGTACTTCTAACTTTTCTCTTATTTCCTCACAGAAAAGGATAAAAATAATTAACACACTTATTTTCTCAAATTCATATTACAGCTTCTGTGTGTTTAAGAACATTGTTTTTTAAAGTAAATTATTTATTAATGAGACTAGGTCTCAGGGCACAGCTCTGGCTGGCCTAGAACTCAATATATAGACCAGATTGGCCTCAAACTCAGATATCCTCCTGACTCTGTCTCCTAAGTGCTGGGATTAAATGTGTGCACTACCATACCCAGCTAAAAAGATTTATTTTTAATTATAGGGGGGCAGGGATGCATGCTCATATGTATAGTATGTGTACATGAGTGCACTGCCCTCAGAGGCCAGAAGAGGGCATCAGATCTCCTGGAGTTGAAGTTACAGGTGATTATTAAGTCTTCCAACATGGGTGCTAAGAACTGAATCCTGTCCTTTAGAGGATTTTTAACTGCTGAGCCATCTCTCCAAGGCCCCCTAGAAACATCCTAAAGAGCAAATCTACCAACAAAAAGAAAAAAAAAACATATGAAAAATGTGGCACTAAAGAGATTTGGCAAGGATTATCTGTTTCTGTCATACTAGCTGGAACAAGAAGAACATTCTTTGCTCATCCTCAGTTAGGCAGCACTGTGGTCATTATTCTGCAGACTTTATAGTCGGCAGGGAAAACCCAATCAGGGTGAGGTAAGAATGAAGCTCAGCTCAGCCCGATTTTATTGTCACCGCTGGTCAGCCAGGACTTCTAGAGTCTGGCCCAGATCCTTTTACTTCAGCCCCACTTAAACACAGCCCAGTTTTGGAAAAAGTGCTCAGGTGACAATGAACTCAGCCCCATGAGTACAGCAAAGCTTAAGACATGTTTACATTGAAGCTCTTTGCAAAGTACACGTGACTTCATCCAGAAGATGGCTTCTTGTTGGCTTAGACACAGTGCTCAAGAAAAGGGTCTAGGGAGAAGGACTGAGGTAAACACAGTGCCTGTGGAGTCAAGGTTGGCCAGGCCCGAAGATAACACAGAAGTCACTTAGGCTGTTGTAAAGCACAAGTGACATCTCTCATAAGGATGAGTTTTATGACCTAAAAGTAACACTCAAGGCTTTAAGGGGAAACGGTATTGTCTAAGAGAAATCAATTCTGGGGCATAGGGGCACAGCCTGCCTCATCAGACAGCAAGGATCAGCAGGCTGTAAAACCACATTGTTTCTGGCATTCCAGGAAGAGCTGTGCACCTCATTCCATTGAAGAGGTTTCACTTTCCTGCCTTCTCCAGGGCTTATCTGCGTGCACAACAAGGCCGTTCTGCCCTCCACACAGCACCGCCTCTCCTGAGACCACAACTGTGTGTGTGTTTGAAGATAACTTCAAAAGCACCGTGAGTGTTGGTTGGGGGCTTACCAGTAAACGTTATCAGGTTAGCAAACCTGCCTGTCTAGCGTCCACCAACACTAAAGACTGTATGTTTCCGTGCAAACCAGAGTGGAAGTCATATCCAAACAGAACCTCCTGTTGAGACTCAATAGCTCGAAAGTTAACCTTTGAAGCGACAGATCCCAACTGGCCGCTTCACTCCCAGACTTGACCACCTTGCAGGGGTTAGCTGTTCAGTTTAGTTGTTTAGTGTTTAGCTTGGTCACGCCAAGTTCACTGGGAGATGGAAATGGTGCACTTGACTTCTAGAGCACCCCAAGTCCCATGGGTCTCCCTCAGCATAAAATCCAAGCAGGCTCTTTTGTTTTCTCTGATTTCCCTGTTTACAGAAAGCCTGAATACTTAATTTTGCTTTTTGCTGTGACTAATCCCTGAATTTCAAGTTACTAAATTTTTTTATTGATTCTTGGGGAATTTCCCATCATGCACCCCAGTCCCACTTATGTCCCAGTCCTTCCATGTCTGCCTTCAACTCCAAAATAAATAAAAAGTACCCCACTTTGATCCTCCATCTTACCCCCGCTCCATCACATACTCATTCGTGGTGGTATCGGGAGCTTTGGTGTGTTGCACAGTACACACTTTCGCCCAAACAACTTTACTTGTGAATATTCATTGTAATGAGTTGTTGGTCTGGTTAGAGGCCTCTGGCTTCTGGTGCACCATCAATACTGGACCCTCACACTCCTCCCCGATATCCTGCTGATGTCTTGAGTCACGGAGATCCTGTGGCTATGGTTCCACAGGACCAGTCTTTTCACATCCTCCAGCAGGTCATAGATGGAGTAGATGTTGGAGTAGCCAACTCAAAACCTTGGATGTGGGCCTAAGTGGTAGCTGAGTTGGTCAGCCCACACTGTCACTGGTGCCACCTCGCTGCAGCTGGCAAGGGGCAGGGTCAGTTTCCCCAAATGTGGCAGCCAGCGAGGGGCGGGGTCATCTCTCTCATGCTCAGCCCACCACCGGGGCCAGCTCTCTCGTGCCCATGCCACCAGGGCTGGTGGGGGCAGGGCCAGCTAAGGGGCAGAATCTGCTCAGCCTGGCCTTCGGACATCCACATGGCTTTCGGCAGCAGAACAGACCACAGGCATCCGCATGGCCTTTGGTGGTAACATGGGCCACGGACATCAACACAGACCACGGCTGCCGTAGGGCCACAGACCCAGACATGGCTCTCATTGGCAGCGCAGGCCATTCGCATCAGCCTGTTCGGTCACCACTGTCACCTCCCCAGTCCCACCTCTCTCCACAGCACATGAACCACTCCGCTTCTCTTTCTCTCCCATTTCTCCACCATAGATTTGCTCTTGGTAGTGCTACGTGGCGGGCAGGTGGGCCTCTCCATATACAGACTTTAAGTGGATTGATTCCTCCCCACATAAAGGAGAATAAATTTTAGGAGAAGTATATTTTGATTTTTGATTTTTATGAAATGTTAAAGGAATTTGTAAACTGAAATCAAACCTACCATTTTAGAAGTTTTACAAGCTAACATAATTTCTAGGTAGAAGCCTCGAAGGCAGATCAGCCCAACCATTACTGCAAGGAGTTTGAACTAAGAGATCTGTGATTGGTGTTGGCTAGATGGTTCAGTGGTTAGCAGCACTGGCTGCTCCAGCAGGGGACCTGCACCCACATGGTAGCTCACAACTGTCGGTAACTCTAGTTTTATGTACAGGGTGTCCATAAACTCACAAATACACACACAAATATACATAAAATAAGTAAACAGATTTTAATAATTATTTTAAAAGACAAACCTAATTTAGAAAAAAAAAATCCATCATTATCTCATAGATTGTATCTTCTGCGTACTGAGCAGGCAAGAAAGCATCGATCCAATGCGTGTTCTCTGAGATTGTTAATAAATTTTTATTACATTTTTTAAATTGTTTATTGTGTGAATGTGGACATTCCCTGGCCTATGTGGAGGTGTGCTGACAATTTGTAGGACAATTTGGTCCTCTCCATTCACTGTGTGGGGCCCAGGTCCAAACTCAGATATTTAGGTTGGCGACAGGAGGTTTCACTCATAAAACCATCTCACTGGCCCTTGAGATTGTTTTAAAATTGTACAAATTTGGACTGGAGAAATGACTCATTGATTACGAGCCCTTGCAGAGGATCAGGGGTCAGTACCCAGCACCCACATGGTGGCTCACAGCCATCTGTAACTGCAGTTCCAGAGGATCTGATGTCCTTTTCAGTCCTCCCAGAACACTGGCTATGCCAGCAGTACACATGCAAACATACATGCCAGCAAACACTCCTACACATGATATAAAGTAAATGAATCTAAAAATAAACAAATAAATTTAGAAATTGTGTGGACGGATTTTCTATTGTTAAGCCTATAGATCTAATTTTTAATGGTTTCAAATCACTGTATAGACGAATACCTCTTTTCTTTAAAAATTGTGTGTGTGTGTGTGTGCGAGTGCACATTTGTAGTGATCAAATGAGGATGCTGATTGTCTTCCTGTATCATTGCCCACCTTAGTTTTAAGACAAGGTCTCTCACTGACGCCGGATCTTGACATCTGGCTGAGCTGAGCCCCCAGGATCTACCTGTGTCCATCCCCCAGTGCCAGGGCTACACACACCCAGCTTCTACGTGAGTGATGGAGCCGTGCAGCCGACTGAGCTCAGCTCTTTTGCTCTCCCAGCGGTTACTCTGACCCACGGTGCCATCTTCCCAGCCCCTCAATTACTGTCTTCTTTTTTTTTTTTTTAAACAACTACTTTCAAGTCCTACATCATTCCAAGATAAAATTACAGAAAGTGGGATGACTTAAAGAGCATGCTGGAATGTCTCCTCGAGCCTTATTGCTGAGGAGACAACAGACAGCGAACGCGATGAAAATAATTGGCATGGTGGAGTCCCAGAAGGCTTCGATGCCTCAGTCTCAGCCTCGTGGTGCTGGGGAAACACAGCAGTCAGTATGAATAAATCATAAGTAAGAGAGAACTTGAAAAATACAGGGAGAGATAGGGAAGTGGAAGAAACTTCTATTACTGAAATGTTAATGACAGGGAAACTGAGGAGATAAATAACAGACTGGATGTTCTTAAGATGCCTTAGAAGCAACCCAAGTCTCTTGTGCTAGAATTCTAAATTTTTGCTACAGATGATTACACAGTCCATGTTAACAATTTGCTTAGAATTTGGATTAAAACATGTTTTGCCAAGGTAGGGTTTAAAAAAAAATTCTCTCTCTCTCTCTCTCTCTCTCTCTCTCTCTCTCTCTCTCTCTCTCTCTCTTCCAATTTTTCAAAACAGGGTCCGGCTATGTAGTCCTTGGAGGGCTTACAGTCTGGAATTGAACTTGTGACTCTTCTTCCTAAGTGCTGGGATCCCAAGCATGAACCATTGTGTTTGTTAGTTTTATGTCAATTTGGCCCAAGCTGGAGTCATTTGGGAAATGGGAGCATCCACTGAGAAAATGCCTTCATAAGATTAGCCTATTGGAGGTTAAAGAGACGGCTAATGGTTAAGAGCACCATCGGCTCTTCCAGAGGTCCTGAGTTCATCTGGCCTGCAGGCAGACACATAGGCAGAACACTGTATATGTAATAAAGAAATAAAGAAATAAACAGAAAGATTAGCCTGCTGGCAAACCTGTGGGGCATTTTCTTGATTAATGATTGAAGTGGGAAGGCATAACCTCCAGTGGGTTGTGCCAACTCTGGCCAAGTAGTCCTGGGATGCATAAGAAATCAAACTGAGCAAGCCAGTAAGCAGCATCCCTCCATGGCTTTTTGCTTCAGTTCCTACCTCCAGGCTCCTGCCTCCAGGCACCTACCCGGATGCTCCACTGTGATGGACTACAAAATATAAGCTGAAATAAACCCTTTCCTACTCAAATTGCTTTTGCTCATGGTGTTTTATCACAGCAATAGAAACTCTAAGGCAGCCACCGAGCCCACCTTTTAAAAAATCTCTTGAAAAATCTTGTACAAGATAAAACAGAATTGACTGCTTGTTTTCTGTTTGTCTTAACTTAAGCATCAAGGACCAAGAAAACCACTGACCTTTTGGGTGCAGTCGTATTTCTGGGATTGTACCCTCATCTGTGGGTTCAGTGGCAATAATACAGCTCTGGACAAAAAAAAAATCTCAAGTGGAGCTTAGGAGGTGTAATCAAGGGAACACACACACACACTAAAGAGAAAGAAAGAAAGAAAGAAAGAAAGAAAGAAAGAAAGAAAGAAAGAAAGAAAGAAAGAAAGAAAGAAAGAAAGAAAGAAAGAAAACTTAAAGAGTAAGGAAGACAGCCCTGGACAGCAATAGAAGATACTAGACACTGACCTCTGCCCTCCACATGTGTACACACACACCTGTATGAGTGTTTACACCTATCACTACACATAAATACACACACACACACACACACACACATACACACGTATGAGTGTTTACACCTATCATCACCCATAAATGCACACATACATGTGCACACATATGAACAAATATGCACAGATACCTTACACACAAGCATATCCCTTCACAAAGGTGAAGAATTAGCTGAAAGTAATGGTGTCACTGTTTGGGTTTGTTTCCGTTCGTTTGTTGTTTTCTTTAAAACATAAGAAAAAAGTCTTAGGTTAGACAAACGGCTCAGAGGTTAGGAGCACTGGCTGCTCTTCCAGGGGACCTTGGTTTCATCCGGCACCCACATGGCAACTAACTACTGTCTGTAACTCCACAGTCACAGTTCCAGGGGATCCAATACCCTCTTCTGGCCTCCATGGGCATTGCACACGCATGTTATACACCTCTCAGCACTCAGGAGGCAGAGGCAGGCAGATCTCTGTGAGTTTGAGGCCGGCCTGGGCTACATAACAAGTTTCAGGATAGTCGGGGCTACACAGAGAGGTACAGTAAGACCCTGTTACAAAGAACAAGCAAACAAACAAATAAATAAGTCACATTTTAAATGTTTAAAGAAGAAAAAAATAAGACAAAGTCTCACTCTACAGCCCAGGCTAACCTCTAACTGTGACTCCTCTACTTCAGCCTCCGTATGCAGCAATTATATTCATAAACCACTGTGCCCAGCTTGTACCACATAGGTAATATTTAAAAGGTATGTGGAAAAATAAAAGGTATGTGGAGACTTCCGGGTAAAGATGGTGGACTAGAGGCTTCTCACTTGACCCGATGAAGAAGTGTGAGAAAAAAAGCTAGATTATCCCAGTGCCCGCCAGTTTTGCTCCTAGAAGCTTCTTTTTTGCAGTAGCTGCAAGACTCAAAACGGGTTCAAGGACTGAGGCCACATGACTGTTGAATGCCTGGCTATACACTGGACATCTACATCACCCCCTCCAAGGCTCCGGGGAACATCACAGAAGGAGAGACAGAAAGAATGTAAGAGCCACAAGAAGGGCGGGACGTGGTGTGGAATGTTGACTCCTGGGTATGACGCGGCCATTGCATTCTTAAACTCACAAGCTGTAATTATCTGAACAAGATAGTCCTAGGGTTGGACTTGTAGCAGTATCACAGAACAAGGAGAACAGAACATGGGGCCCTGCCCCTCCAAGGAGTGACTGGGGGCAGGGAGAGATATTTTCTTCAGTGGTATAACCGATAGCAAGGTGCCCACACTCCTGTAAACAAACTGCCACCCAAACTTCTATAAACATCCCTAATGCAACACAATGCGTCCTTTAAAAAAAGCATCAAAGTAGACAGGAGGCTTGTCAGGAAAAGGAGGGAGAATTAGCAGGAGTGAGGATGAAGAAGGATAAGAGGGGGGAAATACATTATATATGAAAATGCCATGACGAAACCCATTACTCTGCATAATCAACACATGCTAATAAAAGACTTTAAATAGACTATTCCACAGAGAGAGAGCTTCAGAAGCAGGACAGCTGGAAGTGAAGAGAGTGAAGAAAAGAACTGACCAGGAGGAGGAGGAGGAGGAGGAGGAGGAAGAGGCGGTGTGGGCAAAACCAGCTGAGCACAGCTCAAGCGACCCACTCCCCAGTGGGGGAGGGGAAGCAGGAGGCAGCCAGGTGACTCTGGTGAAGAGACTGTGCTCAAAGCTCTCAGTAGTTCCTTGGGAGAATGGGTCCCAGCAGAGAGGAGTCCCATGTTGTCACCCTCTAAAGACTCAGAAGGCCGTGGCTAGACGTCATCTTGAGAGAAACACTGCACAGCTAAACCTGGCTGTGAGAGGCCCCTGGTACTCAGGGAAGCTACTCCGGTGCAGACCGGGGTGGACATCAGACACTTACCCAACACGGGATTGGGAATCACCGGTGGGAAGACTAGCTCTAGTTTATGTCTTCCCGATTCCATGCGTACACATGGCAGCTCCAACTGAGAAAAGATGCCCCGGCATCCCCTACTGTCTTTGTTCCTCTCCTTTTCCTTTATATTATTCTTCAAACAGTATCTTTACTTAATTTGTAATTTTACAACTTTTACAATTGTTATTTGTTATCTCATTGATATATTCTAATGCTAAGATATTTCCGAATTTTTGAACAGTATCTTTTTATTTCCTCCATTTTTATTCTTGTTGGCCCCTCATGTTTCTGAACTCCTTTTTCCCACTGTATTTCAACATTGGGGTGTGTGTGTGTGTGTGTGTGTGTGTGTGTGTGTGTGTACCTGTGTGTGTCTGTGTGTGTCTGTGTGTCTGTGTATGTATGTTTGGGGAGGCGTTATTGTTTGGGTTTTGTTGTTGCTATTATTGTTAGTTTTTTGAGACAAGGTCTCACTATGTATCCCTGGTTGGCCTGGAACTCACTATGTAGACCAGACTGACCTCAAACTTACAGCGATCACCTGCCTCTGCCTCCCTAGTGGTGAGATTGAAGGTGTGTGCCGCCACTCCAGTCAATATTGTTTTTAATGTCTTGTGTTCCATTTTAAAAAATTAGGCTTTTTACAATTTTTCATTCCCCTTCTTATATTTATCTAATTTTGCTCTCAGACTTTCACATTATTGGAGAACACACACACACACCTCTCTTTCCCAATCTCTTCATCTTTTCTTTTTCTCTGCATTACCTTTCTACCCATGCTCTTCTTCCTCCTGTTATAGGTCAAAGTCCTCTGCTACTTGAGGAGAGTTTAAGATCAACTTAGACCACATGAGATTGACTCAAAAAACTCACAACTTATTAAAAGTGTGATGCTTTACTCACTGAGTTCTCTGGGCACTCTTTTTTTTTTTTTTTTTTTTTTTTTTTTTGGTTTTTCGAGACAGGGTTTCTCTGTGTAGCTTTGCGCCTTTCCTGGAACTCACTTGGTAGCCCAGGCTGGCCTCGAACTCACAGAGATCCGCCTGCCTCTGCCTCCCGAGTGCTGGGATTAAAGGCATGCGCCACCACCGCCCGGCTATCTGGGCACTCTTAAAAAAAAAAAAACAAAACAACAACCTTGAGCTGTCAAGATGGCTCAAAGGCAAAGACATGTGCCACCAAGCGTGACAACCTGAGTTCCTCTCTGGGACCCACTTGGTGGAAGGAGAAAACTGACTCCCACAAATTGCCCTCTGACCTCCATATACATGCCCTGGTGCTCAAGTTTGAGAACTTGCACACACATACAAATAAGTAGTATAAATAATATATTATATAATATACAGAACTCTCCCTCATGGTAGAAGTGTTGACCACACAAGCCGTTCACTGATGCTCAGCTCACATGATGTGTGACTCACTCACTCCTCCACCACCTCTTCTGTCCCCACTCAAGTGTTGCCTTCTCAGAGTCCTTTTTTGCCTTATAAAACTGCAGCCCCATTCAATACCCTTCATTAATTCCTCATCCCTTTACCATGACTTTCCCTGACTTAGAGCAGGACACCATGTAACATGCTGTGATGGTTAACAATGTCAGCTTGACATCTAGGGTACAATCTCAGGGCATGCCTGTGAGAGATGTTGTTTTACTCTATGTCTATGTATATGCTGTCATGTCTGGGAGAGCTTTTCTAGATTCAGATGAGGAGACCCATTTTAACTGCCAAACGGAATAAAAATGAGAAATATAGCTAAGCACACACACGTTCATCTCTTTGCTTTTTTTTTTTTTTTTTTTTTTTTGGTTTTTCAAGACAGGATTTCTCTGTGTAACAGTCCTAGCTGTCCTGGATCTCACTCTGTAGACCAGGCTGGCCTTGAACTCACTGAGATCCACCTGCCTCTGCCTCCCAAGTGTTGGGATCAAAGGCGTGTACCACCTCCACCCGGCCATCTCTTTGCCTTTTTGACTGGGGATGTGATGTGGCCAGCTGCCTCATGCTCCTCTCCATGATGGACTGACTGTACCCTTGAATTTTGAGCCACAACAAATCTTTTCTTCCCTAAGTAGCCTTTGCCAGGGTGTTTACCACAGCAACAAGAGAGAGTAACATAATATGGTTTTGGTTGGCTTCCTTGTCTTCCTGTGACACCAGGGACACCATGTTTTGCTTCCTACTCACCAGAGACAGTGTCTGCCACGACAGGCTTTCTGTTATATTTGTTCAATGAGTAAATGATTGGCAACTGTTTTGATTTGCTTCCTTGTTACTGTGATAGAAACATGGACCAAAGGGTGACTGAGGGAAGCCAAGGCAAGACCCAGAAGGCAGTAACTAAAGCAGAGTCCATGAAGGAATGCTGCTTTCCAGGCCTCCACCTGCCTAGGAATGGCACCACACACCGTGAGATGGGCCCTCCTACATCAATTACCAATTATGAAAATGTCCCACAGACCAATCTGATTGAAGCAGCAGTTCCGTTGTGTTTCTCAGGTTTCTCTAGGTTTGTGTCAAGTTGACAGCTGTGACGTCTGACAACTGTACAGAAAGATCAGGAGTTAATATGACAGTGAGTCATCCCGGGGTCATGAGGGCTCCGGGTTTAGGGCTGTTGTTATTGAAGCACCAGTGATGTGAGCTAACTCCAGGCTCGGTCTAGGATATGGTGCACACACTGTACTTTCTGTATCAGGGATGGCCAGGATCCAGAAAGGTCAGGCCCCAAGGTTGAATTCCAGAAGGGAACAAGATAAGGACAAATGAGACCTTCATACTGAGTGGTGTCCAAGTGAAACATGAAATCCTCACTAGACGGAAGTTGCCTCTTTTACACCTCTGGAAAGATCATTGTGGTTACTGTGTTGTTTCCTCCTTCTTCCCACCAGGCTTGTGTGGTCGGCACTTCTACCATATGAGTTTTCAAGACGGGTGCCTCCCACCTGCTGTTTTCTCCTCCATGTTTATAACCAGTGTCTCGCAGCTTTGTTATGCTAGGGGAGTCTGTTCTGCTTCTCTGCTATGAGGCTGGGCAGGTTCTATTTCTATTCACTGGAGTAGGAGCAGGGCAGACCCTGGTGACCCTTAGAGTTTGTGGTGGTTTGAATGGAAACGGCCCCCCATAGGTTCATAGGGAGCGGCACTACCGGGGTGTGTGGCCTTGTTGGAGTAGATGTGGCCTTGTAGGAGAGAGTGTGTCATTGGGGGTTGGCTTTGGGGTTTCATAAGTCCAAGTCAGGCCCAGTGTTACTCTCTCTTCCTGCTGCATGCTGATACAGATGTGGAAATCTCAGCTACTTCTCCGGCCTCATGTCTGCCTGCATGCCACCATGCTTCTCTCCATAACGATAATGGGCTAAACCTCTGAATCTGTAAGCAAGCCCCAATTAAATATTTTTTCTTTATAAGAGTTTCCATGGTCATGCATCTATTCACAGCAATAAAACCCTAACCAAGGCAGAGTTTAACATAACCGGAACAGAACTAGGCCCACCGGGCCGCTGGAGGGATTCTTTGATACCTCCAACCCTTTGTTGTCAGCCTGTGACATACCAAACCTTCCAATATTCAAAACATGCCGGCTCATGAGCTAGCTGTCTATCACTAAGACCCTGGTCAACATAGAGCCTTTTCTCCAGGGCACTCTGAAAGTCTGTGGGCATTGTACTGTGCTTATAACTAGAATAAGCCCAAGGGGCCTCTGGATAAGAGTAGGCTTGGCTCAAATGGCCAATGTTTCAGAATCCTAATTGTAGAAATCCATAATTGGCTGCCTCCTGAAGATCAACAAGAACGATGGCTTGCCCTCCCCAAGAAGTATGCAGTACGCCAGAGCAATACAGACAAAGACTTACTGCTGTAGCGAAGGGAGCTTTTAGATGACTCAGGGTAGCCTGGCAGCTATGGGCATGGAGTAAACCCTGTACACAGAAGCCGAGCAGGGAAGGAGCAGATCAGAGCTAATGCAGAGGGAAACACACTGACACGCATGCCTGCTTGCCCCCACCCCCACCATGCTTTCTAGGGGACTTTGAGGATAATCGCTGGTGACACCCGGGCTTTCCTTGGGACACAACTTGAAATAACTGACCTTATTTCTGAGCTGGGTGGATGCCAACACTCAATTTCTGCTCAGCTGGAGTCAAATCCTTTCCTAGTGGTCTCTCTCGAATGACTTGGCAATGTGTGCTTTGAATTCTCTGTCCCACTTTTGCAGAATTAACTCAGATTCATTTGGAACCCCTTCCCCTTTGGAATGGACGTGTCAGGGGAAGCAGTGGGGGGAGCATTTAGGTCCTGGTCCCTCGGTCCCTCCCTGCTGCATGCTGGCTTTGCTCCCCACTTCTTTGAAGGCCTGATCCCTCTAGCTGGTGGACAAGCCTAGCTTGGGGTGTGTCTCAATTCCCAAAGTGTTTTTGGAGTAATCACCAGAGGGTGAGTTCCCTGAAAATGCTCAGAATAGTGCTGAAACTGAGGAGGGGCGTGGTTAGAGAGAGAGGGGATGGGAGGAAGGAATGCAGCCTGTGCAGACCAGGCTTCCAGTTCTGGGTCATTACAGATCAGCAGGGAGGTCTGAGAAAGTGACCTAAGTGACCTAAGTCTCTACCCCATCCCTCCCCACTGTAAATGAGGCAGCTAAAGAATTCTCTTATCAGGCTAGGATGTTAGAAAGTGTTCACCTTGCAAGCAAGGGGCCCACATTCCATCCCCAGAACCTAGAAAGAAAAGAAAGAGCAGCAGCTCATGGTGGCATGCATTGTAACCCCCAGCACTGAGAGAGCAGAAACAGGCAGATCCCTGGAGCTCACTTGCCAGTCAGCCTACTGGGTGACTCCTGTGAACAGCTCCAGGCCAATGAACAACTCTGCCTCAAAAAATCAAGGTGTGGTGTTGTCGGTTGTTTTTACTCTTTACTCTTTTATTCTTTGGGGGCCTGCCACCCAGCTCCCAAATAAATACACATGGAGACTTATTATTACTTGTAAACGCCCAGCCTTAGCTTGGTTTACTTCGAGACAGCATTTCTTAAATTATCCCATCTACCTTTTGCCTTGGGGCTTCTATCTTTCTCTATTTATATACCTTTCTTTACTTCTTACTTCGCGGCTTGCTCTATAGCTGGGTGGATGGTCCCTGGAATCCTCTCTCCTTTTCTCATTCCTTCATCTTTTTCCCAGATTTCTCCTATTTAGTCTCTCTGCCTGCCAGCCCCGCCTATCCTTTCTCCTGCTTTGCTATTGGCCATTCAGCTCTTTATTAGACCAATCAAGTGTTTTAGACAGGCAAAGTAACACAGCTTCACAGAGTTAAACAAATGCAACACAAAAGGATGCAACACAGCTTTGCATCATAAACAAATATTCCACAGCATAAACAAATGGAGCACATCTTTAACTAATAGTCTACAAGTGTGGGGGAGGGTAAGAGGGTTCAGTGGGTAAAAGTGCCTACCCTGCAAGCCTAAAGACCAGAGGTCAAACCCCACAAGCCACATAAAGGTAGAAGGAGAGAACTAACCCCACAACGTTGTTCTCCAAGCTCTTCATGCACTCTCTCACACCACGCTTCCTGCATATACAGTCTCACACAACCATTAGGAAGTTAGGACAACAACAAAGAGGGCCAGTACCTGGGAGGAACATCTGGGGTTGACCTGTGGCTTCATCTTCCTGCCTCTGAGATTTTCCACACGTTGGAATTACAGATATGAAACTACCCCTGTGTTTCTTTAATTTAATCTTTTTTTAAATGTCTATATTAAGCTGGGCAGTGGTGGCTCACACCTTTTATCCCACCACTCAAGAGGCAGAGGCAGACAGATCTCAGAGTTTGAGGCTAGTCTGGCCTACAGAGCAAGTTCTAGGAGAAGTAGAACCACACAGAGAAACCCTGCCTAAAAACAACAACAACAAAATGTATGTTTAATATTGTGTGGGGCTGTGTGTGTACTTGTGGGTGTGTATACAAAAACATGTATGTGGGGATCAGAAGATAACTCTGTGGAGTCAATTCTCTCCTTCCACCTTTTCATAAATTCTGGAGATCAAGGTCAGGTCTCCAGGTGTGCTGGGCAAACCCTTTTGCTATCTCGACGGTCCTAATTCTATCCTTTTGGTTATTTGAGACTGAGTCTCCTGTAGCCCAGGCTGACCTTGAACACCTGATTCTTCTGCCTCTATCTCCCAAGTGCTGGGATTACGGTGTGCGCTCTGACTCTGACTCTATCTCAATAACAACACTGCAAACATCCTCCGTGAAAAGCAGTTTCTGGCTTGTGGGATACTTGAGTTGGACCACTGCACAATTCCTTCCATATCCTGCTAACCTCGACTGATGATTTTACTGACCATTTCAAGTCATTTGTGCAGGCATGATTTTTGTTTCCTAAAACATTATGACAGGCAGGTGGTGGTGGTGCATGCCTTCAATCCCAGCACTCGGGAGGCAGAAGTAGGTGGGTCTCTGTGAGTTCGAGGCCAGCTTGCTCTACAGAGTGAGTTCTAGGACAGCCAGAGCTACACAGAGAAACCCTATCTCCAGCCGGGGGGGGGGGGGGGGGGGGGGGGGGGACGGGGGGGACGACGGATTATGATAGCAAGATTTTGCAGAGCAAATTCCCTATCCTGGGCAACAGAATTCTTTTTCTCTTTATGAGCTAAGGGTGAGTTGGCCATGGCTGCAGTGTTGTTAATAGAACATTCCTTTATTTTTTTTATGGAAAGAAATTAATGGGGAAAGTGTGGCTGTGTAAAGGGAAAATGTCTTTTCCATCACTGTAGAGCAGTTTGGGAGGCCCTGCAAGTTTACCTCATTCTCCTGGGTAAGGGGAGGGGGCTGGGTTGAGTCTCCTTGGATTTCTAGCCTCTCAACACCACAGATTCGCCACCTACACTATTCAGAATCACTGCAAAGCAGGCCCTAGGCCTTGTTCATCTGACTTCAAAACCCTCTCACAAGGCCTGGCCCACTGTGGGGCCTTGCCACTTGCTTCCTGTGAATGAATCTGCCATTTTCCTTTTCTGTGAATGAATCTGCCATTTTCCTTTTCTGTGCCTCGTTCCCACTCTTTACAATCGTAGCAAGACCCACACGTTGACATTATTGTCTCACGATTCTGTTTTTCAGTCACAAAAGCATGTTCATAAAACATCGCTGGGCAGTGGTGGCACACACCTTTAATCTCAGCACTTGGGAGGCAGAGCCAGGCGGATCTCTGTGAGTTCGAGGCCAGTCTGGGCTACAGAGTGAGATCCAGGGCAGGCACCAAAACCACAGAAAGAAATCCTGTCTTGAAAAAAAACAAAACCAAAATCAAAACAAACAAACAAAACACAGCTACCTGGCTCACACTTGTGTTCTGTTTATCTGTTTGATAATTTCACTGAGGTGGATCAGTTCACTGATTCACTTGGTGATTTTTTCCATCCACCTTCTGAGTGGGTCTTCCCTCCTCATGGCTTTGGGACTGAATTGTAAATACTAGGATTTATCCATCGTTTTGCCTTTGGCAGGTCAGTTCACCTCGTGTCTCGGTTTCCTCTCTAACAGTAGGGCTAATGATAGATAATGTCCACTCTGCTGTGCCGTCCTGAGAACTGGATGATAAGTGGAAAGTGCTGGAGATCTTATAAACACCCAACAAGCAGTAGCGTCAAGATAACAGAGCCCCATTTGAGTTAGAACAGCTCCTCATAAAGGCAATATGAAATAATGAAATAAAGGCAATATGAAATAATTGTGCTTATGTCAGAAACCACTTACAAAATCGTCTTAGACTAATACATAATATTCAGGATCCTGCTAAAGCTGTGAGCTCAGGCCAGTAAGAAAGCTCTGTGGGTGAAGACACTTGCTGCCTAGCCTGATGACCTGAGTTCAATCCCTGGACCCCACGTGACGGAAGAGAAATGACTCCTGAAGCTGCCCTCTAACTCCCCGTGTGGGCTGTGGCACAAATGCCCCCCAACACACACAAATAAATAACTAAATGTAATACATTTTCTAAGTTCAAAGAGTTCAAGGCCAGCATGGTGGAGCAGACACTTAATCCCAGCACTCAAGAGGCAGAGGTTGTCAGATCTCTGTGAGTTGTAGGCTAGCCTGGTCTACATAGCAAGTCCCAGGCCAGCCAAGGCTATATAGTGACACGCTACCTCCTTCCTCCAAAAAGAGTTCAAAACTTTGAGAAATTTTAAAGCAGGATGTGTGAGTCTATTCTGGGGACCCCCTAATCGGCTGCTAATCCATGGCTCTATTTTGACAAAGATGCCAGATCTTGGGGAATCACTGTGCCCTCAGAACTGAAGGGCCAGCAGAAAGCTGGCTTTTTAAAGTATGCGGTTTGTGTCAGGGGCGTGCCTAAAAAAATAGCTAAATTTTTTTAGATAATTTTGGCTGTTCCTACATCCCCGGGATTTCTTATCTGATGTAAGCTCCTTGGTAAGTCAAAATATTTGTTTTAAGGCTGACAACAAACTGGGAAGGTTTTGTCAGATGGGATCTTAAATAGATGAGAGATTCCTCAGATTATGAGAAAGGAAACAAACTGTAAAAGAACAACACAGTCCCCAGGGCTTTGAAAGTATAAAACGAGCCGTTACTTGTGCGATTATGGAGTGCTGCTGCACTCGGCCCTCAGCTTTTTCCGCTGTAACAAAACACCTGCCTAAGACCACTTAGGGAAGGGGTTGTTTATTTACATTTTGTGTGTGTGTGTGTGTGTGTGTGTGTGTGTGTGTGTGTGTGTGTGACAGAAAGAGAGGGAGACAGAGACAGACAGACAGACAGACAGACAGACAGAGACAGAGTCATGTAACCCAGGCTGGCCTCAGTCTCAATTGTATAACTGATACTTCTGCCTCTAGCACCTTCAAACACCAAGACAGTGGAGACTTCCCTTCACCACGTGCATTTTGAGACGCAGACGCAGTCAGACCATGGCGGTATGGTGTTTCATCTTGAGCATCACTTAGCAGCCCACGGCCTCCTTTTCTCTCTACAGTGATGTAGCTGGATGGTAGATGATATACAACCATCCATTCGAATCTGATATTTCTCAAAGCCAACATTAGGTTTGACTTCTCCGTAGAATCATAATGACGACCCCACCACACGCACACGCACACAATTATTCACTTTCTTCTTCAAGACACAGAAATCTGCTTAATTCTGTTGAGTCTGTTGTCACTGTTTTCACGACGGTGTTTCTTTGTGTCGCCTTGGCTGTCCTGAAACTCACAGAGATCCACCTTCATCTGCCTCCCAAGCACTGGGAGTAAAAGCATGGGACACCACCACCCAGCTCACTCCTCAATTTATTACCACTCTAGAGTCTGTCTTTACCCAGCCTTTCCTGGCTTCCATTCTTATCTCTTTTCAAAATTCTCGCTGTAATGAGAAAAATCTTTCTGTCCTTTTATTGAGATCTTTTTCTTTGTCTTTTATGTCTAATGTTGGGGATCAAATCCAGAGCCTTGTGTGTGTTGAGCAAGTATCCTACCACTCACTGAGTTACATCCTCAGCCCTTTTTTTCTCTTTCCCTTTGAAGTATTAATTTAATTAACGTATCAATAAAAAATTGGGAGTCAAATACCAGGGTAAGAACCTGAAAGATCAGAGAAGCAGGGAGCAGCTTCCAGTGGTCTCCTACCTCTTCCTTTCCTCCAGCCGAGATTCCTTTCTCAGCCCCACCTTACTACTTCCTGTCTCCTCTCTGTCTACAGTTCTCCAAACCTGTATAGTCAACTAGTAGCTAGCTCCATCCTTTGATTCCAAGAAAGCTTTATTTGTTAGAACACAATCAAAACATCACACAATATCTGAAAATTTTTTACACCCCGATAAGCCTCTCCCAACACAGCAATCCAAATCAGACCAAATTAGAAAAGGCCCCGGTTTAATGGGTAAAGCATTCCCTGGTGATTCTCTGGTACCCCAGAGAGGAGACAGGAACGAGAAAAACCATGTGTCTGCTTTCTGGGGTGCAGTTTAAATACTCTATGGGAGTGGTCCTGAGCATCTCTGGGGGAGGAGCTGTGTTTGGCGGGGCTTTAGGAGGGGCAGGGTCTGGGCAGAGATGTGGGGCTTCCACCAGAACAGAATCTGTAGCTAGAGTTTTCCTGCTTGCCCACAGTCAGGACAAATCTCTCTCACTTGCCAGTTCCACAGCCGCTCAGACCTGACCAAGAAAACACAGAGACTTATATTGGTTACAAACTGTATGGCCGTGGCAGGCTTCTTGCTAACTGTTCTTACAGCTTAAATTAATCCATTTCTATAAATCTATACCTTGCCACGCAGCTCGTGGCTTACCAGCATCTTCACATGCTGCTTGTCCTGGTGGTGGCTGGCAGTGTCTCTCTGACTCAGCCTTCCACTTCCCAGCTTTATTCTCCTCCTTGTCCCACCTACACTTCCTGCCTACACTTCCTGCCTAGCCAATGGCCAATCAGTGTTTTATTTATTGACTAATCAGCAACACATGTGACATACAGAACATCCCACAGCAAGCATCCCTTCTTTTTCCCCTTTCTCTTCTCTCCTATTTTCATTCCCTTTTTTCCTCCTCCATCCCTTCTCCATCCCTCCTCCTCCTTCTCTTCCTCATAATCTTCTTTTTTGATTTGGCTTTTTTATACAAAGTCTTACTTTGAAGCCTGGGCTGTAATCCACGATGTAGCCAAGGCAACTCTGAACTGTCAACAATCCCCCTGCTTCAGTTTTTTAAGTCCTGGGATTGCAGATGTACTATACACACCCAGCTTAGATGCATCTTTTTAAAAAACTATCTATTTACTTTGTCTGGGTGGGACATTTGTGCCATTGTAAACAAGCTTGTGGAGGTCAGAAGACAATTTTGTGGAATCAGTTCTCTCCCTCCATCTTTACATGGGTTCCAGGAATTGAACTCAGGACACTAGGTTTGTGCAGCAAGCATCCTACCTGCAGTGTTAACTGGTTTTTTTTTCTGTTGTTGTTGTTGTTGTCAACTTGACACAGCCTACAGTTACCCAGGAAGAGGAAACCTTAATTGACTCCACCTTGTGGAACAGTCCTAAACACTATGTGAATATATGATGCTGTGATTGGTTTAATAAAGAAGCTGACTGGCCAATAGCTGAACAGAATATGGTTAGGTGGGAAAGCCAGACTAGGGGAATTCTGGGAAGAAGGATGGAGTCAGACAAGTCACCAGGAAATGTAGAGGGAGCAAGACATGCTGCAGGACAGGAAAAGCCATGAGCCACGTGGCAATACATAAAATAATAGAAATGGGTTCATTAAGTTGTAAGAGCTAGTTAGTAACAAGCCTGAGCTATTGGCTAATCATTTACATAAGTCTCCATTTTGATTACTTGGGAGAGACTTGTGGGACAGAAACTTCTGCCTACATTACCCAGATCACACTGACCTGTGGCTGTATCTGTGAGAAATTGTCTTGATTGATTGATGCAGCAAGGCACAGCCCACTGTGGGTCAGCAGCATCCCTAGGAACATGGTTCTACACTGTATAAGAAAGCAGGCTGAGTATGTATTTGAGAGCAAGCCAATCAGCAGCATTCTTTTGTTGTTGTTGTTGTTTTGTTTTGTTTTGTTTTTCAAGACAGGGTTTCTCTGTGTAGTTTTGGTGCCTGTCCTGGACCTCACTCTGTAGACCAGGCTGGCCTTGAACTCACAGAGATCCTCCTGGCTCTGCCTCCCGAGTGCTGGGATTAAAGGTGTGCGCCACCACCGCCCAGCTAGCAGCAGCATTCTTCCATGGGTTCTCCTTCAGTTCCTGCCTAGGTTCCTGCCCTGCTTCCCTCAATAATGGAATGTGACCTGGAAGTATAAGGTGAAATAAACCCATTCTTCCCTTAAGTTGCTTGTGATCATGGTGTTTATTACAGCAAGAGCATGGCAAACCGGAATAGCCACTGAGCGGGTCAGTCCAGATCTTTCTAAGACAGAATGCATCTCCTTCTTGTCCTGGCTCAGAATTCTTTACTGCTCTCTAAATAAATATCAGCTCTGGACTCTGAAGTGCTCCCCACACCTGCACCTTTCTCACCCTGCCTTGACATTCAGACCCCTCCCTGCTGTCTCCTGGCCCACTCCTAGAGAAATCTAAGTTTGGCCTTTATCACCTCCTTTTGGAAACTCATGCGGAATTCCTCAGGCTGAGTTACTCTTCTGTTCCCACAGCCCCTTGGACCTGTCCTCTCCAGCACTTTCTCAACTTTACCATCCCTTCTCTGTGTACCCCACATGCTGCAGGGATCAGAGTCTGCTTTAGCATCATGACATGAACCCCTAGTACGTGTTCTGAAGAAAAAGAAAAGGCAGCTAGTCATGGTGGGGTGATGCACAACTTTGATTCCTGTACTCAAGAGGCAGAGGCAGTCAGACCTCTGTGAATTCAAGGCCAGTCTGGTCTACATGGCAAGTTCTAGGCCAGTGGAGAACTACATAGTGAGACCTTGCTGAGAGAGAAGAAGAAGAAGAAGAAGAAGAAGAAGAAGAAGAAGAAGAAGAAGAAGGAGAAGGAGAAGGAGAAGGAGAAGGAGAAGGAGAAGGAGAAGGAGAAGGAGAAGGAGAAGGAGAAGGAGAAGGAGAAGGAGAAGGAGAAGGAGAAGGAGAAGGAGAAGGAGAAGGAGAAGAAGGAGAGAAAGAGGGAGGGAAACTTGGAGAGAGATCAAGAGGCTGGAGAGATGGGTCAGTGGTTAAGAGTGCTATTGCTCTTCCAGAGGACTCAAGTTCAGTCCCTAGCCCCCAGTACCTGCATCAAGCAGCTTCTTGGGTCTAGATTTGATGTCACAGCTTAGTTCTAGAAAGTTCTGAGCAGTTATGATCAAATATTCCCATCTCCTTCTGCTGTTCTTCCTTCTCTCTCTCTTCACTTCAGATTCTAATTGCACACATGTTAGATCACACAGAATTACCTCATGGTTCTTAGACCCTCTCACAAAAGAAAAAGAGGGATTTTTTTGAAGATAGGATTAGGAGGTAGTTCTGTGATACAGTGTTTGCCTAGAGTTACAAAGACCTGGGTCTGATCTCCAGCTCAGCGTAAACTGGGGCATATCTAGAAAGCCAGCACTAAGAAGGTAGAGGCAGGAGAATCAGAAGTTCAAGGTCATCCTTAGTTACACAGTAAATTTGAGGCCAGCCTGGGCTGCATGAGACCCTGTCTCAAAAATAAAACAAAAACTCCAATCCGAGGAGTCTTCCATGCCTTCCTCAGCAATGTGCTTTCTCATCCACACAGTAGATTATTTGTATCCAATTTTTTTCAGTTCATCCCACCTACCAGTTTTCCTTTAGAAAATAGAAGCAAATACTTACGTATTAAATAATGTCATTAAAATTAAATCACTTTAATTTTCTTTAAATGCTGGTGGCTGAGAGAAAGCAGTTGCACTTGGGAGGCCAGAAACTCCTTTTCACCTGTATTAGAATGCTGAAAGGATGCTCTTGCTGGCCCATAGCCCATGTCTATAATCCCACATTCAGGAGGAAGGGGCAGTGGGATAGCAAGTTTTAGGCCAGCCTTGGCTACATGTGAGATTCTGTCTCAGAAATAAATAGTGCCTAACACTGGCTTCACTGTGTCCAGTTTCTCCTAAAGTCATATATCTTTCATTAATTTGAGTGAGAGAATTTGCAAATGAAGATCAAGGAGAAACAAAATTGCCTTGTTGGAGGACCAGACAATCAACAGTGAAGAAGAGGTGTGTGTGTGTGTGTGTGTGTGTGTGTGTGTGTGTGTGTGTGTGTGTGTATGGTGTCAGGATCTGCCTCTGTGTGAAAGAAAGAAATGATCTTTAGTGACTTTTTTAAAGGTAGTTTCAACCTATGATGTTTCCCCTTTTATTATTTTAAATTTTAATAATGAAGTATTTAAAAGATTAACACCCTTTTTAAGTCTTTGAGAATTCCATACATTGCATTTGATCATATTTATCCCCTTCTCCATTTCCTTCCAGATCCACCCCATTCGTACCTACCCAGTTCTGTGTCTTCATTCATTTATTTAAATTTTTATTAATTTTTATGTGTGGTGTGTTTTGTCTTCATGTATGTCTGTACCCACGTGTATGCCTGGTGCCTACAAAGGCCGAAAGAGGCTGTCAGATTGCTGGGACTGTGCTGGGAATTGAACCCGGGTTATCTCAACAACTGCTCTTAACTATCTCACCAGCCTCTTGATTCATTTTTTAGTTCATTTGTCCCGTGTGTGCTGCCTATACACTCTTAGGTGCGTGGCCACCCACTGGTGCCTGTTAGAATTACCAGAGGTCACATCTTTAAAAGAAAACTAAATACCTGCACTATTAATTACCAACAGCCTCAGCTACGGGTGGGACTTCCACTACCCTGGGCACAGTAAATACGCCTTGCATTTTCCACATTGACCACTAGATGGCAACGCTGGTTCAAGACAATTCTCTTCCTTGACTGACAAGAAAGCTGGCCGGGAAATAAATCCACAATTGCTGCTTGACAGGCACTACACTTTTAAGTCAAGCACTCTTACCCACGGTGGATACAAATTCATACATGTGTAAATGTCTGAGTATTTAAAAGGATACAAGTCAGGTCAGTAAAGGCGAAAGCAAAAACCTCTCAGAAATCCTAGCACAAGGAAGACAGAGTTCAGCAGGATGTAGCAAAGTCCAATCTAGCCATAGCTGTATAGTGATACTCAGCATATGAGAGGGAGGGAGGGAGGGAGAAAGGGAGGGAGGGAGAAAGGGAGGGAGGGAGGGAGGGAGAAAGGGAGGGAGGAAGAGGGGGAGGGGTATAAGGGGAGAGGGGGAGAGAGTGAGAGGAAGGGAGAGAGGAAGGGAGAGAGAGGGGGAGAGAGGGAGAGACAGAGGGAGGTAGAAGGGGAGAGGGGGGAGGGGGAAGTGGAGGAAGAGACAGGGAGGGAGAAGAGAGACTCTTCCCTGATTTGTTAACATTAACTTTTGTTCTTTTTTGTTTGTTCGTTTGGTTTTCCGAGACAGGGTTTCTCTGTGTAGCCCTAGCTGTCCCGTAACTCACTCTGTAGCCCAGGCTGGCCTCAAACTCAAAGAGATCCGCCTGCCTCTGCCTCCCACATTCTGGGATTAAAGGCATGCACCACCACCACCCAGCTTAACTTTTGTTCTTACGTGTAGGAATTCTCTGATATTTGTATATCATTAGTAAGGAGGGTTGGTTCTCAGGCTGGAGAAGCGGCTCACAGTTGACCTGTTATTGTTGCTTGCTACTCTTGTAGAGGACCCAGGTTCCATTCCCAGCACCCCCACGGCAGTTCACAATCTGTAACTACAGTTTCAGAAGAGCCAGTGCTCTCTTCTGGCCTCTGAGGGGAGCACCACACACACAGTATATGAGTAAACACTCACACACATAAAATAAGAATAAAGCTTTAAATAAATGAGTGTGCTTCGTGGCTGAAATGGCTCAGTGGGTAAAGACGATTGCTTGCCAAGCCCTACGACCTAACCTACTTCCATCCCCTGGACCCCATGGTGGAAAGAGAGAACCAAATCCTGAAAGCTGTTCTTTGACCACAGATACACCATCAGACGTGCGCACACGTACATTGCGCAATAAGTAACATGTAATTTAAAAATTAATTAGTGTGACCCCCAAGTGACAAATGGTAACACTGAAATGCAATTTTGCTTCAACACTTAGCCACCATTTTTTTTTTTTTTTTTTTTTTTTTCCTGAGACAGGGTTTCTCTGTGTAGCTTTGCGCCTTTCCTGGAACTCACTTGGTAGCCCAGGCTGGCCTCGAACTCACAGAGATCCGCCTGGCTCTGCCTCCCGAGTGCTGGGATTAAAGGCGTGCGCCACCACTGCCCGGCCCACCATTTTTTTAAAGAAGTGTTTTTGTTTTGTGAGACATGACCTTTCTGTGTAAGATTAAGCGCCCTGACTGGCCTTAAACTCATTATCTCTCAATAATCTTAACTCGACCTCCTTAGTATTGGGATTGCAAACACGAACCGGCATGTGGGCTTAACCATCACATTTTTAAAATGTTTCCATAGGGCAGGTTTGCTTTCAACTTAGTGTGCTGTGGCTACTGTCCCATCTTCCTACGTTTTCAGGTGAAGAGACCATCTTCCTCTCTAAGCCGGAAGCAGGATAGAAGATGTGCGTGGCTTCTCCCATCACTAAGCCGGAAACCTCAGCCTCCGTTTTCTTTTTATTTTCTTAGATGTATTATTAATTTTTTAAATCAATGTATATGGGGAGGAGGGTCTGTTCGTGAGAGTGCAGGTGTGCTGGAGTTACAGGTGGTTGTGAGCTGCTGGGCACGGAACTCTGATCCTCCACAAGAGCAATATATGCTCTCAACCACTGACCCATCTCTGCAGCTCCAACACCAGCTTCTGTTTTTAAGTGTGTTTTTAGGAGGGCTTTTGTCCTCTCTAACTCTCCTTACATTAGAAGAATTTGTAATTCTGTGGCTGCCTGGAAAACTTTGTAAGGTTGGCATTTAGTTAGGTTTGGCTGTATCGCCTATTACAAGAAAGTAAACAAGAGACAAGAGCAAAGTGAAAACATCAAAGAGAAAGTGGAAAGTCTGAAAGAGCCCCAGTTTCACCCTGACAGCTGGTGCTGGTGCTCACTGGAGTGTAAACGAAAGCTTTGGGAACAGGTCACATGTAGCCCAGTCTAGATTTGAGCTCACGACATAGCAAGGGGTAGGTTGGATGTCTGTCCCTCCGACTTCTACCTCCTGGGTGCTGGTATGACTGGTGTGAGCCTCTATGCCTGGCTATGTGTTTTTTTCTTTCTATAGCAGGGGATGGAGATGGGGACAAGACCCGGCTGGCAGCAAAGATGACTCACAGGCAGGAAGTCTCTAAGAGGGCTGATGAGGTGTCTAGCACCTGTTGCCCAGGATCTACTCAAAACCCAAGAAATTGTGTCTTCAGCACTGAGCATCAGACCCACAGTTGCACACTTGCTAGGCCAGAGCTCTTCTGCTGAGCTGCGCTCTCAGCCCGTTTGGTTGCCTTGCTGTTTGTTGAGTTTTGGAAACAGGGTTTCACCCATCCCTGTCTGGCCTGTAACTTACTATGTAGGAAGAATGACTTTGAACTCCTGATCTTCCTATCTCCGCCTCCCAGATACTGGAATGACAAGCATGTATGGCTCAAGAAACCCTTTCCAATTTAAATTGCCTAATGCGATTCCACCTTGAATCAGTGTTGCTGCTGCTGCTGCTGTTGAGTGTAAATATACCCAGACAGACATGAAAACAGAGCCTCAGGCTGGATATGTCCAGCTGCCAGCATCAGGGTCCCTGTGGCGATGGACTCTCTCTTTAGTCAAACACTCTACCAATGGGCTATCTCCCCAGCCCAACTATTTTGACCTCAAATCATTTGCAGGTATTATTATTATTATTATTATTATTATTATTATTATTATTATTTTCTTTTTCAGGGGGTTAAGGGGTATACATGTGCCAAGACATACACATGGAGGTCAGAGGTCAATTTATAGGAGTTTTTTTCTCTCCCTCCCCTATGTGAGTTCCAAGGGATCGAACTCAGATCCTCTGGCTTGACAGGAAGCACATTTCCCTGCCGAGCCATCTCAACTGCCCATTCCTAGGGTTTCTTGTTTCCATTTATTTATATATTTATTGGGGATGGAGGTCAAGCAAGGCACAATGAAGGTCGGAAGACAGCTTCACAAGGCTCTTGCTAGGGAACAGGCTGCCTTTATCCCGTGAGCCATGTTAGTAGCCCATTCCTAGGACTTGTTTGTTTATTTAGACAAGGTCTCACGCGTGTAGCCTTGACTGGCCTGGAATTCGCTGTATAGACCAGGTTGGCCTCCAACTCATGGAGATCCACCTGCCTCTGCTAGGATTAAAGGTGGGTGCCACCACAGTCAGCTCATTTCTAGGCTTTAAAGGAAACTTACAAGATTCCACTTAATTTTTTTTTTAAACTTTGGGAAAAGGAATGTTAGAAATGAGCTTAATTTTTCTAGTGCTAGAAAAGGAAGCAGCCGGGCATGGTGGGCACGTGCCTCTAATCTCAGCATAAGAAGGTGGAGGCAGGAGGATCAGAAGTTCAAGGTTGGCAATGTAGCGAATTTGTGGCTAGTCTGTGATATGTGAGACCTTGTCTCAAGAGATAATAAATAAATAAAAAGAGGACTTCCCCTAGTTATCATGTTCTTGGCTGTGGAAATTATTGGGTTGTTGCTTCCTGTCAAGAAATGCCTTAAGTCTGAATAAACTGGGCAAATCCTGTTTACTCTAGGTAAACATTAACCTGCATATCAAACCTCAGTTATTAGCAATTAAGATCACGTGGACTCTCCCTCCCCATTCACAGTAAGAAACGGGGAGAGGGGCAATATAAAAACAAATTAATTTCTTCGGATTTTCTAAAACAGGGTAACTTCCTCTTTCCTAGTTTTTCTCAAGAAATAAACCAAATGATATGATTAGGTATTAAATTATTTTTAAGTATAATAGACTTCCTTTAGAGAGTCTACTCAGGGGCTGGAGAGATGGCTTTAGTGGTTAAGAGAACTTGACGCTCTTCCCAAAGACCCAATTTCGATTCTTAGCACCTATGTAGAGCACCTCACAACTACCTGTATCTCCAGCTCCAGGGTATCTGACACCTTCCTCTGGTATCTTCAGGCACCCACAAATCTCTGTCTCTCTGTCTCTGTCTCTGTCTCTGTCTCTGTCTCTCTCTCTCTCTCTCTATATATATATATATCCCTCCCTCCCTCCCCCCCCCTCTCTCACACACACACACACACACACACACAAATAAATAATAAATCATAGAGATCGTCTCCTGAAGATTACTGGCAAATGCATGAAAGGCAGGAAGACAAATAAATGACATGGCAACATGTGTTTGGAGGTGTTTGTTTGTTTGTTTGTTAGATATATTATATATCTAAATGCTTAGCCATGTTGCCAACATTCTCTATTACGTGAGCTCAATCGGTGGACCTTGTTATCTTCTGCTTTGATCTGGCCAAATATTTTGTTAGCATAAGAAAATAAACAGCATCTCCTTCCTCCCTCTCCTACCTTCCTCCTTTGGAGTCTGTTCTCCACCCTACCAAAGAGCAAGCAGGTAGGATCCGGACTCCTCCCTCCCCACCCTCCACCAACCCCATCCCCAGTCGACAGTTATGGTTTACAATCAATCAATCAACCATAGCATCTAAGTTAAAGTATGCCCAGAAAGCAGCTGTGGGTGGCTTGTCCATGGACCTTTGGAACTCTGACTCACCTCCTTGGAATGAAATAGAGTGTAAATATGTTCACACCCACCTAATTTATCTCAACCTCTGGAAAGCACCTTGAATTGAGTGGGCTTTTCATTTCACTGTACTGCCTGAAATAGCTTCATTTCACTTGCCTTCCTGAAACAGCTTTGCTTGGGACAGAATCAGGTGGTTACCTTTAAGGCAAGGCTTGAGACTCTTGGGTCCACCCATAAACGATGTAGCTGCACTCCTCAGCTGCACTGGAAAAGGGAGAGAGATTCCTTTAGTGAGAAACTGACATGTTGGCAGCTGGCACTGAGAGCGATTACTCCTTTATTTCTGTTTGAAACCCACCCTGAACATTCCACAGTCCGTCAGCCCTTGTCATATCATCTGTCCATCATTTTGTTTGGAAACTTACTGTCCTTTTAAGTTACTATGTGCTCAGGAGTCAAAATGTATTATAATGTTAATAGGGCTGAGTAGTATAATAATTACACATATATATACAAATCAGTGCATTTACATTTTTCTCATTATTCTAGAATTGCTTCCTGAATTGAATTTATTGTCTGTTTAAATATATGACACATGTATACATGTGTATGCACATGTGTATGGGGTATACATACTTACTACTTATTACTTTTAGTTTAGCCTGACTGTCGTAGTTCTAAGAGATAGTTAAAGGAGAAAAAGAAGAAGCCGTGGGAAGATGAGGAGGTCAGCAGGAAGGGGAGAGGACAAGAGAGGGAAGCTAGAGGGTGAATGTGATCAACATACATTATATACACACACAAAATGTCAAAATGAAGCCCATTGTGTAAATAAGATGTATTAATAAAAAATAAATTGAGATCAGCAAGATAGCTCAATGTGAAAAAGAGATTTCCACATGATGACCACAGTTCAATCTCCAAAACTTAATTTTAAAAAAAATTTCTAATTTTAGGGGCTGGTTAAGAGTGTATATTTCCTCACTCAGGATGATTTTTTCTAGTTCCATCCATTTGCCTGCAAATTTCATGATGTCATTGTTTTTAACAGCTGAGTAGTACTCCATTGTGTAAATGTACAACTTTTTCTATATCCATTGTTCGGTTGAGGGACATTTAGGTTGTTTCCAGGTTCTGGCTATTACATATAAAGGTGCTATGAACATAGTTGAGTAAGTGTTCTTGTAGTATGATTGAGCATCCTTTGAGGTATATGCCCAAGAGTGGTATAGCTGGGTCTTGAGGTAGACTAATTCTGATCTTTCTGAGAAACCACCATATTGATATCCAAAGTGGCTGTATAAGTTTGCACTACCACCAACAGTGGAGGAGTGTTCCCCTTGCTCCACATCCTCTCCAGTGTGAGCTGTCATTTGTGTTTTTGATCTTAGCCATTCTGAGAGGTGAAAGACGGAATCTCAGAGTCGTTTTGATTTGCATTTCCCTGGTGGCTAAAGATGTTGAACATTTATTTAAGTGTTCCTCAGCCATTTGAGATTCTTCTGTTGAGAATTCTCTGATTAGATCTGTACCTCATTTTTAAATTGGAATATTTGGTTTTTTGATGTCTAGTTTCTTGAGTTCTTTATATATTTTGGAAACCAGCCCTCTACCAGATGTGCAGTTGGTGAAGGTCTTTTCCCATTCTGTAGGCTGCCATTTTGACCCATTGACAGTATCCTTTGCTTTACATAGGCTTTTCAGTTTCATGAGGATTGACGTTGAGGTCTTTGATCTACTTGGATTTGAATTTTGTACAGGGTGATAGATGGATCTATTTGCTTTTTTTTTTTTTTTTTTTTTTTTACATGCCTACATCCAGTAGACCGGCACAGTTTGTTGAAGATGTTTTCTTTTTTTCTATTGTATAATTTTAGCTTTTATGTCAAAAATCAGATTTCCATAGGTGTGTGGATTTATATCTGGGTCTTAGATTCAATTCCATTGATCCACCTGTCTGTTTTTATGCCAGTACCATTTGATTTTTATTACTATAGCCCTGTAGTAGAGCTTGAGATCAGGAATGGTGATACCTCCAGATGTTCTTTTATTATATGGGATTGTTTTAGCTATGATGGATTTTTTTTTTTCCATATGAAGTTGAGTATTTTTTCTTTTGAGGTCTGTGAAGAATTGTGTTGGGATTTTAATTGAACCTGCTTTTGGTAAGATTGCCATTTTTACTGTGTCAATCCTACTGATCCATGAGTGTGGGAGATCCTTTTATCTTCTAATAGTTTGGATTGTAGGAGCCAGAGGGATCAAGAACATCATTAAAAACTCCTACAGAATCAACTAACCTGGGCTCATAGGAGCTCACAGAGTCTTAACTGACAACCAGGGAGCCTACATGGAACTGTCTTAGGCCCTCTGCATATATATTGTATTTTCTATAGCTCAGTCTTCTTGTAAGACTCTTAACAGTGGGAGCAGGGATTGTCTCTGACTCTTCTGCTGGCTCTTGGGACCCTATTCTTCATACTGGGTTACTTTGCCCAGCCTTAATACAAGGGGAGGTGCTTGGTCTTACTGCAACTTGATATACCGTGTTTTATTGATATCCAAGGGAGGCCTGCCCTTTTCTGAACAGAAATGGAGGAGGAGTGGACTGGGGAGGGGGCACAGGTGAAGATGGGAGGTAGGAACTTGGAGGAGTGAAAGGAGGGAAAACTTTGGTTAGGATGTAAAATAAAGTAAAATACATTTAAAAATAAATAAATAAACATGAGTGCATATGGCTCTCTCAGAGGACCTACATCCAATTCCTCCACTCACACTGGGCATCTCACAATGGCCTGGAACTCCAGCTCCAGTAGATCTGCTGTGGCCTTGGAAGGGACCTGCCTGCACTCACATGCACATATGCACACATAGGCCCAGACACATACACATAAAATTTTGAAATAATAAAAATAGAGAACTAGAGAGATGGTTCAGTGGTTAAGAACACTAGCTGATCCTCAAGAGGACCCAGGTTTGATTCCCAGCACCCACACAGCACTCACAACTGTCTGTAACTCAAGTTCTAGGGGATTCAGTGGTCTCTTCTGGCTTCATCAGGCACCGGGCATAAAAGTGGTGCACAGACATACATGCAGGCAATACACTCATATACATAAAATAAAAGAAAAATAATTTTACAAACAACAGTAAAATTAAATAATTTTTAAAGATGGATATGGTGGTGGGCATCTGTATTCCAACACTCCTAAGGCAAGATGAGAGGTAGAACAGGGAGATCCCCCAGAAGCCCATGAGTATAACACGGATCTTAAAGGGTCTTATTAATAGAAAACCTAGAGCCAGATATTGGGGTGAAAGCTGAAAGATCAGAGAAAGCCACAGACAACCTCACCTTACCAACTCCTTAGCCTCCAGAGAGAGACTTCCTGTTTACTGATGCCTTATATATCTTTCTGTGCCCTGCCATCTTACTTCCTTCCTAGCAGTGGGATTAAAGGCATGTGTGCTTCCCAAATATTTGGTAGCAAAGGCATGAGATCTCAAGTGCTGGGATTAAAGGTGTGTGCCACCATGCCTGGCTCTGTTTCCAGTGTGGCCTGGAACTCACAGAGATCCAGATAGATCTCTGCCTCCCAAGTGTTTGGATTAAAGGTGTGTGCCACCACTATCTTGCCTCTGTCTAATCTAGTGGCTGGCTCTGTCCTCTGATCCCCAGATAGGTTTATTAGGGTACACAATATATTGGGGTACACAATATATCACCACACATGAGCCAGCTAGCCTTGAGCATGGAGCATGGCAAAATCAAGAGAGACCCCTGACTCAACAAGGTAAAAGAGATTGACTCCCCAGAGTTGTCCTCTGACCTCCACACAAGCACCACAGCACAAGCATATTGGCATTTACACACATACGTGCATCATAAAATCATGTGTGTGTGCACACACATACTCAATTCTTGCAACAGAGGTCCTCCTCCAGGATCTAGCTGGATAAATGGATGGAACTAGAGAAGATCATATTGAGTGAGGTAGACCAGACTCTGAAAGACAAATGTCCAATGTTCTCTCCCATCTGAGGCTCTTAGCTCCAAATCTTCAGGTGTGAGTGTATATCCTAGAGGAACTGCAGAAAGCAGGAAGGTAAAAAGTGACCTTTGCAGGGTGTGGGAGGTAGGGAAGACCATAGAGAAGGGAAGAGCAGGTTATGAATTATTTGACAGAGGAAATGGGAAAGACTAGGAGGGGCTCTCATTAGGAATGGAGAGGGAGGTAAATAAGAAGGAGGAAGGTAAAATAACAGTCAGGATATCTAAAAAAAATGATAAGGAACCATACAATTAACTATCTACCTAAAAATACCAATACACAAGCCAGTGTACAAATTACATGTATAATTCAAATGAAATTGTCTTATCTTGGCTGACAACATTCCCTCCACAAGCCAAAGACCATCCAACCAAAATCCCAACACCAGGCATGAGAGGCCTTTTTGTAAATTGTTGGTCAGGGTTGTCCAAGAGACTCCCAAAACATTATACGTTATTGCTATTGCCCTTTCCCACCCCATCCCCCACCCCCGGAGGTAGAAGGTTAGCCCCTACTGCTGAAGACACCATGTACTTTAGACAGAGCCCAGAGGCCCTTGAGCTAGAGCTGTACTGAAGCCTCCTCCCTGGGGTCTGACTTTCAGGGTACTGGAAGGCACCATGCAAGCCTCCAAAGGAGGAAAGTAACCAACAGTCCTACCCAGCTACGACGCCTAGGAACCATCACAACCAGCACGGCACAATAACCCCAACGCTGCAGTAGTGGTGTGTATATCTTGATTGTAACCATCAGCTCTCTAACTACACTTTAGAACCACTCAATAGGAGGGAAACCGTGCCTGGTACTGGAAACGTAGCCTTGTTGGGTTGTTCCCAGAGCTAACCAAGTCATGGATCTTGGAAGAGAACCTACAACCGCCACTTTAGTAAACCAGCATCATCCCTAACTATATTCTAAACATTTGTTCTTAAACCCACAGGAAAGTGTGGTCCTCATCCCTCGTCAAGGAAACTTCTCTTTGCAACAGACGGTGACCGTTACCACAACCAAACAAAATGCCAGGTGGTGGAACTGAGTCCCAGTAGACACACCTACATCACAACTCCTGTACCTAAGGCTCAGGGATCATTGTGGAAGAGGAGGTGGAAAAATGGAGAGAGCCAGAGAACCAGGGAGTTTATTGTGTGATTGTGTCTCCCAGGAATGTCAGAAGCCACACCCGTAAAGTCTCACCAACATGTCTGCCTAAGCATGAGCTGAACAGGGACAACACTAGGGATTGGGGTGGGAAGGAGCTCACTAGGCCTCGACCCTTCACAGAGCACTACAGGCTACTAAGAGATGCTGAGAGCAGGAGACAGTCTTCTCCAGGGAAGAACACATCCACTGGACATCCAGTACCAAACCGTCAGCCCTGAAAAACATACACATACAAGTAACACATCAGCTACAGACCAAGCAGATGGTACTTATGTGTTTAGGTATAATATAGATATATGCATGTGTACATATATATAATATATATTATATATACATATATGCATGGAACAACAATTAGTGAAAAAAGAGGCCATGAAATTTGAGAGGATAAGTAGGGGTATATGGGAGGGTTTGGAAGGAGTAAAGAGAAGGAGGAAATGATATAATTGTATTATAATCTCAAAAAATAAAAGAAATAATTTTTTTTCTTTTTTTTTTTAGAAAACACAAAAGGAGGAAGAGAAAGCCAGGCATCATGGTATCTGTAATCTCAACCACTAAAGTTGCTGGGATCCTTGGAGTCAAACCTGTTCTCTGGTAGCCCTAATAAGGTCGACTTTCTTGCAAGGTCATCTGAAAGACTGCCGACTATGAAATCTCTTCCAGGAAGGTGTGTTCATCCTCTGGCTGCCAACCAGCTTCGGCCTCTTCCTTCACCCGGTACGAGATGCCCAGGGAATTTCCCGTTTCCTGAGGACCACTGTCTCAACAGTCCCATAGCCAAGGGAAGGGGTGTAAGGGCCCCACCTCAGAATCTCTTCCACACTGTCAGGACCGTTACACTGGGGAGGTTGAAGCAGAAGTTCAAGGCCACCCTAGACCACAAAGCTGGACTCCATCTCAAAAGCACAAACAAGGAAGTGACACAATTAGTGGAACCACTGGCATCGGAGCCCAAATCCTTTCCCAGGTTTGCTTCAAATCAAGAGACTGTGGCCGGGCGGGGGTGGTGGCGCACGCCTTTAATCCCAGCACTCGGGAGGCAGAGCCAGGAGGATCTCTGTGAGTTAGAGACCAGCCTGGGCTACAGAGTGAGTTCCAGGAAAGGCTCCAAAGCTACACAGAGGGGAAAAAAAAAAAAAAAAAGAAACTCTGTCATCTAAAATAAAATAAAGTAGCTCCATTCAGAAGGTAGTGACTGCTTAATAATCTTCACGTCTGTGCTGATGGGCTTTAATAATCAATCTGACACAGCCTCGAACTGCCTGGGAAGGGAATCTCGATGAGGGATTATTCATCTCAGGACGGCCTGTGGACATGACTGAGATTACTCTTCACGCTCGTGACTGTCGATGTGACGTGACCCACACCCTGACATCCCAGAAGTGACAGGTCTGGGAGGTAAGAGCCAAATAAACCCTTTCTCCCCTACGATGCCTTGTGTCGAGATATTTGTCACAGCGACTGAATGAAGCTAGAACAGTATCTTCCTTGCCCCCGCCCCCCACACACACACACACTACAAATTATCCTCTACCATGTCAGGTGGCTAGCTACTTAGACAGCATCAGCCTTAGAGATCGTTATCATAATCAGCTGGGAGGCCCTCAGGTTGCCAGACCTGTTAGGCTGCCTCCTGTTCCCGTCAGTCAGCGTGTTCAGTTTGAGGAGGGCCAAAGGTGTTACCGCCGCCCCTGCTTTGAGCTGAAAATTTTATGTGAAAGGTTAGCTCTCAACCAGACTAAAAGGAGGTAACGGAAGGGAGCCGGACATGGTTGAGGCCCGTTAAGGGAAGGCTACTTCCTCCTGGTATCATAAGGCTACTTTTATAGATTATACTTTCTTTAATTTTTTTATTTTCTCTTTTCTGTCCTTATTCTTTCTTTTCTTCTTCTTTCTTCTTCTTCTTCTTTTTTTTTTTTTTTTCAGTCTCTCACTATATAACTCTGGCTGTCCTGAAACTTCCTAAGTAGACCAGATTGGTCTGAAACTCACAGACACACCCACCTGCCTCTGCCTCTAGGATGATAGGATTCAAGCTGTCAGGCAACGTGTTCAGCTTTTTTTTTTTTTAAAGACATATTTTTATTTTTGAAATTACTTGTATGTGTGTGTGTGTGTGTGTGCACGCATATGTGTGTACATGAGTGAAGGTACCCAGAAGAGGTGGCCAGATCCCCTGGAGCTGGAGTTAGAGGCAGTTTTGAGCTGTCCAGTTGTGGGTATAGGGTGCCCCACTCAGGTACATTGCAAGAGCAGTACTCACTCTTAACCACTGAGCTCTCTGTCCGGCCCATCTCTTTAATGCTTTTTATTTATTTATTTATTTTTTAATTTTTTATTTTTTTGGTTTTTTCGAAACAGGGTTTCTCTGTGTAGCTTTGCGCCTTTCCTGGGACTCACTTGGTAGCCCAGGCTGGCCTCGAACTCACAGAAATCTGCCTGGCTCTGCCTCCCGAGTGCTGGGATTAAAGGCGTGCGCCACCACCGCCCGGCTCTTTAGTGCTTTTTAATCTGCTCTGTTGCATGACTTTTGGTCAAAAGCATGGAATCTGAGTTTTAACCTCAGGCCCTGGTTGGAGACATGATTTTATGAACTGTGGGAGCATTTTGTGATTACTAGCAAGCAGAGGGCTTTCTGGTAAAGAACAAAGACATACCACTGTTCCCTCCCTTTGGGAATTCATTCTGTGCGCTTGTCAATCACCTGGAAAGGAAAATGCTCCCCAGGAAAGGCTGTGGGATCCAGACACTTCAGAAAGTAGCATAAAGCTGCCTAAAGCACAATGGTCTCTCCAGCCATTGTTCATTTTCTCCCTTGAGAACGTGTCCTCCACAGTGTTCCCTTAGGCCACCATCCTCTCTCGCCCTTAAGAGTGCGTCACATTACTCTGTAATAAATCTTATGTGTCTCCCACACTAAGCTTTGTGTGTCTTATCTGAATTCCTTCCACTGAGATCACAAGAACTGGGCAGCCCAGGGGAATCAAGAGCGAGATCCTTGTAACACAAACAGTGTATTATTATGTCTCAGCATTTGATAGCCGGGTCTGATTCACTTTGCACATTCAGTAGTTTTCCATTTGTGTCTTCACAAATGGAAGCCTAATGAGCATCCTTCTCAATACTGTTATTCAGTTACCATAGAGCGGCCTGTGAGGCAAGTTTGTCTGATGTAAGTCCATCACGTGCTATAAAGGTTCTCATTGTTGGACACCCTCCTCACTAGGTATAAATTGGCCTTGAGTTGGCTTTGCCAATGATTGTTTCTCAAAACTGTTAGCATCCAAAGACAACACTAGGAAAAGATCCCCTGCCTTACCTATGAACCTGCCAGACCCATTCCGAGAAGTCCCTGGGCCTTTTACTGTTCTTTATGATGCTGAGAATGTATCTGCTGTCTTTCCAGTCTGAAGCCACCCGGAGAGGGCTGGGGAAGCGACTCCACAGATAAGCGCATTTGCAGCTCTGGCAGAGGACCCAAGTTCAGTTCCCAACATCCCACATTTGGCAGCTCATAGCTGCCTATAATTCCAGCTCTAGGGGATCCAATGCTCTCTTTGGGGTACCTGCACACATGTTCACACACACACACACACACACACACACACACACACACACACACACAAACACAAATAAAAATAAAATCTTTTTAAAAACTTTACATATATAAGTCCTAGCTCCTTGCATTTTTCTTGTCCCTTTATACTTCTTTGCCTCCTTCCCTAGCACATGTTACTGTCACTGTTCAGTCGCCAGCCCTAAAGTGCACAGTCATCCCTGACATCCTTCACTGCAGCCAACAGGCTCATAGGGTTAGCTGCCCCTCGGCCCCTCCCATTTAAAGTCAGGGCCTTGTCCTGCACAGTAGCACACACCTTTAATCCCTGTACCTAGGAGTGTCAGAAGCAGGCAGATCTCTGAGTTTGAGGCCAGCCTGGTCTACATAGCAAGTTCCTGGACAGCCAGGGCTGCATAGTGAAACCCTGTCTCAAAAAAACTAACTAAATAAATAAACACAAACAGGGCCTCACTTCATCTAGGTTCACCTCTAATTTGCTACGTAGCTTAGCATCCATAAAGTGCTTTTGAAAAATTTTTTATTCCTTTTATTTATTTACTGGGGGTGGATGTGCGTTGCCATGGCATACCTGTGGGGGTCAGAGGACAACTTAATGAGTTGGTTCTCTCCTTCCACCATGTGGCACCTGGGAACTGGACTCACCCTCAGGCTTGATGGCAAGCACTCCATTGGCTGAGCCAGCTTGCTGGCCCTGTCCTTGAAATATTGAATGTCCCATCTCGACTTCCCACATCCTGGGATTACAGATGTGCAGTGTGTATGCAGTTCTGGGTCAAACCCAAGGCTTCACGCGTGCTAGGTAAGCATTCTACCAACTGAGCTGGACCCCCAGGCCCGCCTTTCCTTTTTAATATCTCCTTTATCTTCTCTTTCATTTTCTTTCAACCACTCAAAGCAAGATCTTCATTTATCTATTGAAATAGACTTCTGTTTTCCTGCCTCAGTTTCTCTCTTTTATTCTATCACATTTGGCTCACTTTCTGGAACATTGCATAAAAATCCTCATCCATTGTTGGGACCAGGCTGTACCCTGTCCTGACTTACTCCATATTGTGTAAAACTGTGCTTCTTTTGAGCCTATGCCTTGCTCTGAGAGACATTTTTTTTTACTATTTAAAAATTTCATACATTCATATAATGTGATTTGACAAATCCATCCCCCGTTCCCTTCCTTCCCTCTATTCCCTCTAATTCCTCCTCTATCTTCTCCATTACTTTTCCTCCCAACATTATTATGTTCTCTCTCTCTCTCTCTCTCTCTCTCTCTCTCTCTCTCTCTCTCTCTCTCTCTGTCTCCTAACCCACTGAGTCCACTTAGTGCTGCCTGTTGATATAGATATATGGGTATGGGACCATCTTCTGGAATATGGGCAGTCTATCAGGGCCCACATTCCTAAAGAAACCCAAGTCTCACTACCCACAGGAGCCATCAATGTTCAATAGCTCCTCAGATATGGATGGGTCTTCGTGCGCTCCTTCCCCATCCATGCTGGGATTTTGTCTGTCTTGATCTTATACAGGTCTTCATGTGCTCCTTCCCCGTCCGTGCTGGGATGTTGTCTGCCTTGATCTTATACATGTCTTCGTGCGCTCCGTCCCCGTCCATGCTGGGATTTTGTCTGCCTTGATCTTACACAGGTCTTCATGTGCTCCGTCCCCGTCCATGCTGGGATTTTGTCTGCCTTGATCTTGTACAGGTCTTGTGCATGTAGTCCTGGCAGCTCTGAGTTCACGTGTGCAAGGGCACTATCACCTCCGGCAAATATGGCTTTTCTGCAAGTGTAAGAGACTCCATTTTGTAAGCAGTTTGTTTTTTTTTCTCCATTTTGAGGATGAATGGCTCTGCATCCTGGTAGACATGTGAATGGCCCCATTTGACTAACACCCACACAGCACAGACTGATAAATGACTCATTCCTGGAAGTAGAAAGGGTGCCACCCAATGTATTTATTAGGGTGAACTGGAACTGTAGGAGTACATGAGTGTATTAAAATTATATCAGAAAAACCAGACTCCAGAATTCCAGACAGAGGAAAAGGTTATTATTTAGACCCCATAATGAGGTGGGCACCTAATACTGTGGTGAATAGGGCCCCACCAATCTGTCATTTGACACCTCAGTGTGTGTGTCAAGAGATCAACAGGTAGAGAACTACCAAGCTCAGCTTCCTCATTGTTGTTGGCATAACCTACTCAAATTTCTGTCTGTCCCTCCTCTGCTTCACCCTTTGGATCTACCATCTAGCCATCCATCATCTATCCAGCCTTCTGGACCTGGTTCTGCCTTCATAGACTCACACCTCACCTTTGCAGCTGGATCAACGATGCAGCACCACTCAAATCTCTGACCAAGCAGCATCTCTAGCTGATTTCTAGCCAAAGACTCTCTTCCCATCTCTGTCAGCTTTTCTGCCTCTCCAGCCTCTGGAACCACTGGAACTCTACTGTGGCCTCTTTAACGCCTTTATAACCATTCTGTAGCCTACACACACACACACACACACACACACACACACACACACACACACAGAGAGAGAGAGAGAGAGAGAGAGAGAGAGAGAGAGAGAGAGAGAGAGAGAGAGAGAGAGAGAGAGAGAATTAACTGGGTGGCATGTAATGTGTTAAGAGTTGGTATTAGTTATTAAAACTGGAACAAAAGGGGCTGGGGATGTAGATTAGTTGGTAGAGTACTTGCCTACCATGCGTGAAGCCCTGAATTTTATCGACCCCACCATATAAATTGAGCATAGTGGCATACACGTGTAATCCAAGCACTTGGGAGTTGAAGACAGGAAGATCTAGAGTTCAAGATCATCCTAGAGCTACATAAAGATTAGAAGCTAGCCTAGGTTATGTCATACTCTATTTCAAATAAATAAAAAGATTGAAATGAAAGGATCCATGTTTGACTCTGCCAGGGATATCAAGGGAAGTGGGACTACCTGGAAAATCACTAACAGAAGTCTCCCTATATTGTGAATTTATTAAATAAATTCTGACATTGTAGAAAGACACAAGTGGTTTTTGATATAGTGAGTTCATAGCATCCACCCAGGAATAGATCTACCCTAAGGCAAATCAGTTAGTGTGTGATCATTTTTAAAATACACACCTATGTTAGAGAATAAATAAACAAGTAAATGGCTAAGGTGTCTATCTCAGTCATAAATTAGGTGCCTAACCTGTCTGAGGCCCTATGTGATGGTTAGTTTCAATTGTCATCTTGATACAATCTAGAATCACCTGAGAAGAGAGTCTTCACTGTCTAATCAGGTTGACCTGTGGGTATGTGTGGGAGACATAGTCTTGACTATATTATTTGATGTGGAAAGACTCAGACAACTGTGGGTAGCAGCATTCCCTGGACTAGCTGTATGAGAATGGAGAAAGTGAGCTGATTAGGAAGCATGTACATACTGGCTTCTCCTTGCTCTTGACTATAGATGTGGCCATTGGTTTCTCTCTGCCCTTGACTATGGATGTGGCCATTGGTTTCTCTCTGCCCATGACTATGGATGTGACCATGGGTTTCTCTCTGCCCTTGACTATGGGTGTGACCATTGGTTTCTCTCTAACCTTGACTATGGATGTGGCCATTGGTTTCTCTCTGCCCTTGACTATGGATGTAAACACTGACTTCTCTCTGCTCTTGACTATGGATGTGATGTGACTAGATGTTTTAAGAGCCTGTCATCTTGACATCTCTGCTTTGATGGACTATAACCTGGACCAATGAACTGAAACAAACCTTTCTCCCCTAGGTTGCTTTCTTTTTCTGGGATATTGTGTCATAGCAACAAGCACAAAACTAAGACATCCTGGGTTTCACTTCCAATACCACCACATAAATAAACAAATGAATGTATTTCAAATTCACATATACATAAAACATATTTAACATTTAAACATCTGAAACATAAACCATTCGTTGGCTAGACATTTTGTGACCAGGGACAAGGGCTCTGAGGCTGCTTTCATTAAAAGCATTGACGATTCCTTTGAGTTTGCAGATGTCCAGTGGGATAGCACAAGACACGGTGCTATCTAGTGTTGTCAGAAGGCACCTTCTAGCGGATAACTAGAAGGAGAATAGAGACTTGGCATCTCTGTGTTCAGTTCACACATATAACCTTTCCTAGCTTAAAATCTGTGCCAGCTCCTGCTCAGCCGTGCACACAGAGATGGAAATCATTCAAGGAGCCTTCATCAAGGTCTGTCAGCATAGACAGGGACTAAGGACCTGCTACACTGTCATCTGTAGCAGTCTGAAGAGTTCCCTTCATCTCTTAAGGACCTTGATTCAGGTAAAATCAGAGTCTTGATTTCAACACTGAAAGCAATCCCAAGACTAGTCTTGAAGTATGAAACTTCATTGATATTATTAAATATATTTTAATAAAGAGCTAGCGAAATAATTTAGAGGGCAAAAGTGCCTGCTCCCAAGCTTAACCACTTGAGTTAGACCTCCAGGATCCACGTGGTAGAAGGGACAAACTGACTCTCACAAGTTGTCTTCTGACCACCAAACTCTACACACAGGCACACACACACATACACAAATAAACAACCGCAACAAAAACTAAGGTTTTTTAAATATAGGGTTTTAAGCACAAGTTAAGAGAAAGAGAGGAGCTCCAGAAGAAAGTAAAACAGACCCAAGAGCAAAGGTGTGGGCTTCTCTGAGGGAGAGCTGTGCTGTCTCTGTAGTGGTCCTATGTAGGATTTGGATAGGTTTTGAAGCTGTTGTCTTTGAAGAATTGCTAAGGAATGTAAATAGGACCACAGAGTTGCTTCCTGGGGCACCTGATAAGGCTACAGTTGAAAAGATCACAGGGATTCGGGAAGATGGGATAGCTTGCTGTAAACAAAGTCACCGGTCTTCCTTGAGAGCTGCAAAAATGGGAAAAGGAGTGAGGCCCTCCCAAGGTCATATACACCTTCCAAAGTCATGTACACCTTCCAAGGTCATATACAACCACTCTGTGAGCCTGGGTCAGTGGTATTTTGAGATGAAATATCTTTATATGAAGGGAATATGACCACTCTGCTGACAACTTGCACAGAAAATGTTAATTGTGTGGTGTAGCAATGCTTGTTTCTCAGCTAATGAGAAACTTCCACCAGACTCTGGAGGAACAGGTCCTTTCCCTTTTCATGTCCTCGTGATTTTCCTTGTCTATCTTTCCTCTCTTGTGTTGATGTCATGATGAACAGATTATCAGGCACCACCCTTTACAGTGTTTAATTCCAGACTGCTGGGGCAGGGCCTAGAACCTCAGTGCTGTCCTAAACCGAAAGGAGAGTCCATCATTATCTTACCTGACTCCATGCTGCTTTCAGACTTGTCCTTCCTGAGTCAGTCTCTCTCTCCTCTCTCTCTCTCTCTCTCTCTCTCTCTCTCTCTCTCTCTCTCTCTCTCTCTCTCTCTCTCTCTCTCGGTTTTTTGAGACAGGGTTTCTTTAGGTAACAGTCCTGGCTGTCCTGGTACTCACTCTGTAGACCAGGCAGACCTAGAACTCAGAGGTCTTCCTGCTTCTGCCTCCCGAGTGGAGTTCTCTCTCAAAGTGACTGAAGGAACAGCAGTGTAAACAGCAACAGATTGAATGAGAAAAGTCTGGCGACAAGAGTCAAAACAAAACCCAGGCAGCAATGGCTTCCCTGTTGTTTTTGTTGGGGCTGTTGGCAGGGGTGGCGACTTTTGAGACAGGATCTTACTGTGCATCCCATGCTGACCTCAAACTCTCAATCTCCCTGCCTCAGCCACCATGCACATGCACAGCTCAGGGATTTTCTTCTGCACAAGTCTCTGTATGGTTAGTCCTGAGTAATGCCATCAGACATAGAACCTGTATTACTTATTTTCCTGTTGCTGTGATTAAACAGCATGGCCAAAAGCCACTTAAAGAAGAAAGGGTTTGTTTTAGCTTCCGGTTGCAGAGGGATAAAGCCCAGAATAGTGGGGAAGGCTTGACAAGAGGAGCAGGAAGCAGGAAGATCTCATTTCATCTACGCACTGGAAGCAGAGAGAAGGAACAGGAAGTAGGGTAAATTTGTAAAACCTCAAAGCTCACCCACAGTGACCTCACCTTTACCAAGGCTCCACCTTCCAAACATTCTGTGTCCTCCCCCAAAGAATGACCAGCTGGGGACCAAATATTCAAATATCTTAGCCCAAGGAAAATTCTAAAATCAAGAGTAGATACTCAAGTCTTTGACCCTTGTTTTGGATCTTCCTCTACACAACCCCCAAACTATTTGTTAGATGCTCAAATCATTCTCGGTTCCTTCCCATACAGAATGATTCTTTTTCACCCACTCACTTCAAATTGTCTCCTGATCTGTCCACTGAATTAAGTAAGGGACATTTGAAGTCAAGTCCCTGACCTGGGACTTCCACAGCAGAGGCTTTGAACTATTCTGTGTTAATGGATTAACTAACTGGAGACTCGAAATTTCTTTGTAGCATAATGGTATCTGTGGTGCATGTTCTATGATTTCCTAGATATGAATTTTGTAAAGGTGAAGAAGAAATACGTAGTCATGAAATAGGTGCAGCATCTGTCTAGATTGTAGTGTCTTTTGTCTAACTATTTTTTGCTGGCTTGTTTTATTTTAGCAACTCGCTTCCAAGGATACTAACCACCCAACCCCTACACACACACACACACACACACACACACACACACACACACACACACACACACACACGGCACACACACCCCACCCCCACCCCCACCCCCCGCCAACAAAGTGCATGTACATTCCCATTTTTTTTTTTTAAGACAGGGTCTCACTCTGCAGATCTGCCTGACTCTCTGTCTTCCAAATGCTGGAATTAAAGGTGGGCACCACCATGTCCACATACATTATGCAACGTTAACCCCTTAGTTCTGTGTTTTTATTCTATTAGTTTGCATGATGCTTAATTAGAATCTGTCAAGGTTCGGGTTCAGACACAGGTAAGCACGTTCCTCTGTGTCTTTTCCACTAAATGCAGCTATAGATTTACCACAGAATGCCTGGAGCACCTGTTTAAAAAGCAGATCATGGCAAGGTGGTCAATAAAGGGGTGAGCCCAGAATCTGAAGTACCACTGGCCCATAAAATTGCAATCTTATGGGTTTGGGATTGGCTTTCTCTTGTTATCAAAAGGCTGAGCCCTGAAGGTGGACACACCTGTAGAGGTTTGTAGTTCAGCAGTATAAACAGAGCCCTGCCCCAGTCAGGTTTTCTACTGCTGTAATAAAGGCCATAACCAAAAGCAGCTTGGGGAGGAAAGGATTTGTTTGGCCTGTATCTCCCAATCACAGTCTATCATGGAGAGAAATCAGGACAAGAACTCAAGCAGAGCAAGAAACTGGAAGCAGGAACTGCAGCAGAGGCCAAAGAAGAATGCTGTTTACAGATTTGCTCCGTTTGGCTAGCTCTCTTTGCTTCCTTGTACACCCCTAGGACTACCTGCCCAGAGGGGGCACCACCCACAGTGGGCTGAGCCCTCCCACTCATCAAGAAATGCCCTATCAACTTCAATATGATAGAGGCATTTTCTCAACTGAGGCTCCTTCTTCCCAGATAACTCTAACTTCTGTCAAGTTGGCAAAAACCCCAAATGTTTTAGGCCAAAAAAAGGGAAGTGGGCCAGAGACAGGGTTCAGTGGACAAAGGTGCTTGCTGCCAAGCCTGGCCATCTGAGTTCTCTCCCAGGAGCTCACAGGGTGGGAGGAGAACACTGATTCCTCCCACAAAGAGGTAAGTTCACGCTCACATATATGCAGGTTGCACACATAACCAAACGAACGGCCAAATGATAAATAAATTTTTTTTTTTAAGATGAGAGGGCTGAAGATATATAACTCAGTGGTTAAGGCATGTACTGCTCTTGCAGAAGACGTGAGTTCACTTCCCAGAACACATGCTGGCCAGCTCTGGCACCCTCTTCTGGACTCCTTGAGCACTACACTCACATTCACAAACACACATGTTATGTATACATAAATATTATATATAACAAGTAAATATTACATATATACCCATAATTTAAGAAAAGGAGAAGACTTCAAGAAATCAGAGGGTATCAGGAGGTCTAGGAGAAAGCACAGCTTTAAAGAGTGACTCTAAGGTCGTTAGTGAAATCCAGACAAGGTGGACCATGACCATGATCTCACTACTGGCACAGAGGAATATGAGTTCAAGGCAAGCTTGGACTGTATATTGAGAGCCTGTATATTGAGTATAAAAATGTTCTTTGTAGCCGAGCGGTGGTGGTGCACGCCTTTAATCCCAGCACTCAGGAAGTAGAGTCAGGCAGATCGCTGTGAGGCCAGCCTGGGCTACAGGGTGAGTGACAGGACAGCCAGGGCTACACAGAGAAACCCTGTCTCAAAACAACAACAACAACAAAAAGTTGTTTATAAATGCTGGCTTCACTTTAATACTACGTATGCATGGACCTTGCCCTATCAAAGACTGCTGATAGCAGTTCTATTTATAATAGCCATAAACTGGAAACAGCCCAGCTGCTCTTCAGTGGGTGAGAGGTGAATGCACAAGCTGTGGCATGTTCCTGTAAAATGACTTTAGAAGACTTTAAGAAGTTACCAGAGGCATTAGCTGCCCCAGTATCAGGCTGGTCACTGCACGGTGTACACACAGGATAGGTCTAACAACATCACAAAGGCTTCGAGAACTGACTTGCTATTGGAGGATAACACTGAATGTACATTGACAATCATCAATTGGATTCACCTCAGTTTGCTGGCTATTGCTGTGGACCGGAACCAGGACCAGAAGCAACTTGGGGCAAAGAAAAGGTCTTTGGCTTACAAATCAAGGTCACAGTCCATCAAGCAAAGCCAAGGCAAGAACTCAAGGCAGCAACTGAAGCCAAGCTGTGGAGGAATGATGTCTACTTGCACCACCACCTTCCCTAGCTTGCTCATTTTGTCTTCTAATGCTGCCCAGGGCCACCTGCCCCAGGGTTGTACCACACACAGTGGGTTTGCTTGGTCTCCAATATGAGTCATTAATCAATAAAATACCCTATATACTGGGCACGGTGGCACACACCTTCAATCCCAGAACTTAGGAGGCAGAGGCAAGGGGATTTCTGTGAGTTCAAGTCCAACCCAGTCTATAAATCAGATTCCAGGCCAGCCAGGGCCACACAGTCAGACCCTGTTGCAATGAAACCAAGAGAAAGAGAAAGAAGGAAAGAAAGGAAGAAAGAAAGAAAGAGAGAAAGAAAGAAAGAAAGGAAGGAAGGAAGGAAGGAAAGAAGGAAGGAAGGAAAAGAGAGAGAGAAAGATAGATAGATAGATAGAAAGAAAGAAAGAAAGAAAGAAAGAAAGAAAGAAAGAAAGAAAGAAAGAAAAGAAAAGAAAAGAAAATGCCCCACAGACTTGCCTACAGGCTAATCTGATGGTGGCATTTTCTCAACTGAGGTTTCCTCCCCTTAGACGAGTATAGTTTATGTCGCATTTGCAAAACCTAACCAGCACAGGACCTAACCAGACTGGTTGCCTGCTAAGACAAAAATAGCAATATGTGATGAGGGTATTGGCACATGCCTTTAATCCTAGCACTTGAGATTGGGAGGCATAGGCAGGCAGATCTCCGTATGGGGCCAGTGTGGCTATCTACCTAGGCCATCCAGGCATACAGTATGGGGATTTAAAAAAAATGATTTTATGTTTATGTGTGTCTATGTGTACATACCACATGTGTACAGGATGTCCTTGGAGGGCAAGAAAGGTCATCAGGTCCCCTGAAGTTGGAATTGCAGGCAGTTGTGAGCCATCCAGCCTGGGTTCTGGGAACTGAATCTCTTCAAGCAAGCACTCCATGGTGGTTTGAAAGAAAACAGCCCCCGAAGGGAGTGGCACTATTAGGAAGTGTGGCTTTGTTAGAGTAGGTGTGGCCTTGTTGGAGAAGTGTGTCATTGTGTGTGTGAAGGGCAGGCTTTGAGGTCTCCTATGCTCGATCTACACTCAGTGTGGCAAATAGTTCACTTCCTGTTGCCTGCAGATCAAGATGTAGAACTCTCAGCTCCTTCTCCAGCACCATGTCTACCTGCATGCTACCATGTTCCACTATGATAATAATGGACTAAACCTCTCAACTGTAAGCCAGCCTCAATTACATGTTTTCCTTCGTATGAGTTGCCACGGTTATGGTGTCTCTTCAGAGCAACAGAACACTAAGTATTGAATCATCTCCCCATCCTCCACTGTAGGATTTTGTGTATATATTTGTGAGACAGGGTCTTTATGAATCTGAGGTTGGCCTGGAACTTGATGTGTAACCTAAACTAAATCTGAACTTCTGATTCTCCTTCCTCTACTTCCCTGGTGCTAGGATTACAGGAGAATGCTACCATGCCCAGTTTACTTACATAGGATTTAAATGAGAGCCAGCATCCTATTGCAATATTGGAAATATATTAAATACAACTCAGAATTACTCAATGTCAAAGAATCATTAAAATTTCAACTGAGGCCAGCCTGGGCTACCAAGTGAGTTATAAAAAAAGGCGCAAAGCTACACAGAGAAACCCTGTCTCGAAAAACAAAACAAAACAAAACAAAAATTTCAACTGGAATTGGAAAAGACAAGAGACAGGTACCAAGATGATACAAATGTTAGAATTATCTGATATGTGTGTATTTTTCCCCATTTGTTGTTCTTAAAATTTGTGTATGTGTGTGTGTGTGTGTGTGCGTGTGAGAGAGAGAGAGAGAGAGAGAGAGAGAGAGAGAGAGAGAGAGAGAGAGAGGAAAGTGGAAATGACAATGTCTAGAAAAACCAAGAGAAAATTGAAGGAGAGAGAGAGAGAAAAGGGTGGATGAGTACAGAACATAAGGGACTATCCTCAAAATCTATTATATACTCGTGTATTTGTTACTTTCTGTTGCTGTCACAAGTGACTTATGGAAGAAGAAAGAGTTTATTTTGGCTTAAGTTTCCAGAGAGAGAGTCCCTAATGGTGGGGGAAGCATGGCAGCAGGTGGCCAGAGCAGACAGCTGACAGCAAATTGGGAGTGCAAGCGAGGCTATACATCCTCAAAGCCTGGTCCCTGGAATGTACTCTCCAGCAAGGTTCTACCTGCCAAAGGGTCTAGACCCTTCCCAACAGCATCACCAAATGGGGACCAAATATTGAAATATGTGAGGCCATGGGGGACATTTCTCATAAAACCACCATACTCCAATGAAAAAAAAATTTAAATAAAAATAAATTTTTAAAAAGGATCATCTGGTAAAGACTTTAATGTGATCACTGTAAAATGCTCCCAACAAGCAATCGCAAACATGCTCTTTCAGTCACACAGAAAAGGAGGAGGAGGACTGGGAATGTAGCTTGCCTGGCATGCGTGAAGCCCTGTGAGAGATCACCTGCATCATATAAACTAGGTATGGGAGGGCATACCTGCAGTGACAGGACCTGTGAGGTGGAGGGAAGGATCAGGAATGCAGGGCTACCCTCAGCTACATAGTGATTTAAAGGACAGCCTTGGGTACATGAAAACTTACCTCAAAAAAAAAAAAAAAGAAAGGAAAGAAAAGAAAATTAGGTAGACTCTGCAAAGTAGGAGAGAAGGAAGAAACAAATGGAAGGCTAGAAATGAAAATAAAATAACTGAACGAAACTCACCAGCTGCCAACAGAAATCAGCTATAATGAAATGCAGAATCAATGGAAGTAAAAATAAGTAGAGAGAAATGATACAATTTGAAAAACAAATATAATTTTTCTGAACACAGAGAACATAGATTTATTGAGGAAAAGTGAGAAAGAACTCTCAAAAGTATTCCCAAGGAATACTAGGTAAAAACATTTTTAAAAAAAAAAAAATGAACTGAGCCTCAAGTGCCTGGGAGATTAAGGCAAAGATTAACTTTTGCTTCACTAGAGGTTCAGAAGGAGAAGATATAGAGTATATACCTGAAGGTGTTTTTTTAAAAAATGATGGTTGTCATTTACCCTCAAGAGACAGAGACATCGCAAATTAGCATACAGAGAGGTCTTCAATGTATTTAGCCATTCATGAGCCTGGCCATGACTGGATACCAGTTTTTAATTACCTGGGGATGTGGTATATACAAAGCCTTGGCTTGATTCTCTAGCACTGCACTAGGCAGGCATGGTGGTGTATGCTGATTCCTGTGCTCAGGAGATAGGTACAGGAAGATCAGGGGTCTGGGATATAGAAGCTGTCTCCAAAATATAAAATAAAATGCTTTAAAATAAAATACCTTCCAAATAACTGACAATACTACTTGCTAGTATCGATGGGGGCTGAACAGAATAACCTGTAATCCCAGCATTCAGACATCTGAGGCAGGATAATCACTATGAATTTGAGGCCAGTTTTGGCTACACAGTGAGTTCCAAGCTAGCTGGAACTACAGAGCTGACTTCTTTCTCAAAATATACACTCATGTGCACATGCATGAGTGAATATGAACATGAAAGAAAGAAAGGGGGAGAGAGGGAAGGGAAGGGAAGGGAAGGGAAGGGAAGGGAAGGGAAGGGAAGGGAGTTGTGTAGTATAACTGAGCTGCTCAAATATGGCTTGTGTGGTGATAAAATAAGAGGGAAGGAATCAGCTACGAGAAATGTGCATCGTGGTACTCATAGGCATCTGTCAGAATATTTTTGTACAAATCAACCAGTGCTGCAGAATAGACTAGACTCTGAGAATAAAGGGCCATTATCATCTTTATCAGAGTAGCTGTGACTACTTGCAAGAGACCTTCACCTTCTGTTGACATCCTTTCGTAGAAGGGGTGGGGAGGGGTCTCAGACTCTCCCCTCAGATTCCAGCTGCTCCCTGCTACTTGTATATAATTCCACCTCAGCTGTCCGTGATCTCAGAAGGTGATAAAGAATGCAGAAAGTTAGCCGACTCCACCTATCCACGGCAGGCTGAGACTTTCCAGTGATGTAGCTATTTTGGATCACCAATGCTCCTGTGAGCAACCACTCACTTATACTCTGTAAGTAAATCCAAAATGCTCATTGGTTCACCAAGTTGGACTTGGATGGAATTGTACTTTGATCTTTGATTGGTGTTCTATCTGATGTGAGTAGATGTCTGTTTGTATCTCTCTAGGAAAAGATCACCAAAGAATGGGTAATGTGAACCCAGGAGTGGTGGTGCAAACCTTTAATTCTAGCACTTAGGAGGCAGAAGCAGGCGGATCTCTGAGTTCGAGGCCAATCTGGTCTACAAATCAGGACAACCAGGACTGTTAAACAGAGGAACCCTGTCTCAAAACAACCCCCCACCCCATAAAAGAGTGAGTAATGTGAAGATCTGATTAACTTCTAGAGCCGTATTTTGATAATTTTACTTCACTTCCTTGTGAAAATACACTCTACCAGGTCATTGAGATGGCTCAGTAGGTGTACTTGTCAGGGTTCTCTAGAGGAACGGAATTTAGAGAATGACTGTCTCTCATATACATATATGTGTGTGTATTTGTATTATATATATATATATATATATATATATATATATATATATATATATATATATTACTAGAATGGCTTACAGGCTGTGATCTGGCTAGTTCAACAATGGTTGTCACCAACAGAAGGTCCAAGAATCCAGTGGTTGTTCAGTCCCCGAGGCTGGATGTCTCAGCTGGCCTTCAGTATAGGCTGGAGTCCTGAAGAAGCAGGCTCCAGTGCCAGTGAAGGAATGGACTTGTTAATGAGGGCTCAGACGAGCAGCAAAGGGCGAGTAAGCTTCCTTCTTCCGTGTCCTCTCTATAGCTGCCAGCAGGAACTGTGCTCCAGATTAAAGGTGGGTCCTCCCACCTCAAAAGATCTGGACTAGAAGTGGGTCTTCCTACTTCAAATGACTTAATTAAGAAAAAAAAAATCCCTCACAGGTGTGTGCAGCCATTTGGATTTTAGTTAATTTCAGATGTAGTCAAGCTGACAACCAATCATCATCATAGCAGGTGTAAAGGCACCTTTTGTCAAGCCAGAAGACCTGAGCTCAATCCTGGGAACCTATAGGCAGATATTTCTGTCCTGCCAGAAAGCTCCCAAATAACCACATGGAGACGTCTTATTAATTACAAAAGCTCGGCCAAATGCTTAGGCTTGTTACTAACTAGCTCTTTTTTAAAAAGATATATTGATTATTTTAAGTGTGAGTGCTCTCTCTGCATGTATGCCTTTATTCCAGAAGAGGACATCAGATCCCACTATAGATGGTATTCAGGAGCAGATGTGTCTCACTGTCATGAAAAGCCTTATGTTATTATAACATTTTAAATGCCATATTCTGTAGGTCTTTGAAGTATTTGAAGATCACCTTTCTATCTAAAATATATTTCTATACGACCTTGAAAACATACCTAATATGACTATAAGTTTGATAATGATAGATGATTATTCACCTGTACTTTTTTATTATCCTAAATAGTTGGTAATAATAACTTTCAAGGACTAGAAATTTACACAACATTTTAAAATGAGCTGCATAGGTACAATACCTTAACCAAGAGTAGAAACATATACACAGTATGTTAAGACAAAATAACCTTAATTTGGATCAATATACACAAATACATACCAATGTAAAATATTTGAGACTAGTAGTTGCTTTTTAGTCTAAAAGTAAATTCAATAATCTACTCTTTTATCTTATCATTTCTATTTTAAAAGTAGATTCAATAATCTATCCTTTCCTACATCCTCCCTTTTTTCTTTTCAGAAAGAAATCTTTGAATCCAATCTCCTTTGTTTAGGCTTTTTTTTTTTTCTGACCATGACCAGTAACTACTTGCAACTAACTGGTTCCCCCAAACAATGACAAGCATCGACCGAATGATCCAAAACCACCCACCCCACCTCTTGGGGATGTGGGCCTCATGTTCTCTAGACTGCTTCCTGTTTTCTGGGGGTGATGGCATCTTTAGGGGGGCTGAGAAAATTGAGATAATGGTCCAGTCCTGGGAGAGCAGGCTGTATTATTTTTTGTTTAGTCTCTGTGTGATAGGAAAGTGTAGAACTTATTTGAAGTCCTGGCTAGAGTAGTCTGTGAGGCTAGACCATCTCAGCCAGCAGCTTTGAAGCTGTTCTGGATGTAGATTTTTGAGGAAACTGCAACAGAGGCATTCTAAGAGACTGGATCACCTGGGCTATATGTTTTGTCTTTACTGGTATCTGGTCCTTTTGTTCTGAAAACACACACACTTTTAAAGGTAACGTACATATCAATATCAACACAAGTATAGAATATGTAGTGTGTGCACAAGTCAGCTAGAGACTGTTTTCTTCTTCTGTTTGAGCAGGTAAAAGACAGTTGTCAACTTTGTAAGTCCATTTGGACTGTATACCCAAACTGTAATATAAGTCTCCATCCATGTTATATGAAAGGATGGCATATAATAATAAGTCATGAGGACTCTGTAGCCAACAAGATTTATTATGTCTCGTCCAGTCTCAGCTTTTCCCATGTTGAGAGAATCATCATAGATGTCGCCTGGCCTGCAGTCTTTCCTGGCTTTTCTCCTCATGTCTGTAGCCAAAATTCTAATCATGTCTCCCCTGGTCAAATCTGATCTTTATTAATTTTGAAGAAATCCATAGCTTTTTGTTTCCTGTGGAAACAAAGGCATAACCTCTCCCCCAACACAACATATTTTCTGACTTCCATTTTCAGATTAAGACATCCTTAAAATACATAGGCAGGTTTAATTTAGTAGTTTTTATAATCAATGTCTCTCAGCAGCTATTGTTTTTTGTACATTAGCATTTAAAAAATTCAAAGTCAACAAAGTACCATACAGGATCCAGACACCCTGTGTATTACCCATCTTTATGTGGCTTTTGTTTTTGTTGTTGTTTTTTTTTTTTTTTTCCGGTGCTGAGGACCAAACCCAGGGCCTTGCCCTTGCTAGGCAAGCACTCTACCACTGAGCTAAATCCCCAACCTGTGGCTTTTGTTTTTATTTTATATTACTTTACTCTTTCTTTTAAAAAATTTATTATTTTTAAATTATTTTTTATGACTGTCTATACCCATTTTCTTTTCTTTTTTAGCATTGAAACACATTTTAAAGCATTCTATATCTATTAGAGTCCCTCCCCCCATCCCCCACCCCCAGTCTGTATCTGGGTTTACTAAGTGCCTACACCATTCTCAGATTGTGTGAGCAAAAGCTTAAACTGGTAGGCAGCAGCTAGGCACTCTGCCTGTGGACAAATTTCTAAATGGTCTTATTAAATAAGAAACACAGAACCAAATATAGGGGTGAAAGCCTCAGAGATCAGGCAAATAGTGAAAGCCATCAGCTAACCTTAGCTCACCACACCTCCGTAGCTTCCCAAGAGAGCTACTTCCTGTCTACCTAGGCTTTTATTGTCCCGCTGTTCTGCCCTCTCATTGGCTTTTAGCCCATCTACCTCACTTCCTTGTTACTGCCTGTCTGTACAGACCTCCAGGTCTCTATGGTTGGTACTGGGATTAAAGGCATATGTCACCAGCTTGGCTGTTCCCTAGTGTGTCCTTGAACACACAGGGACCCTGCCTGCCAAGTGATCAGATTAAAGGTGTGTGCTACCACTGCCTGACTTGTGTTAATGGCTTGTTATTACCTCTGATCTCCAGGCAAACTTTATTTATTAACATACAAATAAAATATCACCACATTTCAGCACAAATAAGCTATCACCACATCTGCCTTGTGGGTCTAGTTGCTGGATCCATCCCTCTCCACTCCCTGAGAGCCTAGCCTCATGCTGGAGGGAGCCACAGGAGCCACGTTTACTGCCTTAGCTCTGGGAAGTTGTTGAGCCCACTTTCTGGAGTTCCAGAGAGAAAGCTCCAGCTGACTGTTGTGGCTGCAGAGAGGCCCAGGCGGGACTGTGGCAGCTGCTGCTGACATGAGTTCTCCATCTGTGTGGTCATGCCACATGTTGGAGCACCAAGTGTAGCAAGCTGTCTTGTCAGACTATCTTTGGATGGTCAGGCCCCAAATAATAACAACACAGAGACTTCTTATTAATTACAAAAGCTTGGCCACTAGCTTCTATAACTTAAACTAATCTTTTTTTATTAATCTGAGTTCTGTCATGTGGCTCAGTTACCTCTACTCTGGACTATATGTCCGACCCCTTCAGTGTTTCTTTGGTGTCTCCCTGCTTCTCTTCTTCCCAGAGTTCTCTCTCTCCCCAGAAGTCCTGCCTATTCTCTCCTGCGCAGCTATTGGCCAATCAGCTTTTTATTAAATCAATTACAATGACACATCTTCACAGCGTACAAAAAGATTATTCCACAACAGGAACTCACATAGTAGAAAGAGAACCAACTCCCACAAGTTGTACTCTGATCTCCATTTTCCATAAACGTAGACATGCACACACACACACACACACACACACACACACAAATAAATAAATAAATGTGATTTTTAAATGAGTTTCCTAAAATACACTCTACCTCTCTAAAGCCAGCAAACATCAAGGAAGTAGAATAGGAAGACTGTAAGAGGCAAAAGAAGGCCAGAGTGCTGTGGAAGGCTTCCTCCTGGGTATTGTGTGGCCATTGGACTATTGACATCTCAGCAGAGTGGGCATCAGCACAAGATCGGGCTGGTCAGTATTCTGTCATAGTGTGCGGAGGGGATCACGAGGACCCATCCCCTCCTGAGGCAGTCAGTGGTTGCTAGAGGAGGGAGGCATGTTTTCCAAGTAGCATGGCACTGATAATGTGCTATGTGTTTGTAAATAACCCCTCACCCATGCTCCTGTAAGCATCCCCGATTAAACATTGTGACCATAGAAACAGACAGTGAGGTCTGATTGGGAAGAGGAAAAGGACCAAAAAAGGATTATAACGGTAAGTTCCAAATCAGCAGGGGCTACACAGTAAGTTCTAGACCACCCTGGGCTGCACAATGAATCTGAGGGCAGCCTGAGTTACAGGGTGAATTTGAGGCTAGTCTAAGTTACACAGTAAGTTCCTGACTTGGAAGGAAGGTAGGAAAGAAGGAAGGAAGGAAGGGAGGGAAGGAGGGAGGGGGGAGGGAGGGAGGGAGGAAGAAAGGGAGGGAGGAAGGAAGGAAGGAGGGAAGGAAGGAAGGAAGGGAGGGAGGGAGGAAGGGAGGGAAGTGAGTTGAAGGGGGAGGGAGTAAAGGAGGGACATTGATGCCTTATTCTCCCAAAAAAGGGATATAGGGGGTGAATGTGATTAAAATACATTAAATACATATATAAAAATGTCCAAAGAAACCAATTATTATATATAATTGATAAATGCTAACAAAAACTAAAATAAATAAAAGATGTTAATGATTTGAATTCTCTAGATCAAAAGCCTCCATATAAATACCCTTCATGCTGGGCTTGGTGACTCACGCCTTTAATCCTAGCACTAGGGGAATGGGTGGGGTGCGGGGCAGAGGCTGGTAGAACTCTGAGTTCCAGGACAGCTTGGTCTACATACTGAGTCCCAGGCTGGCCAAGACTACACAGAAAGACTGTGTCTCAAAACAAAAAAGCAAAACAAAAGTGCTGTGGGATGTCCTGTATGCTGTGAATATATGTTGCTAAGATTGATTGATAAATAAAACACTGATTGGCCAGTAGCCAGGCAGGAAGGATAGTGTAGGTGGGACAAGGAGAGAGGAGAATGCTGGGTAGAAGAAGGCTGAGTCAGGGAGATGCTGCCAGCTGCCACCACGAGGAGAAGCATGATGTAAGATACCGGTAAGCCACGAGCCACGTGGCAAGGTATAGATTTATAGAAATGGGTTAATTTAAGATAGAAGAACAGATAGCAAGAAGCCTGCCACAGCCATACAGTCTGTAAGCAATATAAGTCTCTGTGTGTTTACTTGGGGGACACTAGTGGGAGAGACTTGTCCTGACCGTGGGCCAGGCAGGACCAGAAAAACTTCAGCTACACAAAAGACAAACGCGTTCCTCTTTCTTCCCACTGCTGAAAGTCAGCAGCCTGTTTCATGCACAGGAACTTCCCACATGGCTTGTTTCAGATTCTTTCCTAGTTCACGGTTCTCTGTTCTTCCTCACCGCTGTCATCAGAGTTGATGACCTCTGTTGATTTCCTGTGTCAGGTGATGTCATCAGAGTTGATGACCTCTGTCACTTTCCTGTGTCAGGCGATGGGGACAATGTGCCTTTAACCAAGGTCACTAAGGAGCAGAGTCTTCTCCACTAACCCATAGCCAGCCTGCACTGACTCAGCTCTCAGTCCTCTGTTCTCTGAGGGAACCCCTCTGACTGCCCCCACGGTATATGCATGGCAGGGAAGTGCTGTAGCTCCCCTAAATGTTCTCATGTGCTCAGGAACTTATTTTTAATTTTATCTTATTTAGTTTTATTGATTGTATCATCTTATTTTGAGACAAGAGTGTCATGTAACCCAGGCTGGCCTTGAACTCGTAAGTAGCTAAGGATGACTTTGAACTCTTGAACATGCTGTTCCTAACTCCAAAGTGCTAAGATCATGGGTATGTATCAGCGAATCCAGTTTATGGGTTGCCAAGGATCACATCCACATCTCATGCATTCAAGGCAAGCACTCCAACAACTGAGCTATGTCCCCAGTCCTGGGAGATCGGACCCTGAGGATGGTAAAGCAGGAGAACTGGCCCTGCCCCTTGCTCATCGCTGCAAGGGGTGAACTCATCAGGGCAATGCAGGGAGCTCACCCTGATGGTGAGGACAAAGGAGAGCTGGTGGGCTGACCAACCCTGCCACTAGGGTTATGGGTTGGCCCACCCCAACATCCAGCCCATCTGTGATCTGATGGAACATGTGAAGGAACCGGTCCTGCAGACCCAAAGCTGCAGGATTTCCACAACACAGGTCAACAGCAGGATATGCAAGAGGAGTTCCAGTGAGGACCAGCATTGATAGTGGAGCAGAAACCAGAGGCCAAGAACCAGACCAATGACTCTTTGCAATGAACACTTGCAAGTAAAGATATATGGACTAAAGGGTTTACTGCGTGACTCACTGTGTCACACTACAGCTTCCATGATGAGATTTTTTCTTTTTTCTTTTCTTTTTTCCTCTTAAATTTTATGGAGGGGGGGTGCGGCTACAAGGGCAGAGGGAGGATACACAGGGATTGGAAAGGAATGGAATTGAGATATATGATGTGAAAAACACAAAAAAACAAATAAAAAGAAAGTTAAAATAAAATGGCGTTCCTGAGGCTAGAATTCTTGGGATCATTCCTTTTGAGACAAGTTGTGGCAAGAAATGCCTATCCTAAAATCTAGTTAATGCTGGACCTTGGAGTATCCCGTCTATCTCTTCTGTTCTTCAAAAAAGCTAACAATCTTCCTGCGTTCCGAATTCCACTCCCTTCTCAGTCAGAAGTTCTTCTCTCAGTTCTTTTCTTGCCCAATAGGACTCTATCCTCACTTTGTTTTCTGTTTATCTTTTTCCTTTTTTTTTTTTTAAAGACAAGGTCTTACATAGCCCTGGCTGATTTCAAACTCTATGTAGGTGAAGATGACCGTAAACTCTTAATTTTTAAATGTGTGTGTGTGTGTGTGTGTGTACCGTGGCGTGTGTGGAAGGGTACTTGCAGAGGACAACCTGTAGGTTCTGGGAATCAAATTCAGGATGCCGGGCTTACAGGGCAAGTACTTTTCTCTGCTGAACTGTCTCACTGCCCAAACTTGAACTTGTGTGCTTCCTACCTCCACCCTCTTGGGCCGGGGATTACAGGTTCTCACAACCACGCACAGTTTGTTTTTTGTTTGTCTATATTTTGTTTTTCTGTGTTGAGACCTAATAGCTCAGGCTAGCCTGGAACTCACTGCGTAGCCCAGGCTGTCCTCAGACTCACAGCAATGCTCAAGCCTCAGCCTCCCAAGTGCTACATGCAGATAGGCATGAGCTACCATGCCCCAGCTCCTAGGCTTGAAACTAGATGTTTTACATGGAATTATCTTTGAATCCGGACAAACTAATTGCATCAGAGCAGAAATGGGGGAGGGGCATTTTATTTCTGTGTCAAGACCCCGATTGTTTATATAGGTGTATGTAGGTATTCCACTTTCCTAGTTTATTTTCTCACAAAATCTCCTTTCCTTCCTCTGCTTTACATTGCTTTTGCTGTGTTGGGAACTGAACCCAAAGTCTTACACAAGCCAGGCAAATGCTTTAGACTGGTTCCTCCAAGCCCTGCCTTCCAACCTTCACCCCCAAAACACTGTTTCTCTTTCTCTTCAATGCTGCCTGCTAAGAACCCTTCTTAGACATTTTTTTTCCTAAATGACGCATCTCAACATGTCCATGCTGTTGTACGATGGCTTAGTAATGTACATTTCTCTATCACTTTCTGTTGTTTTTACTTTAATTTTTCATGTGTATAAGTATTTTGCCTGCATATATGCTTGTGCATCTGCCGTGTGCATGCCTGGTGCTCTTGAAGACCAGAAGGTGTTGGAGCCTCTGGAACTGGAATCATAGATTATGCGTCAAAAAAAAGTCAAAATTTTAGTGTTTTAGCTAGTGTTATGATTGTTGTGATGAAACAGTATGACCAAAGCAACTTGAGGAGGAAAGGATTTATTCAGCTTACTGTAGTACGAAGTGCTAAATGGTATTATTAATAATAATTAAAAAAAAAAACCCTGGAGCCAGATATTGGGGTGAAAAGCTGAGAGATCAGAAAAGCAGAAAGAAGCTGGTCATGTTCTTACCACTTGGAGATCCTCTGCCAAAGAGATCGACTTCTTGTATACCCACACCTATATGTTTTTCTGTTCTACATTTCACTTTCTCTCTCCACCCAGCTACATCACTTCCTCTTTCTGCCAAGCTCTGTCACTTTCTGTCTGTCTGTACAGACCTCCAGACCTTTATGGTTAACTAGTGTTGGAATTCAAGGTGTGTGCCACTACACCTGGCTCTGTTTCCAGTGTGGCCTTGTCTCACAGAGATCCAGACAGATCCCTGCCTTCGGAGTGATAGGATTAAAGGCATGGGCTACCATTGCCTGACTTCTGTGTTTAATATAGTGGCTGGCTTTTTCCTCTGATCCTCAGATAAACTTTAATGGGGGACACAGATAAAATATCGCCACAGCTTGCTCTTCCACATTGAAGTTCATCATTACAGGAAGTCAGGGCAGGAACTCACACAGGGCAGGAACTTGGAGGCAGGAGCTGATGCAGAGGCCATGGAAAGGTGTTGCTTATTGGCTTGCTCTTTATGTTTTGTTCAGCCTCCTTACTCATAGAACCCAGGACCACCAGCCCAGAGATGGCCCCGCCCAAAAGGGTCTGGGCCCTCCCCATGAATCACTAATGAAGAAAATGCCCTCCAGGCTTTGCCTACATCAGGATTTTATGGAGGCATGTCCCCAAATGATGCTCCCTCCCCTCTGATGACTCCAGCTTGCATCAAGTTGCCACAAAACTAGCCAGCACGGTCACAATGACAGCATGCACAAATTCTTTTTTCCTTCTTGTCTCAAGCAAACTCAAGGTGAGTGATGCTTCTTGGGAGCTAGACATCTGAGGAACGCACTCTACTTGGTCTCATTTTTACAGTTCTTTAGATAAAAAGGAATAAAAAGATACTTCATTATTTTTCAGATTGCATTTAAAGATTTGTTTTTATTTTTAATTATGTGTCTGTATATGTGTCTCTCTGCATGAATGTGCACGTGAGTACAAGTGCCAGTGGAGACCAGAGGCATAAAATCCCCTGGAGCTGAAGTTACAGGCAGTTCTGGGAACTCAGCTGGGGTCCCCTGCAAGAGCAGTATGTGTTCATAAGTGCTGAACCATCTCTCCAGCCCCAAATTATGTGTATTTATTGTATGTGCATACACACATGCCGTAGCAAAGGAAAACCAGAAGAGTCTGTTCTCTCCTTCCACTGTGTGGATTCTGCAGGTCAAATTCAAGTCATCAGGCTTGGAAACAAGTACTTTTGCCCTCTGTGCCATCCTGATGGCTCAGAAAGATAATTTATCTTTATTATAATTGGTCAATCTTTTTAAATTATTGATCACATTAAAACTTTCTTTAGCTGGATGGTGGTGGCGCACCTTTAATCCCAGCACTCGGGAGGCAGAGCCAGGTAGATCTCTGTGAGTTCGAGGTCAGCCTGGGCTACAGAGTAAGTTCCAGGAAAGGCACAAAACTACACAGAGAAACCCTGTCTCTAAAAACAAACAAACAAACAAACAAACAAACAAGAAACCCCACCTTTCTTTTGTGTGTGTGTGTGTGTGTGTGTGTGTGTGTGCATATATGTGTGTTTTGTTTTGTTTTGTTTTGTAGCAAGGTTTTACTTTGCAGCTCAGGCTGGTCTGAAACTCACTAGTCGTCCAAATTGGCCTTGAACTCATGGTGACTCTCCTGTCTCAGCCTCCTGAATGCTAATAATATAGGTGTGAGCCACCGTACTTTGCTATAGCTTACACCAATTTTATTTAAGCTTTGCAAGTCATGGCTTATAATATTGTGTAATCTAGTACATGTGAGTGAAGGGGCAAGGTTGTAGCTGTAATGTCATTCTTTTAAAAATTTAATGGAAGCTAAGACATTTTATTTTCATTTCTTTGAAGCAAAGTCTCATGTGTATCAAGCTGGCCTCAGATTCACCATGTAGCTGAGGGTGACCTTGAACTCCTGCTCCTTCTGCTTCCACCACACAAGTGCTAGGATCACAGGCATGTGCCACTGCTGATGTATGCGATGCTGGAGATGAAACCTAGAGCCTCCTGCATGCTACACAAACACTCTATTCTTTAAGCAACATCTCCTGCAAATTAGGACATTTCTAGCACTCTCCCAGGGCCATGAGGAAGTCTATGAAAAAGCAGGTCCTTGGCACTTAAAATTCACGAGGTTTGTCGTTCATCCATCCCCACTTACTCTTGTGTTTCATAGACATAGAGACAGACATAGTTACAGACCTAAGGTTGGGAAGAAACAACTTAGGAATCTCAGCCCTTGTAACCTATAGTCTCACAAGGATGGTAACAGGGGCATCATCCTTTCAGGAACACAATAACCATGCTTTCCAGGGCTGAGCAGTCTTCCCAGTATGTGGTCTGGGGTCCTGGCTCTCTTGCCCACTGCTACTAAATACTGTTCTTAAATTCACGTTATGTTTGAATGGACTAAAGCAGTTTCTGCCTGCAGCTGTGAATCTTTAACAGTCAAGGTGGGAATGTGTTCTGTGGGGTGAAGGCTGGGGTTGTGGCAGCCTGTGTCTCCCTGAGATGTAAACAAAGAATGGAAAGGTGAGTCCAAGTATAGAGGGTGCAGGGGAAAACTAGTGCTCAAACAACAGGAAAGTAAGAGGGAAGCTCAAAACAGGAGCCCAGCTGAAGGCAATGGACCCAGGAATCATGACTAATCAAAGGAGAGCAAAGAAAAGTATGGATCGTGATACAGGCATGTAAGTCTAGCACTTGGGAGGTTGGAGGCAGGGGGTCAGAAATTCAGTCATCTTTTACCCCATCACACACACTGAAAACCCCCCAGCAAACAAACAAACAAACAAAACCATGAAACAATAGGCTTGAGAGATGGTTCAGTGGTTAAAAGCACTCCATGCTCTTACAGAGGACCAGAGTTCAGTTCCTAGGACCCACATAGTGGCACACAACCATTTGTTAAGTCCAGTTCTAGACGGTATGATGCCCTCTTCTGGCATCCCTGGTAACCAACCACAAACATGGTGCACAGGCAAAACATCCATACACATAAAAAAAAAAGAATAATAAATAGGGCGAGGCATGATGGCACATGGTTTTGATGGCACACACTTTTAATTCCAGCACTGGGAAGCAGAGGCAGGCAGATCTCTGTGAGTTTGAGGCTAGCCTGGTCTACATAGTGAGTTCCAGGACAGCGAGGGCTATGCAGAGACCCTGTCTCAAATAGATAGATAGATAGATAGATAGATAGATAGATAGATAGATAGATAGATAAAACAAAATAAAATTGAGGAGCTTTCTGTTTCCTACAGAACATTAATTACATAACTTGTTACTCTGGCATCTGACGATTTCTCATCAGCTTAGCCTATCTCTCTGACGTAGTCCTCTCTTCCTACATTTTATGCTAGAGTAGCACTTGGTTATCTGCTATTGTTTGGACACACACTTCACTTTCCCTGGTTCGTGTTGGTCCTGTCTGGGATGTTCAACATGTCAACTCTCAGCACATCCAAATCACTCTGCTTTCCAGAGTCCGGTTCAAATGCCCTTTCCTTCCTCGGTTGCAATAGTTTCTCCTCCAGAGCTCCTGAGTTCTACCCCATGTTACCATTTGCTTTCCATGTTGCAGACACTCAGGCATGTAATTTCCAGTCTCAACAAGAAACCAGAAGCTCACGATGCACAAAATTCTTGGTATCGTGCCTGGTATATTAAACGTGCTGAACAAAGGGTTGTGGGAAGCAACTATCACACAATTTCTTGTGGGACCGGAAGCAGGTGAAGTTGCCCAAGACGTGGCCAGAAAAGAGACCGGAAGTGGAACTGTGATTACCACTGATTTAGAACCTTTGGACACATCAAGCTGTGTGAGTTATTCTTCTGTCCCTGTGATCAAACACCACGACCAAGGCAACTTACAGAGAGAAAAGTTTTATTTGAGTTTACGGTTCCAGAGTCCATAGTGGCAAGGGAGGCATCGCTGGCAGCAAGGGGCAGACGCGTTGACAGAAGCCGGAAGCTGAGCCATCACCACAGGAAACAAGAAACAGAGACATCAAACTCAAAGCTAGCTCAAAATGGCACTTCTCAAACCTCCTCAGACAGTGCCACCAACTGGGGGCCAAGTGATCAAAGCCCCTAGCCTATGTGTGTATGTGTGTGTGTGTGTGGGGGGGGCATTTCTTATTCAAACTACCACACGCCCTAATCACACAGAGACACTAAAAAGGTAGAAATGCTTCCAGCGCATTCTGGCAGCTAAGTCAGGTTCTGCAATGGAAAGAGTTGATGCCACCTGAATGTGAGTGATTTTCTTCTCTTCTTTGGTTTTGTCTTCTGTCTTTAATTCTATATATTGTCTCTCAAGTCAAGAATACTGAGACTATGGTTTCGAGACTGTGGTCTGCCCAGGCAGACTTTTTTGTCTTGCCTACTATTCCCAAATAACCACACAGAGACTTATTATTAATTACAAATGCTCAACCGATAGCTTTGGCTTGTTACTAACTAGCTCTTACAACATAAATTAACCCATATATATATATATATTTTTTAGTTTTTCGAGACAGGGTTTCTCTGTGTAGCTTTGCGCCTTTCCTGGAACTTGCTTTGGAGACCACGCTGGCCTCGAATTCACAGAGATCCGACTGGCTCTGCCTCCCGAGTGCTGGGATTAAAGGCGTGTGCCACCACCGCCCTAACCCATATTTCTTATCTACACTCTACCATGTGGTGGTACTTTTTTTCAGCATGCCATACTAATTTCCTGGTTTCTCTGGTTACTTACTCTGCCCCATTTCTTCCCAGCATTCTCTCAGTCTGGCTCTCCCGCAAAACTTCTTTCTATCTAGCTATTGGCCAGTTGGCTCTTTATTAAACCAGTGAGAGCAAAACATCTTCACAGGTACAAAAGGATTATTCCATAGCAGGTCTGTTTGTGAACGTTTGGTCAACATTGCTCCTAAATGTCTGAGTACTAGTATTCCCCAAGTGTGACCTGACTAGGTCACAGAACAGTGAAAGGGTTACTTGTAACTTTGACTAAAATTTGGAATTAACTAAAACCTTCAGCTTTTTTTAAAACAACTTATTATCCTCTTGTTTTAATTAAATATTATATTATCCTATCAAAAGCACTACTGACAAAAAATCACTTTAGTAATTAACATTTTTAGCCTTTTGTTGTTTCTAATTTTATAGTGTGGATGTTTTACCTGTGTGTATGTCCGATGCCTTTGGAAACCAGAAGACAGTGTTGGATCTCCTGAAACTGGAGTTACAGATGGTTGTGACCAGCCACGTGGGAGGTAGGAATCAAACCTGGGTCCTCTACAAGAGCAACTCGTGCTCTCTGTACTCTTAACCACTGAGCTATGTTCAGTCTTTATTTTATTTATTAAACTATATCTCATTATGTAGCCCTGGATAGTCTGGAATTCACTATGTGGGTCAGGATGGCCTCAGACTCTCAGAAATGTACCTGCCTCTGCCTCAAGAGGATTAAAGGCATGGACCAGCAATGCATATGACTCGGCTTTGACTTATATAATCTTTAAGAAAAAAAATAATATATGAGAGTCTGGGATGTAGTTTGGTTGGTAGAGTGCTTGCCTGGCATGCGCAAAGCCCTAGATTTGATCTCCAACATTGAGTCAAATCAGGGGGCATGGCATAACAAAGTAATGCCAACACTCAGGAGGTGGAGGGAAGAGGATCAGGAGTTTGAGGTCATCGTCGGCTCCTTGTTGAGTTTGGGAGCAGTCTGGACGACTGGAGACTCTGTGTACAAAAGAAAGGGAGGATAGTGTGATAGCAGCAGGAGCAGAAGTAATAACTTCAGACTTCTCCTTACTCTTACTTAATTGAAAATAAACACCTCCACCTGTGGTCTGTCCTGCAGACCAGCATTGGTGTCTGTGAGAAGGAAAAGGGATGGCTTTTGCAATATACCTCCGTCAATCCCAGCCACACATATAATTAAACATCTACATACCGAGTAATTAAACTATAGTACTATATTTTTGTAGAGATGGCCTTAAGGGAAAAGGAAAGAGGGGGATACACTCTCAGTTTTAATTAAACATCAACAGCCTGATGTTAAAACAAAACAAAACACTTTAGCAATTAACACATTTATTCTGAAAAAAAAAATCTATGAAATTAAAGCTTCTCAGATCCTATATAAATAGAAAGGTACTTTTTTTCATTGAGAATATGTAAAGTAAGCAAAGCAAGGTAAAAAGAGAAGCTTCTTGATGAGGGTTTTTTTGTTTGTTTGTTTTGTTTTGTTCTGAGACGTTGTCTCACTTTGTAGCCCAAGATGGCCTTTTACTTAACAATCCTCCTTTCTCAGCCTTCCAAGTGCTGGGTTTACAAGCATGTACCACAACACCTGACTTACTAAAGGTCTTCCGAACAATTTGTCCAACTCAGGAGTAGTGATTTCTGCATGTCTTGTTAGAGATCTACAGGGGATTTTCTTGGGCCCCTTCTATTTTTTCTAATCAAGTGGACTAAATAAATACGAGTTTGCCCCAAAACTGACATGTTGAAATCCTAACCTCAATGTGACGGCACATAGAGGTGGGGCCTTTGGGAAGTAGATAGGATGCCAGGAAAGATCCCTCAGGTATGGGATTAGTGCCAGCTGAGCATGGTCATACATGTCTTTAATTGAGACACTCAGGAGGCAAAGGCAGGTGTATCTATTAGTTTGAGGCCTGCCTTGTCTACCTAGCTAGCCAGGGCTACATAATGAGACACTTCCTAAAAGAGGGATATGGCACAGAACTAGCTGACTCTTTGTCTCCATATGAAGACTAATCAAGAAAATGACCCTCTGAAAACCAGAATGGCATACACCAAGCACTTGACCATGCTACCTTCTGAACTTGAACTTTTCGCCTCCAGCACTATGAAAAATAAATGCTTATAGGGTCTATGATAACTTCTGCTCTTATTCTTTAAAAAAATTAGCATTCATTTATTTATTTTGTGTGGGTGGACACTTACGCTCTGGCCTGCAAATGGAGGTCCGGGGACAACTTTGAAGGGTTGGCTTTTCCTTTTGCCATGTGGGTTCCAGGGACCTGACCCAGGTCATCAGGTTTGGTAGCACGCACCTTTACCAACCTATCCATCTCACCAGCCTTTGTTCTGTTCATTTTTTACAGGAATCACTCAAGTCCAGGCTGGCATGGAACTCATGACAATCTAAGCACTTGGGAGGTGGAAACAGGAAGAGCAGGAGTTTGAGGTCAGCCTCCACTCTATGCCAACTTTGGGGTCCCTTTCTCTCTCCTGAAACAAAAAACTACTGTCATATAAATAAAACTTTGAAATACTTGTCATTGATTTGAAAAAAAGGAAAGAAAGACATATTTCTCCTTTCCAGTGATTGATGGTGCACATATATACAGTTGCACATAATTGGTAGAGACATTAGGACATAACAAAGAACACAAGGGAAGGGGTTCATGAATAGTATGAAGAAAACATTTTACCTGCCCTGCTTGTCTTTCTGCTCTTTCTCTTCCTCCTCCTTCTCTTCTTCTTCTACCTCTTCTTCTTCCTCTTCCTCCTCCTCCTCCTCCTCCTCCTCCTCCTCTCCTCCTCCTCCTCCTCCTTGTCTGCTGTGGAGCAATATTTTTCTACACTATGAATATGTATTACTCTCATTGGTTAATAAAAAGCTGACAGACCAGTAGCTGGGCAGGAAAGCCAAATTGAAAATGATGGGAAGAAGGAGGGCAGAGTCAGGGGAGTTGAGAGAGATGCCAGCCAGCTGCTGAACAAGCAGGGCATGTAGAAAATGAGGTAACAAGCCATGAGCCATGTGACAAAGCATAAATAGAAATATGGGTTAATTTAAATGTAAGAGTTAGCTAGTAACAAGCCTGAGCTATTGGCCAAGCATTTATAACTTATATTCAGACTCCAAGTCAGTTATTTGGGACCATGTGGTTGGAACAGGAAACATCTTGATTAACTTCATCATCATCATCTTCTCCTCCTCCTCCTCCTCTTCCTCCTCCTCCTTCTTCCTCTTCCTCTCCCCCTTCTTCTTCTTCTCTTTCTCCTTCTTTTGCTTTAGCTCAGGCTGACCTTAAACTCTCCATCCTGAACCTGTTTCCTCAGCCCCCAAGTTCTACATTTACAGGTGTGTGACCCTGAATCTAGCAGCATTTCACTCCTCCCTAATTCCAGGAAGGTTGAAGTGAGAGAACTAGATATTGGTAAAGGAGGAAAAAACCTGAAAACTAAACATTTGTATCAGCCTATATTCCAGACTTTCCTCCTAGCCTTATCTTAAATTGTTTTTTAATTATCTATCTATCTATCTATCTATCTATCTATCTATCTATCTATCTGTCTATCTATTTTGTATGTGCATGAGTGGGCATATGTGCGGATGTCAGAGGACAATTTGTGGGAGTGAGTTTTTTCATCCATCCAGTAGGTTCCAGGGATTAAACTCAGGTCATCAGTCTTAGTGGCAAGCACCTTGACCATAGAGCCATCTCACCTGCCCTTCATTTCTTTCCTTTGTTCTCCTGCTTGTGAATCTCAAAGTTCCTGGCTGCTCCACACATTCTTCTACTGGGAGTAACTCCCACGCACCTCTGCCCAACTCTGAATGCCTGGGTGCTGATACTTAAAATCATCTGTTGCCAGTAATTTATAATTGTACTTCCTGAGCAGCTTCTACATTCTTAAATTACTTAGGACACGTTTTATGAGAATGTAGGCCATGTTTCTTCCTTAAACAGAAAATTCATGTTTACCATGTGGGGAATTGGGACTTTCATGATGGTTTGCAACATTAGACCTCCTGACAAGCATCAAATCACTGTCCCAACTTACATTGATAGCTTTGTTCCCCATAGCAGAAAAAGGTCACATTCAGCTAAGTCTCATTTTAGGTACTGCAGGATACGGTTCTTTCTTTTAAGACTTCAGCAACATAACTAATAAATAGAGGTAATCAATCAAATTTCAATTTGGTTGCTTGAAAACATCCTATTGTACCAGGTGTGGTGGTGTATGCCTTTGATCCCAGCACTTGGGAGGTAGAGGCAAGCAAATCTGTGAGTTTGCAGTCAGCCTGGTCTACACAGTCACCTGTCAGGCTGAGCATAGGGGTGAATGACCTTTAATCCAAGCACTCAGATGGCAGAGGCAGGTAGTTCTGAATCTGAGATTAGCTGGCCCACATAGTGACTTCTAGGACAGAGGAGCTACAAAGTGAGATCCTGTCTCATAAAAACAAACAAACAACAACAAAAAAAAATGGAACAAAACAAAATGACCTCTAGGGGCAGTTCAACACTGAGTCTTCACTAGCTGGATATGGTGATCCATGACACTAATTCTAACACCAGGAGCCTGAAGCACAGCGATTGTGATTAGGAAACCAGCCAGTCCACAGCAAGTTCTAGGCCAGCCTAGGCTCTGTACTGAACCCCAACTCAAAAACACAATAAGCAGAACTGGAAAGTTGGCTCAGTGGTTAAGAGAACTTACTACTCTTGAGAAGGACCAGGGTTCAAATACCAGCACTCATATGGCCACTGACAACCCTCTGTAACTCCAGTGCTAGGAGATCCAATGCCCTCTTCTGACCTCTGAGGGCATCAGGCACATATGTGGTATATATACACACACGTGCAGGCAAAACACTCATACACATAAAATAATAAAATAAATCTTAAAAAGTAAAAAAAAAGCAAATAGGTATGTGTGTGGGGGTGTGTATCAAATCTTCCAAATTTGAAATTAATATATTTGACAGGAATGACAAGTAGTTCTGGCATTCATATGTATTGATGACATATAATATATATGATAGGAATGATATAGGTGTGCTGTCAATGAGTTTCTATCATTTAACTGGTCAGTTAGTGACTGAGTTGGGTGTTCCCTATATTTGTCCTCATCTTAGATTTTATACCAAGAGTGTAGCTTTTTATACAGGCTGGTGAGATGACTCAGCAGGTTAAAAGCAATTTGCCATACTACCTGGGCCACCTGAATTTGATCCCCCAAACATTTGTATTGTTAACTTGTCACACCCTAGAGTCACCTAGGAAGAGCAAGTCTTAGTTGAGGAATTTTCCAGATCAGACTGGCCTGTGGCCATGTCTGTGAGAGATTGCCTTAAATGATGATTGACGTGGGAGAGCTCAGCCCACTGTGGGCGATGCCATCCCTAGGCAGATGGACCTAGGCCTTATAAGAAATCTAGTTTAGCATAAGCCGGCAAGGGAGCTAGTAGGCAGCATTCTTCCATGGTTTCTGCAACATGTTCCTGCATTGAATTTCTGCCCCAACTTCCTTCAATGATGGACTAGGACCTGGACATCTAAGCCAAACAAACTCTTTCCTCTGCAACTTGCTTTTGATCAGACTTTTGTTACCATAGCAATAACATGCAAACTAGGACTCCTCAAAATTTCAGAAAAAGAGAAACAACTCCAGAAAGTTTTTTTCTGTCCTCCTTATGTGCACCCCTGTGCACACATGCTTACATGTGATACACACACACACACACTAATAAATAATGAAGAATAAAATTTAAAATAATAATGATTCAACAATGCAAATATTCTCTTATTCTTGCATGCTGTGACTCAAATCAGTAAGTGCCATCTGATCAAAGAAGGAAAAGGAACTGCATTCCAATTTGCATGCACCAAGTTCCCATTGCAAAGCACTGGCTCATTCCTCTCCCCCTCCCCCCATCTCCTGCTTTTGCACTAAGCTTTGAAAATGAAGCTAAGTAACCAGAAGGGACTGTGCTTGGAAAGTAGAGCTAGTGAGGATTTTTGAAAGTGTGCCACTTGGCATTGATCAGCTGTATGTAAGATTCTAGTGTTTCCTTTTCCTTGCTAGCATAATGAGGTGAAGTTCATCTCATAGCCACACTTGCAGCTGTGGGAGGTAGAACACTCTCTGACCATTGTGCTCACGGAATCTTTTCCTGGTTAAATGGCACATTAAACAACATATTTCATTTTACTTTATGTTATTTTGTTTTTTGAGACAAGATTTCACTATGTAGTCTAGGCTGGTCTGGAAGTCACTGAGATCAGCCTGTCTGTCAACCACTGCACCCAGTCAGTAATGATTCTGTGTCACACTGCGCTCCAACCTCACCTCCCAGCCCTAAAGAGCATGAGGTCATTTACAGGATGGTGAACTCCCTCATACATGCAAACGTATGCTTATTTCCTTTATGAATGTAGGAAGGAACACTTCCTGAGCAGAGCTGGCTAGTCTGAGCCAAAAGGTAAACAGGTGAGATAAACGACTCCTTCCCATCAGCCAATGCTCTCAGAGTTCCTTCTCCCAGCTTTCCATCATCACCTCTTACTTGTATACCAATCTTTAGTCCTTGCTGTCTACTTACCCATAACCACGGCTGTAGTAGCTTCACAGAACTTCAGTAATGTGTCAGTGGGTGCTATGTTTTTAGATAGGAAACAGGCACCTGCCTTAGGAGCAATCACCAGTCTTTGCTGGTGTTAATGACGGTATTTTGTGTCTTGTCTACCAGGTACCTAAAATGAAGCAAGAACACAGACAGGTTTTAGTCTGCAGTGTGTGATATAGGTTGGGGACTTTAGGATTGATCTCCCTATTATGCCTCCTCCTTCAATTGTTACTTAGAATTCTCCTGCAGCTTTGGAAGGGGTCCTGGAGTTTCCTTGATAGTCATGTCATCACTATCACCACCATCATCACCATCACCATCATCACCATCACCACCGTCATCACCACCACCACCATCATCATCACCATCACCACCACCACCACCACCACCACCACCACCACCATCACCACCATCATCATCACCATCACCACCACCATCACTACCACCACCATCATCATCACTATCACCACCACCATCATCATCACCATCACCACCACCACCATCACCACCATCATCACCACCACCACCATTATCATCACCATCACCACCACCACCACCACCACCACCATCACCACCATCATCATCACCATCACCACCACCATCATCATCATCACCATCACCACCACCACCATCACCATCACCATCATCACCACCATCACTACCACCACCATCATCATCATCACCATCACCACCACCATCATCACCACCACCATCATCATCACCATCACTACCACCACCATCATCACCACCACCATCATCATCACCATCACCACGACGACCGTCAACAGCAGCAGCAGCAGCAGCAGCAGCAGCATGGGGAACAGATTGACTGTCTGATTCTCAGCCCAGTTCCAAGCAGAATCTCATCATTTCAGCTGGCCAAGGTAGTGGATGCCTATAATCCCAGCAGTTATGGAGCAGAGGCAGGAGGATCACTATGAATTTGAGGCCAGCTTGGTCTACAAAGAAAGTTCCAGGCTGTCTAGGGTTGGACTGTCTTGAAATAAAGAAATAAATCAGTCAGGTGGTTTGGGTGGACTACTCATCTCAGAAACAGAAAAGTCTTTAGCTTACAATTGTTGTTAGTGGCCATGTTTCAGATGTGCATGTCTGTGTTGTTACGGCCTGTACTCAGGGCCATGCACATGCTAGGCAAGTACTAGACCACTGAGTGAGTCTCCAGATCTTGTTGTTTAAGACAATACATCTTTACATGGGAGCTAGGGATTCAAACTCAGGTCCTCACATTTATTTGTGGATTGTGTGGGGGTGGGGCCCTCATGCCATGGTATTAGGGAGTCAGAAGACAACTTTCAGGGATCAGTTCTCTCTTTCTACCATGTGAGCTCTGAGGCCTGAACTCAGGTCATCAGACTTGGTCACAAGGACCTTTCCCCACTAGGACATCTAGCTGGCCCTAAAGGGAGCTCTCTTGACAAGGCAGCATTTTCATCAGAGGCATCACAAGTTAGGAAAATCCCCAGCAGCCAGCATTCCTGCAGCCACTCTGAGGCAAGCCTGAGTCACTGAGGGCCTGGACTTGCTGACCCAGGCATGTCACCCTTCTCCCGGCTCTGGCCTCTCCCGAAGTCACCGGTGGAGAGTGTATCTAACACGATGTCACGCAGCAGCAGCAGCCGCCTGTGCTGGAGTTAGGTTTCTGGTCATGGGTCAGATGGCAGATTGAAGTTAAGTAGTTTCTTCCTCCACACCCAGTGAATTCTTGGTGGAACCAGTGGGGTAGATGCTGACTTC